>NC_138911.1:5914294-6514294 GCF_965231255.1 Vanellus vanellus | reverse complement strand
GGCTGAGTCCCTGCCAAAGCATCACTTATAAAACGTTATACTTTGAAGGCAATCTTACAGAAAATAAAGAGAGATCGAATGTGGCAAGCAACTATGGGAACAAGCTTCGAGTTTCATCAACGGAAGAAATGGGAGTGAAGCCCTGTTATTTTAAGGCAATGATTTTAATCCTCCATTTCACAGTCGTCTCGTCACCTTCCATAAAGGTTTGTATTTCACTCAGATAAAATGATCCTTCGTCTCCACTTCCTTACGTACAACATTCACCCCATGACTCTGAAACCACAATAACACTTTTTGCAGCTAGTTGAACGGTTTTCAAGCCTATCTAGAGCCTGAGTATTTGAAAGCATCGAGGACTGTACACACTCAGTTTGAGAAGCAAGTGACAGAACCTCCCCCTCCCCAATCCTCCTGATGCCACTGAGTATTGATTCTTAACAACAGCTCCTCCTCCCCCGCCCCCCCTAAAAAAAAAAACCAGCCTAAACCCCCAAACCATTGGATGACCAGCTGTAATTCAATTAATTGTATAGAAAACTACTGGGGTTGTCCAAAAGAAGAGGAGTCGCTCTAATCTATGAAACTGAAAAGTATATTTTTTTTTCCTAGATTAAATTTTGCTATTTAAGTAACAAGCATCTTCGTTCAGTGTAGGAAGGGGAAGTTTTGTCTGCATTCAGACAGAGTGTGGGCTCTGATTTAGGAGAAGGAGAGCCCAACTGTATTGCTATGGAAGAGAAATGAAAGGGGAATAGATACTAGACAGTAAAACATGAGCTGGAGCGGTTCTCTCATCTAGTAAAAACTGGCAATAATATGGGAATTCAGCTACCACAACCTGCTTGTACAGTTTTTAAGAGGTGCACCGACAAGAAGGCTTCTGGTTTCTGGTCCAGTCCCTCCGCCTTGTCATGAGGCTGTAGGAGCCAAGAGCAAACCCTCCTCTGCCCCCAGCCCCAGCTTTCTTCCCAGGTTCTTGGGTTGGTTCCTCCCAGGCTTCACCTTGGAGCAACTACTCTGTTTTCTAGTGTAGTTGTTCAGGATATCACAGCTTGGTAGTGAGACACGAAGGGGGGAAAAAAAAAAACCTAAACAAGACAGAAGCAATCTCTTGTATGCAACAGCAGCTAGCGAGCACTATTGGTCCACTATAGGCTACATACATAAGATGCTGTATGTGATATACCAACACAGTAAATTATATCAATGCATACCAGATAAATTTATACAGGCTGTTCACCTAGCACGCACGCACACACACACGGAGTAGTCCCTTCCAAAGCCTCTAATATTCCCTACACGCTTTGTTCCCGTACTGGGAAACTACAGTTGTAGTCCATAAACATTAAAGATGAGACATACATGTATTTTTCCCAAGGTTTAACTGTAGCTGAGATTCAATACAAGTCTTTGGGTAAGGCAAAAAAGAACTCAAAGTGTTCAGGAGAAATGTGACCAGGCAGGGGGAACCACCAACCAAAAAACAAACCACACCAGCGCAAGTTGCGAAAAATTAAGGGTTTAGAATACATTTCCCAATGGCGACACACCTAAATGCTGTTAACGCTCATGGAAATTAAGCACAAATGAAGAACAAAACATATATGTGCACTTGACCAGGTACGAGCTCATTCCTTACATGAAGGCTCTTAAAACAGGCTTCTCATTTCCACGCAACTGGTAATTACTTGCCTTGATCTGGGAAACAGAGTGATTAAAACTTCTAATTCATGCCACCAATTCATTGCTGATGTCGGATGTTCACCTTCAGAACTGAACCATACTCTTACGCCAAAAAATAAGGCTTGAGGCATGAACCGTGGCTTGCCTTTCAAAGATGCTGCTCAGCAGTACAGTGTCTTTTCCTATTCTGCGTTACTTTTGAGCTGTACCCACACAAAGCCGAGAAAAAATACTCGCTGGAACACAAACAGCAAAATGGTGTTGATATAGATGTTTTAGCCCAATTATAAAGGTCTGTACTCAATAAGTTATATACAGTCCTTACGCCCTTTCTTCTAAATTAGCCAGCTCCTAAGAAAGTTGTGGCGTAAATACGAAAGCAAAGCGCGAAAGTGATAGTTTAACTACTACTCAGTTGTAAGCAAGATGCTTAATCACACTGCCTAAGTGTCCATCGGGTCAATATAAAAGCAGGTCAAACCCCGCCTTACAAATTTCGCTCCTAGTCCCAAAGGGGAAACACTGGCTCATTCCCAGCCCCTTCTTTTAAACCAGTCTCAGTCCGAGCCTCCAGTACAGCTACGTTCCAATTTCTAGATTATCATTTCCAGACTAGTCCTGTCTCGTTTCTCCTCCGGAGGCATCAGTTACCAGCTGTTTCTGTCTTAGGGAGCTGTGCCTGGTCACCAAGCCTTCTGGAGAATAAACGATAAGGAACCGCGCGCGTCGCAAAATGAATTCACAGATGTTTCACGCACCCCGCGGCGGTCGGGAGGAGCAGCACTCCCGCCAGTGCGCGCTTGTGTTAGCGTAATTAAATTACCAGATTAGATAACATTTTTGAGAACAAAGTGTCCGACAGCTTGTCCTACGGTTATAAATCAAAGATTTACAGCCTGTGAAGAGTATTTAGGTCGTAGCTCCAAATGCCTGTAGAAATCTCCGGATGGAGCTGAGAGAAGGAGTAGGGGTAGAGCGGCACAGATATTTTTGCATCGCCAGTGGGATACGCAGCACCACTAGGCGCAGTAGCCTTTGGCTACCTGCTAAAAGGCTGATTAGTCATGCCTTTTCCTACATCTCAAGTTAAGCATCTGGTCTTTTTTTATTTTCCTGTGGAAAAAGGAAAAGACAAGACTGCATTACTAATCCAGAGCCACGCAGCCAGTCGGCAGGAGTGAGGCATCGGATCGGAAATCCCCTTTCCAAGCCTTCACCCGCAGACAAACCCAACTTGAAAAACAAAACCAAAAAAGACAGCTGCCTCTCTTTTGTTTTTCCCTTCACTTCTCCAAATAGAAAGCAATAGAGAGTTACTGTTCCGCAGATGTTACAGGGCAAAACACCACCAAAAATAAAACAACAAACATGTTAATAAAAAAAACACAGCAAAAAGTCCCCAAACCAAAACAACGAGACTTCGAAACAAGCAGGGGAAAACCCAAACGACAGGAGTAAACAGATTATCCAAGAAATTCTGCACGCTGCTGCTCCGTTACTGGGTGCAGTGTGTAAAGGAGTGAGAAGCAGCAAGAGGAGTCGCAAAAAAACAGAAGGCTGAAAATCCATTCCTGTCATCCCTACGTCCAAAATTCTTCAGCTGTGAAGTTATCAGAGTCCCGACAGCAAGCGACTTACTCTGAATTTTTCAGTTATCCTCTCACAGATTGCAAAGGAACATAAAATAGAAGCAAAGTAATCAACCTATTCTCAAGCCTGCAGTAGACAGGGAAGATTTATTTCACTTCTCATTTTTCGGCTCCTTGTCCATCGAGGCACCACAGAGCAAAGACGCAACAGAGAAATGTCCTGTTTACATTTACATAAACTAAGAAAAAGGAAAAGTTTTTCTTCTTGAAAGATGTGTTTAAAATGCTCCATGTGTTAAGTGAGGAAAAAAAACCCTCATCTCTCCTGAACAATATATTCTGCATTTAAAACTGCAGCTTTTCCACCATAGGCGTTCATACGTAACAACCATCCAGAACCAGGATTTATTGCTGGGCCTCTTTATTTCCAATATCCTTAATTTCAATGTCTAATTTACTACCATTCGCAGACCACATTCTACTATCATAATATTTTTCTTTTCCCTGCTTAACTTCAGGGGTTCGCTTTCCAAAACTGTTCAACATGTGTACTCAGAGTCAAGTTTTCAAATGAACAAATGAGTCAGACTGAATAAAAATAACATTCCGCTCCCTGCAGCTTACACTGAGAACCACCCCAAAGTATTTTGAGATACAAGAAAAAAAAAAAAAATCCAAAATAAAACCAACACGACGAATGGAAGAAGAAACACGCACCAAATCTCCGTGGCCCCTCTAATTCACAAACATATGTATATACTTTTTATACATATACATGTGCACACGCGTGCACGCACAAAGGTACAGAATGGAAAGAGGGGAACCAGGTAGCCATGAGGCAATTACGTTTTATATAATCAGACACAGTCACACACAATGCGGTATTTGGGATGCTTGCCAGCGTACAAAAAACTTCATTGGCAATAAGCGATGAAGTAAAACCTCTGTGATTTAAGCTGCCACCTAGACACCAACACAATTTGGTGCCCCGTGATAGGACAAGAGGGAACGGGCACAAACTTGAATACGGGAAGTTCCATCTTAACATGAGGAGGGACTTCTTTGCTGTGAGGGTGGCAGAGCACTGGCACAGCTGCCCGGAGAGGGGGGGAGTCTCCCACTCTGGAGACATTCCAAACCCGCCTGGACATGTCCTGTGCCACTACTGGAGGTGCCCCTGCTCTGGTGGAGGGGTTGGACTGGATGATCTCCAGAGGTCCCTCCCAACCCTGACCTTTCTGTAATTTACCTCCTTTTTTCCCTTACCCGTGAGAGAAAAGCTTCGGCAGGCATCAAGCAGGGAAGTTAGCAGAAGCTCAGCAAATCCAGAATGGAGCACTAATTTTTGCTGTAACGGACTTTATGTTAAATTCAGATTTTTCACGTAGCGTGCGATCCCAACCCACGTCCCCACTGCCTGGAGGTCCCAAGCCAAACCCCTGCTGAGGCCACGTGGGGGTGCCCGCAGGCTGGGCGAGCACCGCCCCGGTACCCTGCAAGCGCTTCCCTCGAGCATCAGGGAGATGCTCACTTCTGAGCGGGGAGCTGTTGTTCACAGACTTTTAAAAAAAACCAAAAAGGGCTGTTGACGTGCACCTCGAGCTGAGGTGTCATTTCCTTCACTCTGGTTCGTGATAGTTGGGGCAACCCCGAGATATTTCTCTGGCTTATCCGAGACCACCTGGTCCTGCTGCGAGACGGAGCCCCGGCGATACCTGCCTCCCAACCGCAATCCGCTCGCCCCGTCTGCACCCCCTGCCCCCAGATAAGCAGGGCACACGTTTCCTTAAGTTATCCCCGAGTTACATCTCTCGTTTCCCAAAACAAGCAAAATAAAAGCGTCCCAGCTATACTGCAGTCAACAGCACATAAAAAGCTGAGCAATTTATCAAAAAGAACAAACAGATGTAGGAGTAATTGTTCGCATAAGCAAATTCCAGAGACTTTTTTTACTGCTGTTCATGCTGTCATGACGTCCCTTTGCCCGGTTCCAAAGCAGTTACTGTGGCAGCACATCACACGTCCAGCTTCACACGAGGTGCGGAGCACACGCTCGGCTCTTACGAAAACAGGCTGACGTGGCACCGCACGTGAACCCCCCTGCTATCTACCGCTGAGGGGCAAAGTCCGTTTTCCATTAAGCCAAATATATTTTCTCCAGTTCCTCACGCTCACTTCACGTCATATTTCTTGGTACCCTCCAGAAGCTTCCACCCCCATCTCTGCTTTTTGGCCCTTCAGGGAAGGGTAAGAAGAGCAGCTTTCTACAGCTTTAAAGATAGCCCAAGTAAAGGTCCGTACAAAAAGCTCACGTACCTGAATTTAAGCTAATTAAGAGATTTTAGCAAAGCAGTAAGAGCTTTAGGCCCTCAGATGCATGCCAGGAGAGAAGGTCCATCGGGGCAAAGACCTACAGAAAAGCCACAGCCTGGCTGCTTTTCCCCTTACCCCCTGCCCCACCACGGGCACATTAGAAGCAAGTCTAGATCAGGCCAGCTCTTCCACCCGAGTCTTTCAAGAGAAATGTATTGGATAGGTGCAGGCAATTTTTTATTAATTTATTTTAAAATTTTGCTGGATTATTTTAACAATGACCAGCTCTTTATCTTTTATTATTTTAATTTATTTTAAGCTAGGGGAAAAAAGAAAAAAAAAAAAAAAAAGGACTGGATCATAATTTGGGGAGTACAATGACAATAAGGAATATCCCCATAGTCACACAGTTCAAGAGAAACTATTCTCTTCACAGAAAAATACGCAAAACCTTTTTGCAGCGCAGCGATATTGCACTGTAATCTGTATCAGGATAAGGATTTGAGTACACAAGTGCGAAATTACATAGGCAAAATGGGATGGAGACATCCCTTTGAAGTATATTAAGAAAGAAAAGTGAAAGCGATAGAATTAAAAAAAAATCAATAAAAAAGATTTATTGAAGATGATTGATCTCCAAGTCCTACTAAAAAAGGTCTTCCTTGGATTTGGGTTTTCTAGGATGTGGGAAAAGGTACTTTTTGTAACGGAAACTCATTGGAGTGCGTGAAACCTCTAGTCCGGGGAAAGACGCCAGGCCAATTTAGTGTTAAACAGCTCCGTTCCTCAGGGAGTCCCTCAATCTCCCCTTCCCCTTCAGTGGGGTAACACGTGGGTAAGCGCAGGGTTGCGATCCTCAGCTTTGTTGTAAGTAGGGATGCTCATTAAAGCTGCCCGTGAACGGCGCAGGGCTCCTGTATGGACCATTAACGGCAGTCCCCATTCAGCACACATCATCTTTCTATCCCTCCGCTTGCTGTGAAACTGTTTCCAAATGCTTCTTGCAGGGTTGAGGCAGTGATTCTACTACTTATTAACAATTGAAGACCAACACAGATTACTTTGGTTTCTGGAGCTTTTAACGGCGCAGAAATATTGAAGCATACGTTACTTTTTCATCCCTTTAAAGTGCTCTTTGTGCTTCTTTACCCGTAAATCACCTGCAGTGAGATCTCAACTCCCTCTTTCCTTCCCAGCTGCGACGTACTTCCCAAAGTGCTTTTTTGATCAGGATGTAAGGTGCCTTACTTGTGCTGTACCTTTTCCTCGTTTTAAAACAAACTAAAACGTAACGCTGCTATTTTGTTGGGTCCCTGACGGCTGTCGTTCGATGAGACGTGCCGGGATCGCGGCTCATCCTTCTGTCAGTCCCCAAGTTTTACTGCCTGTTAACTTGTTCAGCTTTAATGAAACTAAAACCCCAAATTAACAGCCTTAGTTTGCAAAGCTAGTTCTACTTGTAAGCCAAACAGAAATAAGTTATGTTTTCTCATATTATTAATACTCGGCTCTTCCCTGGAAGAATCCAAAACAGCCGATGCAGTACGAATCTCCCCAGCGCAGCCCTGCCCTGCCTCCCCTCGGTCCAGCGCTCCTGCATCAGCCCTCTCTCTCACACAGACACTTCCGTTGGCAAAAATCCAAAGGGGAAAAAAAGGAAATCTGATTCTGGAAGCTTCCTCTGAAACCTGGGGACTTGCAGCAGCGGCTGGACATCAGAACAGAACAAGTAGGAGACACATCACAGATAAAAGCATCACGATGTGATAACCGGGGAGCGCTCCAAAACAGGATGGGATGTTCCCCAGACCCACCTTTTAAGGAGTATTTACCACAGTATCTAAGTGGAAAACAGAGATGATCTAAAGAACAGTTTTATCTCCTTGGTGTCCACACCAAGAGCACAGAAGCCTTTCTGATACGTTCTGTTTCGCAACCAGGTCAGCACCAGCCATCTCAGCATCTCCATCCAGCTCCTATCTGTCATGGAGCCGTTGCGTGGGCTACACAGCTTATGGTCTTGACTTGACTAGCTGATCATTTATTTAGAGTGATATTTATACAAAAAAACCCCGTCTTTCGACATCCTATCTGTGCCGTTACTGGAAAATGGGAAGACATAGGAAAAGGACATAGGAAAGACATGGACCTGTTGGAACAGGTCCAGAGGAGGGCCATAAAGATGATCAGAGGGCTGGAGAACCTGTCCTATGAGGACATGCTGAGACAGTTGGGGTTGTTCAGCCTGGAGAAGAGAAGGCTCTGGGGAGACCTCATAGCCCATTCCAGTACCTAAAGTGGGCCTACAGGAGAGCTGGGGAAGGACTTTTTACAAGGGCATATATAGTGATAAGATGAGGGGTAACGGCTTCAAACTGGAAGAGGGAGATTTAGGTTAGATATTAGGAAGAAATTCTTTACTGTGAGGGTGGTGAGACACTGGCCCAGGTTGCCCAGAGCAGCTGTGGCTGCCCCATCCCTGGAGGTGTTCAAGGCCGGGTTGGACGGGGCTTTGAGCAACCTGGGCTGGTGGGAGGTGTCCCTGCCCATGGCAGGGGGGTTGGAACTAGATGATCTTCAAGGTCCCTTCCAACCTATGAGCCTATGAAAATGAATCATTACCCTGGGTAGTATTTTTCCCCCCTACAAAAAAAAAAACAAAAACAAAACACAACCAAGGGATCTGAAGGAGTGAAGCCAGGCTGCCGCCCCATGTGCTGGGTGGCTGGTGTGGCCCCCTGGAGGAGCTGCGAGGAGGCCTCTGGTCCATAGGAAACTGCAGCCACACAGTAGAGAGGGACCCTCTCCCACTGCACTACAGGTTAGGCGGGTAAATGATAACTGACATACAATTTTTAACCTGTTGGGGTTTTTTTTGAGAATATGATTATTGCAAGTCCAGTGTTCCAGATCAGTGCTTTCTTCTTGTGCAGCTCCCCAGCTCGAGTCTCTTCTACAAAGACAGCCAGTTCTCAGCGCAAACTGGGCATTTTGTTTCTCCTTAAGCAGGTATGCAATAAAACCCCCACCTCTGCACATCCCAAACGGCCGCGCTCACCACGCGTACAGCCGGCTTCACAAAGAATTCCGCAAACTCTGCATCCTGAGCTGCAAAATAAAGAGGACGGGTGGGATGAGACTCCACCACCGGCCGCAGTCCCTGCCGGGTACCCTGACGCGACCCGGCGCTGTCGGGGAAGAGCGATCCCGCAGGAAGGACTCCGCGTCCCCAGGGAATAATCTGTTTTGAAGCTATAAGCAATACCTCCAGTTCCCGCATTACCGGGTTATAATGATCTTGGTGTAGATAACTGAGTGTGTCTTTCTGAGGAACGAGTAATCATTAAAGAGGAGCCCCTTAGGAGAAGACAAAGTTCACCGCCAAGGAAAGATAATGACGTGCAAATTTAACAGAGAGACTTCTGAATACATCTTGGAATTTCAGTGTGTCTCGTGCTCCAGAAATTTACTTTTTCTCAACAGACTAGTCACTATTTCTTTTTCAGCCACCTGAGATGACTTAAATCTGCCGGTGCCTATTTCTATGCTTTTTTCACAGCGCTATATTGAAAAAGATCAAGAAGAATGCTGAAAAAAAATTCAATAGCAGCGTACAATAAAATACATGTCTACTACGTGGCAAAACAGTTTCTTTCCAGGCTTGATTCTGTTATCTGCATTATCAGGAGGAAAAAACATTTTTCAAATACTTCAGTACTGCGCAGGTATTTACCTGACAGCTGCAGTTTTAATGCTTTTTAGTGAAAACCAGCATGTACTAAATATAGGAACTTTCTGATCTAGATGTTAGAAAAGATTTGCTTAGAGAAATATATGCAATATTTATTTATTTTTTTTTATAATGCTATTAAGGGAGGCTGTTGCTCTTTATGGATACCATACAAAGTATGCACCCACAATGAGGATATATTGGATATTAGGAAAAATTTATTCACTGAAAGTGTTGTCAAGCATTGGAACGGGCTGCCCAGGGAAGCGCTTGAGTCGCCATCCCTGGAGGTATTTAAAAGATGCGTAGATGTGGCACTTAGGGATATGGTTTAGTGGTGGACTCGGCAGTGCTAGGTTATAATGGGGGGACTCCATGATCTTAAAGGTCTTTTCCAACCGAAACGATTACAAAATTAAGGTCTCCTTATAGAGTTATATAAGTTAAATCAGGTGTATTTTCTATGTACAGATCTACGCATTTGGAGCGGCCCCATCAAATCAATATCCAGTTTTATGCATGATTTAATATTATCTTCCAGAATGACTCTTATGTTTATAATAACGGGCAAATCTCAGACTCAAATATTAACCTGAAGCACCCAAATGAGTGCAAACGCTACAATTTTTAAGCCATTTAGGAAATCAAAACTCATTTTTACTTCTTTCTCAGTACTAATGATCAGTCTGTGATCAAGGGTCAGGCCTTGGATCTGTCACGACAAAAATATTCAACAGACTAACTCAGCTGAAGCCAGTGAAAATACTCATGGTCTGATCATCAAGCATCAGACTACGCAATGCTAGTCTGGTCTCTGGAAGGGATGACTTCTGTCATCTGAAACTGGAATTTACTCCAAAGGGAAAGCTCTCATATTAAGAGGAAAAAAAAAAAAAAAAAAGAAAAGGTACAGGTAGAAGGAAAAAAACGTTACTTCCAGAACAGTGCAGCATGAGAGTACAGCTACCAATATTCGACTGTGAAAAGCAGATCTTTTAGAGCTGCTATAGAAATACGAATTACACCAAAGGCGCGTAACACCACCAAGAAATATACTCCAAGTACTGGTGTAGCAGATTGCGCACGTGCGCCAGCTGGTGTGCTGACCACTGAGTGCCCAGTGGTGCTGAGCTTCCCAAAGTTTGCTTTTTTTTTCGTCCTCCCCTCCCCTCGGAAAAAGAGAAGCCCAAGGGAGGACATCTTAAAGACAGAGATGAGAAAAGCACATACAACAAAGGGTTAATGGCACTCGTGGTGAATTTTTGGCAGTGTATGATAATACTCCATCTTAAACAATGGATTTCGCATTGTATTTTAAACCTAAAACTTGAAATTCTTCAATAATAAGGAGCCGATTTAAAGTACTTTTAATCGTGACATTATGAAGGTGAAATGCATATGACTGAAGTAGAGACTACGTAAGATCCAGCTAAAACGATTATCCTGAACACCACCATCAAGCTATGCTGAAGAAGTATCAGAGGGCTATAGCATTATATATGAATTTATATATCTAACTTGATTTCCAGTTTATTATCCCATTAGCTTTTTCCTACTTTCTGTGTAAAATACTACCACCCCAAAATAGTTTTCTGTTAAAAAGACCATTCATAATTTAAAAAGAACAATAATAAAAAAAAGTCTCCGTAGGCTTACATTTATGCCAATAAGAATTTTACTGTTTGGAAAAGCTTCCTGGAATCCACCCCAAATTATTATGCACTGAACCCATGTGAGCCGACAGGCAGCATTATTCGTCACTGTGTGAGCGCGCCGTTAGCCCAGCTGCTAATTAGCAGTGCTCACTGATGGCAAACAGACCATTCTAAAAAATCTGTTCAAGCCAGTAATAATATATTACACTACACTTATATTTCCTAGAACGGATGTTACAGGGATCTTCCACTTAGACTTTCTCTGGTAACATGACCAAAACCTTCTGACCCAGATGATATTTTTCAATTTTTTTTTTTTAATTTTTTTTTTTTTTAATTTTTATCCCAGGCCCCACAAACAGTGCTCCGCCCTCTCAGCAACACGAGTAAGACTGATGCAGTCTTACGTATATGGTGCAGTTCAGTGGCTCAAGTTGGAGAGGAAATACCTTCAAGTTTGGTTCTTCGCCTTTTTTTTTTTTTTTTTTTCTCCTTTTCCTTAATTCACTTGGCATCGTCATGACTGAGCCAGCCATCAACTGTGGTTTGCGGGGAAAAAGCATGCCCGTGGTTTGCCTGGTTAGCCCTACGGGCGGCCTTCAGACCCCATTAGATCAGTCTTCTGCCAGCCTGGGTTGATGGTTGACCCTAGAACCTCACCGATGTAAGGGCATGGCTTGTACCATCGCCAGAGACGTTTATTAAATCAGACCCTGCAGGTATGAATTAAAACCTGCAGAAAACATCTGTGCTCTTGCATGGCTGGGGGGGGGGAGGGGGGGGGGGCAAAATAAATAAATAAATAGCAAAGCAGAGGAATGCCTGCCAAGTGAAAATCACTGCTTTTTTTTTTTGAGAGTGGACACATCTCAAGACATTTGTTCTGTACAAAAGAGAAATATTAACCAGCGATGGGGGTATACTTGGATAAATAAATTACTGTGAGGCAGTTGGATGAGAATTTACAGAGCGTTTACCTATGACAGCCCACTTTCACTGACCCACGGTAATGCAAGACGGTTTATTGCTCTCTCATCCGGTCCCTCCGTGGCAGTACCCGCAGGTTACAGCGCACAAACAACTGCTGTGGCAACTGATGTGCCTTTAACTGTCATCTCAGCTTTCACGGAGGGCTGGATCATACCTCACAGACGTGCACTTCACACTTTTTTTTTTTAATTTATTTTTTTAATTCACATTCTGCAGTAGCAATAGGCCTTTCAACTCCCCCTTTTATGCTCGGTCTCACCAAACTCAACCACAAAAACTTCACAATCTCTACTATACATGTGGACAGAAGAAATCAGTTCCAGCCATAGGCTGTCCCGGATTTTCTTTGACTGCACGCTGAGCAATGAAGGTTGCTGTACACGTATTCCTCTTTCTCCTGAGCAGTGGATGGGAACAGGCAAGGCTTCAGGTCTGGATATTCGCTAATCTGATGGGTACAACTGACCATCTCCATCTACTGATGACTTAAGGAGAAGTGGGGATCCATCCCCAGCCAAGGCATGGCTGAAGAAAAAGACTTTTGCTGTTAAAGGCTACCCCAGGTTACTGCACCTCTCTCCAAAACGTACCCTCCACCCTTCCTTCAGGGCTGCGACTACACACACCACCTCTTTGTACAAGTTGATCCTTCGGGATGACAAGTCCTTGCCTGCTTCTTTGGAAAATGTATTGGCATGGCATAGATTGAGATAAAACGAGTATTCACTTTTTTTTTTTTTGAAAAACAGACAAAAACCCAACAAGAAAACACACCACCACAAGTAAAACCTAATTAATTGAAATCGATAAATTATGCAAAGATATAGTTAAGAAAAGCATTGCTGTTTTGTAATCAGCTTCTCTTTTCCCCCTCTGGTCCTGCAGGTCTGACCAAGTTGAACGCAGATAAATAAAATAAGCCACGTCTCGCATAAACCTGTATAAGCTGTACGTAAAACTGCTGTTAGTAGCGGTCAGTGAAAATGAGTTGCTAATCGAAAGTCACCCTCAAACGGTGTAGCACAAACCACACTTCTGCTTTTCTGGACATGCCCATGGCTCCCAAACACACCAAGGCTGCGCTACGGCGGGCGGTGGGAAAGCACCACAGCTACTTTTAACTATGAAAGGCTTTGAGGCAACGTCCGCTTCCAAAGGGTCTACCAAGGAGCACACTTAGAACACCAAAGGACAATTCTGAACTCTATTGCTGATGTTCAAGTTTAGTTTTTAACCATATGAGGGAATTGCTCCTCTGAAAACAAAGTCACGGGTGGCGTCATAGGTGCGTACACTGAGCTTTCCTGCATTTCGCCCTCCTTTATTTATTTCTTTATTGCTCTCATTTTATTATTTAAAACTGCTGAGAGCTTAGAAAAGAGACAGATCAAGTCAACGTGCCAGGCTAATGTTTAACCTTAAATTAAAACCGCACAAACAAAAAGGGGTTGTACTACAGATTTCACAGCTAAGTCCCCCGCTCCAGCCTGCCTGAAGCATCAGCAGCACCAGGGTCTAAGTGCACTCAGCACCTTCCTAACTCATCCTTCCCTATTTTTTTTTTTTTCCTCCTTAGAGGTGAACTGGATAAAAAAAAAAGCGTCCAAGCTGAATAGCCTTTCTGTTTATTATTTGTCATTGATGAGCTGCAGATAAGCTTCAACTTTGCTGTCAACTGAACTAATCTGTTCAGAGCAACAGCTATAGACAACCAGAACCAGAGACTTGTCCAGCCGGTGCTATGTCAAACTTTGTAGCTCCAGAAGTCAAAAAATTTGTGGCTTGGGACTACCTTGTTTTTGCAGCACTGTTTTTAGTCTGTGCTAGCATCGGAGTCTTTTTTGCAGTTAAAGAGAGGAAAAAGAAAACTTCGAAGGAATTTTTGGTGGGTGGTAAGCAGATGACATGTGGACCAATCGCTTTCTCTCTCACTTCAAGTTTCATGTCAGCAGTCACCGTTCTGGGGACACCCTCCGAAGTTTATCGCTATGGGGCATCCTTTGTGCTTTTCTTTCTTTCATATGCTCTTGTCATCATTTTTACCGCCGAACTATTTCTACCTGTATTTTACAGATCTGGCATTACAAGCACTTATGAGGTAAGTAAAAATAATCAAAAAGGACACTATTTTAACATAAAAGTCAGTATCATGTATATAGATATTCCTAGAGAAAAAATCTGGCAGAAGATTTTCTGCAGTGTTCTACAGAAGTGTATTGATACATTAATTATTTTTAGTAGCTGGTTGCATTAATTCAAACTAGTTATATATATTGCGCAAGTTAAAAGCACAAATTAAGGTTCAGAGGTCCCATTGTGTATATATAGCAAAGACAGGATAAGGGTTTACACATCAGCACCAAATTAAGTTACAGCTGGAAAATATTTTAAGTGTATCCAAATGCTTTTGATCTTATAAGTAACTATTCCGTTCTGGTTTAGAGAGCGGGTATTAAAGACAGACTTTCAGAACAAAATTCAATAGTGTCCAATTCAAACTTGGTCTAGATGTGGCAATTTGGTCCAATTTACTATAAATGCGGACTATTTGACATCTAAAAAGGTGAGGGGGGAGTAGAAAGAATAGAGAGGAAGAAGATGGCAGGTCTCTTTCAAAAAAACTAAAAAAAGTCAGGGCCAGAGAATGAATTCAGGGATTCTCTAGGAACTGACCTGAAAGACCTCTGAATTTTTAGAGTTTTTGCCTGGCATTCCTCCTGGAACACATTGTTTTCTTCATATGACAGTTCAGCAGTAAAAAAAAATTAAAATAAATCAGTAGTCTTTGTGATGCTATTGCTAGGAGCACAGCATGCAGCCCTCATCATCCGCGCACCCATAGGACAGCTTTTGAGCATTTGGGAACAGCCTTTTTGTCACTTTAATCAACCGCCGCAAATTTGGCTGCTCCCGTTTGTGGGCAGTTTCAACTATGCAAGACTTGGATGAAGAAAGCCGGGATTAGTTGACGAGGAGCTTCCTGGTAACAGGAAGGCTGCCCGTGTTCTCTAAGCCCAATCCCAAGGAGGGTCTCCGGTCCAACAGCTCTGCCTGGGTATTTGGAAATATTTCAGTTACAGGTTGGAAAAAAGTAAAATTTACCACCTATTCCCATTGCCACAAGTAACTGCCTTTTCTAGCTGGTTTTGATGCAAGATCAGAGAATAAATTACTTCTCTCATCTGAACCACCAAAGGTGTCACTGTAGTCAGAGAAGTCCTTCAAACATGCTGGAAAGATGACTCTGCTGGCTTCATTAATTATTTTCAGCCACAAGTCAAGTTACACAAATTTGCTATTTATTTGTACAGAAGATTGCGGGGTTTATTACGCAAGAGACACAAGAAAGATGAACATGAACAAAACTAATAAGAATCATAGAATCAGTTAGGTTGGAAAAGACCTTAAAGATCATAGAGTCCAACCATTAACCTAAAGCTGACGAGTCCACCACTAAACCACGTCCCCAAGAGCCACATCTACCTGTCTTTCAAATACCTCCATGGATGGCGACTCAACCACTTCCCCCGGCAGCCTGTTCCAATGCTTGACAGCCCTTTTGGTGAAGAAATCTTTCCTAATATCCAATCTAAACCTCCCCTGGTGCAACTTGAGGGTCTTTCCTCTGGTCCTAATGCCAGTTACCTGGGAGAAGGGACCAACATCCCCTGCTTTGGAAGTACTACCCCTAGAGACTTGTACAGCCTGTGCCTGGTGTCTGCTGGGGAATCGCATGGGACTATGGCCCAAGGAGAGACCCAACCCACCCAAGGCTGTGTGGGAGGCTGATGCAGGGTTAGCAACACAGATTTAATTTTTTTTGGTCAACCCTATAGAGAGATGCCAGGTAGTGACTGAAGTGTAAACTCCGGGCTCTTGAGGCTAGAGATGTATTCACCTCTGCAGTTATGTGGTAATTAGGAATGACCCTCTACATCCACCTGGAAGTCCATAAGAACACCAATTGTCTCTCCCTGTTGAGGATGTGCAGGTTCGGCTTTAGACGGAGACAGAGCACGTGAGGACGCCAGCTTAGCTCAAGCACTGTGAAAGCCTCTATGTTGCTGCTTCTCCACCTGCTCCACCACTGCTTTTGTCCCTACAGGAGTCAATCTATGCTAGTTCTCCTAGAGATGACCTCAAGTTTCCTCTTGATGTAGTTGGAATATACTTCCATTTAAAGTTGAAGTTTCTTTTCCTTGTAGCCCCTGGGCTTTTCCACTTATTCCTGATACAAAGCAGATATTGAATACCGTGACCCAACATACAACCTCTAGTACATTCTACTGATGAGAAAGTTTCTTAAA
This sequence comes from Vanellus vanellus, assembly GCF_965231255.1. Taxonomy (NCBI): domain Eukaryota; kingdom Metazoa; phylum Chordata; class Aves; order Charadriiformes; family Charadriidae; genus Vanellus; species Vanellus vanellus. Next base: position 6,498,024 of record NC_138911.1, on the reverse strand, counting down.
ACGTAATTATAGCTATGTGTAAGGACAATGGTGCTCTCCTGTTCATTACTCATAGCAGTAGTGCCAGTTGCCAGTAATTCCACTTGCTTAGCAAGCTGTTACACAGGGGGAACAGAAGGTTAATAGCTGTGTCACAGATGCTACACATGCAATTTACTGAGATTCCTCTTTTTCCTAGTATTTGGAGTTAAGATTTAACAAGGTTGTCCGTCTTGCTGCAACATTGATCTACATCCTGCAGACGGTAAGAGGACATTGACTCTTTGATTATGCTAGTTTCCTTCAACATTTATTTTGACGGACTCATCTCAGACTGCACATTTTGTACAATGAGATGTTTTAATGTTTCTTAATTTTTTTTTCCACTTGGAGTGTGAATGTTAAAAAGAAACAATAGTTGCTTTCCTATTAAAATTACCTAAAACTTCATATTAAAATGGATTAAAAACGCCACTTTTGTTGTCTTTGACACTTGGATGTTGCGCTGAAGTCTCACAGCTTCTCAAATTCTTGGTCTCGCTATATTCTCTTGAAGCCTTTCTCTTTCTAAATGAGTGGATTCTGTCATTCTCACAAAGCTAGACGAGCTTTACTGGGTACGCTTAGTCTACCAGTTACCCATTTGTGACATGGAGGTGAGGAAAGCTGTTGCATGTGGCATTCTCCTGGGGGATGCCCAGGTGACTCCAGCCTCGTGATGGTCCCGGCAGGGCCCATCTCAAAAGATTATATTAGTTACATATTTGATGGAAAGATGGGATATTGGAAGACATGACTTTCTACATTAATGCCATTTTATTAACTCCAAAACCTTTAGCAATGGATTTGAATGCTCATTGACTTTCAGACTTTGTTTCTCCCTCAGTTCTGTCAGAACATATGTGTGAAGAGCACCGAGTCAGCTACTTTTAAAGGGATTGAAAGGAACAAGGGAAGTTTAATTTGCAAGATCAATCCAAGTTCTCTCTGCATCAATGTTTGTGTTTTCCTGAAAGCCCCTCTTTCCATTTGACTAGGATGTTTTTGTCAACTAGTCATCTTAGCAATAGGCGAAATGCCAAGACAGATAATGGTCCTTCCATCAGAAAGGAATTAAATCAAAGATTTTTATTTTGTAAAGGCTGAAACGGAAAGCCGTATGCAATACAAGCTGATCTAAATGAATCTCTAGATCTGGTACTTTGCTCTGAGCATTCACGTACACGTAGTCTTTTTATCATTAACTTTTTCTCCTTCAGATCCTTTACACAGGAATAGTGGTTTATGCTCCATCACTGGCACTCAACCAAGGTGAGTTCCCACGCTGAGCTACATGGCTACCCCAAATACCCACGGCGTGAGACAACCAGAATAAATTGAACTGAGGAAAACAGATAAAGTTAAGGCCAAGAAAAAATTCCTCAAGAGCTCTGTAAGAAGGTTTTTGCCTCCACCTCGTAGCTCTGCGTTTCTGACTGCCCAGACCTCTCCCGCACATTAGCAGGAGCCCCACGTTTGCTCTCCTGCTCTCCTTTGCACTCAGTAACCACCCGAAGAGGTTAGCGATGAACAATTTCTCAACACCCTGACAAAGTTCACAGTACAAGCTGACGATCCAAGACCGTATTCTGTACTTTGATTCCCCCCTTCCCGTCTCCCGTGTTCAGGTTCCCATGAGCATAACTCCATTCCATGTTGCTGGAGCTGAATGCTGTGCTGTGCTCCACACACTACTTTAATTTAAATTAAAATACAGCATCCATCATGACAGATGGGATTAGCAATTTTACTGCCATAGAGCATAAGGAATCACCACGGTCCAACTCCCAATTCCACCAAAATTGACCAGGAAGGGTTTGGGAGGCTCTTATTGTTCATCATTGGAGTCGCATCCGGTTTGTCCAATCCCACCTCCTACACAGCGCTGAGCTTCCTTCCTCTGGAGCTCAACTGAATTTTATGCAACAGTTCACGTTCATTATTAGGCCATAGGAAGTTTGCTAATAAGAGAGCCTTTACAAATAGATTTGCCCTCACAAACTATGCCCAGTGGGAGAGACTTCAATATAAGCCAAACCAAAATTTGTACCTCTTGTATAAAGTAACTTCATGGCGTCAAATGAACATGCCAAATTATTTTAATGCAGCACATTTTAGCATTAAACTGTTCCTAGTTGCAGGGAATTGAATTTAGTTTGGAGCTGGTTTTTTTTTTTTTTTTTTTTTTTTCCCCCCTTAGGATTCTTCAGAAATCTCTGAAGAACTTGATTTCTCAAGAGAAAATTCTGGACTAAGAACAGAAAGAAAGCATTGCTTATAAAGCTGTGTCCCATAGGAATGATGTTTTTCTTTGTGCAATTATTCTCCTTACACATTACTTTTGCACGCTTGAAAGTTAGTGAAATCCAGTTCGCAAGAAAACAACAATGCAAAACAGTATCCAGTAGCATTAAGAATCCGGAAAAACTCCTAATAGACGCAGAATATTAAAATTCATAATTACTCCCATCCTTCTAAGGCTAAAGGATTATAACTTTTCTGTTGGCACCCTGATGAATTAACCCCATTTCGCTAACCATTTGGTTTTCTTTGGTTTCACAGTGACTGGATTTGATCTCTGGGGCTCCGTGGTTGCAACAGGAATGGTCTGCACTTTCTATTGCACTCTGGTACGTAACAGGCATAGCCGAACAGCTGGAACACAGACTGGTAATTCCACCATCCTCTATACACGCCAGGCTATCGCAGGCGGACGGCCCCTAAATACAGTCCGAGTGACTGAAGTTTAAAGTAGTAGAATAGAGAGATAAATGTATTTTATACTCTGTGGTACAATTCTATTCAGAGAAAAAAAAATAAATTTCCTCTCAAATCCTCTGCTTTACATCTCAAGGTTTAAACCAGAAAGCTCGAGGCAGAGTCCAGATAAGGAGGCGATAACCTGCCCCTGCCATACTCAATCTTTTGAGAAGATAATTCTTCTTATCTTTTACGAGTTATAGACTGAAAAGCCACTGCAATGAAAAGAAGTACCTCCCAGATCAAGAACGGAGCGATAAAGTCTAGAAAGGATGATCAACAGGTCATCAGAGCTTTGCTTCCGAGTGGAAGCAACAGGAGACTCCGCATTACAGGAGAGATACACGTTGCAGCGGAAGCGGCACAGAGCACTGGGGCTCAGGACACAGCCTCATCTCGGTTCTCATGACCGCTGCTGATTTTTGTCGGTGTTTCAGTCCATCCTTGTTAGAAACACTTATTACGTTGCTCTAGCACAGATTTGATCGCATACGAAAGTAGCAATGGAAGAACGCCGAAGTGCAGAGTTTCTAGAGTTATTTTTCTGTGTTAGGCTAGTTGTGGAGCGCTGGGCTCCCAGTAGTGTACAGCGCGATATGGGAACTACAAACACGGGCCAGCTGGTGTTCCCTCAGCTTCTGTTCCACACCATGATATGTTCTTCAAATACATACAAAGGAGACAGGAAAAGAAAAAAAAAAAAAAAAAGTATTTAACTGGAGGTCAAATATTCTCATACGGCTGTAGACATCAATTTAGGTTTTGTGTCATTTTCTGATGTGTAAAAACAAAATCTTCATGGAAGAATATAAAGTTTAAGAAAAGGCCTGATCTGCTGCTGTACGTGCAGCTCATGAGTGCCTGAAATATGGGGTCTTTCTACCTTTCGGTGCACTTCTGCGAGGGGAAAGAAGATGAGAGCATACCGTTTCTGTCTTTTTTAGGGAGGACTAAAAGCTGTTGTCTGGACAGATGCATTTCAAATGATTGTCATGGTGGTTGGCTTCGTGACAGTTTTGGTTCGGGGAACTACTCTGAACGGTGGACCAACCAAGGTCTGGGAAGATGCCTATGAAGGATCACGACTAAACATATTTGAGTAAGAAACAAATGGTGCAAACCTTTTCTTTTTGTATATTTCATGTTTAGTCTTTTCATGTATTGACTTCTTTTTGAAGAAATCAAAGCCCTGCTGAACTTAAAAGGAATTTTGCCATTTTCCTTTGTGCAGCTACAAACACAGCCCAATTATTCCTTCCAATTGCACATATCTTTCATTTCCTATTCATAAAACTGAAACTTCACTTTCAGTACACTCCCCGCAGCAGCTAGCAATGGTGCACCAGGAGAGCAAAGTGACCTTCCTTTGGCTGCTTGTGGCCTTGACTTAAACGTTCATTGGTCAAGGCAAGTCAGTGACAGAATCTAGAAGCGAGGTCAAATGTTATCTGCTATACAGATCAAGAGTAGCCAAATAGCAGATGCAAGACAGAAAGACGTACTTGTACTGGTTAAAATTACTGAGTAATGAAATTTTGTTGTTAAAAAAAAAAAAAAAACAACACAAAACTAACACTGGAGCTGAAGCGATATCTTGTAAAGGAAATAACACAGCACAACGATGTAACTGAGAGTTTGGAGAATTTTGAGAGTGTAGTAAGTGGCTTTGTTCCTTGCAGAGGACGGGGTCCCGGGCAGGACGGTTTGCGGGTCTGCTGCTGCAACATGACACAGATCTGAAACCTGAGCATAAAAAGCCTTATAAAAGTGATTTATCTCCATTAATTGGTCCTTTGACTGAGCCTGCGTGATATATGTTTACCCTGACTTGACAGTAATGTGTTCCATAAAAGTAAAAAAACCTTCCAAATCTAAATACATTAGACGTTGTTTCGCCTGGAAAACAGCATTACCAATGCAGCGCTTCTTCAGAGGGTGGGATGTACCAGACGTTTCTGAAAAATCGCCCACCTCTTGCTTAATAAATGTGTGTTTAAATAAGTGAACTGAATTGCTTCTCCTTCTCTTTTCTAGCTTTGATGTTGATCCTTTGAGACGACATACCTTTTGGACAATTGTTATTGGGGGAACATTTACATGGTTAGGGATCTATGGAGTCAATCAGTCCACAATACAGAGATGCATTTCTTGCAAGTCGGAAAAGCACGCTAAACTGTAAGTTACCTGTCATTAACCTATTCTAGCAACCAAACATACTGGCGTGGAGTTAAACTAACAGTTTGTCAGTTATATTAAATAAATATCGGTATCCCATTGGCAGTAGTAAGCTAATTTTGCCCTGACGGTCTTACTTCCTCTGGCCCTAAATGACATAAATAAACACAGAAATAAAACCAGGTAGTTATCTACCTCTTGTGGTTTATTAATTTGGGGTGAGGCTGCTGAATTTATCCTGGGAAGCAGAATATGGAAAAGACGCCCAAACAGAAGCTGGCCCATCTATGGCTTTATTGGAAAAGTGTATTTGTTGGAATTGCATTTACATTTATTTTATTAAAAGTGGTTATTGATTTAATAGGGTGCTATAGTACAGGTCATGATCTAAATAAAACAAAATCAATGTGTTGTTAAAATTCTAAACTAGAAGAATAGTAATTACGATCAATGGCAACGAACCATGGGAAACTTCACAATACAGACCCAAAGATCTCCAGCCTGCCACCTTCCTTAAATTCAGCATTAGCACACGCATGGTTAGACACAGGTTTTGCTAACCCAGCAGATTTCTTCATGTGCCTAGTGCTAATTGCTTGCCCGCTCGGCTAAAGCATAAAGGTGGTATTTTTTTTTTTTTTTTTACTTCTTCAAACAGTTATTTTTTTTGCTAGCTGCAGTCATGCTGATTTTTCTTAAAGCCATGACAGACTATATGAATTTATCCTGTTGAAATCCAGCCCCTGAAAAATGTTTGGAAGTCACAACAGTGAGAACGGCGGTAGTAACAAGTCCTGGAAGACCTGTGGGTCCCAGTAGCACAGCTCTGAACTGGCCCGAGTGTGAAACCTCACGTGGGGCGATACCCAAACATGATGCAGGCTCTACAAAGTCCGGCAGCTCTCGGGAACCGCAGCCACACAACCTGCCCGGCGGATACCCTCACCCACATCCGCCTCGCGCACTAGTCAAAAAACCCAACCCAAGGCGCTACTTGGCAACGGCGGCACTGCAGCCACGACAGCATCTGTGCAAACCGCTGCTCTGCCCGGCTGAAAGGGAGACCAGCAACAACACCTCCCAACAGACAAAAATCTGCTCTTACAGGGGACAGGAGGGACAGACCCAGCACCCGGTGCAGCCCATTCTGCCTACGAGTTACTGGTCTCTTCCAGCTGCAGGGGGTTACCCAGAACCTTTATCCTTGCATAAAGAGGCTGTATTTCTCCATTTTTTTTTTTTGTTGTTGTTAAACAGTATTATGTACAATTTCTCACCCTGACAATGCCTTTAAGAAATGATATATCTAGCTGCGAATTGCATAGCTAGCTTTGATTAAGGCGTCTCCCTAAAAAGTTAGAAATAACTTAATTGTAACAGCTTTTCTATCTTTGTCTTCTATTAAACAGAGTTTCTTTCCTTTGTTCTAGTGCTCTTTACCTGAATTTATTGGGACTTTGGACAGTCCTGGTGTGTGCAGTGTTTTGTGGTTTGGTGATGTACTCTCATTACAAGAGCTGTGACCCTTGGACCGCCGATTTCATTTCGGCACCTGATCAGGTAAAGATACCCACATTGATAATTAGGAGCTGTTTCGGGCCCACGCATAGAGGCAGTTTAAGTTTGGTGGGATACTTTACGTCCTTTTATCACTTGGGCACCGAGGTGGTTACCAAGTCAGGACTAGAATATACCTATTCTGGCACTCCTGCAGTACTAACCTGATTGACCGCTTCTACCAAACATCCCTTTAGCTCAAAATCTGAAACCCCTTTTTAGTTGGAAGGAAAAAAAAAAAAATATGTAATTTAGCAACATGCTCAGAAGCAGCTACTTCTCTTCCATTACCCAGGAAAATCTTAACTAATTGCCTGTGTTGCTCGTGTGCTCCTTCTACCCCAGCTCATGCCGTATTTTGTCATGGACATATTTTCCTCGATGCCAGGAGTCCCGGGACTGTTTGTCGCCTGCGCATTCAGTGGAACGCTGAGGTCTGTGAGTCTGAAATGACATTTTAACTGCACACGATTGATTTCTTGAGGCCCTGGAAGGAGGTCAAAACCTGAGCAGCAGTTGTGCTTTGCTGAATTACATTATAGTTATGCCAAAGCCTAGCTCCACTGCTCCAGTATCTTTTTTTTTTATCCCAAGACGTTGGAATAACATTATCAACATAGGCAAAAGAGTAGAAAAACTGAGCTCAGCTTCCTGAAATATCTTTGGAGCTACTTGTTTTCTGTAGGAAAAGCAAGAGAGGGCTATCAAAACTGGTAAAAAAACCCCAAAAAACTAAACCAAAAACGAAAAAAAACCCCAGCCCTACACAAAAGAAGAGCCCTGTATAAAAGGCACTGGCTGCTCCTGGTAGGACACTAAGAGAACAGAGTTAGGGGCACCGAGTATCAAATACGGTGCTGGAGGTATTGCCGCTGCCATATTGTCAGAAAAAACTCACAAAGGTAGCATTCTCCAAACACCTCGCTAGAAGTCCAAGTATTCCTATTCCATATTTTTCAGTTAGGAGAGAAAATAGAACAGACGTTTTGTGGAAGAACAGGGTGTCACTGGTGGTCACCGCACATCCTTCGACTTAGAAGGGAGCAGTACCTTTCTTCTGGAACATGTCCATATTTTGACAGTCTTTGGAGCTTGGTAGAGTGAAGGGTCAGTCAAGAGGAGTTTCCCCCCCTTGCTCTGTGCCAGCATGAAGCAGGGCCCCGACCAATCGCGGAAGGGACAGACACCTCACCAGCATCCACATTATACGTGAAAAATACTCCTCAAGAACTGTACATTTTATAGCATTGATGCTGAACGAGAGGCGGCATTACTCTATAAATACAATTTTATTTGAGACTTCATCGCTTCCTGTTTCCTTCACATTCTTCTCCCTTTCTACAGCACGGTAGCTGCCAGCATCAACGCTTTAGCAACTGTTACCTTTGAAGACTTGGTCAGGAAAGGTTTCCCAAACCTCTCCGAGAAGATGAGCACGTGGATCAGCAAAGGCTTATGTAGGTACCCCTGATGGGAACCATTTTTTTAACAGCAAAGGTGTCCACCCCCCCAGTTTCTGTCACGACAGGAGAAAATTGGGCTGCATTTCATATACTCGGAGCCTTGAGAGTCTCGGACTCTCAGTTGGCTCTGAGAGCAGTTCTTTGAGCAGCGAAGAGCGCTGTCTACTGACACTACTTCAGAAACACACTTGTGCTTTGGAAACCACAGGAGCACAAACTTTATAAACTCTCAGGATGAACATTAGCGTGCTGCTTCATTAAAATTAAGCCCGTGTACTACTCAAAACCCTTTGAAAAGTTTTGTCTACTGGAAATACTGGGGAACACTCTGGGATCTTCTTTACAATAGAGCAAGAATATCAATGTAGTTATTACCATATTACTCCATAACAGTATTACTAAATACTATTATTTTCTGTATTACAATGACTTTTCTATTCACAGAGTATCACACGAGCAGATTGTTCAGTTTTTAAGAGAAAAAGAAAAAAGTAGAAAAAAAAAAATCAGCCCATAAAAATAAAGCATCTGAAGTGCTTTGAATCTGTACTAGTATTGCAGTAATATCACAAACCTTTTATAAGTATTGTAATAACATCATAACCCTTTACTTGTCGTTGTAAAGATTGCAGAAGAGCCAAACCAGTGCTTTCTCTGTCTCTCCAACTGCCTCCGAGCTCCTCTGTTCCCGCTTTTCTACTTACTACTGCGTATTTGCACTCAGGCCCTGGAAATGCAATTTTTACCTGCAATACCAAGGTGTGCCAGCACAGAAGATGAGTTTTGGTTGGCTTTCCTCAAGACTGCTACCTACGGAGTTTTGTCTACCACAAAGTTAAAACTGGTGTCAAAGGGAGAAAGCCATGTTGTTTCTCATTGCTCAATTCATTCATTAAGATTATTTCAAAAGCGTTACTTAAAGGCAACGGAAACGTTTCTAGATGAGGCATTACCTACAAATTAATTTCATCGCTAAGTTCTGTTTCATAAGAAAAACCAACCAACCAAAAACCCAACAAGACCTCACGCAAGACGCTGCTGGGTGCTTAATGGTCCGCTTTAAACCTCAAAGCCCAAAGTGCAAATTCCTCCACGCTGCCTGGTCACTTCGGACACCGGGCAGATGAGAAATGGTCCACACTATTAACCAACACTGACAACCTCATCTTTTCCAGGTATACTCTACGGCGTCCTGTGCACTTCAATGGCTGCAGCGGCGTCGCTGCTGGGAGGAGTTGTGCAGGTATCTCGTGCTTCAGAAATGCAGTGAATGGAACGCGAATGAACAGAAATGCAATGAACTGAATAACGCCGACATCCCTGGGGACTGCCAGATTACCTGAACAATTTCTGTGGACACTGCGGAGAGGAATAACTAGCCAAAAAAAAAAAAAAAAAAGTCATAAATCCCTCCACTCCTTCACTATTTACTCACTGCTGGGAAACAATACTGAGAGTTATTGTTTTATTGCGGACCGAAATCACTGTTGGTCCCTTCTCCCCCACCATTTCCCTCTGAAAATTACAGATCGAAACGAGACCCGCGCGCGCTCCCTCCAGCTGCTGCACTGAGCTCCTGTCTCTTCTCTGCACCCACAGGCTTCCCTCTCCATCCACGGGATGTGCGGGGGGCCCATGCTGGGATTATTTACCCTGGGAATTGTGTTCCCTTGTGCTAACTGGAAGGTAAGGGGGGGGAAGAGTAACCCTTATCTAAAAGAAAATCTCTTGGTGTTGTTTGGTTAAGAGTCCACCTTGAAAATTGTTTGGTTTTTTTTTTAGATTTAGTTTCTGTGTTGCTTTTCAGATTTAGAGCCTGAGGAATCCAAGATCTGTTTAGAGGTCCTTTTCCACTTTCTGAATTTATCCTATTTAAATTTAACTCTACTCAGCTGTGGAATAATCTGTGGTTAGATCCACATGAGGAGTTTTGATTTTTTTTTTTTTAATATTTTATTTCTGAGTTTCTTCTCTTTCATTAAAAAGAAAAATAAATATTCAATACTTGCCCCAGCCTACATTCACCTTGGGACGCACAGAATGATTTCAACAGCTCTGCCTTCATTAGCTCAGGCAAACCATGACATGAGCTCATTTCATATTGCCCCATGAGCAGTTCCACCACATTCACCCAGAAGTAAAACACAACTCTGTGTGGCAATTTTGCCTCAACTCTTATCAGCAGCAGGCAATAAAATCACCACATTTGACACCTTGGTTGAGAGAGAACAGAACTGATTTACGCTGGTGGAGACTGTAAGCAGTCATCACCTATTCCTTCCTAATTCACGTTCGCGGAGAAGCGCTTCCCACACATCGCCTCTAACGTTATCTTTCTCTACCTGCCCAGGGTGCTACCGGAGGCCTCTTCGCTGGGATCACCTTAGCTTTTTGGGCCGGTACGGGCTCTTTCATTTACCCCGCACCACCCACAAAGTCCATTCCTCTGCCACTGTCGACCCTCAACTGCACGCTGGCCAACGGCACCGAGGCGCTGACGACGGCGGCTCCCACGGCCGCCCCAGACAGGTATTTTCCCCTATCGTTACCGTGTCGGGCCGCGTTTCGGCGCGGCGTGCGTCAGGGGGATGGCCGGTAACGGCTGAGTGGGCCGCGAGCACTGCGTTTTTGCCGGGGCGGTCAAGAGACAACGTGAACATACCCATTGGTCATCTCTAGCTGCTTCTTTCCCCTTTGTCCCCTCTCCCCAGGCCTTTGCTGGCAGACACCTGGTACTCCCTCTCCTACCTCTACTTCAGCGCCATCGGCTGCCTCGGCTGTGCCCTCACAGGGCTGTTGATAAGCTTTATGACAGGTTGGTGGTCAATACGTCCATAAACGCTTTTGCGCAATAATCAGACTCAGCTGTTGAAAGACCTTTAAAAAGAGCTTTTAAAAGAGCTTTTTTTTTTTTTTTTTTTAAAAGAGCTTTTTTGCAAGCGGCTCGCGAGGCACAGGCTCAGGAGAGGGCAGGCTGGCTCCGATGCCGCTCCCCCCCACCGCACGCTCCGAGGCTCCCACTGAGCTTTCCGTAGACTGAGGTGTTGTTATTTTCTCCTTTCAGGACCAAGTAAAGGAAAAGACATCCCACCCGTGTTAATTAAGCCGGTCTGCAACCTGTTTTGCTTCTGGTCCGAAAGACTCCGAGCCTGCCTCTGGTGCGGCGTGCGGCACGACAGCCCAGAGGTGAGTCCCTGTGCCCGCGGGCTCAGCGCCGCCGGGGCCCGGGAACCACGGCCGTATGCGCTCGTACCCACCTGAGGGCAGGTGCCCCCTGCAGGGAGCAGACCAGCTTTCCACCATGGCTTTTTAAAGTTAGGCAAGGGATGCTGCATAGGCACCGTGGGCTGGGAATGAGCTCAGCCCAACCCTCCTACTCAGCCTTACTAATAAGTTACCGATTTCCCCTGTTTACGCGGCACGCGGGGACTCGGCGTCTGCGGAGGCAAGCAGCCCTCAGGATGGCCAGCAGCCCGTGAAACGGGGACTGACCCCCCTCTCCCGGCTCCGCCAGCCCAAGCAGGGACAAAACTGCACTTGACACCCCAGAGAGGAACTCACAGAGCTACTGCCTCCTCCCACCCGGCACAGAGAGAAAAGCTTTAGCACTCACCTGTCCACGAAGCTCTCCTGCTGCTGCCGTCCCCACCTCCAGACCCAGCAGGGCTTCTCTCCTCCAGGGCTTCTCCAGCTCACCAAGCAGAGCTGCTCCTGCATAGCACCTCCTCTTCCTCCTCCTCCTCCACAGAAATAGGACCAGCCCTTCCCCAGGTGTCTCAGGTCTTCGTAGCTCGTTAACAAGCCACGAAGAACGAGCACCTCGTTTTCTTGCACTGTTGCAACCGTTTGCAGAGAAACAGCGTTGCTCCGTCTTAGCAGAATCTGTCAGGTTTGGAAAAGGGGCGCAAAGCAATACGTATGTTTTCATCTCCTTTAGAGTGCTCTACAGGTACCTTTAAATCTTGAAATCAATCTGTCAACCGTAAGGCTCACGGGAGGTGGCCACAAGGTAGAAGCTGTGCCTCCACCCGGCTTGCACTAACTTTGACATTCAAGCCAATGGTTTAATTAGGAGAGCAGCTGTGGCTCTAGATTTGCTTCAGCTGTTCCACTTGGCTTTTAGGTGCTCGACACAGACTTCATCTAGAACTTTCCTGGAGAAAAAACAGCATCTCAATAAAAGCAGTTAAAAAAAAAAAATCATATATGCATTTATCCCCCATATTTGCTTAAAATGTAGAAAAACAAGATTAATCAGGTAGTTGCAAGGTGGAACCACTGAGGCAACCACAGGCCAGACAAAAAACCAATCCACCAACATGTAGATAAATAGTCAAATGAAAAACTAAATTTAAGTGATTGGGAGTGCGCTGAGGGCACGTTCCAAGACTTTTACATGAGCAGAGGAGTTGAGAGAAGTGTTTTTTGTTGCTTTTGCCAACGACTTTCTGGGGGGAAAATGAGAAAATCAGTGGTTTTATATGGAGGGGCCACACACTAAAAAGTGCCTGTTTGTGGGCCTGAGGGTCATTTCACGTAGTGAAGTAACTCCTCAGGTTTATAAGAAAGGGTGTCAAAATCTCAAAATGCAACAAGGTGCCCTTTAAGCATAAGAAAAAAGCCATGAATACAGGTTTCAAACTATTAGGGCATTTTCTTCCTTTTTTTTTTTCAGGTGGACTTTGAAAAAAATCTGCCTAAAGTTATTGCAAATAGAAGTGGAACAGATGACACCTTCAAGAACAGTATCAACAGAGAAAACAAACGCCAGTTCCCTGGTTACAATCCTGAGGAAAAATCCTATACTAACCTGAGCAGAGAATCTCGCCTCTAGAAGCTGAGGGACAAGGGACCTTTAATCAAACTTTATTTCTCCAGCTTCAGAAATGAAGAGCTCTTTTTATCGCGTTTACCAGCTTGTAGATGACCAAGAGGGAACAATTGCTCTCTATAGCAATAAAGGCCAGATTTTTATTTATGAATTTTGTGACAGAACCGGGAAATCGTCGGACAAAGGGGGTTTGGAAGCACCGCTCTTTCAGAAGAAACGTTTCATAAATCCTGTCGTGGAATCTCCCGCTTGGAAGTAGCCGCGACACGTCTCTCTCATGTGCTCTGTTCAGTAACTGCTCATTGAAGGGAAACGTGCAAAGGTGAACTTGAGATAGAGGGAGACTTGGGAGAAGTTCCTGAGGTCTCTCACTAAGGTGAGACTGCGAAGGGCCCTCTGATGGAGGGGAGAGGCGGGAGGTCAGGCTGAGCCCGTTCCTGCGTTTCGCAAAAAGCCTCCTCACAGCAATGTTGCATAGACCAGACCGGTCTTTTAGTGGCTGAGTTAATTGTGTCTGCTTCCTCTGGGGAACGAAGATTTCTTTACAATGTCTTATTGTAAAACCTATAGGAGAGAGGAACAAATTTTACGTTGAATTCAGGAGTGTTCTTTATCCGTGTTAATCTTGGAAAGACTTCCTCTCAGCTCGAAAAGATCCACCTACCGCCTTTATGCAATAGAGAAAATAAAATGACATTTGATGATGATGCCTCCTAATTAATAATCCATGATGAATTTTGAAAAAAGACACATAATTAGGCAAAATAATCCCTCTGTCAAAATGTCTTGGAAGAAGGTACCTAGTCCACCAAGTGCCCTGTTTCAGGGAAACACATTTCCTCTAAAACTTGCCTCTTGTATATCAAACTCAGCCGACCACCCCTCACCCGGATAAACTTCTGGGTGTAGTCTTTTGGATGAGTGCATCTGTTTTTAAACAAAACTCACAATTGAATGAAACAGATTGAATGAAAATGTCAAAGGCCACTCAGTTATAGACCCAGCTGACGCTTAGCTGATACTGCTTTGAAGAGCCCAGCTATTGCTTTTGCTTTGTCAGCAACCATCCTTACGATGTAGACCTGGGTCAGCCTGGTCCTTGACGTTACGTCCCCTTTCTGTGTTCATGCCCTACCCCTGTGAAGGGTCACAGAATCATAGAATGGTTTAGGTTGGAAGGGACCTTCAAGATCATCTAGTTCCAACCCCCCTGCCACGGGCAGGGACACCTCCCACTAGACCGGGTTGCCCAAAGCGCTGTTCAACCTGGCCTTGACCACCTCCAGGGATGGGGCATCCACAGCTTCTCTGGGCACCCTGTGCCAGTGCCTCACCACCTTCACAGTGAAGAATTTCTTCCTAATATCTAATCTAAATCTCCCCTCTGTCAGTTTAAAACCATTCCCCCTCGTCCTATCACTACACGCCCTTGTAAAAAGTCCCTCTCCAGCTTTCCTGTAGGTGCCCTTCAAATGCTGGAAAGTTGCTATAAGGTCTCCTGGGACATTCAATCAGAGAACAGAAACAGCAGGCTGTAAAGGACACTGTCTCGCTTGGGCTGGACAGTTTGTCAACAAACGGAGAGCTGAGTCAATATTTGTGTTAATCCCTTTTACACCACTTTTATAATCTCATCAAAGCTTAGAGCTGAGTCGGGCTGGCAGCCGGTTGTCTCACATGGAACGCTTTCTGGTCCTGCTTCCACCCTTGATGTGGATATCAAGGCAGAGATGGAAACTCGGTATATAATACTATTGTACCATTGATGTCTCACGGCCACACGCATTATCACTTAGGTTATATTAAGAGGGCTTAACTATGACGCTTAAGGACGTAAAATAAGTCTGGAGTGAAAGTGGTTCAAAACACCAACGTGAAGCTACCTATTAGGGGGTGGATGAAAACCACCTCTCTCTACCGGCAGCTGGAGGATATCCGATTCAGAGACGTCCGACTGTGAGAACGACCAAGCCTGTTCTGAGTATTTCTGGGGACACTTACTCATCACGGTGTTGTTATGCTCTGCGTGCTGGAAGAGGCACAGGTTGCATTTTTCAGGTTGGTTTTGTTTTGGTTTGGTTTGTTTTTCACAAGTTGAGCAACACCTTTACATTGGATTCACTACAGGCTCAGTATCTTTTCAAGTCCTTTGCCGCAAAAGAGAATCTTAATTTGTCCATTCAGTGTCCAAAAAAGTGAGCGAGGTTGGCTAGAATCGCATTCTCTCAAAATGTCTTTGAAGAAATATCCTGAAGTATTTATCTTTAACTTTGTGTTTCTGAACTTGTTTCGTTTCAACTAAAGCCGCTCATCAAGCCCACGTGTTTTCTGTATCCGTAGAGGAGCCGGGCATGCCGCGAGGTTTTATGAAGTCCAACACTTGGACTTACACACTAAATCATTAATCGGTAGTTGATTATGCAGTCTTCTATGAAGATTTAAGGACGTGGACTAGTAAAACTGCAATTCAGAAAAAAATGCCACTCTGATTAAATACTCAGTGCCATTTACAGTTATCTTCTTATCTTCTCGTTTCATTTACGTCCTGAGCCATTGACCCTTCTGGGGAAGAGGCAGCCTGTGCACCTGAGTTGAGAAAACAAGACTAAGAAACCAGGAATATGTAAATTCTAAAACAGGAGCTTAAATTTAAGGAATTATTAGTCATTAGTGAAAGCAGTAGAGCGGAACTGATTGAAAATTTGAAAAGTGAGTCTACATGTGCCTTGAGAGCACACTAAGGGAGTATTTAAATGTTTAAACAAGTGTCCCAGGCAAGTTTAAACCCTTAAATTCGTTCCTGCGGTTTGAAGGCCCGCGAGCACTCACTTTTCAAGTGTACAATTTTTTTTTTTTTTAATTAACTTTGAATGTTAAGAACAATGAAGCTCAAAGTCTCTTTCAAAGATATCCAAGTTTATTACTGAAAAAAATGCAATATTCAAATGTGTATGATACAGTAAGTAGTTGCATTTGTACATGTAAACCTTGATAAAGTAAACAGCATCTCAAAGACAAAGTTATGCCAAAAGTGTCTTACAATAGTTCATCAGATCAACAACTTTTTCCTCAGTGATTTTTTTTTAGTTCTGGGGTACGTATCGGCTTGTAAAAGCGATCTTAAAACACAAAAAGAAACCTAAAGCTGTCAGGCCAGAGGAACTTCTAGCTTGTAGTGCATAAAAGTCAATTTCTCTGAAACGCTCTGTGGTACTGTAATCTCTATTTTAAATATTACTTACAAAGTGTGGATTTATGAATAGAAAAAATAGTTGAAATTTTATCTTCATTCCTTACTTAGAAACCAAGTTGTATTTAAATATTACATAAATTTCAAATATATACACATTTTAAGAAATCTCTTACGATCATGATATTGCAAGTTAGCCAGGACTACCAGAGTAAAAAAATGACGGAACTACGTTACTCAGATTTTACATGAGATTATTTCAAAGAACGGCAATTTCAGTGATACTACTCTAGGTAAAAATTAGAGCCAACAGCTTGGAAGATTTTTTCAATACAAAACTCTGAGTCATCTAAACAGAACAGAAAATCAAAAGGCGATCGGAATCTCTTTTCGTTATCAACAGAAAAATCGTCGTGTTCTCAGTGTTTAGAATCTCGTTAGCTTTAGACTGCTTTGGGTTTAATCCTAATTTCTCACCCAGGAGCATCCTAACAACTACCTCACGGCAGTAAGAATGCAAACGACAGAGAACATAGAACGTCATCGAGGTTATGGCCAAAACCAAAAGTTAGACCGAGCCAACAGAACTAACACAAGGTAATTCCCAGTGCAGTGAGGAGGGAAGAGACCATCAACATTTCAAGACTAAATCCCAGTCCTGGATTTCAAAAATTCCCACATAACATGGAATAACGAAGTGAGTTCTCTTCAGTTCCTTGTTGTGCCGTTAGAACTTTGTGCTCTTGTGGTTAACGTTGTGCTATCACCACTATGCCAAAATCACGCCAATGCAAATTTCTGGTAAATGAGGTTACAAATGGCAACATTAGACAAAAATTGTCAATCGGAGTCTATTATATAAATTTTAAGATGCTAGGGTTGGGGGGGGGGGGGGGGATTTAGGATGCCCGTGTGCGTGTAGGGAGGGACATCAGGAGTGCAAAATGTAGTGTGTGGGAAAGTGGCTGAAGGGACAGATCCAGAAACGGCTGGCCTAATGGCACATGTAGGGTGCACCCCGCGCTTCCTCACAGTTCTCCGTCCAACACATACCGACTTGTAAAAAGCACCAGAAACCCCAGTATTTGTGCATTTTGTGCTTTGGCTTCTCAGTTAGGGACATGCAAAAGGAGCCTGCAAAAAATTCTGCAGTTACAGAGTTGCCCTGGCAATGGGCAGGAGAACACGGGCTTGGCGAGCGTGAGGGTGAGTACAAAAAGACTCAGGGATCTTCTAAAGATGCTAAATTTTCCGCCACAGGAATTTAGTCAACTAAACGCTTTCAAAAAGTGTCCCTGCACCCGTTTGAGTCAGACAAAGTATGCATTGCAACTAACAAACCCACAAGTAAGTCTGTCTACATGGGGAATTCTCTTTGATTTCCGGTGTCAGCTTTGACACCAAATAAACACTATTAGGAAAGGCTGGCTGTATATTTGTTTCAACCTTTACCCCCAAATAAGCAGCATTAGTAGTTTATGAGGATTACCAAAAAAAAAAAAAAAAATGCTTTGGGAAGTACTACTGCATTGTACGCGATGGCTGATACCACTATTTTTCTCTCTGTGCCTTTTCTCCTATGTAACACTTAATAGAAAAATGTGACTGTTTGATCTTCCATTAAGTTTATTGCCTTTGTATTTAGCTGTTTCTATAAAACGAGTTTTATTGATATGGCCATTGCCCACTCTATATAAAAAATTCTAGTTCATAATAGTTTTAATGAAAATTTGTGACACTTGTAAGTTATTTACGTACGAACCGTTTCTTTTCATTTTATGGACACAGATCATTTTCAGTTTATCCAAATGATATGATGCTTCTAAGTATCTATATGCTAATTTGCCCCTGAACTAACTGTGGCATAATGCAAAAGATTAATAAGACCCGTGATGCCACGTAGGACTTCGCAGGTAATGCCACTGGATCTCACAGCTCCAGAAATTCTCTCTTTGGAGTCTCTGTTTGGAGTCTGCAGTGGAAGAAGGTGCAGCAAGGAAACGGCAGATGGGCACTACTTACATTAGACCGATCATCTTAATGGCACATTAAGAATAAAATATCACCAGAATTCATGCCTTTCCCCATATTAACACTCACTGTGTTTCCCAAGATATTTTTCCTTCTGCAGAACCTTTTCTGAAAGAAACCTCAGGAGAGTTATGAATTTATGCATTACGGTATGTACCTATTAACCTATTTTCACTGGGCCCTCTGGACGTTTTTCTTTTGAGCTTTCCACAGGACACAATTGAGCCCAACTGATCCTCAGAACAATTTAAGAGAAACTGCTGTCGGAAAGGGGCATAGCAACCGCCGACGTGTGTTTTGTCATAATGAAGATATGTACTTCCAAAGAAACATCTAACAAAAAACCATCCATCATCACTATGGAAATTTTTGCCTTGTCATCATCAACATTAACATCAAAGTTCACCTAAATTTTCTCTATAAATCCTTTCACAAGAAGGTATAGGAAAAAAAAAAAGATAGGCATCGTGTTATTTGCCTTGTCTCCAAAGATTAGTACTCTACTGGGACGCTCGATCACTGTGCTGCATTTCCAGCAAGGAAATGGAATTAAAGCAATCTTCAGTGCTCAATCTTCGGGCATCCCTGTCAGCGCTCCTCTGTGAGTACTGAGCTCTTAATGCATCCCTCTCTACGAAGACAGACTCAGCTCTACGAAGAAACTTCTCAATAGGATGGCTAATAAAGCAAACTCTTTTTTTTTTTTTTTTTTTTCCCCTTTTTTTTTAGTCACCAGAATTCAGATCTCACACCTTAGGCACAAATTTAAAATAAAAAAGTCATAAGAAATGAAATGCATATAACGTATGCGAACTTTTTGCTAATTCTGAAATGGAAATTTCTTTTGTCCGAATCAAGACACAGAATTTGGTTAGGAATTATTAAGACATTTTGGACTAATCCTTTGTATTTAAAAATATCTAGTTGCTCATGCAGTCTAAGGGCGCATGCATAGTGCAAAGTTGTCATAGATTAGATCTGCAACGATCTAAAGCGTTTTTGCGCAAATTGAAGTCCTAAAGCTTTGTCAGATTTCACAAAGGCAGCCTGCATGCACAGTCTATTCATACGGGTCATTTGTTAGGAAAGACAATATTTACAATATGAAAAGATCATTCACCATTCATAAAATACATTATTCCTGAGGACAGTGTGTGCCTTATACTTCAGTAAAATAACGTGCAGTCGACGCAAACAGCATACTAAACGAAGTCTAGCAAAAAGTTTTCTCAGCTTAAGCAGATGGCTAGATAGTGGCAAAACCTTTAGACATTGCTGATGTCCTCCAAAAGTGAAGGAACACACACAGTGTTTCTCCAAAACTTCTTGTGCTTTTCCAGTGCGTACAATGCACAATGTCAGATCTACATACTTGCCTTCGATATACTCCTATACACCAGTGTTGAAAATCATTAATAATAGACATATTTAAATCTCAAATACAAAAAAGGTTTTCTTTCCCGTGTGTTTTCTAAGACCAATTGGAATTTGCCAAAGTATGTACCGACATGTGCTCATATCCACAGCAGAAACAGGAAAGTATAAAATAATCAATCAATATTTCTGATTTTTGCCAAATTTTATCCTGTATCTTTACACCTTGGGCCAGCCAAGGCCTTTTGTTTATAGAGAAAACATTAAAAAGAGAGCTCAGCTGTGACCTTCTGAAGACTTGAAGTACTATCGCTACGTGGCTCCGAAACAGAAGCTGTGACACACCGTTAATGCTGGCAAACGGTGGTTGATAATCAAGAGAACGAAAGGGAGAGACAATAGATTAAATCCAACCGTGTGATTCTATAAGCACTGAGCGGAGTGCATTAATTATTTCCGAGAAGGGCTCCTGAGGAACTTAACGCACAACCCCGCATATGAAGGAACAAAACAGCCTTTCCAAAGTACGGGAAGCCGAGTTCCACCAGCCCTTTATCACAGAACTAATGGGTAAAATAGCTGATTAGACCACACCTTCCAATTTCTTTCCTCCTTTGTGCAATACTGTCGATACTGCCATAGTTGCCTTGTCTGGTCACAGAGAGCCGGGGGTAACCAAGACATTTCAAGCATATGGTGAAATGACTAAAGAACTTAAGCTCTGATGCTGGGCCCTCTGGATACAACAGATCCTACTCATCCACTTTGACGGGCTCTTGACTCTTAAAATTAACTTTATATGGCATGATAAATTACAATGATTGCGCTAACACATGCAAGTGAATACTGGAATCACACTTTTTGGTTCAGTAGGGTATTGGTAAGTAGCAAAAATTCCGGTCTTTTCGTATCTGTCAGCGGTGATTTTGCTGCAGTTTTATCCCTAAAAAAAAAAAAGTTAAAATTTGCAGCCTTTATAGTTACTGTGTTGACTCTTTGTTTTTTAAATTTGTCTCATCCAATATAGAGAAGCATTATTTAAAATTGTGTAAGAGACACAGAATGATTGTAACTGTTTCTCCACTCTCTTCTCTGCAAGTGAACCCTGCACACTTGTTTTCACTGTTTAAATTGTCTTTTCCCACATTACGAAATGTTACTAATAGACAATTTCATCACCAAAATGTGACATAAGCAACACTGCTGTATGCTGTATACACATAAAAACTGAGATTTGATTCTTTAAATGAACATCTACCTTTTATAATGACTTTATCCAAAAAGCCCCCCCCCTCGAACTGTAAGAAGGCATACAAATAATAATAAAAAAAATCTAAAAGTAACCACTGTGTGTGTGTGCATTTATATACAATCTGTATACGTATCTGCCTGTATCTAACTCCCATGCTTTGACTTATTTAGGCCAATAAAAGAAGTGCACATTACTGGAACGTTTACTATTACAATAAGAAGAGCATTGTTATAAAAGTGCTCTGCTTCTCCTTCCCTGAACAAGCAAGTCACAATGTTATACTGTATGTCTGATATATATCTGCGTAAGCTTGCATACTATAAAGAGTTAATTGTATATTCAGGACGAAGTCATTTGCACTGTATGAGCATATTTCAAGTTAGCATTCTGTGAAGTCGTGGAATCATCGCCCAGAGAGGCCAAAGGGAACAGCAACACAGCGAGACATCTGCATGCTACATCAGAGCACGAAAATGACACTTCTTTCATCCTGGAAGGGTGTGGAGGTGGCCTTTCTGCACAGCAAAGTGCAAAGACAACTCCACAGCCATGTCATTTTCAAACATAGCTGCAACGCGGGCAAGGCGACGCGTTCCCTTAGTGCTGCTGTTTTCTCTTCGAATTTAGAATTTTTGGTTTTCAACTAGAAGGATAAATTAACGACACTGATGTGCAAATCTTAAACTGCATAGTATATATTAAGCAGCCATAGACCCCCTTTTTAGGGTAGGACCACATCCACAATCTCAACAAGAGACGAGGACAAACCTGACAAAACAGTAAGCCTGAAAGATCATTTATATCCAATTATGGCCACAAAGGCAACAATTGCTCTTTTCTTCAGAGGCATTACAGATGGAGCTGAGCAATCAGAAGCTGTAGAAGTAGTGGATATCGTGTAAGTTGGTTTTAGTCATGCCCTTACTGTATGAGTTCACGGGTAATTTTTTATTTTCGTTACGCTGTTAGTATCCTTCACGGACAGCATGAAAATTCATTGCCTTTTTTTAAACCAGAGCGTCCAAATTCTTAATCTGTCAGCACATTCCTGAGTGCAAATTCTTCTTGGTGCTCACTGCAGACCAGTTACAGGTACGGCTCTTCATTTTCTTCATCGGAAGTATCCATTTTCCGGTTCCCGCCACAGTCTGCAGCTGTACTGCCCAGCAAGAACATATATACACCGCGAATGCCACGCGCTGATGCCAGACTCCGACTTCATTTTGTAACTGCACTCTTCAATTGCCAAACAGTGTTTTTGTTGCAGCACGGTAGTGACTAAGGCCATTCGTGGTGATACTGTTTCCCATTCTTTTTCCTTTCTCTCTGCAAATGCTCCAGTTCAGCCTCATACATCATTTCCTGGACTAAGTATTTTTCTCTCCTCATTCTGTCGCACAAGTCTTTGGGCATGTCTGGAATCAGGTAGGCAATGAAAGACTTTATTCCAAAAACAAGGTGCTGAAAAGAAGAACAAAAATGACTGCTTCAAAGATGCATAAATACACATTTCTAGGACCGCATTTTAGGGCCTAAAAGTCTGTGGCAAAACTGGAACCGAGATTCAATTCATGACTGAAAAGCAACTCCTTCATTTTTTTTTTTTTTTTTAATATATACACACACAGAGAGGAGTAAATGAGTGGTCTGTCAGAAATGCGGAAATGCTGAAGTCTTCTGAACAGTAAAACCAAGGGTAGAGCTGGTGACCTGAATGAAGGTGTGACTGCAGGATATGCTAGTTTGAATAACCACAGCAAACGCTACCTCCAAGCAGTCTCTGTAAAGAGCTTGTAATCGAAGTAAGTAACCAGATTCCTGGACAGTACGAAATATGTTTTTCAAAGTTAGCACACACATTTCTCCTTTTATATTAGGCTACAATCACGTATCATTTTCCTGACGCCCATTTTTAACTTGTAATAACTGTGCTCATTATACACATAAGTTGCATTTCTTCTTTGACAATAAAATATGAAAGATTTGGTTGGGAACCACCATGATTTAACAAGATGACTGTTAAGGAAACGTGATTTTGGAGGGACTCTAAAATCTGTGCAGGCACTGTCAATTCAGTTTGAAGCTGCTGATTGACAACAGTTTGGGGAGGGCGATTTTTTTTTTCTCTCTTGACTGTAATGAACAAGCAGTTGATGATACTGACAGTTTATTTATGAGACCACTGTAAAACAAACAAAAAAAATCAACTCAGACTTTGAAGAGGTAGAAAAGAATCGTTCCTTTCCATGACTAACCTCAAATACTATGATGAAGGCCAGTCGCGCTGCCAGGACGTGCCAGAACTGCAAAGTGAATTCATACGGAGTTGAACTCCACGGTGGGGCTCTGTAATCTCTGTACCTGTAAAGCAAAGAAAACCCCAGGAAGTTAGGCTGTGCTCAAAAACCTGAACACGGCGAAGAGCTCTCTTGTGTATCCCAGATCTGGCTTACGACTTATCCCAGATCTGAATTACGACTGTAGGAAAGAAGCTGAAGTGAAAGCATACTTCAGGAGGAATTAAACAGCAAAGGAGAAGAGTAGTTCACAATACAGGCAATTAAATAGGGCTGCTTAAAAGATGGCACTTTTTGCTTCCAAAAATTCAGAGCCAACATTTCTTTTGTTGTTACAAAGCTGACACCTTGGAGTGCCACGTTCAAGTGTGTTGACTCTAAATTGGTTCTTGTCTTTGCTTCTAAGCATTTGAGATTCTCCAGACAAAGTCTGCATAAATGTAACACGATTCTGTAACTTCTTAGTCAATTCAAGCTAACTCTCACTGTAAAACTAAATCTGAAACCACAAGATGAACACAAGAAATTCGGCATCAAAATTAAATACCGCATTGCATTTCTTGTGTTCACCTTGCATAACTGCTTGGGACCTCGACCTGGGTTAGAGCCACAACAAAAATTTTCATCGGGTATTTTAACTAACAGACCTCAGAAAGCTTATCCAAACCAAAATGAGAATTTTTACTCTTCTTGGCAGCTGGGGAAACTTCAAAATGAAATAATTCATAGAGGCGCGAAAGATACAGCTTGTGAGAGTCTTGGAAAAACTCAGAACACAGGTTTCCAGTGTGTCAGTATCGTGTCCTACCACACAGTGTTTGCACCCGAGACTTCCACGTTGAACGAACTTGAACTCCAATGCTTTTACAGGCAAAAAAGAAACTACTCTGCCAGTAATTTAAACACTGACTTTCAACTTAATGTCTGTATTAACTTCTACGCCTATATTACAAGACGGGAGAGCATCAAAACCTACCGGCAGTATCCTGAATATCCCATCCCAAGTTCACTCAAATCAAATACTGATAAACTGCTGTTGACATATCCTTTTAAGCATCTGAAAGGAAAAGACATCGGGTCAGGACTTTCCTCATAAAGTGGTTACATAGCATAGATCCTGTATGTAAACAGATTCTGCTATCACATATTGTTTGATACGGGGAGGGAGAGGAGAGGAGAGGAGAGGAGAGGAGAGGAGAGAGAGGAGAGGAGAGAGGAGAGGAGAGGAGAGAGAGAGAGAGAGAGAGAGGAGAGGAGAGGAGAGAGAGGAGAGGAGAGGAGAGGAGAGAGGAGAGGAGAGGAGGAGGGAGAGGAGAGGAGAGGAGAGGAGAGGAGAGGGAGAGGAGAGGAGAGGAGAGGAGAGGAGGAGAGAGGAGAGGAGGAGTGGAGGAGGCGCGGCCGCCCCGGCCCGGCGGCTCCAAAGATCAGGCAGGATACCTTCCCTGGGGCTAAGACACACCGTATACGGAGCTAGGCTACAGAGTGCCGAGGCCAATCTTGCTGGAGCTTGCCTGCAAGCACTTCTGAAGAGAAACAGGCGGAGAGAGTTGACGGTGAACAAGGCATAGGATAAAAAAGGGTTTGGGAGCGTATATCTGTGTGTGGGAGCGTGGTGGGAGAAGACAGTCCAGAACTATTGCAGAAAAGAAGAAAAGCTTATCTAGAGAAAGCTTGAAAACTGCTACAATGTATATTGAACTTTATTATTTGCATCCAGAAGGAAAGACATGATTTTCCATTTCTATAACCGTGGACTTAGTTTGGGAACTCTCTGGAATGGCTGAGTTACTTGTACTTAACATCCGTGAAGGTCTGCACAGATGTAAAAGGTGAAATGTTACTGGTGTATGTTAACACAGAAAGACAGTAGCAAAAGCGTGCTTCCACTGAAATATACATGTATATGCAAAGATATCTTAATTACTTTTCTTGTCGGTATCCTTGATCTGTACAGGGACCGTACTTGTACGCATAGACAAAACGTGGAATGTAATCGGAAGTAATGGCAATAACAAAGGCATTGGTGATGACAGCCAGAACGCCAATTCCTTCCAGAATCCCGTACCAGATACCTAGAAAGGAGGGAAATGACAACAGTGTCATTAGGTTTTAAGGGTTATATGAAGTCATATAAAATCATCGTGATATTAAAGTCACTATTAGTCATACAGTTTTCCTTTCTTATTGAGAAAGAGTCACTCGGTCAGAAAAGCAAGTGAAGATTAAGCCGTGTCCCCACATTCTTGCCACCACTGGCTCCACCTGAATGAAGTCTTAGAGCAGGGCACACCCTGCTGAGAAGAAACAGCTAAGCAACAAAGGTATAACCATAATCTTCGGTTATAAAGGCCAAATACGAGATTTTAGAAAGAGATTTCTTATTTTTATCTAACTCAGTTTTAAACCAAAAGTGAATTTAGTCCTTTTATTTAACTTTTACATTCAGTGGATTTTGGATAGCATTTTAGACCTAGAGTTCCACAAAGGAGAAGCCTAAAATGCTATTTAGCCTGTTTTCAAAATTCCAACTATTATGATCCCTTATTGGAAACGGAAAGCAAGTTTGAGGAGTCCTCTTAGGCAAGCAACCGAGTACGCTTTTATTGCTTAACAGGAGAGTTGTCCTGGAGATCTGTAGGTTACACTATCAATTTCACTCTTGATGCAGGAAATATTTCAAGGGTTAGGCTACATTAAAGAAGGAAACACAAAGAGACAGTCATTAGGTTCTCTCACCTATATCTGTTGCTCTTGCAGGCATAGGTCTTCGCCACTGAGTGACAAACTTGTATGCATCCAACCTTATTTCAATGATATTGTTGAGCAACGCCAGGAGAGGCGCCAGCGGGAAGGCAGCAACGAAGATGGTGGTAAAGCCAAACTGTAAAACTAGACAGGTATTTCTACGGTTAGAAATCGGAAATGCAAAAGATCTTTTAACGTGCTACATAGTTCCAGTTTCTTAAGAAAACTGACATCTCCCTGAATTTGCTCACCCATCTCTAAGTATTCGTCCATTAAACCATGGAGATTCATAGGCTGCAGATTCCAATCTTTTTCCCACTGAGGTAGAGAAATTTTATGCTCCATTAATTGCCCTCCTCTCTTCATTTTGCGTCGGGACCACCAATTCTGTAATAAACTTATTAGATAAACAGAGCATTATTGACTGTCCTTGCTCAGTAATTTACAATACGTGCTGGCATTGTTTTGAAGTAAGTGGGCCTATTGTGAATAGCACCTGAATGGTTACTTAGGCATTTTCTGGAAATATTCACAATATGATATAAGATATCACTCAAAGAACTTCCACAAGTTCTCAATTATGCATTATGATTTTGATTATCTATTTAATGTAGCGTGTTAGGCATTGTACACAGAAGCTTTTCAGAATATGGAATTTGCTTGCACAGACTTTTTTTGTAGGATCTACCCGTACGCCTAAATAAAAAAGAGAACAGGAAAAAAAAACATGCATCGTGAGAACATTAAAAAAGTAAATAATGCTTTATTTTTAATCCTGTAAGAGACAAACCAAATAAGTAGAGCTCGGTAAGAACTCTATGATACTAGAATATTTGGAATAGTAGAATATGTCCACTATTCTTCGAGCAAACATAAAGATCTAGATGCTCTTCAGAATATTTTTTCTTGAAGCAGGAAATATTTTTTTCCTGAAGCAGTCTCTAAATAGGTGTTGCTAAAGCTGCAAATATTTAAGACTATTTTTTTATTAAAGGCGTGCAGAGGTCCTTTCACAAAGTAGTTATAAATATTAGGTAGGTAACAGTCACACAAATTAAAGTGTTATACAAATGAAAAATATTATCCACTACTGACACAGGTGGCAATTAAAGGCTATTACTTGTTTCGATATCACTGAAAAGAGACTGAAGATGTGAAACAGTTTTTCTTGTAAGTATTTTTATTAACAGACTGCTATTTCTTCTCAAGCTAATTTAGCGTTTAGTTCTTGATCTCTCTTGTTATTGAAAGGCCTTAGTGGTAAACAATGGTTTTGTCAAAACATAACACTGCTTTCTGTAAAGGACTAAAAACACGTTCCAAAATAAATTCTCGACAGAGTGAAGATGCCGGCGGGCTGAGAAGACAGGAAGCCTGATCCTTCCAGTAGGTATGTTCTTTTCAGAAATTCACGTCTCACAGCAATACAGTGCACCGCCCCTCACTTGCCGAATGATTGCACCCTCTGAGCGTAACCCTTTCTGACGTATTTTCAGGGCTGAGACTTCGATTAAATTAATATTTGATGAGCAACCTTTCGCTTTTACTGAAGACATAGTCTTCTAGTTTCAAGAGAGCTGTAAGAGTCTTAGCCCATTGCTCTCTTTAGCAGCTGAACAGTTCTGTTTGTACTACGGAAAATGAAATCACAATAAACAATTTAGATGGTTAACATACCCTGAGAAGCTCTGTCTTAGAGCAGCAGTTAATGCTTCCCTTGGGAAGAAACTGACAGCACGTGAGATGCAAAAAGTGGAAACATTCTGCAAACATGTGTTGTACTCGAAATAGTTATTTTGGCAAAAGTGGACTATTTATACTCTACGCTTCATACAGCACGTAGGGGAAGAACGTAGACCCAGTTACGTATTTAACAACTGTGTTTTTAAGTCTCAGCGGTAGTACTGAACACAAGCCTTGCGTAAGCACTGGTAGCAAGTCCTCCTCACCCTTCGGGGAAGGTTGAAAATCAACATTGATGATTAGGTTTTTCAGTGATAACGTGAAATATGTAAACTTGAGCATGCTGAAGAACCCTATTTTATGTGCTCGTGAACATACACTTCCAGAGATCAATATTTCAGCTGTTCACTGTCTTCATCAATTAGTGATGATAATGAATTTCACTTAATGACGAAATTCTGCCCTCCACTCAAACGCAAAAATAGTTTTCCCTAGCACTGAATCACGCTAACATGTAATCACAGTTTGTAAAACACATTTTAATATCTGAACTTACGGATAGCCCAGCTCCATGAAGTTGTTCCACATTTGTTTTAAAACCATAATAACTCCCATTTGCAAACACAGATCTATCAAGCAGCCACTAGGATGACACTGAAATGAAATGGAAAAGGATCAGTAGCTAAAATCACAGAATTCCTTTTATTTTTATTTGTTCACAGGGTGAACGGAAAATATTCAAATATGTTTGGTGAAAATCACTAACCTCCAGCTACAGAAATATTAAAAAAAATATATTAATAACAGAAATATTAACGCAGACTTTAGTTGAACAACCTTGAGACATATTACTTCTTGAAGAACTGGATTGTATTTTTTGAGAACACGGAATACAAAGTTATGGCATTGTGCTCTGCGGCTACCAAGGCTCAACAGAAGAAACCTGTATCTCGTGTACGCTAGTGATATCAAGGGAGGTGCAATTCTAACACGCTTTCAAGCTAAATTTTGAAAATACTATTTTGAGTACTTTTACACTGGCGGAAACTTAGGAAGCTGATAAAAAAGCTGATGGTGTTATATTTATGTCCTCCGTCCAAAAAAATTCACACGCCCAGGAGATTCCAATCACGCAGGACTTGGGAGCGCCTGTGAGGTAAGGGACTATCACGGTTTGCTCTTCCCAAGGAGAGGGGCAGAAAGAACTGGGGGTGTGATGCAGTCACTCAGCACAGTGGAGAACGCAGAAGGAAAAACACATCTCCTGTTTCCCACCCTTTGCTAGAAATAAGAGTCTGCTCTTCACTGCACTTAGATGGAATAATAAATCTTCCAAACTGGACATAATTCATGTCCTTCAGCCATTTCCTTCTTACTCACAGAAATTTCACCAGAACAGTAAATAGCATCGCTTACCTCTTCCAGTCTCCATCTGTTAAAAAGCTTGTTGTACTTTCCTGGGCGGCCTGCAAATCTGCAAAACAAGATTTCTGTTTCTCAACGGACATTCCGAGAACACCCTGTATCAGCAGTCGTTTCACAACGTCCACTGAACAAAGTCACGACACATAAACACGTTAAATCACACGGGCTTAAAGCTGGTGTCTGCAGGATACGGTCGTTTCGGAATGCAAACAAGGACGGTCATTTTGCAAGCTTTTATTATGTCCAGAATAAAACTCCTAGCTTCGGAGTTTTTAGACGTCAGACCTCCAGACTCTCTAATCCACTCCTAAGAAGATAAGCCACTGCAATACATAGGAATTTACTGCGGCGCAGGGATTCTGCTTGCCCGCATGAAGTGTGCACCGGATCGCACTCTCAGACACACGAGCATAAAAATCACTTCCAAACCCATCATAACCAAACGCTTTTTACATATTTAACAGATTCTTGTATAACTAACTGAATCAAAACTCTTAATGACTTCAGTGAAAGATATATATATATGAGAGAGAAAATCCCCAAGCCTGTTCCTACTAGAGACGGAAGACAGCAAGATACAAAGAAGTTTAGGAACTGTATGGCAAACGCATCACTGGATGCAACAAGCAAATATTACCAACAGTCTTTACGAGAGGGTTTTTTCTTTCAAACAATCTTGAACTGAAATTATACTATACGACTTTATACTCTGAAAAACTCTGTAAGGTCTGCAGGAAGGATAAGTCAGAATATAGCGAAAGTGAAGGGAAGATGAAGCGAGGTTAGGCTTGTCCAGTATCTCATGCTCCGAGCTAAAGACAATTTGGAATTTCTGCCTCCTCCTCTTGTGTAAGACCTGCCAGAGACTATTTACTATTTATAGAAATGGATCCTGGGAAATGTAACCAAAGGGGAATAAACAAGAAGAAATGAATAAAGCCTATTAGCGCAGTGCTAAGTGCAGACCCCCATTGAGGAAGTGGCTGTATTTTCAAAGGTTCCGAATTCTCATTTAGTAGGAAAGTCACGTACATAGACCCACTTAAAAAGTAGCTATTTTACTGTCTAGTTTCATGAGCAACGATTTCAAGGGTCCAATCCTCACGTGCAGCTGAAAACATTCATTTTGCGTTATTGATTACCCTCAGAAACTGACTTGATCTAAATCTTGCAGTTCGAACTATCACGGTATTTTCTTCAAACCTATAAAATCAGCAAAGATTACGAGTTCTGTGCAAGTTTTCCTTCAAGAGCAGTTAGCAACGATAACTTACCTGCCAAGGAAAAAGGCAATGTAAAAGATGGAGCTGTTCAAGTTGACAAACTGGAAGAGGAACATTTTCAAGGCAAAGCTGTTTTCCCATTCAGATTCAGTTCGAGGGTGCTCTGCGGAAAGACACAATATACATTACATAAACAAAAACGAAATCGAGTTATGCCTAACTTTGCTCACACACCAATCAACCAGCAGCCAGTTGGCTTCTCACCGTCTAAATACTTCTGTAAGACCACTACTTCGTCCTCAAGACTTCCCTGTCATAGTGCTTGTGAAGTCTTAACATGATGACTAAATTAGGATGAAAATGTACAGGACAGCAGCTCTACACATGGACACTTGTTCCTCAGAAGTTAAGATGTCCTCCTTTTCTTTGACATCACAAAAAGTGGAGTGAGCTCCCAAGCTCAAACACCTGATGCACCGTCATGCTTAATTCAAGAAATTCAAGAAGCCTTTTTTTTTTTTTTTTTTTTATTCTTTCATATATTTTGGGAAAAATCAGCTTGTATACTTAAATGAAATCATTTTATTTCCCATTCTCTGGTCTGTCACAATATGATATACCTTAAAAGTTAAGCAGGACTACAAATCAGTGGGACCTGAAAAAATATTTCAAAATATTTTAATAATCTGAATAAATTGACTATACATTCCTAATCTTTCTAACCCGTTCAACTGCCTGTTAATCCGAAACGCTATAAAGTTTGAGCATCTTGTTTAATGCATGCTCTTCAATACTTTAGCCAGAAGAGGGAGCTGTTAAATTTTAAAATATGACAAGATCAACTGCATATTTTGACACGGGCTAAAAGAGAGCATGTAAGAAGAAACACTAAAAGGTAGCATAGTCACATAGTAGGAGATCTTAAATGCTGTCCTTGCTTTCTTGTTTTGTATAAGCTAGAAAGCTTTACCTCTATGACTCAATCGTGACTAGAGGCTTCAGTATACATTTTTAATGTGACAGAATTAGAGCTACTTTAAAATTTATGACCTAGCTTTATCTTGACCTAGTTGTTTTTTTTTTCACATGAAAGTTCAAAATAAAAATTTGTAAAAAAAAAAAGAACCCAAAGCACTTGGGAAAAATGGAAAAAAAATTTGTAGAATTCTAAGAAAGAACAGGTTTTGACTTTTGTTCCATTATAAAATTAGTTTTTTCAATTTATACTACAAAACATAAAAAAGTAAAAGTATCAGAATAAATTCCTTTCTTTTCTATTATTTCCTTAGTGAAATAATCATATGATGTCTTTCACTGATATTTCTCACTTGCTTAAGGAAATGCCAGAACCATACTATGCATAGATGAAGTTTTCAAACACTTATTTTAAGGAAATATAAAGCTATATGCCACAGATAGCAAGAACCATAACCGCTAGTGAAGACATACATACCTAAGTCTGTCAGGAGATAGGCAACCTTTTCATATACCTACAACAGAAATAAGAGATGGTGTAAGCATAGCACACCCTGCCTGTTGTGATGCCAAATCCAGAGTGAAAACAAGCATCGAAAGCGTAGGTGTTCTGTTGCCCTACAGCATCGAGGTATCTGGACAGAGAAGGGAGGGCGATATCCTAGCTGCATGTGGATGTAGAGTTTGCTATAAAGACTTCATTGAACTACTATTGCCTTTATCCATGTAAATGTATGTATGTATATACACTAAATATACACTAAGGATACATCAAGAACCAATAGAACAAGAGAAACGTTCAGACATCAATGGGTCTCTTAATGAGTAGTTAGATGCTTATCCTCTAACTTCAGGAACAAACCTACGTGATCTAAAAGTAGGCATCTAAAAGTAGGCAAAAGCCTCCTTTACGCAACACAATTTTCCTTTGCGTGAACGTGCATACTGGTGAGGACATCAGCCTCCTAGTGAAAGCTTCCTTATCTGTCTATATATTGGTTGTCGCCCGTCTTTATTTTCAATGACGCTTAGCCCAAGGTAGTTACCAACTCTGAAAAAATATTTCCTTGGGTATTTACTATTAATAGCAGGTTATTTTCAATGGCTTTTGTGTGCTTGTTGACTTGAATGCGCTTCTTATGACTTAGAATCATCCTATATAATACCAGAAATAGTGACGGCCTGTTTTGAAGACTGCTTTCTTATCGCAGTGAGTGCACAATCTCCTTAACAGAATTAAAACACATTGTTTGCTCTCCTACTATTCCTTTTTACCTGTTTGTGCCCAAACAGGAATAGAAAAATGATAGATTTTATTGCAGTTGAGGGAATAAAGTTTATATCAACTTACATTGTGCTACCACGGCAAATGATTAAAGCCGTGCTGTTACATGACAGGAAAAGCTTAAACCGAAATTACGTATCGCAGTGGTTCTAGGGCTGGGCAACACTGATATCACAGCTGCATTTTAAATAAGAAAGGGAAGAATTCAAAGTTATCAATAAAAAAAAAAAAATAATTCTCAGCCACGAAAATAACGTAGTTCCGTTTAGATGAGAGATGTATTGTAAAAAACAAAAATGCAAATGTAGAAAGCAGCAGTCTGTACCACTGTGACTCGGTGACATTAACAAAGATGTATGGTGACAAATTAAGTAGGCAGTAGAGAAAAACATCAACAAACATAGTATTAGAAGAGGAAAACCCCCTGAAATATGAGCTTCGGGCACTGCTATGTGAATAAGCAAGAACACGTACGTATCTGATATGCAGTAAAGTCAATAACCTCGTAAAAATTACCCTTTTAAATTAATCCCTCCTTTAAAAGAACAGAAGACTTACAACGTTGAGTGACATGATGATCATAAAATTGATACAGACTCCAGTGCCAGATGTCGCAAACTGCCAGTACTTCTTGATGAAATACCACTTGAAAGAAGCAAACTGCTCCATGGCTACCAGACGATACACCACAACTGCGAACACGGCAGTGAGGACCAGTGAAATCTACAGGTAAGTATTTATGAATAGAGATATTAGAACAACATAAACCAACTCTGAAACGACTTCCACTGAATTAATAAATTAACAAGTGTTTTAAAGATTGGCATTTGTTTTGGTGAGCAGACTTTGAGAGAAAACAAATAACTAGATTGATGAAATAAACTATTTCTTTACTGTTCTTTTACAATGTAACTATATTACAGTATAACTACAATACATCTTCTAAAAGAGAGAGATCCACAAACAAGCAGTAAGGCTGAGACAATAATTTTTGCCTTTATTATGTAAATCCACTAACCTTAATGAATGCACTCATGACTTGCGTTACTGTTTACATCAGAATAACATTAAAGGCTACAACAGTTCCGATATTATTAAACATTACCATGAAGAATATTCCTGAGACGGACACCATCAGTCGGCTGAGTTTGTCAGGGAAAGGCTGGAAAGGTTCAGGTTTTCCTGTGATGGGATTTACTCTTTCCACTTGGGAATACTTCGCTTCAAACTGGGGGCGCAGCTCTTCCTGGAACGAAAGGATAGATTCCATTTGTTGTACTACTTATTTCTACTTGTATCAAAAATCAGACGTATGCGTGCTATAAAGTAGGAAGTTTATATTGACACAAATTCTTTTTTATAATGTTCCAACTCCAATATCCCTACGTTTCGCTATTTTGAAAATCCTTGGAAACAGTGCCGGAGACCAACAAAGAAAATAAACCATAAAAACCTTCCCCGCTATGTGAGGGCTTTCAAAGGATCATGGGTCATAATACTGACTTAAACACTAGTTTCTCTGCAGAAGTTGATAAGAAAACTATGAATTAATGCCAGTTACGATGGTGCTTTTTGTGATATGAAACCATTTATTAAAAGCCACCTGCTTCTACCTACGCATCTAGGGAAAGCTATAAAACAAGTAATGATAAAGTCTCTATCGACTTAGACTGCAGTTGAATCACCAATACAGGTAAATTACAGCTATGTTCACTAGTGATTTATGAGGTAAAGTAATAAATGAATTTGATTATTGCTGATGCTGACAGCAGAATGTTAAAGGATAAGTTATGCCTCTCCGAAGGATATAAAATCTAGTTTCTCTCCCTTTGCTTGTC
Organism: Vanellus vanellus; assembly: GCF_965231255.1. Classification (NCBI taxonomy): domain Eukaryota; kingdom Metazoa; phylum Chordata; class Aves; order Charadriiformes; family Charadriidae; genus Vanellus; species Vanellus vanellus. Next base: position 6,463,902 of record NC_138911.1, on the reverse strand, counting down.
CTGGTCCTCTTGTTAAGCAGGATTAGGAACTTCCAGTATAAGAAACCATAGAAGTGAAAGGCATCTGTGCTGACACCAGTAGCAGCTCCTGTCCTCTGTACATGCGGTGTTTCCACTCAATTTTTCAAAGGATACTTTTAATAAAAGTAGAATTACATTTTGAATTACAATGCTAGTTGCAGAAGGCAAAGTATCCTTGTATAGTCTCAAGTATACTTATTTATTCTGCAACTGGCGCTATACATGCAAATATGAACTGGATGGCAAATTCAGGTAACTGACATAGAGTATGTACTGATACTTACACTTAAATGATGCTGACAGTAAGATTTACAGGTTTACTTGTGTTTAGTCTTACCTCTTCGTCTTCCCAGTCTATGAGGTCCCAGTCATAGGTTAATACAGCTCTCCGTCTTTTCCAAAACTCTAGAAAGACTGTAGCTGTGGAAATCATCAACTGCATTTTAATTATGGAAAAGAAAGAAAAAAGGCCATGCAGATCTCAAGAAAATCAGCAATATGTAACATGATAACTGTCATCCGCCACTTTCTGGCTGTTTTCCCCAGAGAATCTGAAAACTGTAAGTAACTTCAGGATAATCCCTGTTAAAATTGGAACACTATTGTACAATGTTAATCCAAGAATCATGTTTTTTGCTGTCTGCTATATCTGTACAGGGATAGGCACCTGTCAACATGAGATACTGCCATCCCTTTTAGATCATCATTTTCCTTTTTATTCAAAACATATGGTTTAAAATCTTTCCTTGAAAAAAAAAAAACAAGTATATGCACACACAACGGCATTGATTAATAAAGAGCTATATTTTATTCAGTTCCAATCAAGACAGCCTCGCTTCTTTCCCAGCTATACCAGCTTTATACTGGAGTAGCTTCACTACTAAAATATTTCTACAAACAATCATTTCTAATCTACGTGTGAGATCATAACCAGATTCTCCACGTACTTAGTGTTTTTTGGTAGGTCCTATAAAAATAATTACAACCAATAAATAACTCCAATTTTCCCAAACACTATAGTTTGCCACTGAGGGTAAGACACCGGGTTTTGGTGGAATTCCTGACAAATTGTGGGACTGTCCAATTGTTCCCTGGAAAACGTCGATTTCATATAGGAGTGAGAAAATTCACTTCCTTCTGGCAAGCCAACTGCCCAGAAGGAGGATTTCTAACTCAAATTGAACAGGATGGTCTCACATGTTTACCTTTTTCTATATTTCTGTACTATGTTTAACGTCTTATTTGCTTTATATCTATATTATATATAGTTATCATCATTTTATATATATATATGATTTAACCATAGTCTATATTAAGCCACAATGACTAGAAGTTAGCAGAAGTTCACCATACCGCTATCCATAATAACGGATGGATGAATGAAAGGAACTTGTCCCTGAGTGTTATTTCTAGGTAGTACGTTCCTTTATTCTTCCAAGCATGGATCTTCACCACAGATTTCATTTAGGTTCCGGATGCTCCCAACCAGAACGACACACAGCGCTCCTATTTAAGCAGCAGTGGGGTTCGCGTTTGAGTAATCTGAGGGTGAAACCACCTTTTCTCACCGTCACTGGAAGCGCTATCACCACCAGTGCAGCGCGAGGCTCAGAAATGTTACAGAAGACACCACCTTGCAAGAGAGATCCCCTTCCTGACATGCGAGGACTCAGGAGCAACGTCAGCCCATGCTACACGCACAACAAACAATACTTTTCTTATGTGACGAAATAGGCAGGAGAAACACAACGCATCTGCAACATATGGTGATGGGCGTTCCTCTGCGTGTCAGGCTGCTCTAAGAAGCACACCCAAGACATCCACTAGCCCCGTGCCAAAGGTAGCGTGTCTGTAATTGCACAAATGACATATTTCACTTAATTCCACTCAAAAGTGACAGAAATTAAGGAAGCACCCTGGTTATCAGAAATAAAATAATGAATTTTAAATCCCACTGACTTTAAATACCTGCGTCAGAGAAAATGAAACCAAGCAATGGAATTAGTGGCTTTTTTTTTCCCCCAGTGCCTTTACAGAAGAAAGAACACGGAAGGGTGGACTACTGAAGCACAAGCAACTTTTTTTGGACTGGGAAGCATTTTAGCTTTTGTAACTATGTGTTGAAGTTTTGGAAATAAAATGATGCAGTTGTGGTCTAGAAGTAATACTAGACTGCGGACGAATGGTGTCCTCGGTTGAACATACACAAATCTTACAATGCTATTTATTTCATTCTGCCTGTCCCCTAAGATCTGGCATAACTTGCTTTTTCTTTAAATCAAGATCTGTCTCTAAGCTCAGGCTCTGGTACAGCATGAATAATAGGCTCTAGTATAATAATAATAATAATAATAATAATAATAATAATAATAATAATAATAATAATAATAATAAATGAAGTATTTTATGTTACTTATGTACAAGAAGCATTTGATAATGCAATGATCAAGACAATCATCCATCTAGAGGAAGCAGGTAAGGCCCAATCGCTAACTATACCTGCCAACTAAAGCACCTTTTCCAGATTCACCTGAGCTCTTAAAAAATGCTGCAAATACTCTCTTGCACACAGCAGAATAGAATTCATGGTAATTTTGCAGTGCTACAAGGCTACTGAGAAAATAGTGTCAAAAGCTAGAAGTATACAGAAAAAAAAAGCATGTTGGGAAAAAAAAATAATTCACAAACCTCGTGGTGTAACCTTCTAGTCCAAATGACTGTGAGAAAACATCAGAATTTTGAAGTTCAGGTATGTGCCCAGTTCTACAGAAAGCCTGGATCCTTCCTGGCTTGCCTTTCTTTTACTCTGGCACCCCGCTACCGCCACCCGTCTCTCATTGCTCTCCGTGCAATGAAGCCCCTCCGCTCCACTCCTCGTTGCTAGGCTCTTCTTACTGACTCGTCTCTTCACCCTGATCGCCCAGCTCTGAAAATGCTAAGCCTTGACTTCTATCAGTTACTTCTGTAGAAAAACAAGCCACACAATAGATGACTAATCCAACCATTTGAACATCAAGACGAGAACTTTCATGTTCTAACGTTGCTTTGACTTGGCAGTTTCTTTCTGCCTAATCCTGCTGCTCAAGAGTTCTGGATAACGTACCGTTTAGAAGGTGACACGCAAGCCTCCAGCTTCCAACAGAAACCATTATCTGGTGCCTCCTCCCCTGCTTTTTCCAGGGCACATTGCTTCCTATTTTACAGCTCCAATTGCCATTCTGAATTTTAAATCCCATAATATACGGTGTACTTCCTTTTTTTTTTTTTTTTTTTTAATCCAGCATTTTGGTATAGACTCATTCATTTAGGGATTTGTTATTCAGTGCTCTGCAATGCAGTGTGCAGTTCTGCCCATCGTACGCTTCCAAAAGTTTAATTCTTAAGTTACCTTGTGTTTACTGCCCTTACACGGGCCAGTACTCGCACTGACGAAGAATGAAAATCTCGAGGCACGTGCTTCACACGGTTCTTAACCTTTCAGAAGACAAGCAGGGTGATGTTCGATGGTTAAGACAGACAGAAAAGATTGGTTGTGTGTTGTTACAATCTTAAGTATAACAAAAGTTTGCTGTTGTTGAGAAGAAGTGATGAATGGCTGCTGTTAAATGCTATAGAAGGAAAGGAGAGAGCAGAGAAAGAAACCCAAACCAAACCAAGACCCCCGAGAACCCAAGACTATTATGTGAGCGCATCTCTCCCAGATGTTCTGTAAGAGTCACTGTGTCAAAATGAACGGTGTGTTTATTTCCCTGAAAATCCATGGCAAAGAGCGTTTTCCGTAAGGAGCTAGGGGACTGCCTCCACTGCCTCTCCCCCGAGCCGGGCCACGGCCAGCCAGGCCCCTTCTGGGTACTCTGCTCAATTACCTCTTCAGGTTCATTCAGTCGGACTCCTTTACAGCAAAGCTATGCAATAAACACGGTCCTACAGATTTGGCACCACACCTACCACCGAGAACTGAAACCACCGCTTAATTAACACAGGCTACAGCTGAACGACAGCGTTGTCTCATCTCCCACCCCTGGAGCACTCTGAACCACCTCCTCTCCAGACGGCCACGGTTCCGAACCTGTTCACGCTCGGGCTCACCGCTGGAGGTTTTGCTTTCCGGGAAGAGCGGACCAGCCCTCGGCGCCAGCACCCCGCCGCCGCGCTGCGGGTGTGCCGCGCTTCGCCAAGAACTGACTCACAAACGCAGCAGCATCTCCCATCGGGCATCAAGTCGCTCAGGTTAACAGTTTTTACTTTTCCTAAGAGGCGGACGAAACTGCTAACAAATAAAAGAGAGAGCGCCAGTGCACCTTCCGAAGCCCCGCGCTGAGGCCGAGGGCGGCGCTAGAGGGGGTACGACTTTCACACCGCTGTGATAGGTACACGTTAACGGAACTGCAGCCTCTATAGGTAAGGTTTTGCTGTTTTCAAATGTTATATATCTGCCCAAATAACGTTACGTTTTAAAAAACTATCAGAAAGGCTTCTCCGCTCCATAACGTGTGCCCGCTGGCGTGAAGTATACCGCTGACCCTACTATAGCACTTGTCGTTTGGTTAATGGCGTGTAAGACTCAAATTTGGAGAGAAATTCGTGATGCTTGTTGTCAGATCGCACGGTCAATCTGTTAGATGCATGTCTGGCCAGACACAGCAATAAGCACGAGCTGGAAGCTTGTTGATACTCACGGCAGAAAACCTCCTTTAGCAGAAGGGTAGATTCCAAAGAAAACCAATCCCACAGTATCAGACTCCGTCCTCCCTCCTCTCCCAGACCGCCCCGCCTCATGCCACACAAATAATTTACTTCCCCAAAAGGGATATCAGAAAGGGTGGAACTCGAGCCATTTCACAGAAAACCTTCTACTTGTCCGCTGCAATATTTTCATGAAAACACCACTAGTTGCTCCCACACAAACACCTCCTGTATATGCCATATCCTCAACTCTTACCTCGAGGGTAAGTTACGAAATACTATTTGCACTCGATTCTTTAAAAATTTAAAGTGGAAACAGATAACAACATCCTGGCATTCCACTCAAACAGTCACATAATACTGAAACATTTCTGAGTTGCTCTTCACCACATACCAGCCTAGAATAAATACACATAAAGAATTAAAGAATAAAAAATACCACGGGCTTACTAGATCAGCATATTAAAACTTATATGTGACGTGCCCGACTTCCTCATTCTTACTTTAATCCAGTATTGTTTATATAAAACCTAAAGTGAGGATTAAGAGTTGTCACATTCAGGATCCCTATCTGGTTATGTATTCCAAAGTGAAAATTAATAACATCTGATAAATTCAGAAAATTTGGATTTAGGTTATCGTCTCAAATTATTGCAACTGTGAACATATTTGGAGATAGGACCAGACCCATTTCCAGCAGCATGTTTTTCTTAACAGAACTGGCTTTGCTGCTTTATTTTGTAGAAGCCGCGCCTTTTCCAGTTTTCATCTCACAAAGTACACCGTCGGAAACTCTGCAATAACAAAAACCCTACCTTTTCGTAAATTAATAGTTGCCTCGTACGTGGAACAATAGTTTCCAAAGTTTACAGAAAACAGTCACCCTTCTGAAATACCGGTTGAAAGGCTTTCAAAGGATTAGGCAATAAGCGCCGCCTGCCCACTTGACCATAAACACTGCAATTTCTGTGGACTCTGTAATGACAGAGCCGGGTCGTGACAGCAGCGAAGTCGGTCAGGCGGGTTCCCAGAGGCGCAGCGAAGGGCTGTCCCACCTCACCCCGTCTGCACGCCGCCTTCCCCACCCGTGTCCTGCTGCCGCATTTATAGTACCTGCCCTCCCCTCTTCCCGCCAGACTAATTGCGCTCGGGGCCAGAACGGCATTTCGACGGGTTCTTGCGTGTTTTGGAGAGCTCAAAGGTAAGTCGGAGGTGGTTTTCATGCTTATTAGCGGATCTGATTAATAATCTTTTAGAGGGCGTTTGGGAAGCCAATCAGTGCCGGTGTAGCCAAATTCTACTTAAGAGTGTATTTCTGAGAAAATAATAATAATAAAAAAAAATTTAAAAAACCCCCACCATTTTGCAATTCAAACATTAAAGCAGAAGTAGGAACCATAAACAATGACAGTATTTTCACTCCGGTTCATACTTTATTGCTTATTTATGCCCCTTATCAAGCAAGTATAGATTTTCTCTATATAGAGATTCTCTATATAAAGATCTATATAGAGATTTCTCTATATAGAGATTTCTCGAATAGATTTTCTCTATTATAGAGTCAGTTCAGAGCCTGTTTTAAATGCTGGGGCTGGGGGTGGTGGTGAAGTGTTCCGTATATGCTACTTTATACCAAGTTTCTGTAAGGAAAGGTATTGCTACATTGTTCTTGCTTTTGCTAAATTTAGTTATACCAAAAATGAACAGGAAATACACGCTTAGGAAGCTCGGCCAGTGCGCTTACACTCGTCAGGTTGCTAGCTAGTAACAGAAGGGAAAAATTAAATTAATTATAGAATACAATTCATATTTATATTCCTCCATAATTCACTAAAAACTTACAAATTATTCTCTCATTTAAGCCTGAAAACTTAATATTCATTGCTCATTAAATTTAGAAGTATCTCATCCTTCGAGGGCAATCTGAATTTCAGAGCAAAGAGCCATAGGAGCAAAACCCCAACACCTTTCTGGGACCATCATTTGCTGTTATTTCTTTCTGAATTCTAGAACATAAATTCTCTGTATCTTGCTTTATATTTGTTCCATCTGTTTTGGGATCACTAACGTAAAGGTAAAAATAATCTGCTTTACAAGGCTTAAAAAGCACAGTTAAGCGTGAAAGCTCTGCAAGTATGAACGTTACACCAGATCACAAGAAACAAAGTAGTGCCATTAATAATGTGCTCATCGTGTCACCACTGACTATATAAATGAAAGTACTTTCTAATCACCACCGTAAGGGAGGGAAATGGCGCAATGTACAATTTATTGACATACAAAAGAATGTCATTCGAATTTACAGTTCTGAAATTGTACTATCTACCCACGAGAAGAAGTTGAAATTATTATTTTCTTGACCTTCAAAACCTCTGGCAGAGGTTTTGCAGACATTACACCTACCACTGGCAGGTGCTGGGTTCTGTTCAGGAAACACACGGTGCAATTACTTTGACATGCCAAAAAGCTACTTTTAAATACTCAATATACCACTAGATATATATTCATATGAAAATCACCATAGAAAAAATTATTAGGACATTTTTTTTTCTGTGTTGCAGAAATATTCAGCGCAACTCTGAGCAGTTTAAGGAAAACACAAAGCCAGATGCAATATCAATGCAACCTTCACGGCGAAGCCCGCAGACCCCGGGGAGGTCGATTTGAATGGGACCAGGGCTTCACCCAGAGTGTAGGTGTGCAGATGTACATGTATGTACACCAGTAGCTTCATATTGCACACTTTCTGCTGTAAAGCAAGTTTAATCTTTATTAATAAGAGAATAACAAGGATTTTTGTAGCCTTTTTTCAATTTGCTTCAATTAAAATAGAGAAGCCTGTATGATACGGAACCACAGCCGCCTCAACGTGGCTGTACCTACAGTAGCATTTTAATCCACATCAATACAACTCTTAAAGGGTGCTCTGTCAAAGGGGAGAGAGAGATGGTGGCAAGTTCAGAGCGAACCCCTCCAGAAATGCGTGAAGAGTGGGTATCAAGTCCTCCGCACCTCTACAGATCTCTTGCAACTGGGCTACACATTTTCCAGTATAGATGCAATCAGTGCGTACTCAGTCAGGTTCACAATGGAGGGCCATTTTTTATGGGAAATTGCATCCACGTCTTGGTGAACTCCTCCAACAGGGGCCACTACATCTCTTCATAAAGCCACACACCAAAGGAGCAATGTCAGCCTTCCCCTTTTTGGAGCTGGCTTTTGTTTTGTTCCCAGCTCTCCTAGGTCTCATGAGATTTGACTCTAGCAGCACAGAAACAAACGCAGAGTGCAAAAACCACTGAAGAGACACGGTGGTGACCATCCTATATGAATAGTTCATTTTTCACGCTAGAACAAGGTAGAGCTAATCTAGGTAACTACACTGCAGCCTAATCCCATTCTGATGTCGTTTCTACACACTTCAGGCTACTCCTACTGCACGTAGTTCCACCGAGCTGGTACTGACTAACGTGAATACCAGTGAATCAAAAAGCGAGTCTTATTTTTCTCACTAATAATCTGTTCACAGCTTCCCTAAACATTTACTTGAGCCGCTAATTTAAAGTTTGGGCCCTTTTGCAAGTTGTGGTTAACCTACAGCACTACTGTTTCACTGCAAAGGCACTATTTGCATATTAAGCTCTAAGGGCAACGAGAATTTGGAAGAACTTCAGTGTTTTCCTAAACTGTATGAACATTAATGTTGCACTAAAAAAAGAAGAGTTAATTATTACACGGAAAACACAGACCTCAAAAGAAATAGGGATAAAGCCAAAATGAGATACAACAACATGATATTTAATTATCGTTTACTCATTGACATAACATTACCCATTACTGACTGCTGTCTACTGTTACTGTACGTGCACTTTCAATTGCTCTGATGGTGCTGCATTCAAAGAAAGTAAACTGGGGAAAATGCCCAATTAAATGAAAACAAAAACAAAAACAAGAAACCCCAACAAACAAAAGAACACAACTACCCTCATCCGCTGCCCCCTAAAAGAACGCAAACAAAACACCCACAGGAAAAAGCATAAGACAGTACCAGGGGAGGATGAATATGAGAGAGTTACTTTTTCTAGGTGTGTATCCCCTCTCTTCAGATGGTAAAGCACCCACATACATGGACACCTAATTAATTAACGATGCTGAAGATGTAACTTATTATTCTTTTTATTGCGCTGTTACATCAGAGGTTATGTGTGGGACTTATACTGCATCTTAAACTGCATCATCTCAACCTGTCTCACACGTAGAAAAGACACACACACCCTTCCAAAACCCCACGGATAGACTGAACAGCATAACTCCTACCATCAAGTGACTTCAAGATGAGTTTTTCTCATCCCTCTCAATCTAACATTTGAAAAATTAATGCATAATATCCAGCTTCCAGTTTCATACAGGAAAAGAATTTTCCACACAAATTCAGCATCATCCATAATTCCCGGAATGATTTATTTTTCAATTTGCTCCTGGCAGCACTCATATGACGCTCATTGCTCAGGGTCACAAAACATTATCCATCAACTTTCAGGGCTAATTGTAACAGTGACATTTCTTCACAACGGAGCATAACTCTTCAGTGTGCTCATGGAGTTGCTCCCTGCCCAGAAACCATTGCCTCGGGCACGCCATCCAAGTATGTATCGTTACCTCATTTTATAGCAAAGTGGTTTTGAATTATTCCCCTCTGAGTATGAGGCCTCTTTAGAGAAACATGGAATTTTCTCGTGCAAAAAGCTTTCGCTGATCATCAGTATTGTATTAGGTCATTCTTTATGTCACTAACACTCAGGAATGTAAAGTTTTCTGCATCAACATGTGGTAAACTACTGAGACTTCTATAGTATAACAAACACCAAGTTTTTTACCAGCTTTTTCAGGTCTTAACTGAGTAGCTTTGTGTTTGAAAAATGAAATAATAGACAAAAGTGAATTTCTTGCAGGTTCTCTGTATAAAGAAACAAACTTTGAAGTCAACACCATGCAACTCTCCTGTGGAATGATTTTCATTTTTCTGCTTGTAAGGCTGCAATGGAATAAGTGCAATACTGAGGGCACAAAAGCAAACGAAACAAATAATCTAAAAGCAGCAAAAAGAACAGAGATGAGCAGTTGGCCAAACAGCGCACCCCCGACGTCCGCTCACGGCACCACTTCATCTTCAAACGTCACTATGGTATCAGAAGGTGGAATAACTAACTCCACCACAAACTTCAGCAGAATCCCAACGTCTCTAGCAACATTTACAACAATGGGTGACTTCTCTGGAGCTACCAAAAGTGCTGCAGCTGCTTCCACCTCCACAGTGACGCCAAGTAACTCCACAGTCACCTATAGCACCCCTTCGGCTGCGGCGCTCCCCAGTGATAACCCTTCCATCAACCACACCACATTGTTCCCCACCAACGTCACTCTGACATCACCCATGAGGAAGGACAGTCCTACACCGAATCTCAGCCCCGTTCAGCAGACAACAGAGCTGAATCATAATTTTAGTAACCCTTCTACTGCATCACCTAATTCAAAAGATACCAACGAAGGTAAGCATCTAACTAAACTCCAACTGGTTTAATAAAATCATCATCCTGAAATCAAACCTTTTTTTCATTGAACAGGAGACTTCGTAAGATGTGAATGGATAGGTGACCTAGTACAGACTAAAACAAACACTCACCCAAAATAAAAAAAAATATTTTAAAAAATTATTTGCCATTTACTTGTTTGTTTAACTCTCCCAAGAGCGGGGGAACCCAATGACAGGTACTGCCCATTCACACTGCAGTGGACCTACAAAGCAGATGCGTAGACATAACATTTTAAATGTGGGACACGTCAACTTATTTAAGTACAGAAACTTTTGTGACCAAAGATGACTTCTTATAAATACTTCAAAAGGAATTACTCATTATGCATTTAATTATCAAGTTGAGTATGCGTGGGAAAACAATGGAGCATAAAACTGTCATGGCACTTTTCTACCCGGCTGCTCTGAATCAGGTATTCACTAAAAGAAAAGGCAAAATTAGAAGACACAGTAATTTTTTGCCATTAATTAGCTTTCAAGCTTTTAACACGGGACTGAAAGGCTTATCCATCATATCCAGTAAAGTACAGTTTGTACTAAGAGCTGAAGGAGCATCAGACTTTCATGTTTCCCACCACAGTTCTACTAATTACAATGTACCCGATTTTTAGATAACACAACTGAAAAGGAAGGGGGGAGGGAGAGCAAGTTCAGTTCCAAGAAAATTAAAGAACTTTGAAGAAAAGTTTTATGAAATCTGAGGAAAACCTTGGAAGACTGTAGTTATTCTGCTAACTGAAGAGGTGCAGAAAGCGTTACGGGACTTGTTACCTTGCATACTCAAAAACTGGCACGCTAAAACTTAATCACTTTAAATTCAGAAGCCGCAATTTAAGCACTGGCTTAACAAATAATTGCATCCAAAGAGCTATTACTGCTTATTTCTTTAATAAAAGGATAGCGGTTGATTCTGTAATTAAACCTGGGACCTTATTTTTTTGTTGCCTAAAAACTCCTTTAGCTTTCTGTTTTTTTTTTTTTTAAACATCGGTTATTCCCTTCGAAGTCAAGGATGGAGATACCTATTTTCTTTTACAAAGGCAGAGAGCTTCTGCAGAGAGCCTGGTTTAGTCACAGTCTGCAAAGTATTTCAGATCCGTGGTGAAAAGTCTCATTCCACAAAACCCTCGACTGCCTTAAAGAGTGACGTATCTGATCTTACAGATTTATTATTCTCATTCAACTGTCTCTTTTTCTTTCTCTCCTAGAGAAAGCCAACAAAGGAGGAGTAATAGTTGGTGTCATTGTAGGAGCCATTTTGGGATCTATATTAATTGGTCTGATTGGATATTTTGTATGTGGTAAGAAAAGGTCCGAGTCATTTTCCCACAGACGGCTTTATGATGATACAAGGAACGACCCAGGTAAGGAATAGCACAAGTGTTTTGCACAAGAACATTTTTTTTATCTCTGCACAGAGCCGTTTAAATATTCCGGTCTTACTGAATTATTAGGAATTATATCATCGACTCCAGTCAAACTAGTTTTCAACTGACAGTACTTTATCATTTTTAAATTTTAGCTCAATCGATTCCCCCCTGAACTCTAAGTCTCCCCCTTACAAGTTATTTTTTTTAACCTCTGAAATATCAGGAAATATCGTATCTAGCATCAGCGAACCTCTATTCAAAGGATGGCAGGAGAGTTCAAAACTGTAGCTCAAAAGCTCTCCCAAACTTTGATTAGCTGAAAAAGGCTGGTCTCCTCACTCATCCAACTTCAGCTACAGAGTGAGGGACGAAGCTATATCTGGTTTTAGGAGTAAAAATATTTTTAAGAGGTTTGAAAAGGAGATTGCTTTTATCTTCTCCATGAATATGTATAAACTTGTATTAAAGTGAAATCACACAGTGTCCAAACATCTGTATCATGTTCCTGGACTTTATTTTTAAATGTTTAAACAAACACTGAGAGGCTAAACGTACTTTTTACTCATATAACAGCAAATCAAAATAAAACTTTGGCAATACGCCTTTTTCTGGCTTAAATGCAAGAGCTGAAAGCTGCCAGAACGTCAGATTAGGAACTAGCTTTGAAAGTCGACCACCCATATAGTCCTGAACAGGCATTACACGTGTTATCCTCAGAAGATGGTGAATCGGGGCCTTCATTCTTTTGCTCACCTCTATATAAAAAAGAGGTTAACTCGATTTAGCTGTGATGGACTGATGAACTACTCTGCACATGGGGATAAGAATCTTTCAAGGAATATACAAAAAATAATCACGTTACCCTTTCAGTTCTCCACTTAGACAACTCGCTTGGACCATACGATACGAGTTTTGCACGTGCGTCAGATGACAAAACCCGCAGAGCAGATAAGGCAGAGCAAGACAACGCAGGGAGCCCATCCGATGGCATTCCTATGGCTGACATGACACCATCCCACCTTTCACCGTAATGTTTGCTTCAAATTATACTCTCGCTTGTTGTCTACACGCTTTCATTTTTTTTCCTAAATGATCTGACAGCTGTTACATTACAGCCATTACTGTCCAAACCAAAAAAGCAAAGGAAAAATCACAAGATACACTGGCAGGGCCCAGTAGCTGAGTATCACTCTTCTGCTTTGTAGTTAAATGATCAACTTAACGGTTTTCCTGGAAGGTTATTGTACTTGCTTTCTTAGGAAGAGCAAAGAGACAAATAGCACTCAAGTCAAATTCTGCCTTGTGTAACTTTGGTCAAGAACGCAGACATTGTAACAGCACAAAATTTGACTAGGGTTGCAATGATATTTTGGGATCAATACAAAAAAAATCCCAAGTTTAACTACCTTGAGGTGAAACTATTCTGTCCAAATATAATTACTATCTGATAAATGACTCGGGGTGTTATTTTCCCCACTCTACATTTGTACTTTCCTCAGGGAATCCGACAAAAAGAATTAGATTTAGTTGGATTACTCAGAGGTTAAAGTTTGCTGGGGAGAATGGAACTACTGAGCAACATGGACTACATTTAACCTTTGACTATCATGGCACAGAGTTAAAATCAAAGGGAAAAAAAGAAGACAAGCTTCTACTCTGTCCAACTGATCTGTTATTTGCATTGCAGGCTAAATCTGTAGAAATGATGTAAAAGGCTTTGGTACAGGTTAGAGAGAAGAAATACTTGACATGAAAGGAAAGGAATTATCTCTGCCATGTATATAGATATTCTAAAAAGCATGGTCTGGTTTTGTCCAGCTAAAGAGTAAAATTATACAGTATAATGCAAATAATTGCATAGTTTATCTGTTTGCAGTAGCCAGACATATCTAAATAGAAAGAAAGAACATGAAAAAGACACAGCTATAAAGGCATAGAATAAACAAAATAAAGTGCAGAGGAAACAACTACTCACATGAGGTACGTGCTTGTTACTGTGACCCTGTTAAAATGCTTTCTTTAGTGTGTAGACTGTAAATCACGTCGATGGAGTTATCTCACTAACTGAGGGTTCATTCGATACGTAAATTACATGCACACATATATCAGAGAGAAACAATGGCAGTCACACTGCAGATGAGTAAAACAGGTATTTATTTCAAAGTATTTAAAAGATTAAAGACTTGAGTGCATACGTGAAGTGTCGCCATTCCTACAGGGGTCAGTCATGAAATCAGCACACTTCCCACCAAAGTCAGAACCTGATTTCTAATGTTGTATCCGGAGCGTCGCATGGCAGACTGAAAGTCTGAGACACATTCACCTCTATTAGTCGAGACTATCACTCTGCTGCTTGAAATTAATAAAAATGTAACGCTCGGCTTTCATCTTCCTTAGCACGTATTATGCCATCTTTCCTGATAATGGTAAAGCAGCACCACATAAGCAAAATTCCTCCTTACACGTGCACCTTGGCCTCAGCTGAAAACGGAGAGAGCTCTCTCCAAGGAGAACTCGAACACAGAGATGAAGGGATGCCAAGAAGCTCCCAGCGCTGCCTACATTGGTAACCATATAACCAAGTGCAACGTATTTTAGGAATTTATGAAACCAATTATTAGTAATTGCAAGGCTGTAACAGCGAGATTAGGAGCCAATGAAGCAATATCACTGAGACAAGCAATCCAAGTGTGCCCTTCAGTCACATTTATATCATGTTAATTTTTAACAATCTAATTATGATTTTTGTGCTTATGTGCATGTACTCATGTTGTCTGTGTACCTCTTTGATGTTTTGCTGTTGTTCATATTTCGGTTTTTGTTTTTACCAGGCCAGCCTCCAAAATTCGTGACATTTGTTTATCCTTCACTTTAAGTTAGAATCATTAATACTTACTCACACATATGATGTAAATAAAGCTGCTGTGTGCCATTTGACTCTATTTTAAATTGTAAAACTCTGGCTGGAATTCAGACAGTTGTATGTATGCGAACTGGTATTGTTTTCTCAGGGTTTAAACATTAATTATCTCTTGTTTTAATACCAGTCTTCCCTACTTTCCAGCAGCAAAATACTATTAGTTTCAGTGAAAGCTAATTCTGTCAAGCATTTCATGCTGGAACCATTACATCTCTCCATCTCTCTTGCATGTCACTATTACACTGACCTCCTACGAGAGGCAAGACCGTTCTCGGTAACTCCTGTTCAACCGTGGCCTCTGCTTGGCTTCATGCCTCGTGCCATGTGTGCGATGTCAGATGGAGAATAATGAGATATTCAGACTGATAATTTGAATATAAAGAGTTAAATTGCTGTAAGAACTTATCAAATCTTTCCTATACTTCCCTCTAATTAGCTCCCACTAAACCATTCTCATTTATTCTATAAGATTTCTCTATAAGACATGACTTTTATGTTGACTCCAGATCAGTAAATTAACCTACATCTTTGCCTCTAAAAAGACTTCTGTCTGCATGATATAAAATTCAGGCTGAAAGATACTTACGACGCTAAAGACAGTCATTATATTCACGATAAAAGGTATTATTTTCACCCACTACTAGAACAGAAATTGAGGTTGATGAAAACAGGAAAAAAAAAGTTTGTATGACAAAATCATAATCCTTCTTTACATTTTATCAAGAGCTATAATCTCGCTTTACCCAGTCATCCTATAAAAAGGTCAGGTGAACTGAAAGTACAAAACCAATAGAAACGTACTTACCCCAAATTGCCATGAAAATAGCAAAGAAGACAGTCCCTCCATTATCAAACAAATGTGTAACCTGAATAGAAAATAAATACATCAGACACAAATAATATTGCCATATGATCTTTTGCCCCAAAGAATCCCAGAGGATATAACTGGTGGCAGAAACTAAAAGCTAAACATTCTAATAAGAAGTCCTACTTGCGTGTTTCTTCTACCAAGGTTTGTCCCATTCTGCCTTTCAGTATAACTTGAAGTCCGGTTTTCCGGACTGTCACTTCACGCATCTCCAGTCTATTTGTTTCACAGACACTAAGAGCTGCTCTGTCCATGTCCAGACAGGCTAAATATCCCTCCAGAGTTCTACTCATATACTGGGTCAAATTTAACCTCAACATTTTCTATTTTAAGGTTTTTATAAGCTTAAGTATCTTCTGTATTTTCACTTTTCTTCCTCTCTATATTATCCAGTTAATGTCTCTCTTGATTCCGTTTTCTTCTTCTCCCAAGCTATCTTGCAATTTCTCTGCAGGGAAGAATAGCGTATATATACCTTTTTATCCAGACATCTCAGCCTCTCAAATTGTTGACATATTATCCTTCTGAAAACGCTAGCGCCCCTAAGCTCCCACAAACATTCAATAAATTGCAAATACCACCCACCCCCAAACCACAATTCTAAATTGTGCACTTAATTTCACCTCATGGTTGCTCTCCTTTTTGTTGCATTTATCCATTATCTTACTGTGTGTTGTAAGATTTTTTTGGCAGAATAGATATTCTGCTGTTAAGTCCAAGGCTTACCGATGGAAAGTAAGCAGTAATTAATTCTTGCATGCCTATGGATCACTCTAGGCATCTGAGTGGGTGAATTTGACGTCTCGCTTATTAAGAAAGCATCACGGTTTATATTACAAAAATCCAGGACTTGAAACAGTATTTAGGAAGCTGAAGTTAAGATCAATGTACTTGGAATAGATTTAAAGTTGCCAATTTACAGCAACGTAATTTCTCCAGGAATAATGGGCCTACATTTCTTCTAGTGAAAGGTAGTTTATGATGTTCCTGAGCATTAGTAAGCAAAGCACAGACTTCAAATTCCTATTTGAGAAAAAAAGGCACAAATCATTGTAAGATAATAGAGCAAAAAAACTTATCATCGACAGGCATAGGTTAGAAGAAGGATCTGAAGAGAGAGGAAATAAGAACAGAATGTCTGGCATAAAATATTCTTGAAAAGACTTTACTTTCATTAGTGTTGACTCTCTTGATAACTTAAGGACCAATTTTTAAGCTTGTGCCATAAAAAGCAAGTCGTCCTTACGCCAAAGGAAGGGCGCATGTATCCAGGCTCGGTTTCGCCATACTGTGACTTTCTCTTCCACGTGGAGTTACTCTGGCCAGCAGGAACGTTCCGTACAGGCGGTGTGCCGGGATGCTGGGGCTGAGAGCCCGCCTGGGGCAGGCGACCCAACCCGCTCCCGCGAGAGCTGCCTGCTGCAAGGACAACTCATCCTGCCCACAGATCGCCATTCTTCTAGGGACGGCTGGCATTACGGCTTCTGCCTCGCAAACGAGGAAAACTAACTCAGGAATGCAGAAAATGTTAATAGAAACCGTTGCTATTTTATTTCTTATTGAGTAAAATTATTATAATATTGTGAGGATTTAAATTAAAAAAATATTTATTTTATCTGTATGACAGTTCTTTTCTTCTTTTCTAAGATTCTGAAATGGGAATTGACTATTCGGCATTGGATATCAATAAATCCAATACGTTCCCTTCATGAATCATGCAATGGAATCAATTGTACATACAAAAACTTCTTTTGCTTTGTTCTTCTTTTGCTTCCATAAAGGAAAACACAAACAGAATGGGTATGAGACCGAAAATGCGAGAGGTGAACAAAAGCAGTGCAATAAACCTGATGAACGTTTTCAGTTTGAACGCAGATGTGTGTGAGGATGTGATTTTGGATGTTCTGCTCAGTGAAGAGTGCGTCTTTCCAAGGAAGTCCAAAATGAACCAAACAAATAAACAAACCCAACCCAGCAGAAATAGTGTTGCTAACAGCAGAAAATGCATCTGGCTTCTAACCTAGCTTTGTCCTTAGAAACCGTGTCTGGGCTACAGTCATTCAGCACCACACTCAGAATTGAGACTTGACTGCCTTTTAAGGTTAAACGCACGGTCTGAGACTCCGTGTTGACCAGAGGCCTCTAAGCAGAGCCGGAGCCAGTCCGGCAGCATACCTGCCTGACGTTGTCGTCATCACAGAAGACTTCAGGCGCTTCAAATCCACCCTGAATCAACACCCTGTCCCGGGGCCCAAGGAGGAGGTGTGCCGGGCGCGGGACCAGCCCAGAGAGCCCGAGCCCACCAGGCTAATCACCCACGGCTCAAAGAGTCTGTGTAAAGGCGGACGAGAATGACAGCTTGGGCGTTCGGCAGTTCAGAACACAGCTCAGGTATTACATGCCTTTCCGTTAAATTGTAAACTTCGCCTCAGTGTGGCATTTTTAAATGGAAATGGAATAAAGAGGGAGGGGATGAAAGAAACGGGCAGTAACAAGAAGGAAAAAGGCACCTTTTGTATTTTGTCTCCAGCTTTGCAAAAAACTTGGCAGAAAAAACATTTGAAGTATGTGATTTTTCCGGCATTAGTTTGTTCTGTCTGAAGTGCTCCTCTAAAGGGAAACTTGGCAGATACATAACGAACAGCAGCTTTAATAACAGGAAACATGAGCACAAGGCCTTACATAAATGTGGCAGGTCCCGTGACTGAAGCAGGTTTGGGGAGATAAACTTCACTTAAAGGAACTCACTTTTCCTAATTAACTCAATGATTATGTACTCCTATACAATGAGTTACTTGAGCAGATAAGGATTAAAACACTTATTCCAGAATAAGGGTGCCAGTGCCCGGAACGAACCCGAAATAGCTTCCCTTGCATATCAGCTCTTCGGTTGCGTGCGACAGCTTCCCTTCCCTTGGTTGTGTTCAAGGAAGACAGAGAAATAAGTTATGTTCCCACAAAACCAGAGGGAAATGCTGACAAGCTCCATCTCGGGAACAAGAAAACACGCAGGAAACGCCAATTTCTTTTCCCAGAGAGCAGATCTGACGCCTTATTTTTAAATACGTTAGTTCCACCTACTTACGTTGCTAATGGTGCTTCAGAAAGTACAAAGGAACATTTGGGTTGAAATCAGATCGTAGTTTTCTAACATTACAGATTGTTTTCATTCGCTAATTTGGGAGCAGACACAGTGGCAGTGCTGAGACACGTCTGGGTATGTGCTGCTCGACTTGAGCAACACGGTGGCACCCAGCAGGATCACAACCCCTGCTGGGAACCAGCAAGAGGGTAACGAGGGAAGCTGCAGGGACTTCTTCTTTAGAGACAACACGGTGAACGAAGGCATTACAGTTATAACCTCAGAGTGATTAAAAGCCTCATTGAGCCTTTTTTTCTCCCCCCTTTTTCTTTGCAATTCAAGCGCCCAGATGGTAATCCTCTTTCTTCCCAAAGAGAAGTCTCTCTCTTCTTCTCCACTTGGGGGAGATCCAGAACAAGACAAACGCTGAAAGGAGACAACTTTTAGTTGTTTTCTGTGTTCCAATCTAAAGTTGATCAGTTTTTCAGAGCAAAAGCCTTGGCACGAAAAGTTGGGAGCTTACAAGAATTTCCATAATATTTGCAGACATCAGAAAAGGGCGCCTGCGGAGACGGAATATGAGTGTCTTCCCTGCTCATCATCTGAGTTTGTTTCAAGGGCACTGGTTTGAAAATACATGGAAGTATGGACGGGCTGTCACATTTTTTCTGCTACACTTAATTTTTCACAATTATTAAAATGTCAAATTTGCATGATTTAAGCACAGATGTTAGTGTAAATATAAATAAGACAAAAACTGTTTCTTATTAACTGGGGATGTTTAAATAACAGGACGTAAAGTTAAGGGGATGCCACAATGCCAAATGTTTTTTACTCAACTTTGGTCCTATCTATACAAAATTTCAAAATCTAACACAAAAATTGATTTTCTCTTTCACATTGCTGCAGTGCTGTTGTAATGCCACGCATGGCTCAGAGACAATCGCATTTTATAAATACAGGCTTCTGAGCAAGATTTATCTTACAGGCTAAAGAATTCCAAGAAAAATGCCAAGGCTGCTTTTCCAGCACTATGAACATACCACACACCAAAATATATTGCTCACTTGAAAACACTGCACGTATACAGAAGTACTTGTGATTATTTAAGCTTGAATGATAGCTTCTCGTAGCAAAATATTTAGTTGCGTAAAATCTTTGCAGACAGAGCAAAGCACATTACAGGCACATTATGCTAGAGTATTCCTTTAGGAGAAGCAGAAATCCAATTACAAAGTAAGCAAGGGAAACAGCGTAATTACAGAGAAAAGCAGGAAAAACCTTCCAAGAAAAGTTTTGTTACTCAGGGGGCTTTATAAATTGATGAAAATAATAAGGATTTAGGAAGGAAATGTCCATAGAAAGTAAAACAAGTTTCAGAAAAACCTGTGATCATTTTAGAGCATTCCCTTATGAGAAACATGAATTACAGAGGTTGAAAAAAACCTCTGTAGAGAAACAACACGTTTTGCAGGAATCTTTGCTGAAACGTGGGCAGCCATTACACAATGAAACTGGATCTTTAGACAAAAATTATCTTGATAGTAATAAGACAATAATTACCTTGGCGTATATGCAGCTTTCATTGAGCTTTTGTAGTGTGCAATTACGTTCACACATAGGGCACATGATGGTTTCATTTGCCTCGCAGATCTCTTTGCTTTAGGAAGAGACGGGAAAATAAAGGTTATAAAAAAGCTTTTGGCATTCTTCAGAATTTCTGAGTTTATGCCGTTTGTTGTTAACAGCATGCCTATACCACAAAACTGGCTCAATAAAATAAATTAAAAGTGACTGTTTGGCTTGAAAAGCCTAATCCCAAATCAGTAACCTGAAAACTATGGGCCCTAGAGTAGTGGGCAATAGTTTTGGGCACCATGCCACACTTCTCATACTTGTGAATATCCCATTCTCTCCCAAATATCACAAAGAGAAGAACAAACCATTGGTCACTACCTTCCAACCCCTTTACTGCCTATTTTTCTAAGCGATGTAGAAGATAACAAATGTTAAGAAAATGGACATCACTGATATAATTACATCAATTTCGGTCAACTTATCCCAGGTTTATATCAGCTGAAGGTCTGTTCCACAGGATGATCGCGCGCAAACTTAGATCAGTCAGTCATATGTAAAAAAAACATTGTCAGGGATTTCTGGCAGTAGTATTTCAAGCCTTTGCATTTTTATTTCCCATAGAACTTACGTATAGGGCTAATAAAAAACCACTTTAATATCCTAACTTTGGGGAGAAATATCTTCAAATTACATTCTACTGAATAAAGATCCCAAGACTCGGGAAGATGAAGTCACTGCCTTCATCGGGACCATTCACATTCAAAATGTTGTACATAATCAAGTGTCTTGACCAAGGCAAAACCGAATTAACAGATGTGCAAAAACGAATTTTAAGGCAAATTTTAACTGCAGTGAGTAAGCTTCCCAAAGAACCTTAGCAATCGCATTTCCCTGTCCTTTAGCAATGTTGACACGCCTGAAATGATCCTATGACACACTAGGAAAGGAGCAGCATAAACAAATGCCAGGAAATCTCTACTGATTTGTTTTAATAAACATTACGCTTTCAATCTCCTCCTCATAAAAGCTGAATTTACAGTTCTAACGCTGTATGGAAGATTATGCTTATTTTCAAATGACTGCATCTATGAAATCCTGTCTGACATAACAGTAAATAGAAAGAAAAGATTCTGGTTGCCCAGATGTCACTTTTGGAATCTTTGGTGATATTTCACACAACATCAGAATCACTAATTCATGGAAACCCTTCAACATAATGTGGACCTGACAAAGGAATTGTCCTAAGTAACCCTTAAGGCAGAATGAGCGCAGCCAGTCGTTTCAGAGTTGCGCTGTAACAGAAATCTTGCAGTGTGTCGCATCAGAGCCTTTCCTTGCTTGCATTTTCATTCACAAGATCAAGCACAGAAAATTGTGTTTCAACAATATGTTATGATGGCTTGGCAAGAATACAAACTGTTGTCAAACATAAATGTTAGAATTCCTGTGTCACGTATCTCGAGTTAAAGCCTTGATTTGTTTTTAATAACACGTGAGGTTTCACAAAATGCTACTGGCAGTGACAGGTCACGTGCTTTAGTACCACTCCGCAAAGGCAGTACCATTTGCTACACAAGTGTTTGTGACAGGTGCTATGTTAACTGTTATTGCAACTCAAATCTTCAGTATAGCAGAGCAAAATAAGCTTCTTTGTACCGTCCCCACTTACACATCCGAAATCTGACTACAGCACAAGGTGCAAAGACACCTCAAGGGATGCTGTGTTCGTGTCCAGCCTTTCTGTTTGACTGACAACAAAGGCGCAACTTAAAACAGTGCTAATTAATTATATGCATAAACCCATCAAAGCCAAACTCTTTAAAAATATCAGATTTATTTTTATACAGACCAATCAACACGTAATAGCTTGACATCTAGCATGAGACTAAAGGTAGGTGATAGATATGGCACATGATTTGGTGAAAGAAAAGAACCTCAGTGAAGGGAATGTTATAGCATTATTTAAGCCCTTCCATTTGACTACCACTTCACATTTCCCCCCTTTTAGCTCAGGGAGGTCAAATGAATCACAACATATTAAAAGGTGTATGAAACAACAAATACAAATTTGCATTCCGCATTTTTGTTTCTGCATGTCTGAGCCCTATGACTATAATCCAGATATGCTGGAAGCTGCCATGGAGTTTCTTCAACAGAGATTCTTTGGATTTTTTCTCTTGGTTACCTTCATCTCACAACCGAGTCCTGCAACGAGCTGCCGACGCTGTAATCTCAGTACCCTGGGGGACCTCCGCGCCGGCTCCTGGCAACCACGCTCTTACCGAGCTTTATTCCAAACCCATGCAAGAAAAAGAACATCCTCCGTTCCAACGTGCCTTCAGTAACACTGCATTTTGTGACAGAACAGAACAATGTCCCTAACCATGAAGAATGGAGAAACTTCTGTTTCTAAACATGGGACCTACACGCAGATTTGCTCATGTAGCGTGTAGTCCCTGAAGCGGCAGTATGCATGCAGGGTTTTTGTCTTCCATTCCTATTTCACCTTCCTCCTCCCTGTACAATACATACGAATCATCGGAAGATTCAATCGCGCCTCCAAGTTTATTGTTTACCTAAAACTGTAACTGAGGAAAGGAGAGAAAGACCATGACAAGGGGCAACAGGCAGTGTGAGAGGGGCACTCACCCTGGGAAAGAAGGAAGGGGACCACCGAAAGGCAGCAAATATGCACCATTTCCAACTTGCCTGTGGCACCCACAGATGAACCACACAGAGCATCTTTCCTTATCTTTCCTTTACACCGGGGGAAGGGACTGACAGCCCCGTGCCAAGCACAGGCTGAGATATATATATACACAATATTTTTCTACATAAATAAAAAGAGCCACCTGGTACCGTGACAGACCCCACGCATGGAGCAGAGGCAGGCTCGACTTCACAAGTCGTAAACAAGACCAACTAGTTTTTAGGTGTGACATCGTTCTGCATAACCCTCAAATCATTGCTGCACAAAACCTACGTCTGGCATTGGAAGCAACGTTTGGGTCTGTGGCAATATACGCTCGTGTATTTGCTTATTCTTTCCCTGCTGAAACTGTGCCGGACCTCAGTGGAAGGAGAAGAAAACGATCGTTTTCTGCCTACAGCCACTAGAGGGTCTCACGGCAGTTCCCTGCGCCTGAGAGACGACGGGACATCCCTGAGGAAAGCACACTCCTGGAAAATAATTGATCGGGCAGTAAGTTCACATTTTGTGGTACACAAGACACATGAAAAATAGGTTGGTGTTTTTTTTCTGACAGAATTTATCACACTGTAAATCAGCATTTCCTAACATCCACCGATTCCTAATAACAGGCGTTAAAAGGATGAAACCTGTTTCACATGAACCTGCATTACACTGAATAATACTGCGTCAGAGGCAACGTGGCAGTTATGACATTGCCATAAAGCCCTGGCACGGGGTTTAAACTCCTAATTGCCACTGGGTTTTCTGGGGCTAGATTTTGTCAGAATAACATACCTGACTGTTTCGTCCTGACGGCTGCTGAACATTGCATTTGCATACCGCAGTAGCTGCAGTGCTCAAAAGCAAGTGATATATTTTAAAACCCTTACGGGTGTTAATCTAGCAGTTTTGTTTAAATGGCTGCAGAAAAACTAGATAAATAATGTCACAGTCTGTAAATATGGCAAGAATAAGAACGTTTAGATGGTGCGGTCTGTCTGCCTCCTAATGGATGACTCCCCGTCTGCTCTAGACAGGAGGTTTCTGGCTAACCCTCACTAACCCCTTCCAGACTAATTAAGCAAATATGGCAAGGAAGAGCATCTGTTATCATAGAATTAGCCCTTAGAATTAGTTAAGTACACAAGGTGATGCAGAACACACCTATGTAGATTTTATCAGGCCAGTCACAATCAGCTTGAGATAGTTTAGCTGTGTTCTCGAATCCACGTCTCACAGCAGGTCTTGGTCATAGCAAGGCACCGACATGGCAATATTGTGTCACGACTAACCAGAGGGACTGCACAGATTCACACCGTCAAAGGCAGAGAGGACCTTCTGCCCAGAATTAACACATCCAGATCACGGACGCAGAGCTGCCGCAGAGCACACAGCTAGGGCTTCTGCGTTAACCCACCCACCCAAACGAACACTGGCTAATGTTAACCGTAATAAGAATGTAAGTGCTCCCTCCCCCTTGAAGGCATCTAGCTTATACAGTGGATCACCTAACTTTCAGGCTCCTGCTTCTGGAGTGGAGTCCAGAGCCCGCGATGGGCACCTTGGCGCTCGGCGTAGCACAGCACGACACGGAGGCAGCTCGGAACGGGACCCAACACAACCAGCCTCCACCGGGAGCAACGCAAAGTCTGCGTTTTCTGTCTGCAGCTACTCAACCGCAGCCAAGGGGGAAAAAAAAAATAGGACAGGAAAACACGAAAGCTAGCCTACCCCTGTGCTCCTGCAATTTAGACCCCGCAACCTTCTGCGAGCAAAATAACTGTCTCTCTGTTAAAAGAACTAAGCAGGAGTCCTATCTCTAAGTCTTCTCGGGAGAAGTGTATGACACATACAAGCAAGTAATAGCTTACAGTTGGAAAGAATTAAATTCTTAGAAATTCTGCTCTTTCTCTTGGAGATCGTCAATGCCAAATCTTTCTCTTCCACAAGGAGTACCTAAAATATTAAGCTGTACGCTGACAATAGTAGATTACAGCCCCTTGTTCCCTCCTTGTTGAAACTGTGCCACGGTACGTGCGAAGAATACAAGGCTTACAGTTCAAAAGTCCCTAGTCCCTGTGCTCCGAGAACAGGCTGATCCTCTACATTACGTCCGCTTCTTTTTACAGACTTTTATCACGCAAAACAATCCTAATAAGGAGAACAATATCTTAAAGATAGCATAGTTTCCCAGCTGATACGTTTCTTCCATTTAATGCAGTTTGAAGTTGTACAGTCTTCTCAGGAGCTTGCTGTACAAAAGTAAGCCTAAGAAAGCCTTACTGTGAAACAGAAGATAAAGACAATTCTATAAAGAAAAAAGTCCAAGAAACAACACTTGCTACGGAATCTGACCCCAAGTAAACCTACAAGCTAAGCATCCAAACTGCTTGGAGGAACAGCTGCAATTTTTAAGAGCACTGATACTGTTGTGTCTGATGACATCTAATGGAAAACTTTGTAATAAGGCTGCGTCCTCTGAAACAGTTCCTAAAAATACAGTCAGCACTTAGCTCCAGCACCCCTCAGCGCTATTTCTAAATTGACATAAACCCTCTCAGAGCAAAATCACAACAGTGGGAAACTCGAAAACTAGGTTCATTTCATGTGGTTGTAACCTCCCTGAAGCTGGGTCTCCCGGCTGCAGTTTACACTGACATAGTTAAGAATTTTAGTAGACTCAAAGTTTGCCACTATTACCACGGAGGAAAAAATAAAGGCGTAGACAAAATGAGTTGAAGTTTAGCAACTGTACTACACTCTGGAAGTTATAGGCAAGACGGAGGTACAGAGGGAGTACATCTGACTGTTTTTTCACCCGTTAACCTTGACTAGAACGACAACTGCTGCAGTACCCATGACATCAGAATCGGTACTTGCTGTTTTCCTTACAGACAGAACGGGAATCGCTGCAGATGTGGTGGTAAGAGCACTCGCTGGGAATTGCACGCATCTAGCTTGATGCAAAACAGATATACAAAGTGGATATACTCGACTGAAGAACCCAGTGTTTCATTTGGTTATTTTCAAATGATTACCGTATCTGGAAAGCATTTATAACAGTGGTCTCAGTTGTACCAGACTGTTCTTAATTTTCAACAGGCTATTATGTTTTTAAATGGGATATTACCTTACTTGGCTGGAATCCATTGTAAATAATCCATAAAGGAAAACAAAGAGCCCAACCAGGGCAGCAGGAATAAGCATTCCAGTATACCATCCCAACCAGGCAAAATACAGTCCAATTTTTTCACCAAAATATCGCCTACATGAAAAGGAAACACATACATTGTTTAAAGTTAAAACTTACGGTGACCTTTATCTATCTTTACAGTAGTAGAATAATTCTAATAAGAAACCACCATTATAAGTTTATGGTAAAATTATTGTCAGTTTACCAAAATGTTTCATTTCAGGCTAGCCTAACATTCTAGCGACACTAATTGCAGACTTACCAGAACATATATTTTAGAAGGGTGTAACTGAAGTGCTCTGTAATTTTCATGTCCTTACAATGACCAAGCAGATGTACTAGTTTCAACGTTATTAAACGTAGGACATTTTGTTTGTACACACAGATATATACACATACACACAAAAAAATCTGGAAAGGGATAAAGTAAGTCGGTATGACCTAAGTATTCCATTATAACAAGCATTTGTGATTGAAATATGTCATATTGCACGATTATCTAACAATTATTAGAGAAAACAATGGATTGAAAACACCAGTTGAAGACAGCTTTAATTCTTCGGAACTCGGGTATCGGTTGCTACAAGAGATGAAGTAGCAGTGATCAGAAAGACAGTCACGGATGATACCATGTGATCAGAACAGCACTGTCCCATGGCGCAGGCTTAGCTCCGCAAGCCTTCAGTGGAACAAGATTGGGCACAATGATTGGTTATGACTGTCAGATCAGGAATAAAACTGGACAGCAAGGAAAAGCGAATTATTGGTATTCAGCGCCAAAGATGAGGAACGTATGAAACCCAAACATCACAATTACTAAACTTCAATTATATGTATTTCTCTGCTTTACATCTGTTAACGTATGACATCAATTATAAGATATATAAAGAGAAGTTTATTTAAAACCATGCAGAAACGCAACAATTAAGCTGCATTTTCCCTCCACTGCCTGCGGTAACTCTGACTGCCCATGTAGGTAACAGTCTTTGCTCTCAAAGGTGTGCTCGTGATGGGCAAGTGCCTCTGATCAGAAGATCACTTTGTGGATTTCACACTGCATATTGCCAAGAAGATGGATCTATGTGCGTTTTAAGCAGCCTCATTTGAAATTAATAGCCCCGCACAAAAGAGCACTCTAAAGAAGCGACTTAGAGAATTCCAATCCTATGTGATAATATGAATACCTAAATTTTACGGGAAAGCATAAGGACAAAGAAGTTCGCGGTATGGTTAATGCACTGTTACCAGGTGTATTGTATCACAGAAACAAGCTACTCTTCAAAGTACTAATACCTGATTAAATCAAGAGGTTGGTATTTGTACCACATTCCCCACCGGGCCCAACGCTCATATAAGAGGTGTCTGTGATTCTGAGCTCCGTGTGTTTTGATGGGATGTCTGCTTTTGTGGCTTCCCTGAAAAACACAAAGAAATAAAAATACACTATGGAAAAGATACACATTTCTTAGGTATTACATTATAATTTTAAATGAGGAGTTCAGCGTTGTTAATAAATAGATCTCACATTATGGACAGCTCTAGGACACGTCACCCGGAGCTAACAGGTAAGCCTGACAGAAGAGGTACGATTACATCTGCCATGGCCAGGTTCTATAAGAATTAATTGTAGAACCATACTAGTACCAAGACCATACAGAACTACTCAACTCTATACGGCTTCAAGTATAGTGTTTCTATTTCACAAATATATGCTTATTTGTATGCTTCCACCTATTTAAATTTTTCAATGTTTTTTTTGAGATGTGCTTGTGTTATCTTTTTTTCTCTCCAATTCTGAAGCTGTACATCTCCTTCAGTTGAACTTTTTCACCCCCAAAACCCCACTACTCTGTTATGATGAAGAAAATCTTTCATCAAGTAACTGCAAGTAAGCCAAATAATTTCTTGGGAAGAGCACAGAGCTCCCCAGAGCAGTACTTCAAAGACAGCAATCAGACAGATTCTTGATCCTGGTAGATCCAAGTAATTTAGCCATTTAGATTTTTATCATTTATTTGAAAACTTGAGCGTTCCTCACGATTGAAAAAACACTGCTTACTTGTTGCAATCTGCTGGCCCTCTGGTTTAAGAATGAGTTAGAAACAAAACTAAACATTGCAAAGAGTCCAATCCTACTCATTTCTCATTACAGTCAGCAAAGAAGCATACAAAAAACCATCAACACAGCGTGTGACCTTTGCAACATCTAGGAACACGTAGGCACAGAACAACTGACGCTTACAGTCACCTGGATGAACAACCGTAATGCATAAAGCATTACCCAGTATTTTATATTTTAAACTCCCCCCCCCCCCACCCCCCCCCCCCGCTGCTTTCTGCACTGTTTATCCGTAACAGAGATCAAGTCTCAGCATTCCCTCTGGGACTGAATTTTCACTCTCATTTGCTCATGTGATAAAGAAAAAATAAGTAAAAAAATAAAAATAGAGAGTGTTCAACCACTAGCCCTTAGCACCAATCAAGCAGCAATTAAGGTAAGAGTGGCTTAAGAATATGACTTCATTAACCTTAACTGAAACTTTGAAACAGTGGCTTATGCCATAACAAAGGAAGACATACATAAAATTGGTATGACAGCTTGGTTTTGACAGCCAGAGAAAGCTTCATGGGTTTTTCTGGTAGTATGGCCAGCTTTTTCCTAAAATCAGTAATGCACAGCTGAAGCATTAACAGTGATGGTCAATTATTTATCTAAAATTCTCCTTCTCTATATTCCGAGTATTTAATTATTAATACCATATAAAAAAAATTACTCTCAGCAATTTGTAAAGCACAGGCCAGTCCTCTGAAACACGAGACCAAGTCACAGTATTCAGCCCGAGCAATCACGGAGTTCACAGCTGCTACAGACGGTATTTAAAACGACTTAAGATGTGTGGCTCGTTTCTTTCTTTTCAATACACAAAGATTGTCTGAAAACCCTCTGAAATCAAACAGAAGTTTTTCATTTACTTCACGGGTTCACAGTCTTCAGTAGACTTTAACCTACTGAAGAAGATATCATCAAGTAGAAGTTCTCCAGAACTAGTCAGAAAAGACGAAATGGGAAATAATTAACCAGTCTCTCTAACTGTGATCAAGTGGACAAGCTATTAGAGAAACAGAACATTTTGTAGGTGGCAGGCAAAAATCATTTAATACAACTAATTGGAACAATTTGGAACAACTGATATTCTCATTAGGAACTCCGCAGGCGATGTCCGGTTCATGAAAAATAAAAAAAAAGAATTATAATATTCTACTTCAGTGAGGAAGTGCTCCAGGAATTTATTATAATACATTATGTGAGAAAAATTTTAAAAGCCAATCTTAAAGTAAAAACTATAAATAAAAAAGTCTCAACAGACTACATAGTGAAATTAAAAGTTTGCAGGACAAAACTAAAAAAAAAGTAGGATCTCAAGTGCAAGCTTTAATCTAAGTATAAATACAAAATTAACCAGGTTACCTCATGTGGTGGAAACGCTGCTTCATACGTTCCATTATTTAGTAATCTATTAATACCTAAAAAGAAAAAAAGCATCAGTTCCGATATCAATTTTTTATACACATTTAATTTCAAGCAGTGCAAATTTTCAAGTTACGTATTGAGAATGTAACTTAATGCTTAGGATGCTGCTAAACGTGACAATAATCAACAATCCCTCCAATGTTTGTGCACATCTTGCTGATCCCTCGAGATTTCTGGCTCTGTCAAACTACAGCAACTTTCCGAGGGCCAACGTCTGCAACTTTTCTCCCAGGGTCGGGCGCTCGTGCCGGATCAGGGGTGAGAAGATAGTTACATTCATGTTGTATTCACCAGAGCGTCTGATACTACGGATTGTATGGGTGGCCAGGTGATCTGACGTGCACAGAGAGGGGTATGGACAGACGATCCTTGAGGCAGCAAAACCCCTGCAGGGTTAAAAGGTAACCTGTCGCTATTTTTCAATATAAGCCAGCTGAAGGAGTTGGGATCAGAGCAGTGCTCTGTGTCATATTGGCTACAGCATTTTGGATCAGTTCCTAGAGTCTTCCTACGAACGGATTTGTTGTACTATCGAAGCACTTCATAAAAAATAAATGATAAATAACCATTAATAATTATAATAAAAAGATTCCGGAGCCTGGAAGAGCACACCCAGAGCCAACAGCTTCCCCAAGAAGTAAGTCCTGATGAAGGATTTCAGATTTGTCCATTCAAATACACAAATTATGCCAAACTAATCCCATAATGAAATTTGTCATCATCAACTTGAAAGGCATTAGATTTAACCTTTGTTTTCTATGGTTTTCTTACTACTGCTTTTCTTCAGAAATGCAAGCAGATAATTTCTGTAATTTCCACGATCTTATTTCATTCTTAATTTAATCCCTGCAAAGAAAATAGGAAATCATAGATACAATCCCTGCTCTTCGCAAATGGAAATGAATAGTTAAGACTTCCTAAAAAAGGATACCGTACTAGGAGAGTTGATATAAACTGAATTTAGTCTTCAGGTAAACTGTCTCTGAGCTGCACGGAGATCTCAAAGAAGTTAAGCGTAGCTCACGTGGATTCTGCTGGGCTGGAACTGCTGGGTAGTAGCAGAACTACTAGGACCAGTCCTAGAAATCACTCGACAGTTTTCTGAGGTATGTTACCTTTATGGTGACTCTCGACCACATAAAGTTATCATAATCACTACAATTTATTTTAAAGAATGAGTAATTAAGTGAAAAACATTGCCGATTTTCACTGAGTTATTTAAGACAGTAACAGATGTGATATTGCTTCTACTCTGCTACCGAGTGAATAAAAAGATTTCAAGGAAGGGCAAAATTAATTAAGTTTACTCAAATGATACTTTTTCAGACAAGTAAAGATAAAAACCTTTTAATAGCTTCAGGTTAGGAAAAAACTACAGCATTCTCACCCATTTTGGATTTTCCATCTTCATACTTAGTTCTCTGTAGCATGTGATGCACAATTCTACTTCTTGTGGAATTGCTGAAGAAGCTGTCTTTGTTGTTTATTGTAAAACTATTAAAATAAAAAATGTCTTTTAATATTCAAAACAATGCACAGGTGTTCAAACATAGCTGCTCAAGTGTCTTCTTACAGTGATTTATTGGGTCTTTACCCTCTTTGGTTGCAGCAGAAAGTATAAGACTTTACATCCCTAGAGCATCTTCTCAGGTCCATCAAATTTACCATCGTCACAAATTATTGTTGGGAAAACAGAGCAGTCTAAATATCCTAATATCCAGGTGATTTCTCTTCTGGATATAAATAATTAAAAAAGATCTTCAGAAGCAGTGATTGTTCTCAAATTCAAGTTACTTATGAGCTGGCAGAGCTCTGTGTCCTGGAACTACCAGAACTACTATTTAGGAAAAAAATAAATAAATAAAAAAAAATATCTCCATGCACTGGACACTTGAGTAGCAGCTCCACAAGTGTTTTCCCAGAGCATCCTAGGACAGAGCCAGATAAAGCATCCTTTCCCAGATAGCTCTGGCTTCCAGACGCCAGAAATCTGACATGCAAGAGCTTTTGCCTACTCAGCTGTGCCAAAAGTGACACTATTACAGTTGAAAACGCCAGCTGAGCTGGTTGAGAAATAACACCAAAAACAGGTGACTGATCCAATGCAATATAGTCAATTACTGAAAAAAATTTGTAATTACAATGCAATTACTCTGTCTTTCCAGCATAAAGTCAGTCCACTAGCATATAGTTTCTTTACCGAGATGAAAAAAATCCTATTTAGCCTAATTTATACTTCTACTTTAAATGAACTTTTCTCTCCTAAAAGAATTATCACAAAATACTTTAGAATGATGAAGCCGCCAGAAGTTTAAAATCTAACTTTTTGGGTCCGGAAAAAAAATTATGGCACGGTTTAACTACATCACCATCAACACGATGATTTGAACACACAGAGTTTTTATTTGGTGCATATATTTGTACTTTCAGAGACAAAAGCATTTTTAAAATGCAGATCTGATGAGAAAGAAAAAAATCATGTCTGGTTTTAGCTTGCCTCCAGGTGTTCCCATTTTCATGAGCTGTCTCAGTTTTTGCCTAGGTCAAATATATAATTAGGCAAAGCAAACTTGAGCAAGTATTTGCATTTTGTACCGTAAGGGAAAGGCAAACTAACCCACAAAAGCAGTGTTCATTATTTCAGTCGAATTTCTGCCTATTCTACTGAGCGACCACAAAACAGCAGGTAACAGAGGGTAGATTTTGGCTTTAAGAGAAAACCCATAGAAAATACCAAGTATGATACTGGGTATTTGCCAGTGACCATCTGTTAACGGCTGCCTCTATGGCACTTGCTTAGAAGTGAGAAAATAAAAAAAAAAATCCTTGCGGTCTCTGGCGCTGCCTTTCCAGTTCCAGTACTTACTGGTGTATGCGTGCACGGCTAAAGGGTGCTGTGTAGCAATCTGTTTCTTCCAGATCAGGTAGGGCCTCCTTATCAAGCTTCATCGGGTTTCTGGGCAACCAACTTTTCAGCTCCCTCATATTCCTCTGCAAACTGAGACAATGAGAAATCAGATTTCCACACCGTCACCTGCTTGTTATTTCCACCTCCGACACTGCATATTTAGTGACATCGTAACAGAAATGAAATGAAGGCAAGACATTTCCATAGTAAGTAACTAAAAGAAAATAAAGAGTTAAAGAGCAAAATTAACAGTATTTATTTGTGATCTATCTTGCACACTTTACTCGAGCACAACTCATCCTAAAATTAGTGGGGTTATGGTTTGAGATGAGACTGCAGCGTTGACACGGGGGAAAATACTTTTCCAAGGTAGTTCGTGTGGCAGAACTGCGGATGCTTATGCCTTACTCAAGAACATACCTAATTACTCTCCCTGGCCCCGCTGGACAAGGCAAGGGTACCTCCTCCTCCCTCCCCTGCCTGCCAACTCGGACACTAAAATTCATAAAACTTGAAAGTAAATACGAGACTGCTCAGGATCAAATTTTTTATGGTTTTCTGATTGCAATAAAGCCTTCCCCTGCAAAATTTTCCTCAAAATCCAAGGGCTGATATTGCCTTACAGAACAGTCTACCTAAACCCCAAGGAAAGTAAAGGATAGGTTACCCAGATATGTTTATACGGTATTTAGACAAAAAAAATCTAGGTACGGCTTCCTGCATTTTCCTAAAAATTGACATTATAAAACACAAACAGAACATAATTTCTGTATCCCCGATTAGATTATATACTGGTAATACAAAGGGCGTTCTTCTACCGGTAACTTGCCCAAACAGTGTCTCAGGACATGGTTTTACACAGGGCTAAATCTCGTGAAGTGTAGTTAGTTTTCAAGCAAATGCTATAAGTTACCTCTTTATCACTTCTATTTCGCACTCCTCCCTGACCTGTATTTTTTTTCACATTCAACTGTAATGAAATACGGGCAGGAGTAGGTCTCATGTTAAATGAGTGCTATACTACGACGCTGTAAGCATATGAGAGAGTCAGAAAAAGTCTAAATTTTACAAAAACGTTCCCTAAATAACATTTTTTGGAGGGGTTTGGGCCTCACTGAATGAATATGTATACATGATAGATAAAGCATATATATCTCAGAGCCACAAAGAGCGTAAAGCAAAGTATCCGATTTTCTCATCTCAGGTGAATACTTAATTGCCTGTGCTAAGCAGAAGCACAGCCGCCCGTTTCATAATTAAGAGCAGTGAGTGATGTCCACATTACATTTGCAATTTCTCTTCTGAGGCAAAAAGGCTTTTTATCTAAGGTGTGATTGCTTTTTCATTACATCACTTATGGCTGATCACTCCAAAACGTAGCGCCTTTAGACAGCACAGAATATTTCAACTGAAAGGTACATCCCCCCCCGTGTAGAAAAATAGTCCCACAAGGGAGACCTCTTTTGTTGTCTTACATTATTCTTCAGTTGAAGAAACTGAAGTTTCATGCAGCTTTCATTCAAAGCGATAACAAATTTAGGACAAATTTTTGACTAAATCATAAAACTAAGTATTAGCATTTTTTTCTCAGAGTGGCTTTTTAGGTCAAAAGTAAGAGTTTAAACAGATTCCTGACTTGATCTATCCAATGTAGCCCGTTTAACAAGAGTAAAAGCAGACAGAGCTGGTCTGGTGAAGTCACTCATGAAGTCAGGAGTTGACTCAATGAGATCAGAAATGTCCCAGTGGAACAGTCCTGCCAAGACATGGGCTGCTACTTCAGGTACGCTTTTATTGAAACCACTCCAGCTGGCGCTACTGTAGCTTTACGCACCTTGGACTATGGGATATTACTCTGAAACACGTATATATTTTATTCTTCGATAGAAAATTTAATATTTTACGAAGATGCCTGTAATTTCAGCTTTGCTCAACTTCCGTGCTCAACTGTACTGTTCCCTTTTACTTGGTTGGTCTTTTTTGCAGAACAGTTAGTTGAAGAATCCTTGCAGACTACATTTACTCAGCAGACTGCGATGCAAAGGAACACAGTATAGGTGAGTTTGGAATTTTCTGATCAGACTTATGGAATGAGATATCAGAATTAAGCAACTGCCACCGGTCCCGTCGGGTATTTTGGACAGCAATCACCAGCCGTTAGTCTGTTCGGTGTTTGTGCCTCTCAAACCTGGCCAGAATTGTCAACCGTATGCCATCAAATCACTTGGGCGTGGTATGTTCCCATGTTTTGTAACGGGAAATATGTTATGGTTGACAGATCCAACGTATGGGCACAATCATTACCAAAAAAGGGAAAAAAAAAAAAGATACTATATTTGTTCAATGGAAAGATATTAAGGATTTCACTTCAGTAGGTGGACTGAAATCCAAAAGGCTTTAAAAGTCCTTTTACAAAGCAAACTTATTGCGGCTCAGTTGCTAAACAAAGTCATTTTTGGTTCTCTATCCTTAGCAGTATAAATTTATTTCAATGTTTTAGTGGGCAGAGTGAAGCTGCATACTAAGGTAACTCTCTCTAATTTTCTTTTCCTCAATATCATTCTCAACCAGGATGAAATCCGTGTGTCCGATATGGCAGATACAAGACTGATTCCTTAGATTAAATTTGAGAGTTCAGACGATTTTTGATACCTCCATTATTTGCTTGCATATCCCACTTCTAGCAACTTCCTTTCCTTTGAAAAGATTTGTTGAAGGCTTTCCGAATATTGCTCTTAAGGAATATGATAAAATTATTTCTACAGTGTGGCCCTATGAATAGAATTTAAGCTTACGGATTAAGTACAATGTTAAGGTGTTTTTTGTTTTGTTGTTGTTGTTTTTTTTTTTTTTTAAGGTACGTAAATAGAGAAATAGAGAGATGCCACACAGATATAAGAAAGACAGCATACCAGTAAGCATTACGTTTCTCTTATGTCCTTTCATTCATGCTCCTAATAAGCTTTTGTGGAGTTTTTAAAGGACGTTTATAGACAGGCAGATGTACCATATAACCATGTCAATAAATTCAGAGAAGTGTACACGTCACAGCAGGGTCTAATACACTAGCGTTACCTCGAATTCTTGAATTATAGAAACTCCTTAAAATTTTACCTTTGATATACAAGGTTTTTAACACAGTTCTTCACGGTAGGTCTTGTAAACTCCACTTTATAACTTAGAAATATCAACGAGAGACTTGGTAAATTACAGAGAAGCAGTTAAGTTTGAAAAGTTGTAAGATGCAAAGAAACAATAACAGCAATAGAAGTTAAAATGAGAGATGTATGTATCAGCGATTTTGGAGTTAGCTTTCATTTTTAGATGTACCTTCCTTTTCTTTTTTCCACACTATTCCTTTGTGCACTGGATTATATGAAGCACCAGAAAAAACACCCAGAAAAGTAAATCACGGGTAAAAATATTTGTTTCAAATGAAAAATCAAGCTGGCACGAAAAGTGTTTATTACTTGGTTCACAGGTACTGTGCAACTTCAGTCGCATGTTTCAGACATCTGTCCTTCTAAATAAGGAAAATGGATTTATTTAATATCTTGGAGTCACCAGATGGATTATAGATGAAATGAGACAATTTTGCAGTAAAGCTTGTTGATTTTGCCTTTGCATTACGAAGCACATCACTTACATTTTTCATAACGCACACTAAAATGGAGCAAGCATGTGAATGACTGGGAAGAGGAAAAAAACGCAGTTGTAAATTTATGTTACAGATCGTTTCATTTCAATGTATTTTATCTGCTTATGTGGTTAAATTTTTCTCACTTTACTACTCATCAGTGCTTTGTCTATTTTTGTTAGCTGATCATCTCGCAAACTGGTATCATGAGACTACTTAAATTGTTCCTGAGAAATAAATGAGAGCTCTTCATCATCTAAAGTAACACCGGGAGAACCCAAATCAAATGTAATCTCATCTCAAGATCCACCTCGAGAAAACCCGTGATAGAAGACTCTTTCAGGATATTTCCCCCATGTAAAAATCTTCAAATCTCTTCTGTAGCTAATTAGGATTCACAAGACCTCGTTATGTCTGACTAAAGCGATGGGGAGTGATTACAGCTCACGGCGTCCCCCGCTCTCGCCCCCCAGCTCCCCCAGGCTCCTGTCGCCCGCTGCTGTGGCTTCTTGTGCCCTTCTCCGGGCCGGCAGGGGCAGCGGCAGCAGCCGCCACCGCGGGAGAGGTTTGCGTGTTTAACTCTCCCGGAGAGTTAAAACAGCTTTCCCTGCAGCGTACAAGCTATTCCGTCAGCTATCACATCAAAATTCGAAACAGCCTTTGGCGTGTGGCATTGATTTGGTCCTCATCACCAGGACACAGGTGAGAGAAGTTACGTTTGCACGTCTAAGGATATAGCTGACTGCCAGAATCTGAGAAATACGCTCAAAAGTATATTTCGTGCTAAAGAAATACGCCTTGGTAACAGCAGACATAAGTGTAGAAATAGCTCTGGCATTAAATCTTTGCTGCCAGGATAAGGCCTTCTTTTTTTTTTTTTTCCTGCCATAAACATTTTTGCATTTCTAAAATGAGAACTGGCAAAGCTCTAAAGCACTGCATCTTAGTACAGATGAATATTTTAACACTTGGAGCTAACATATTTTGAGTTTTCAGGAAAATAATGTAATTTTCCAAGTTTCCTGGATAAATTTACAACTGCGAATGGATTTTCTTTAGCAGGGTGACTATCTGACAAAATTAGAAGCTACATATCACCCACCAACCTGCCCATGGTTTTGCTCCTCCAGTCAGTGTAATAACATTTTTTCCTGAAAGAACAGCAAAAATCAGCTGAGAATCATCAAGTAGGAGACAGTTGAAAAGGACATATACATTATAAACGAACACTGGACATTTTAAAACATGCATTCTCATAGGCACAAAGGTGAAAAACACTTGAAAAAGGCAACTGGAATAGAGTAAGTCATTAAAACGCTGTAATTTCACCCATATACAAGTTTGAAATTTGTTCCCAAGTCAAAACTAAATTTTAGATTTTTCGCTAATAAGCATAATAATAGTTAATCAGTAATTCATTCATAAGACATCCATCAGACAGGGTTGACTAGTGTCATGTTAGTATTCATTTCATATGATCTTTCTTAGCTTCCAAAACTCATTTTAGAAGAGTCACCAGGGCTTCCACGCTATTAAATGCTTTATGCACTCTGTGCATTGAATACCACAAGTACTTAACCACCACTAGATACTACCCTCATTCTCTGAAGAGGTATACCATCACCTTCCCTTGACATTTTGCATCCAACTGAAGAACAATACACAGCCATAAAAATCTACGAGTACTAACTGCAATAAACAACTTTGATGTCAACAGTTTTCTCTGCCCCCTTCACTGCTCACAGGCACTTAGAGAAACAAGACCAGAAATTCCCACTACGGTCTTCTGAGAACACTTACTTCGAAACCACATAGAGACATATTTGCTGCAATGTATTATTCTCCACATCTAGTTTCAGGTTTTTTTCCTGGCCTCTTTTTATCATTTCATGTCACATTGCAACCATACCAAGTCCTCAATCTTGCAGATTCCTTGGGGTATCCGTATCTTTACCATGGCACTCATCTCGGGACAGTAAAGTACAGCACCAAGGTGCTTTGCTCCCCACTATTTCATCTTCTACTTAAAACTTGCCTAAATCCTTTCTACATCTGAAGGGTTGTTTTTTTTTTGTTTTTTGTTTTTTGTTTTTTTTTTTTAGGAGGACTTAAAACAAGCTTATCTGGACACATTATTATAAAAGTTTAACATTATTTCCAATTGATATTTAACCTTCTCCCCCCGCTTCTAACACACACAAAAATGATACTCTCACTCTGGATACTTTTCCATCACTTCTTAGCCTAGGAACCATAAATCGTTAACAAGATCTGCCACTGCCCATCTGGGCAGTATTTGAGACTGATTAAAGTACATTACTTACATTAAAGTAACAAGAAAATGCATACATTAGAAGGAGCAAGAAGGAAACTTTGGCTGAAAAATACATGGCCATTGGACAACTGTGCATCTACCAATCTACAGGCTCTTGGCCGCCTGACAGGTTGTAGGTCTACTGGTGCTACCAGGCAGAATTGCAAACAAAGCGGTGAAGATTTATTAAAGGATTTTCAGACGTTACATTTTTTTAACAAAAACTTTCCATCATTCCCGTTAATTGCCCTTAGCTGTGTTGCACAGATGGAGTCCAGCTAAGCTACAGATACAACTAATTTATTCGTTACACACAATAATAATTATATGTCACAAGAGAAACTTAAACAGAGAAAATTAAACTTTTGTCTGAGTTCCAGAAATAAACAACAGAGTTTCATTTCTACTGACAGACCATATACTTAAAAGTCTCTATAAATTGTTAAAAAAGAGTATACATCAATCATGATCTAACCTTGGTGCTAACATAAAACCTGTTAAAAACCATACACAAGACAACAGTGATTACCACAGACTGGTCTTGTGAAATCTTAGAAAAATTTCCTTTTGTGATTGAAACGCTGAGATTCCATCTATATTACATATATGACTATATACCTGCCAACACATTTCGGAATAATGCCATGCCAAAATAGTTCTGGGATGCCGGGTGGTCCCTTGGGTCAGAGAAAAGCATTTTTACTTTACAGCAACAGAGAGAGATACTTGTTAACTTGTGTAATAATTCTATTGATTTTGTTTAGGTTTCTGGATTGAGCAAAATGAACCTAAAAAGTATGAGTTTAATTCTTCATGTGTTGCTCATATATGATACCGACATATGGCATGTTTCAGCGACCATAACCAAAAGCCAAAATTTTGCAACGCTGTGCAAAAGAACAACAGTGTAGTGCATTACAGCCCTGCAGGGAAGGTTAGCTCTCTTCTTGGGTTATATATTAAAAATGAGCAGTCAGAAACCACTGCTAAATCAGATAAAGGCTAAGAGAAATAATCTGCTCTTCGAATCACAGAATGTCTCAAGTTGGAAGGGACCCGCAAGGATCATTGAGTCCAACTCCCCGCTCCTCGCAGGACTACCTAAAACTCCTAAAGGGCTACCTAAAACTTCTCGGGAGGGAACTACTCTAGTTCATGGTAATTGTGGGAGAATTGTATGAGTTGAGCTTCCTCTGTCCGTTGGATGGAGGAAATAGTTACCCTGGGAAAACAAAACATGCTATCCAGTTAAGAAAGGTTTGATTTAAATAAGTAAGCTCAAGACTTAAAACAAACAGAAGTGCTTTTGACAGCACATGCAATTAAATTATAAAATGTGTGGTCACAGGATGTTGTTACGGAAGCGTAGATGGCTATTTTTGCATCCATGAAAAGCCATCAGGGACTAATATAAACAAAGACGAATAAATGAACTTTGCCTCAGAAAGTCTCTAAACCACAGCTTTCTGTAAAGAGAGAAGGCATCATGAAACACCGCTCTAGATGTGCTTGGCTTCTGTACTCACTTTAGACAGGCTGCTGGTAGAGCAAGACGGACTTTTGGTTCTATTCTGCTACGTCCACTTTGTATTCACCATAAACCCAACTTCACTTTAACTTTTTAAAAATTTAAGACGTAGCCTGTTTGAAATATTTAAATTCCTACGAAAATCTTTTTAAAGAGAAAAGAAATGGTGATCTATTTACTATTTCTCACAGTTCTATTATGGAGGCAGAGGTGGACAGAGGGCTTTTTTCTTACCACATAAATGTGTTTCATTCTACAGCAAAACTGCCAACAAGGTGAAACAGGAAAATTTAGCATTTTATCTACTTTTGGGGTACTGAACTGAGTGGGATAAAAGGAATCTAAAGCAACACTCCAGAAACAAAGAAACATGGATCCGACACTATGGGGAAAAGAAGAAGAAAAAAGAGAATATATTTACATTTCAATTAATAATATAATAAACAAACAGGACTTTGAATGCCTTCAAAATAAAGTAGCATTGCAGAAGTCAGCCTTTTTTTTTTCCCTGAAGAGCACTCCTGATTTGTGAAGTTACGAAAATGATGAAGAATTAAAACCATTGCTAAATCCTGATTTGCGACTTCAAGTTTCGAAAGCAAGAGCTATTTTTGAATTGGAATTTAGATTGTTTATGTGTGTGTACACAGATATGCAAACGCTTCTATATTTAAAATGTTCACAAGTATTATTCAAACTAGAGAAGTTCAAATGGCACTATAATAATATTCTCAAACATATGGAAGATGACTGTTACAGAAAACGTTTTGGTTTGGTTTTTTTTGTTTTGTTTTGTTTTTTTTTTTTTTTTTTTTTTTATGGGAAGGACTTTGAAGGCTTAATGGGATGATGTGGAAACTCAGTATAGAGCTGGGTATCTGAAGCAAATTTTGAGCAAAGGATGCTTCATGATGACTGTTTCTGGATTAGGACCAACGCAAGAGAGCCACGTTGCGATAGCTGAAATCAGCAGGGACATGAAAGCTACAGCACTTGGCAATTCAAGTGAGAAAGGAGTGCTGTAAGGGTATTTTCCGTGAGTCACACAGCTTTGGCATCTAGTTACTACTTTAACTCCTGATGAGGTGTACAACACGCTCTTCTCTCTCTGGAAGAATATTATTAATCAATTTGAAAAGGGACATTTTCTCCTTTAAGAACTTTTGTATTATTGCAGGATATTATCTTGTCCTACAAATAAATAACAAATATTTACTGCAAAAACATATGATAGAATTTAACACAGAAAAGGAACTCAGTTCAGTTCATTATTCTGCCAAAGGAAAGCTAGAGGACCAAGAAATAAAGGTATCTCCTTTTATTCGAATTACGCCAAAATATTCAGAAATACCCCAAAATCACGGAGAATGCTTGAGCTCAGATGGGTACCATCTGAAACTCTGCCAAAGACATCCAAAAGAACGTGTGAACTACTAACAGTATTTTCTAAAGACACATGCTCGATTTGACTCGGGAGGTAATTTTGAAAACAAATACCACAGGTAAATGTGAAAAAACAGTGCCTATTATTCGTTTCCCTTCTCTCCCTATCAGGTCGTTAAATGAAATACAAATATACCTGGCCACAATGCAGCAAAGACTGCATTTTAGCCCTAAGGTAAGTAATGAACTTTTAATATTAAGCGCTAAATTACAAGTTTCTTAAAATAGTTTCCACAATACCTGAAAGGCATCCTGATGTTCATTCTTTCTGCGTATTTGCACAATGTCTCCCACGGACAGTGAATTTTAACAAACATGATATCACTGTTTGTAACAGCTGGCTGTAAAGAGGAGTAACAAACAAATAGGTATTAATAATTCAAACCTCTACGGCATTCACCTTTCCAAAAGCGTTCCTGAGGGTCAAATTCTGCTTTTATGCCTGAAGTAGCCATGCGAGTCTGAAAACTACTCTAAGTGCTCTCAGCGAGACAAAGGAAAATTAGTAGCTTTTTTTTCCTCCCAAACCCTGTAATATGAGTAAACTAGTAACTGTCAAAAGCAATCTGTAGGACAGATTTTTGCTCATAAACACAGCAGAAGTAGAAAAAGGCTTCATGCAGCATTTTTTGACATGGAATAAATGAATTAATTTTAAATCAAAAGCACCTTAGATGAGCAGTTTGATGACCATCCTGTGTGTCTCCCATTTAAGAAGAGTGCTCAGCTGCTAGAGATGAAAGGACAGCTGAGAGAAAGCTGCAGGTCCCACTCTGCCAAAATGGTAACTCCTGGGAATGGTTAAGTAATTGCAGTATCTGCTGTGAACTTATCAATGTGATCGCTGTACGAATTTGAGAATTTTTGCAAAATTACAGGGAATGCTCTACACAAATGTTTTTCATCACTAATTTATTTGCACATAAACCAAGAGTTTCAGCATTACAGGTTCTTATATCTGTCTTTTCTTACGAATGCGTCAGTTCCACATCCTTCTCCTAGATGCATTCGCTTGAGTTTTTATAAGTAAATATTTTGATAGTGTTGAGTCCGATTAAAGCCTCCCACAAACTTGAGCAATGCAAGGTTTGGTAAGTAAAGGTAAAAGAAAATTTAGTTAAAGGGTTAATCAAGTTTAAAATGTTCACAATTCTACCTACCAGTTCCATAAAGGCACATCACAGTTCAATAATACTACTTACAGGATTTTATTTTTCTCAAAAGACACAGATAAAAACATACTACTAGAAGACAATTTAAAACACCCGATATCTAGAATTATGATCTTATAAAAACATTTTCTTTTTCCCTGAAGTGTCAATAGTTCTGAATTGACAGCAGCTGAGGTCGGGATATTTATTGAAATCAGAATAAACCCGGATATTTTTACTACGTGACTGCAACAATTTTTAAAAGCCTTAAAACCAAATTTCAATCCACTGTCAGGTTATTTCTGAATATTCAACACGCTACGTTGTCAGCTGGAGGTTGCAAGGACTTCAAAACACTTAAAAGCTCGTTACTTTAACATAGAACACGCAAGATAATTCTATTGCGTTGAAGAGCATAAATCAGGACGAAAGATGCATGAAGTACAGGAGCTTAGTTAAGGATAGACTAAATACATGCCTGTTTTGTAAGTAATTCATGAAACGGCAAAAATCCAAGACCGTTTTCCTGGCTCTGTTTTCCTTCATTTTTATATTAATACTGTCATTAATAGGGATGGATTAACTTGACACTGTCAATCTTAATGCCTTGAAAAACAGAGAGACGTTTAGTATCCCGCATAGATACACGTAGAGGTTACATATTAAAGCAACCACATGAATTTCTGAAGCTGCTTCTGTTCTGCAAGCGTAAGGAGCTGGAAGTTTTCCCTCTATACTGCACTACACCTGTGCGGAGGGTACGTGTGTGCGCGTGCGCGTACAAGCAGACATCCCCACAACATATTAAACACACACTATCAAACAATTGTTATTATCAATTTAATAGTATTCAACAAATGGTGGGAACAGCCTGACTGGAAGGGCTTTTAAGACTGTCAGGAATCTTATAAACACATTTAAGTATGATGGTATTTTTGATAGTATTTTGTGGTTTTTTAATGCCACATAAGCTGCAAGACTCACCTCTCGTTCTAACATCAACCCTTCTGCTCTCAAATTCTTCTCAAATGTGCTTCTTTTTTCTACCTGTGGACTTGACTTTTTGTAGACCAAGATGTAATCAATGCGCTTTTTGCCATCTTTGAAGAAGAGTCCTGATGATGCCATGGCATCAGTCTGGAGAAGATAAAATAAAAACACGCTGACTATGTCATCCATAAAGATGAAGAGCCCTGTCATGAACTGCACGTAACACAGCATTTCCTAAAGCATAGAAATGTCCGCTTATCCGCAGGACCAATATGCAAAGAACTCACAAGAACAGGCGGTTCATATGCATCAGTTACGCAGGATTTTAAATTAATTGGAACAAAACAAAAAACAGCTCCGCAAACCCCATATTCTAGCTATTTCTTTCAGCTGTGCAAAAACCTTAAAAATTACTGTATGGTATATATTGATGTGAACTTCTGTTAATCCTTACTTTCCAGAAGCAATTAAAAAAATGTAAAGGCAAGTAAATTAAGCCGAGTTTCCCAGCTTCGTACCTGAGCAAATTTTTATGCTTGTATTTTCTCCAAGACAGACATAAATCCAAAAAATTAAAAGAGAAACGCTATTATTTGGAACGTTTTCCCGGACATTCGAGCTGAAGTGCTTTTTCAATGCCGTGTTAGCAGTGTTTAAGTCTTGCCTAGCTCCTTCCCACCACGCTTGCAAACACAAGGGATTCTCTGACCTTGCTACGGAAACCCCTGCTTTACACGCTGCTGCTGCAAGCTATTTTTGCATTCCGTGTTTTGCATGATTCAGAACAGACAGTGACTACATCAACTGGTGTCAGACTATGAAAACTTTGAAATCTGAAAAGGTAAACTGAGAAACTATCATCATCTTCTGGAGAACGCAGCACTCGTTTTAACGCAAACTGTCCCAGAACAAGCGCGTGAGTTTGAAGCAAGAGATATTACACCCATATATATGGGGCCAGAAGTCTACGAGCGCTGCGTCTTTTAGGCAATAGGATGCTAGTTTTAGAAATTCACCCTGTTTGGATTATTGATCTGAAATTTATAATATGCAGAGTTATAT
Source organism: Vanellus vanellus (assembly GCF_965231255.1). Classification (NCBI taxonomy): domain Eukaryota; kingdom Metazoa; phylum Chordata; class Aves; order Charadriiformes; family Charadriidae; genus Vanellus; species Vanellus vanellus. Next base: position 6,419,334 of record NC_138911.1, on the reverse strand, counting down.
CCAATAATTACACGCTTTATTGACAAATAGAACCAAGTGTTAGCGCATGATATCAGCGGTATAAATACTGGGCACGAGCTCACTTGTTGCTATGTGAAAGGTTTTTCTTACTCCCGCATACCTCACTGCCAACTTTCGAGGTATTTAGTGCTTCTGAGAACTCCTCAGTCTGCAAAAAACAGTTTTCTAACAAGACTCTTCCTCTTTCTCTGCTTTTGTAGCTCCCAAAGCAAAAAACAAGGAACAGTCATTCTCAGACCACCCAGTGTTACAAAGGAGTGCGTCATCACACACCTGGGAACAGTATTTAAGTACATTAAGCTTCAATTTAAGTACAATTACGCTTATTTTTCCCCTCAGCAGCCGGTGATGCCATCAATTGTCTCTTTTCCAGATGACACTTTTCAAAACTAACCATAAAAGCATTCTGTTACCTGCTCCAACGTACACACCTGCTTATGTATTTTATTAACAAGTCTACAAATACAAAAGGGGTGTTAGAAATCTCAGCGTTGTCCCTCTTGGCTAGAGTCACGCTGTCACTTTCGTATGCTGCTTCAGGAGCAACCATCCAAATGTGGAAGCAATTTCAGTCTTTGGAACATAGGAGAGGCGAATTCAAATCCCTCCAGGCTAAGCTGAAACTAACCTGAGTCTTCTACTACCTGGGTAAAGGTCTTCATTTCTAAGCAAAAAGCTGGTATCCTTCTCTTTCCTCTTTGAGTTGGTATTTGTCGTCTTCAGAATTTTCTATTTGCTTCACGTGCAACTTGCTGTGAGACGTGTAACTACCTCGGGGCTAGAGGGTGAAGCGCAGAGACCACCAGGTACTGGGGCTTTTGGTGTACCAGTGCTGGCTGATCATTGCCACACTTGTCTCCTCCTGCACTCCCAAGGGCACTGGCGCCTTTCCTCCACCACAAAATAACGGATAACGTAGAGTCGGAAACCTCTGAATACCTTCCCTTAGCCTAACTGAGGGGAATTGCTAATTTAAGATGACAAAATCACAGACTGGCAGGGGTTGGAAGGCACCTTCGGAGACCACCTAGTCCAACCTCCTGCCAAAGCAGGGTCACCTACAGCAGGTTGGACAGGAACACATCCCGGCGGGTTTTGAATGTCTCCCGAGAAGGAGACTCCGCAGCCTCTCTGGGCAGCCTGTGCCAGTGCTCTGCCGCCCTCACAGGAAAGTAGTTTTTCCTCATGTTGAGACGGAATTTCCCGTGTTCCAGTTTGTGCCCGTTGCCCCTTGTCCTGTCGCTGGGCACCACTGGAAAGAGTCTGGCCCCGTCCTCTTGGCACCCGCCCTTTAGATATTGATAAGCATTGATGAGATGCCCTCTCAGTCTTCTCTTCTCCAGGCTAAGCACACCCAGGTCTCAGCCTTTCCTCACAAGAGAGATGTTCCGGTCCCTTGATAGGTGGGTCCAGAAAAAGGCCAAATCACAGAAAATGTAACACAAACTGAAGTAACTAATACATTAGAGAATAAGATTCTTAAATTCATGTTGATCGATCTAGAGTGAATTGTACACATCACCTACGTGCAAAAAAAAACCCTAAAAACTAAAAGGCTCCAAACAAACCCAAACTACTACATCTAGAGAAAAGAGGAACAAAGGCAGAGAAGACAAGATGTCCAAAGTAACCAAGCGAAACAATATGGAAGCTGGAAGATAATTAGGAGAAATGGACGGACATAGAAAGAATAATTTTCCATTTCCAAATAATTTTGAAGTTTGTTGATAACAGGAAATATCCTTTCCTTTTGCTTGGCTTTTGACTTCAGATTTTCCTTTTTTATTCCCATGAGAAATTAAGTTAAACATAACAGAAAAAATAATGAAAATAATTTATCACTATATTGATTGAACATTTGTTGAAGGATAGCATACCCTATACTATGAGTTTATTTTTATAAATTCTTCTATTTCTTTTCTTCTTCAGAAGTCCACATTAAAGTAGCCAAGACTCTTAAACGAGATTATAAACGCACCGAATATAGGGTCTGTCACCCCTTCTGAGAATTCTGAATGGCGATAGTAGTAAACACATTTTTTATTCTTATATTAAATGTCATAGATGTAATGGTTTAAAGACACAAGATGCACAGGTTTGAAGGTGAGGTAGTAGACTAAAGGTTTGAAAGTGCACGTTTTTGAATACCCAAACTTTTTTCAGGTTTAAGACACAAGCAATGAATCCGCTCTTCAACAACGAAGAATTCCAGCGCAGGTATTTCACAAAAGCAGACTAGAGCTGCTTTTGTGGTCCATGAAGCAGGCAAAATCAGATACGAAAAGCCTGGCCAAAATTCCCCTGAAGGGGAGATCTGGAACTTGGACAATTTCTGCTCATGCAACTTCTGTACAGACATTCTGCAAATTAAATCTACCTTTTTGTAATACACTTCTACCTTGCAATGGATTATCATTTATGGATTTTCTTTCCTCATTTCTAAAATGTCTGATTTTCTTCAGTTTTGGAAAAACATGTTTTCTTTCTCAGATTAACAACAGTATGCAAATATGCCCTCACATTCATCTGTACCAAATAGAATTCTTTGGGGGCAAATAATGAACTGCAGACAGTAGAGAGAAATTTTCCGTCTGTTCATCTCAGACCTCTTTCGGAGTACTTCCACCACAGGCTGAGACGTGCAACAGTGAAGTCATTACCACAACTGTGCAGTGAACCCAACCTATATTCTATTGATTTCGGGACGGATTCACTTTAATGCCACCAGCACCACTAGTTCCACTTTAGTGCAAATCTCAAGCGATGTTGTCCACCTATATTAGGAGGAACACCTCTGCCAGTAAAATAATTTATCTGGTGGTTTAGGCATTATTTTCAGTTGATTTGAAGGAGCTCCATAACGGGCACAGAGAACAGGGAGCAGTACTTCCAAATAAACATATGAGTCAAGGTATATTGGCCACTGTCTATGCCCAGGCACAGTGACTCAGTCTGTTAGTGCATTGGGCATTCAGGCAAAGCACATTTATTATTGATCTGCTGGTTTGGACCAATAAATCTCTGATTCATTATTTCAACCTTTTTGTCAACACAGTGGAAAAGAAAAGCATCAGAAGAAATATTTTGTGCGAAGCCCTTACTCTCTCCTCCACTCTTTTTAAGATTCCCTGTTTCACCAGAAAAATGTCTATAAAAAGGATTCTGATCAATGTTTGTTTTTCTAATTCTCTTCATCCTCTCTACCCCCTTAGTTTTCCAGATCTTCTGAAACAGTATCCACCTGTCAGCTTTCCTACATTAACATACACATGAAAACTTATTTAAGTTGAATTTGAGAAATTCCTTTTAGAGTATTGCCATATATAGTTCAGCTTGCAAAGCCAAGTTTTAACTTCAGCTTGTTCTTCCCAAGTGTTTAAATACAAGAACTTTAGATCTTATCTATTTGCATACCAAGGCTGTGAAATGCTTCCTCACTTGACAGTAAACTTGTTCATAATGCAAACACTGATTTGCATTAGAGTAAAATTGCCACTATTGATCTGGTGCGGTCCCTTGGTTTTCTTCACTATTTGGCATCATTTTTTGGTTAATTCATAGCTTGTAATTATTATGACAAATAAAATGCTTAATAACACACTGCTCTGAAGCCTGAAACAGTGTAAAAAAAATTAAAAAAAATTCAAAATTCTGACATTATCATTCAACTGAAGTTTACAGTTTACACGAGACAAAACAAGTTGATCAATTTAACCTAGAATAAGAAGCTTTTGCTCAAGCAAAACAGTGAAACAAAAGTACAATGCAAATAGTTAGCAAACTTACAAAATAAAAAGAGTTTACATTGCTATTCAAATCCGGTACAATAAGAACTTCCTTGGATTTAGCCAATATGGAAGAATTTTTCAATAAACTATTTTTCAGATTCTAATTAATAAGCAGTGCCCACTTTATAAAGTGTGAACAGCTGTTTTACAGGCTCTTTCTCTCCCCAATTAATTTAAATAGCACAGTTTGCAGAAATTATAACTATTTCAACTCCACTGATTTCATTCTACTGTTCCGCTCTGTAGATTAAACTTTTGCTGATTTTTCAGCCCATACATAGAACCAAGTATTCTAGAAGAGTGAGTTGGGAACCATTCCCAAAACATTAACCAAATTTTAGGTTCACGTAAGAGTACATGACACCGTAAGGTAGGCTTCCGTTTTGTGGTATTTTATTAATAGCACAACCACTGGCTAATTTTGAAACTTACTGAAAATCAGTGAAAAATATACTGTAACATAATACATCAGTATACTTTCTTTTTCTTTCCACTTTATACCAATGACAGGTTTACGTTAATGTATAATATGTACTCCCTAGGTAAATTCAGAAGTTAACAAGAAGCAAATGTAGATACAACGTACCTGTTGCAACCATTCATTTCACTTTCACTTAACCATTGACAAGCCTCAACAAGGCTAACGTAACAGTGTAAGTGCTTAGCAGCCGACAAAATCTCTCTAGGCATATTCATTTTTATAAATTTTAAATGATTATTTATATGCTTGTAGATGTGTGATTTATAGACCAACTTGTTCTCAGACACAGAGGTGACCAAGAGGTATCCAAGCGCATGGAGAGCGTCTGGCAGGGCTGTGGACGCTCCCTCTCTTCCTTGCTTAAAATTCCCAGTCCTCTGGTTCACATGGGGATGACGCTCCGAAATTCTTCCTCTCTAACCCCTTCCCAAGCGCATTTACTCCATAATTCAGCTTTACCCACCAATTGCCATTGCATTTCCAGAAATACCTCACTGAACTTGGTTAGACTGGGCAGAACAGTGACAAAACCCTGCTATTTTTTTTATTAATCAATAAGCGAATTGCCATTGGCTTGTCCAAATATTTACAACTTACATTGTGCAACAGTAAAACCCCAAGTATGTTCAAGCCACTGTGAAAGGTTCTCTTTAATTTGCTGATACGTAAAAGCTACAGAAGGAAACCTGTCTGGGAGAGAACGTTTACTGGGAAGCACATGTGATTTTCTCTCTGCCACCAGCCCAGTATTTGGCCGATTTCAGCTCAGGTTTCTGTGTATTTGGTAACTTTCCATGGAATTCTTCTTCCATAACTTTTCCCAGCTCCTACCGAATCCATGTAATCTTTCAGATTCCACACCACCTTCTATAAGGATTTCCACAGCTCAATTTTGGGAGAGCCACCTCCTTTTCTTGGTTTGAATTTGGGTCCAGTTAGTTCTATTTGATGCTTCATAGCTATAATTCTACAAAAAAAAAATCCATGTGGTTTCTTAAGCTATGTATGACCTTACCCTACTTTAATACAGTTAATGAAACTATTTGACTCAAATATCCCCTTAAAACTAACTGTATCCCTAATGTACAATATATAAATGAAAAATTACTTTTTTTAAAAGCAATCGCTATTCTTCTTTGGCCAAATATGTACAGTTCCCCTCTTATAACAGACTTTATTACCAAACTTTGCAATTATCTACAGTCAGACATGACCTATTAATAGCAAATATTAACTTAGAGGAAAAATTAATGTTAATGATTAATATATTAACATCTTATTATGCATATGCTATATATTGCAATAGTATATTAAAGTATTTATATTATATTAATCATATAAAATATTGACTATTCCATAGACTAAAGTTAGATTTTAATATTTAACCACACTTCACAGCATTCAAGCCAAGGCAACAAGCTAACTTCTTATGACATTCACCTTCACAACGCAAAGGGACCCCTTCAGTGGAGTTCCACTTTCTCGTCTCAAGCTTGCGCTTCAATCACTACTCATCGGACTGCTATTTGGAAAAAGCCTTTAGCAATTTGTATCGTATTAATTATGCTAAGGGATTTATTAAAAAGCCATTTGAGGACTCCTGAATTATGTTGGTATTATTTTATACAACAAAACAGAACAGACAACTGAGGTCCCAAACTGTGACGCTTTACTTCAAACTATTGATTCATCAACTCGATGTCTACTTAAACACATGTCGTTATTGACTCTGGTTGGGATAGTGACAAGGAAATTTTTATTCAGGGAAAAATTCAAAGTAGTTCAGTGTGAATTTAGCCTATGAAAAGCTGCATTATTAGATTCTGCATGTGTTTAAGAAGTGAATTTATTCTAACTTACTATCAACATCCACTGAATCAAGTCTGATGTGAAAGAAATTGTCTAACTTGTTCGTGATTTTCAGTACCATTACGTAACGTATAAATGCTAAATGAAGAGCGGGAAACAAGACCTTTGATAACCATTTCATATGATTTCCTTTACACTTTCCTGAAATTTGCCAGCATGTCAATGAAAACGAGCATGATTTCTACCTATTTTATACCTATGTACATGTAAACACGGAGGCTGACAACCGTTTATTTTAACATAATCTGTTAGTAGTTTGCCGCTGATGCACCTTGGAAGTTGCTTTAGCATGTACCTAGAAAATAGTTTCATCTACTACCCTCACAACGGATGGTTAGGAATAAACCATCAAACCCAGCCCGAGGCGCAGAGCGCGTTGGACTCAGCCCGGAGCAGGTCACTGCGACCCAAGGAACCCGCACGGGGAGAAACGACTGTTACATCGGGGCGCAGCTCAGGCAGCAGAGAGTCTGTGTTTCAATTTCTCACTTCAAGGGCTGCCGTTTACTTAATCAAAAGAACGTAAGGAAGTTTAATATTTATATGAACATACAGAGAACATCAGTTCTCAGCCATAGGCAACAACAGGAGCAGTCACTTACGTTAAGTGCCGACTGATACAGCACACAAGAATTAAGCCCCCACAGCACGATATGTTTATTTTGCCTTTACAGCAGACAGGATGAAGTTCATCTTTCCTGCGCGTGGGTGGTGTAATTTGGATTTAGATTTGTAAAATTATGTAAAGGAAAGTAAATAAACCAACAGACTAGTGTCTGGGATCCAAAAGATAGATGGATGCGCACAGCTGGGCCTCAGGATTCTTCTTTTACAATCCGCATCCCAAATTTGCTAAATTGCTCTCCCCAAAATCTTTTTATTTCAAGGCGATGATGTTCAGAACAAATTCATTTCCTCCCTAAGACAGCTTGTGAATCCTGACAGTTAAATGTGCTAGAGAAAAATCATTTTGATAAACTTTTACCAATAACGAAGCGACATATTCAAGAGAGATTTACTCAAATGTCCTTTTTTTTTTTTTCCCAGGAAAACTAAGAAGAGAAGAGAAGGAAAGGGAAGGGAAGAATTCACCAGTAGAAAAAGCGATGCTGCTACTGGAAATGGAAGTGCTGAGCGCCAGCATCCCCGCTCCATAATGACACCACCTTGCTGGTGGCATTTTTCAGAGACAAAGACGTAGGGAAAAGTTGTAGAACCAGAAAATGTTGAAGGAAAAATGGAAGACAAGGAAACGGACTTCGAAATGTATCTGCTTCCTCATGGAAACAACGACGTGTTCACTGACCTACTGCTGACACAGAAGACTTTTGTAAACACCACCATAAAGTTTATCGGCACAGAATCTCACAGCCCAAACAGGACTGTATGGAACATCCTATATAAATACAAACACACACACACACACACATATAAAAATCACTCTGTACGCTTGCAAGGAAAATCAGCTTGGAATTGGGGAGTAAGAGAGGGAGAACGAAGCTTACAATGCAAAACACGCTGGTTACCAGAGGTGGGGCAAAGAAAAGCAGGTTTCTGTATCTCTTCCTGTCTTAGTACTGAAGAGATGTTTTAGATATAATAATGGATAAGTTCAGGGCTATTAAATCATGTACAAGACAGGTTTCCACGGCTACAATTTGAGGAACTGGGGTAGGAATTTTGACAGAGGTAGAGCCTGATGTGTGAAATGCTCGGGCAAGGTAACTGCCTGAAGCTGCAAAATCCACGTGAATAGCTTTCCTGTTCCAACTCTAAGCGGAATGGGTATTTCTCATAAAAGGAAACTTTCCTCCAATATAAATTATTCTTGTTCCTAGAACTTCACAAGATGCTGTTAAGTAGAGTGATTACTGGCCGATTCATGAAAACTACCTCGTTTATTTTGATTGCTAATTCTCCCTAATACTGTTACTATGAACTTTGCATTAATATCTTCAGTAATACTCCCGCTGAAGGATGCCACCATTTCAGCGGTTAGTGTCTACAGTCAGAGCTTATGACTCAACTCTTACCTTTAAGTATGTTCTGGAAATAAATACGTCTCCGATTCTAACTACAAAGGGCTTATTTCCATGAACAAAAATGAGATTCTTAATTAATGCTTGCTTTGTTTCAGGATGTTTAAAAATCAAACCTGGGACCCCAACAAGGTTACGGACTTCTTAAGTTACAAAGAATTAGCTGTGAAAATGTTTTAAAAAATTTTAAAATAGCACTTAGATTCATTTTTTACATTTTAAAACTCATACTCTGATTAAGAATACCCTAAGGTGTGCTCTATATAGGAGAAATCTTCTAAGCACACAACTAAGTTCGCAATCATCTTTTTGTGTTTGAAGAGTTTGGGAATGGATAAGCCAGAAATAGATTTATATACTCTTCATTTCAATTACTTCATTCCAAAAATACAGATTGATTGATTTTAAGTGTGTGCTGTTTTGTGGTTTGGGTTTGTTTTTGCAAATAACCATGAGCATAATAACCTAGGAACGAAAACTGGGGACATATTTGTATATGCAAAGATATCCAAACTATTTTGGACATCAAAGACAACACAGCCTGGTTCACAACACCAGACTGCCGTAATTAGCCACGCTAACGTACTTCTGTGTCTATTACACTGTACTGGGCAGAACCTTGCTGTTTTCCGAACAGAGAGGAAGACTTCCAGAAATACCTGACCTTCCTAATAAAACTGCAGTTTAACTTTTTAGGAATGAACTAGAGAATTAGTAATTATTTTAGCTTCTTCACAGAAGACTTTTTGTTCCATTTTTGTTCTATTCAGACTTACAGAGCAAGCATGAAAAATACATTTGCATATCATATGGAAAAATACATTTTGCTTCCGGAAAGGAGTAGGTTTAGGTGATCTTATACAAAATTTTGAAAGGAAGTCTGTACAATGTTACTACTGTATGAGGAAGCAGCAACGAAGGATGTTTGGAGACTGGAGGAGGCTTCGCATTTTTAATACTTAACCACTTCTATTTGCTCTTTAAGTCTAATAGGGAGGCCTTAATAAGAAGCATACCGACACGATCACTGAAAATTCCTCTTTACATGTTTATTTTTTAAAAATTTCTTCTTTATGATAAAATTACTTCCTACTTTCCTTGCATTTCCTGAGCTTTTTTTTTTTTTTTTTTCTTTTTAAACAAAACCTCACAGCAGATGAGAGCCATGCACTGGAAGCATAAACATGAAGTTAACTTTTGTTGCACTTTACCACGTCATTCTATTCTGGGATAATGATTTTATCTGTTCTCATTCCTTTTAAACTTTATTTACTTTTGTATTATTAGACTGTATTTGTGGACTACTCGTTATCTTTCAGGCTCCCTTTGCTATTCTCCTTTCCAGTACACTGTCGTCAGCTGACATCTTGTTCTTATTTATACACTTAAAACATTTTTATTGCCAAACCTTCTCTATCAGTACCCATGCTTGACTTCCACTGAACACAGGAGCAGGATTATGAGTGAAATAACGTACGTGAAACTAGCGATAAATTGACAGGATTAGAACACATAGCACAAATCTGTGCAACTTTGGAAGTCGTAGCTTTAAACAGGAAAAATGAAAACAAAATAATTCCTGCAAAAGTGTGGAAAGTACAATATTAAGACTAAAGAACATTTTTGTTCTGCAGATATGAGATTTAATTTATTCCATTTCTCAAAACCACTATGAAATTCTGTAAGCCAAACATGTTTTGCTTGAGAGAAAGCAATAGATATGTTCAAAATCACAAAGAATCCAATAAAATGTCTACATAATGTATTTCAGGTTTTCACAGGTAGATTTATCCTTTAATAATCACTGTAATAATCTACACTGATCACACAGAGATTTGCTCAAATTGTAATGAATTATCAGCAGTATGCTCAGCTAATTAGATACAATTCACAGTATGTTTTGGGCAATTGCTTATTTAAGATATTATTAAAAATTCCTTAGAAGTTCTGTAACATTTCCGGGGACTGAAAGGGAAATCGTTTCAGTTCCTATCCGACACAAAGCCAGTCTGGACATGCAGTATTATAGTGGATATCGGTGGATACCAGAAGAAGGCAGTAAGCTAGGCTCCTGGATAGGCAGCTTTTCTTTACGGTTGCTGCACTCTTAGTGATAATTTGTTCATAGTGAACTTTGTTCCAAAAATCCTTTCTTTACACCTTGCCGGAGAGCAAAATACAGTACCTAGATAAAAAAATTATCAAAGAAAAAATTCAGCAGATCAAAGACAGTAGCGAATGAAAGGAATTGGAAGTGTAATTGCTCAAACATTCCTATCTTGCCTCTACACACGTGATAGTAATTGGTACAGAAAAGAATTCGCTGCTACTGACTTTGGTGTTTCTCTGGACAACCGTTGCTTTCTATTCAAGTGATAAAGTCTGTTTAGCCTGCTTTCCTTTCTCAGTGAAACTAGAACATTTCAAATACCCACTTTCCCATCAGGGACCATATCATTTCCCACATTTCCCTTGCAATAGCGGATACTACTCACTCCACACTTAGCTCAGCCTCCACTTGCTGGCATCATTCCTCTGCATGAGATCCCTTGGCAGGATCACATACATGAAGTCATCCTTTCTACACAATCTCAACAGCAGTTGGTGCTGAAAAGATGGCAGAGATGGATAACGAAGACAGCTTTTTAATGGGTCTGAACGACCCACAATTTTTCAATGTGAAATCTGTAGATTCTGAAATGATACCAACCTACACTAAAGGAGATTGTGAGTTATAAATCATAATCAAGGAAACGAGAGAAATAGATGGCTACCAAGATGAATGTTGCCATCCAGATGCTACATCAAAATTATCTGATATTTCTAAAGCTTTAAAACCGCAGCAATACAAATCAGATTTATGGAAAGTGCCGCATCACGTATGTGACCTGAAACTAAACAATTCCTGAAAAACAATGTGTATCGGCTTTTACCATGTCAGTAAATTCGTTATTACTGAAGTATTCAAGTAGCTCATCACTGAGACAGCTAATAGTACCAAGCATGAACTGCAAATAACTTTTTAAGCAATTTTTCCCTGAGTCTCTCAGGTGTAAAACAACCCTCCCCAAACAAGCCTAAATTAGAATCATTGACAAGCAGAGAATAAGAACAAGCATTTATCCTTGCACGCTTTGCCAATGCTGTGTTCCTCATTTTCATTCTCTGGTCAGACTGAAGAGCCTTTTGTTAATCATGATAGATCAGTTTCTTTTCCAAATATATGAGAGTACTTACCAGCTGTAGAGCTGTCTTCTGCGCTTTCAACAGTCTCAAAAAGAATTAGAAACCTCCTTTGGCTAGTTTTATACCCGTTTTGGGAAGAAGTTTCCCTTGGACACCTTCCACTAATTGCCACAAAGACTTGTACCATAATCCAAAGGCAAAATACTAACCTTCTTTTCTAATATAAGGCTAATCTAAATTCCCTCTGCCTTTTTCCAGCGGAGGCAGGCAAACCGTAAACGGGAGGAGAATCCTGCTTGGTTGCCTCATTTGCAAAACCCGTATAAAAGCAGAAGGAAGTTTCCAAAGTAATTGCTGTGATAAAAGGAGTTGTGTCAAGGCTAAAAGCCAGATGTGGCTTCAGAAGACTGTTTTTAAACTCTGAAGCACTTTGTTCAGTAGGTCAGGACATACCAAGATTCAGACGTAAAGAGTGCATTTTTGTTTAAACTTCATACAAATACAAGGCTCCTCTTTAAACTCTGAAACAAAGTTAGCTTACTGGCTGCCTATAAACTTCGTATCAGTCCTGAGTGCAGGGCCTGGAGAAAACACAGCTAGCAGTCATTTTATATTTCACACGAAAATGCTAAAACTGTTTTGCTTTAGCACAATGAAATGCCTGTTACTAGACAGACATTATCTGTTACTAGTTTTTTTTGGTTATTAAAAATATTGTTATTAAATATTTGTTATTAAAAATATTTAGTGCTCTATAACATAGTCTAAATTCTGCAAATTGTGCATTACTTTTTCTGGCTTTTAGGCCACATTTAACCTAAAAGGCTTTGTCTACCCAATCAACAAAATCAAAGAAGAAAATGCATTATTATTTCTGTCTCAATTCAGTTAGCTTTGCAGAAACAGACAAAAAATCTGCGAACAAAAAAAGTTCTCATTGCAACAGTTTAGATTAAAATATAATCCTTCTCTGTCATTACCAAAGTTTCGTTTTCGTGTCACAGATTTCCAATCTGTAAATACGATTACCTGTAAACCTATCTAAAAGTTATTAGGTAGCTATTATTATCAAAGTTTTTTTTTCTAAAAGCATCCCAGGAAATGAAGTCTCAGAGATCACATCAACCTGCTCCCTGTGTTCCAGAGCCCTGTAGTAATGACGATGAGTGTGACTGAGAGAACAAGCTCCGCAACAGTTCGGGAAACGCACATTCAGTGCTCAAATCACAAAGTGCCACAGACGTAATGGATGAGAGAACTGCATAATGGCCTACTGAAGAGTATACTGTATCTATCTGAAGCACAGAACCTTAAAGCAATTTAAGCCTTTCGACATTCGTAGCACAGGATTATTCATGCTTTTATATACCAAAAATCAGAGAATCGCTGGTTAAAAAAAAAAAAAAAAAAAAAAAAAAAAGTGCTACAGAATACACTACTTCCAGTGCTTGAAGAAGAAAATTACTCAGAACTTGAGGTTAGGTCGTTTGTCATACATTTACTAGCAATTATGCTTAATGGAAAGGAGAATTAAGGGTCTCCTAGTCCAGAGCAAGAACAAAAATAATCATGTTTCGAACTGAAAATCAGTCATCGTTCTTTGGCATTATAGTGGATGAGCTGCTGTAGAAAATGCATTGTGATGAACACTGTGACGAGGTAATTACTAAGCAAGGTAACATGTTGGTTTTATCTGGAGAGATGGCTTTCCCAGTGCTTTAGTTGAGGTTCCTGAAAATACTCCTACACTCTCCTATACGTTAAGTGAATTTTATCTTTCATCCAATGTGTCTAGCTATAATTTGGATTTTCATTAGAAGGAGGTTCCTACACTTCAGCTTACTCTCGACTACTACATTTGCTACATGAACTCAGTTCTTCTAAACTCTCCTAATTTCTTGAGGCTTCCCAGCTGACATGAATTTCACTCCGTGCTGGGAATCTGCCTCTTAGATGAGTCGATACAAATCATTAGAATCCTTGATTCTATATATTTTTGGTCACTTTGGGTACAGAGAATCTCATTCACTAGTAGTGTAGGTCAAACTATAATATGGGAGCCACCTAGATTTCTTACCATGAGATGCCTATTTACTTAAGCTGCAACTTAGCTAATCCCCTAAAAATTGTATTTTAAAAATATGTAAGCACATTCTCACAATTGATACAATTTAATAAACTTTCGTGTCCATTACCTTTAAAGATGATTTAGTCCGAGGTTCTGTTTTCTGTCTGGTAAGCTTGTTTTGAATAAGCAATGACTGATCTGTACGAGCATCATAATTTCCATGTTCTGAATCATCTGTGTATGTGTCTTTCTCCTTTCCTGTGTCTGAAGGAAAAACAGAAGAAAACAGTGGGCTTATTTCAGGTTATAGTGGAGAGAAAGTAACAGTATTGTTACAGACACAGTTGAATATTCCTTAAAGTATACACTTTTCAATAACTTATATTCTAGTCTTTCCTGCAAAAGTTTTTTACTTGAAATGTTACCATGTTTGTCTTAAACTAGAAGTGACTTCTATTTTTAGTAGAAGGCCTATAGAAACTTTTTTCTATTAATATTGAAATCAAAAAAAGCCCACACGTTCTTCCCAGTAGTTTAAAAAGACCCCACAGAGCGATATAAACTAAATATTCAAATGGCTTTGTGCTTGAATCACAACTGTCGAGACTCAAAACCTGTGATCAAATGGGCAGATGCATTCTAGAGACCAGAGTAACATCCCATGTTTTAAATTTAAATAAGCAATCTAAATGCCTGGCTCCCCGACACACATGCTGCTCATCATTAGATACAGCATTTGAAAATTTGTTTATTAAGGTGTTGCAGTGTCCACTTCAGAACACATTTTAAGAGGCGTACCTGATGGTGGCAGAAGATAGTTGACACCGTGAAGAAAGCGTTTTCCTTTTTCATTTGATTTGTTTTTAATTGCCTAGCAAAAGTTTTTATAAAGACTTAGTTGAGTATCCTAAGATAGCTGCAGATGACCGAGGACCTTCCCCAAAGCTTACTACGACCCACTCTCACAGATTAAATTTCTTCCTGTATCATCATTGCAGGCAAGTTCGAAGGACTTAAGTCTCTGAGTCACTCTCCAGCCTCTCTCAGAAGGGAGACTTTTTTCCAGACGTTTAATTCCCTTTCATATTCTCCATCAAAAAATCATGACAATACTTACCATTTATACTCAGCAGGAATAAAATGAGGGGCAATGCCTGTAAAACGTCGGACCGCGCAAGTTTTAATGAATGTTGGAAAACGTTTAGTCTTGAAAAAAATATCTTAAAGATGAAAAAGAGTTATTCCCACACAATTGTGTCTTGGACAAATTGAAATAGAAACATATTCAGACAAAAAAAGTTACCCACAAATCCTGAGCCAAGTTCTCATCTCGGCTTTCACATCAACATGGGAAAAGTCAGGGGAACTGGGAACAGCATTTAGCCCAGTAAATCTAAACCCTAAATAGAAGCCAAGAAACAAGTCATGGTTGCTGTGGGAACCACAATCTTGACTTTCCTGAATTTTATATTCATAAAAGCTCATCCGCAACAACAAAGTATTTTTCATTAAGTTGTGCAGTTAAATTCTCCACAGTAAGTAGTACAGGAAAAAAAGAAATAACCACAATTATCTCATGTAGCCTAGACATTTCAGAGATGGAATATTAAACTGGAACATTTACCAAGAGCTGTTGTTTCTGCAGTTTAGCTGCTTGCATAATGATTACACAAAATGAGCCCTCAGTAATTTCTGATGCCGATATTAACCTCAGTAAATCTGTGAAGGGATTTCTTCAAGTCTGACGTAGCCCATTTGAATTGCCAGGGCACCAAACTCAGAGATTTTATTTATTTTAAGCGGTGTTTTAACCTAATTTACAGGTTACTCTGTGTAACGTAGGGAATGTAGTAAAAAGACTGTGCAGAAGGTTTCAAGTAGTAGGTATACAAAATAGAAAACAGGATGCTTAAGCAACATGACAGATTTGACTCATGCCCAGACATGATGAGCTCTTGGCTTTACTAAAGACTGAGGTCTTGTAATAGAGGCCAGTAAAACGAAGAGAAGAGACAGGCCTGTGAAACCTAAACTTTTGCATCTAGATAGGCCATTTACGCCGAAAGACTCTACTTACATCAAAAAGTCTGTTTTTATGGGGGAAGTTTTAGAGGATTAGACATTATGAGTACACCTAATACTCCGAAAAAAAACCATTGCATAAGTACACAAAGTTTTATTTAAACAATTTAAAGTTATGAAATGAGTCTTCCTAGTGCTCTACATACTTTTACCTTCTAAAAGTTTTTATGTTTTCAAGGACACAACTTTTAAAATGTAGCATGTATTTTCTGTAAAAAAAGAAAATTACCTTCCATTTAGAGATACCTGCTATCTTGCCTGAATTGTAGTCAAAAAAGGTTTTAGCAACAAAAAAAACCTCATAAAAATAAAGAAATTTAGAATTAAAAGGGATAAAAAGGTATATACATAAAATTTAACAACACTTGCTATTGTACCTTTCAGCCGCTGATGACTTATTTTATGCACCTAGAGCACTGTCCTACAGAGCAATGGTATCAATACAATAAATAGAGGAAGAATCAAGATCAAACATAGGCATTTCTTACACCTGCCTGAAAAACTGTCAGACCGAGAGACATAGCCCACAATATATTTTAAAATTATATCTAGAAGTGTGCATTTTTCTTAGCATTCATGTAGTTTTAGACATTCATGTCAACAAAACACCTAAAGCATGCTTTGCAGATACTTTGACTAGTAGTCCCATTTACCTCTTGCAGCACATATTAAAACAAAATCTTTAATATAGATAATTATACTCAAAGATAAAATTCCACGGATTGCATCATATTTCTATACCAGAACAGGTTAGAAAGAATAACTGCAATGTGTGTGCTTTTTGGGGCTCATTTTGTTTCTTAAGTGGAATTTTTTGTAAATTTCTTCTGATTAGTTTTAATATTTTTAAAGAATAGAGAATGAAATACGTTGAGTTTAGAAAAAGATCTTGAGAGACGCTCACAGAAATGAAATTTTGCCACTAGCAGCATTGACTACGTTTTTGTATTTTTCTATGACCAGGTGCTTTTTTTTTGTAATAAGGTACCCACCACTTTTATTAAGTAGAAAGTCTCTCTTCTGTAGTTTTCCCACCCACCAAGCCAAACTACATTCCCTACAAGATAAACTTACATGACCTAAATTAACTTGAGCTTGATCATTCCTAGTGTCCCCGGTGCGTACTATAATACACAGTGTTTTAACTCCCTAAGTCTTCCTTCAATAACTTCAGCTTCTAAATTTCTGTGACATTTTTATATAATGTTTGTCTATAAAGGAACACTATTTTCTGCCATCCTTTCCTCCACAATCTCTATTATTTAGTTTTGCATTTTAACTGCCTTTTGGGATTGCCACGAGCCAAACCAAGCTAGCATCCCTGAACGTCGTGGCTGGAGTTGTACTGCCCAAGGACGTTTTTAACGTAACATACCTCAAAAGCAATGATAGGGACTAACAGTCTTTCCATTTGACTTGCATTATAAGTATCCATCTTGAAAATTCAAACACAGAGTCTTTATTTGGCTGCAGCTCCACAAAACGTCACGAGAAAAGCTTGGCTGCTTCAAGCTCTTTCCCTCTGCACTGTGGGAAAGCCACTGTTTACTTCATTTTCTATTTCCCATCATGCCTTCCCTGGCCTACGACAACTCATTTAGTTGTTATTGTCGAGAACAACTGTCAGTTCTCCCTGCTCTGGTACTTCTTGGATGGGCTCTAATGCCAACCACCACAATGAGCCTGCTTGACTTTGGGAGGGGGAGGCTGTAGGCAAGAACCACAGGAGATTCAAAAAAATAAAAAAAAAAAGAACAAATCCCGTTCATATTGCTCTAGAAGCAATATGAAGATTTTTTAGATCACTGCTCGCCTCCCAAGAGTATGTTCTCTTATGTTCTCTTCTCCACTGTTAATAAGCGCTGTCCCACCTGTGCTTTACTGGGCACATCTGAAAGACACGAGCCAGCAGTCCCATTCCTATATGCCAGGGGATTGCCGAGTGCTTGTGACTTTTTTATTAAATGTGGGTTCTGGGATGGTATTATCATCATCATTTCCTCTTTTCAGAGCTAAAAAAGATTGAGCAGATTCTCAGCTGTGTATGTTCAGTCACTAAAATACTGCTCTACGATGGCCAGTGATCAATGTTTACAACTTGAAACGTATCAGCTGAGCAGATACAGTGCATTTAGCTTTCAGTTAATCTACACTGCAGGTATTAATTCAGTAAGGTACTAGAGTGAATAGTAATTCCCAGAAATGTCTAAGAAAACTTTAATCAATGTAAAAATACAGCAAAGATCGCAAAAAGTGTAATAAATGTCTATGAAACATTTTTCCATTTCTCCTTTACTGCACGACCAATTAAAAAAATCCCAAAACTTTAATAATTTCTGTCCTGTTGGGAAGATCTTGGCTAAAACCAGCTCTCCTACATTAATGTTAAAGTAAATGGCAGATCTAGAGTTACCTGGAAAACTTTGAAACTCTGCTAAAACTTAAGAGATGTAAAGACAAGAGGAAAAAAAAAGGGGGGAAAACCCTCATGATTTGTGTAAAAAAAGGAAGAAGTCTGCTGTAGTGGGAGTACTGCAAATGGGAGGATGGGACTGTTGTATGCTCACGTCCACGTCCTCAAAATGACAAGGTCATCTGCCTCCATTTTTCACCCCTCTTTTTTTTTTTTTTGTTTGTTTGTTTGTTTTTGAGCTCCTGGTAGGATTAATTTTTTTTTTTTCCAGGGCTGTTCAGGCAAAATATTATTGCTAATGCAAACAGAATGTGCATAACCCTTTACATGACCTCTTTATATGAGTTTTCAGAGTACCTACAAAAAGGAAGAAAAAGATTTAAATATTAATTCTACAAAATCTTACATTTAGAAGACTATGTGCTTGCCAAACTTAGTAAACCAGTATACAATGTAACTATAATGCATTTTTAAGCAATTAGTATAGCCAATAACAGTATTTTGCTGATGCATTTCACTTAGTCAGTTACATTAATTAAAACCTGTGCGGTAGTTGAAAGCTTTTTGAACTGTTGTCACATAAAAAGCTTTATTTAAAAAAAAAAAATCATTGAAGTTCTACATATACAATTTGCAAGCCCCAGGTGACCGGTTACAGAAAGGAAAATTATTATGCTCTGATGATTTCAAGTCAGGAAAAGGAAGGTTTCTGCATTAAACTGTTTAGCTTTCCCTAACACTGCACAAATAAGATAGAAAAAAAACGCTGGATTTCAAATAAAGACGAGGATATCAAATCAGAGAAAAGGGCGACAGCTTGTAATTCTAGAAGCAGAGGCCAAATCATATGTCAGTGAAGTCAATGGGAATTTGACTATTCAATAAGTCAAGGACTTAAATTTAATTAGGTACATACTTAAATTTAATTAGGTATATACTTACAATTGTTAGCATAGTTAAACGTATAACTAAGTAATTGCACTGTCAGCTTGGATCCACAATCCAGTATGAAGTGATTTAAAAAAGATTCAAGCGTTAATCAAGCAGACAACAGATCTCTCCATCCTAGTAGTTGCTTTGTTTTGCTATCTTGTAATTCAGAGGGGTGATGAGAAACTTAGGTCTTCATACATCACAAAAACCTATCAACACACCCATATTTTTGCTATGCTTAATGCATGACAGTAAGATTTGCCCTAAGAGCACTTATAGGATAAAGTGTTGAAGAGACTTTAATTTCTTTTACCTTACAATGCAGAAGCATTGAGTTTAGAAATTGATTTCTAGGTCCATACTTTGCATCTTCATTTTGGGGTCTTCTTCTTTGGGTCTTGGGCTATCTTTCTTTTTATCATATATTTCTGAAGCGCCAAGAGTGCATTTTAATTTTATGACAGTTAGAGGACAAAAAGCACTTGTCCTGATTTCTCTGTAACGCTTAATCCACCAATATATTTTAGATAACTGCAGTGTAGGATAGCAAATGTTTTTCAATTGAAATATGGTGTAATTATGGGAAAGTAATACAAAAATTATTTCTACATAGTTTCTGTTTCACAAAATTTGATAGGATGACTCTTGACTCAATCCTTTGAGCCTTTACACATTTAGGGATAGGCCTGGCAAAGCTTTAGGAAGAATGAGATTATTGGTCAAGAAATTAATCCCCTTTTGTCCTAATTTGAGTCCTAGAAACAACAAATAACCTGGAGAAGAATATCACTAAAAACACATATAAGCACACTGTGATGGATTTAGGCCTTCTTATTTTATTCTGCTGTGTACTGGGAATACTATATTGTATATGTAACATAGACAGTTTTTCAGCTACCTTTGTATGTGTATTTATATATCGAAAACTACCATAAAAGACAAGTGTTGGCTTCTCTTAACGTACAATTTCTCATGAGCTTTCAGACCATTATAACCATTATACAGAATATCTCTCATTTTTAAAAAGGGAGTCAGGTAGGTATTATTGCTGTTTGGAGGAGTTAAGGCGGCGTACAGAATTGGTACAGGCAGATTAAATGCCTAAAGCACTTCAGTATTTTGAACCTCAATATTAAGTCCAAAGACTAATTCTTATTCGTTTCAGCGAGCACTATGCTTATAAGGGATCGCACAGCTCCTTCATCCGCGCCACCAGCTCTCCGGGCATGAGCTGGCTCTAATACGGGAGCTGGACAATCGCCTCACACACCAGGTATAGGAGAAACGGTCCCTAACGCAGCTTTTCAGGAATCTCACATCACAGTCAGAATAGATGTGATGTCCTTACTTATGGCAGGTATTGCCGAAGGGCCACAAGCTTGAAAAATTTACTCTAAAAGTCACAATGGAAACATCATGTTTCTGTTGAAGCAGAAACTGAACCCGGTTTTCTTGACTCGTGTCCTCCGTGATCTTTCAGCCCCTCTTTCCATGTAAACATTGTACGTATTGCACGGGCTATTCTGTCCGTTTCCGTTTATCCTAACATCACTTAATCAAAATTCACTTACAAGCACTTCTGTAATCAAGCACTGAAAAAACTTTTTATCACGCAGTTACTATGATACTTGGTCGGATCGTTAATTTTGGTTCAGCTTGTCATTTCTCAGTTCACTACATTGCGGCACGGCACATAAATAAGGGAGTTTTATATACAAGCTTTGTAGTAATCGGATTCAGGATACATTCAGAATACAAGGTAACCGTTACAGCAAAATTATGAACCCCATCATTCATGATCAAGTTTCCTATCTAGGAAGGATTTCCTAAGAAGGAAGATGAGTTATGATGCATAAATTCCTCATAATTAACCTAATTCAGAAAAAAAAAAAAAAAGAAAAAATAATAAATTAACTAGTGTTGGTTTATTCGCTACTAAGTGTTGGTTTTATTGGCAAAATAACTTAGACAGTCATTATATCTAAATCCTGAATGCCAATTTCTATTGATTATATTATCCATGGCTCATTTTTTACATCTTATTTGAAATATTTCATTCTAACAGTGGAGGGCAGATCCTCTGATGATCCCCTACCATTTCTAATGGTAGGTAGGATCTGCAGAAAGCTACTTATATGCTTATTTGCGTTAGAATGAGCAAATTGGATCTTAAGTTAACAAGCAGGCTATCAGATTCACAAGTCTTTCTCCCAGTCTAATTGGATTTCCAATATGGCCTAACTCCTGAAAATTTTGATGCCTTAGCTGTGTATGTGATAAACCGGATTTTTAAAGGCATTAATCTGTATTGTTGTAAGAAATCCTTTTTGTAAAACTGGCTCACAGATGAAAGTGAACATAAAAAAAAAAAAAGGAAGTAAACCTGGCACCACTAATGATAGTAATTTTAACAAGAGAGTGACGTAGCAAGTGGAAAAACTTGTCACGTATCAGTCCAAATACTGCCACTGTCCTTCTATTCTTTTTGCTAAATCCAAAGAACGATTTGAGAAAAGATTAAACCATCCAGTAGAATATTATTTACTAGTTTTGTGAGCCTCTGCACCTTATTAATTTCTTTTTTACCTGTACCATGCATTAGAAGAGCGTGTTTATCTCAGTTACGGCAAAAGAGGGATTCCTCTCAGAAAAAGGGAGTTATTACTCAAATAGAGTAAAACAAAGTCTCCTGAAAATCATGTAAATTCCCTTCAGCTTAACTCAAGAGTACTTCAATCTCAGTTCAACAATGAAGAACTGCTAACTTATCTTAAACTCAGTCAACTGATTTCTAAAAAGCACACTCGAAACTCCAAAAAGGTACGTATTAACCATCTCCTATAATTTTAACAGAGATTACGGAAAAGGATTTTTCAACTGTTCATGGAGATAAAATTCTAGTGCCAATAACCCTTGATCAAAATTGCTTACAATCAGATTTCTTTTAGAAAAGATGGCCAACCAAACTTCTGATCGTTCAAAGATAAGGTTCATTCCTTTTATGCATACGATGCCCTTTAAGGAAAAAGAAAATTTACCAGTTACTGTTTCTTTATACAGGGATGTGTGCACAGTTATACCCCCACACCAGTGGAGCAGCTCCTGGATTAACAAACTCTTTAGTTAACCTTAATGTGGTTGCAATTCTGTCATGCTTGTAGAACTTCAAAAAAAGTTCTAAACAAATTTTTATATACGTGACTTTCTGTATGTAGTTACTATATAGCTACTAGCAACTAACTATTCCCCACTTATTTTTTCTAGCTCCACCTAAAGCCAAACGCTATTATTGGTAGCTGCAGTAAAGCCAGAAATTCAGCAATTGAAGTTAAAGCTATGTCATTTAAATTCAGCTGGCACAATCAAAGTAATAACTGAGCATGTCTTTCAGAAGAAAAACAAATCAGAGCAAAACCAGAATGGAAAATACACTACATTTTTAAGCAAGTATCCACAGGGGACAAAAAAAAGTATAATGTTGAATTCTCTTTGAGAGAATAAATGTCAAATGCCTGAGTGTCATTGGTGTGACTCAAATGTATCAAAAAATGCATGACACTGGCATCGTTACAGCAATGAGTTCAGACTTTAACATCCAGGTTTTTGCGTAACACATATTTACATGTAACTACAAATACAACACAAATATTTCCTTATTTCCTTTTTTTTTTTCTTGTACTTACCTCTTATAAGATCCTGAAACTGAAATCTAAAAAAGTATGAAAAAGATTTTTCCTGTTTTGCTATTTGTGATTATTGCATCAACGTGAGAGAGTAGTCCAGGTCAGTCCTGTATCACAGCTCTACCGTTCCTGTTACCTAAAATACTACGCTGAGCCAGCCTGGCTGTCTCGGTCATCCCGCATAAGCATCTCTCCTGTGTCTGGCATCAAAGTTGATATACCTAGGCAGTAAATACTTGTTCTGCCTCTCTAAGAGTTGCTCTGAAGTCTTTGCATTTCATACTAGAACAAAAAATTTAAGCATCTTTCAGGAAAAAAAAAAAATCAAGTATTACCTCAAGACAATCTGTAACTTAATGTTAGGAAGTTGGTCTTTCCTGTACAATTCAGTAACTGGAACCTCAGCCTTCAACTTCCCTGACCCACAGCTTCAGCAGTGAGATACTGGTTACTCTGCAGCGGTCTCCCCCACGGCGAGAAATCCTGCCCTCTCCTCACCTTGAGTGAATATTTCTGAAGAAGTCTTAACAAATTGGAATGTTCTCATCAAAAAGCTTATTTAGAAAACTCCCCTATGTGTGTGGTTGTAGGATTTGACTAGCTACTTGCAGCTAAACGAGTTGACAAAAATGAGTGTCTCTCTTGTCGAGAATAAATTCACTGTAGTTAATTTCTCACTAATTACATTATATAGGTTAACAGGCATATTGGTCTCTTGGAGAAGTTCTTAGGTACAAAGGCATTTACTGAACAGTCAAAAACCAGGAATCTTTCACTCACTTGATAAATAAAAATCTTAAAAGAAGCTGCAGTGGAGCTGGAGGGATTAACGTTCTTCTGTGAACTGGGAACTCTAATCTTAGTTTTATCTTTTGTGAAGTCAAGTCACAACAAGTGACACAGGTCACTTAAACCAGACATTTATACTCTTGTATAATGCGAATGTATAGGAAAAGAAAATGCTTTTTCAAGGAAGTAGAAGCAGCTCTGGACTGAACACCAAATTCTACAACCACGCTTTAAGAAATGCAAGGCATAACGTTGTACTTAGTGTCCAGACCCAAGCAATAGGTGCTCCCCACCTAGGTAAGGTCCAAAGGTAAGATCATAACCTTCACTCGGTGGGAACTTCCAGGAAGCTTTGGCTGAGCACCGAGCATTCCGGCGCGTCTGAAACCTCATAGTTGATGTTATATGCTACCGAAGCTCATTGCCTATTACTTTGCTTGAATTTACTGATTCCTAAAGTAAAAACACTACTTACCACCTAGAAGTGACAAAGGAAAATGAACATAAATCCATAATGTCCTTGACACCTTTTGTGTTAGCAGTAACAAAGGTGTAATACATTATCTTCTTCCTTTATAAATCCATCAATGCCACTAACTAAGTAAGTCCAACAGATTTATGGCCTCATCTATAGTCAACCTTTCCACTGAAGTCTTTTATCTGCCTGCTAATCCCCTTCTGACAAGAAGATAGTTTGTCTGCAGAGACAATTCTGGAAGAGAAAAAGCCATTTGCCCTGGTTTATGCACAGTTCCGTGATGCTGCCTAATTAAAAATTCACCACATTCACTTAATTCAGCATTCTTTCATGTTCTCAGGGGAGCAGTTTGAAAAGGTTCACTATGATACCCATTAATCAGCCTGTTTTGCAAACTCCATCAAAGTACTGACTAGAGCATGCAGCAGCGCTGCATCATTTTCACCCGTTTGGTGATCAAAGTTCAAGCAGCAATATTCCTTTTTTTTTTTTTTTCTTCCTCCAGATTCGGGATAAAATTGAAAATTTTAGTCTTGGAGACAAATTCTTACCCAAATAAATATGATCCTCAAGCACAAACAAGCTGTATTTTGAAGGCTTACAGAAAGGTGATTTTTTTAAAGGCACCTTTACCTGTCCCTGATTTCTCTCCGTGAACCTAACTGATAATTGCTGGTTTTTATCTCAGGCAATTCTTACCACTGACTTTGGAGATTTATTTATAAATACTTTTTCCTTTCTTAGTTTTAGCTGAACATCCTAACCAATTACATTTCTCTAAATGCAGAATAACCTCACAGATTTAAGTGATCTAATTTGGGATTAACTCAATTAACACGAGCAAATTAATGAATCAAGTTAGCAAAGGGCTACCATTTAAATATTCTTCTGTCTCTTCAAAGAGCACAGCTGTAGTCAGAAGAGGAGAAACATCCACATCAAGGTGTAATACAATTTTGAGCTGATGAGAGTCAATCTATATTTTCCTTGATCGCTGAGCCCCCCATATTTCTTTTCAGATTAAAACTAGGTGAAGTGAATGAAAAACAGTGCATCACTTAATATGAGAAAGAATTATTGCTGCCATATATAGATATGCAATAATATCAGCAACTGGATGTGTAAGCAATAAGCAAAAAATAGAACAGGATTAAAAAAAAAAAAATTGAAGCAACTTAAGAAGTGAAATCTTCTAGTGCCCGTGTTTGCCTTTCCAATGAAACCAATTACACTAAGAGAGTGCAGTAGCTTCAGCTGCAACCTTACTGATACACATGATTTTCTTACATAATCGTCATGCCAAATTTTTGGTCTGCGTCATGATTTCGGAACATTTTGGTTTTGTTTTGGAGGAAGCATCACTTTCACTCACATTTCCAGCAGCTACCTCTTTAAGAGACCTTGAAGATCCTCTTATCTATCGCACATTTCAGGCATCAAGAAAAATCAATGCTAAAACACGTGAGATGGGCAGAAATAGCCTTCTGAAAGCAGATCTCGCAGGTTCAGCATGAAGATACAATTTCTAGTTTGATGCTCCATTGACTGTGAGCAACAGATCTTTCACAGTAGTTGTGTAAGGTGCGGCAATATCTGTGTGTACTTCAGATGGGTAATACACGGCCAGGGGATTTCAAAATTAATTAATTTGGGAACTCGCAAATTATTACTCGTGTGTATATACAGGCTCATTTTGCAGATGCAAGGATAGGATTTTATTCTAATAACTCTTTTCCTAATTTCTTGGACTTAATTAAATTATCAAAATGGCATTAATGCTGGTACAAATATGCCCCAATTACAGCTATTTTTCCTTTTTTTTTTTTTTTTTGACTGGAACACTTTTTATACTTGAATGTCTAAAGCAAATAAACACGAATATCTCATGCAAAAACAACAACATAACAACTGCAGCCATGACAATACTGAGTAACATGACTATACAGGAATTATAACTTAATAATAACTATTTCAAAGGAATTTCAAATACATGCTTCAAGTGATTGTATTACAAAGGATTGTTATGGAAAAAGATTACACTGAATGTATGAAAAAATATTTCTCTGTCTTTAGTCCCTGTTTACTGTTAGTCCAAGAGGTGAGAAAGTATCAAGAAATTTACGATAGCACAGATTTCTTTAGTCACTTTTAGTTTCCTCTTTCAAAAAACTTGGCAGTTCAGAGTAAGTATGGCCTTTCCACACTTAAATACTGCAAGTGTAATTGAAGAATCATTAATTTATTATTACTTCAGCTCAGATATAAACTTACCTAAAAATGGATCACTGTATTCTGTATTAGACAGCTTAAGCAAGTTGTTTTCCAAAGTCTCCATCACTTTAGCTGGAATAAATGCAATATGCATATCAGCATTCATATGTATTTTGTAAGTAAAAGATACATTTTTTTAAAACCGTCACTGACTCAAATGAGAAACTTCAGGCTGAAATTTTGAAGAGCGCTTTCCATTTATGGCAAAAAGAACAAGATCACTTTAGTGAAGACTTTCACTCTGTTCCTGAGATAAGTTTAACTCAGGGATATAACTTACTAAAGTAATAATTAGTGCCTATCGACATTAAGGAAGGACATATCAAAATTTAGTAGCGGAAGCCAGCTGAGTTCATTTATTCTATAAAGGTTCACACACAGTCCTCAATAGCGTATGGTAATAGCTGGCAACAGGTGACACACACGGTGACTGGGATCTCCAACTAGACTAGTCTCTCTGGTCAGGCACGTTTATCCGTTAAAATAGAAATCCTAAAATGAAAGTAGGCTCCTTTTCCAAGCTAAAATTCATAGGCAATTTTTGTGCAAAAGCTGCTCTCCAACAAGCTGTAGATACCTAAACAAATCAAAGTTCATCAGATGCCCCTATAATTTAATGAAAGATGCTAAAAATTATATCTAAGACACCGCAGGACTTCAAATGATGTTGTCATAGGTCCCTTCCGTTCCCAGTGCTGGAACAAGCTCCTAGAAGAGAAAAACCGCCTACCTCGTTCTGAGACGACATCCACCGTAGCTGTAGATGTCCCTGCACTTAGAGGCTGGGGCCGGGGCTGGGGCTGCACGCGATTCGGCTGCAGAAAAGACGAATGCTTGCTCAGACTCTGAGGATGTGTTTGGCTCTGTGCTAGGCATGGCATAGATCTTCTGGAGGGTTTTAATGGATGCTCTTTCACTGTCTCACTCTTGCTTGTATTCATACCTGAAAAAGCCAAAAGAAAAAGAACATAAGCTCTGCTGCATTAGCCAAGCGGTTAATTATGAAAATTCAAGGTGATTCATCCACTTTATAAGCAACTCTCCAACTAAACAAAAAAGTTCTAAATATTTAAAGTTCGAAGAGGAATACAGAGTTGAGAATAAAATCCAGGAATTCTTCACCTACCTTTCCATCAACATGCCACAATTCAAATTTGCAATATCCTAAATCTGATGATTATCAAAAAGTCAGGTTTTTCTGAGAAAAAAGTTTTTATTCCTCTGTTTAGCTGTGGCTGACCTTCCAACTCTGTAACTCTTATTACTACACTAACACACAATATGACTTCTCTATTAATATACTGAAAAGGAACCAAAAAAAAAAAAAAAATCTTAAAACTGCCTATATGACATTTTTCTTCACTAAAATTAAAAACTGTGATTGTGGAAAAATGACTTATTAGTTATAATACTGAATCTATTTTAAGGCATTTTTGCTAAAATGTAGTTTGATATTTACAACAATTAAGTTTGATATTTTAAACAATTAAATCAGCTGACATTGTACTACACTAGTTAACAATAATTCAGTTTTTCCAAGTCGTATGTACTATTTCAGCACATTTTATTTGTATGACTGGCTGTCTCTGAGTGTGAGAATTACTTACGAGCAAAAAACATGCAACTACCCTTTCAAGATGGTAATTTTATTAGCGTTCATCCCATTTAACTCCCATTTTATATTTCTTCCCAAAATCTCAGGAGTTTGTCAGGCAACTGAAATTTGAACCTGTCAATACTTGCAAGAACAGGGCCATATACAGCTATCATTATCCATAAACGTGCTCATTATTTCACTTCAGGAATTACAATTAGATATCTTTCTAAATGTTCAGGTTTGACAGATAGAAAATAAGTATTTAATAATGATTATAGAATGACAATATGAATTTAAGACTGTGATTCTGCAATAAGTATGCCTCGTATTGCATTACACTATTTGGCACAAAGGATGGCTTACAGGCACTATGAAAATTCAAAATGAATCTATTCCTGAAAGGCTCTCATACCCTACAAGATGCAAATTTAGTAAAAAAAAATTAATGAAGCTACAATACAGACGCTAAGGGCATTCCATTCTGTAAAATATTTACACTTTCCTTTCAAAGCCACAAAATTAATTTCCTCTTCACCGTTATGGAATTATATTAATGCTCTTAATCCTTTTATCTATTGGGTAACCTTTGTGAAAAAACATTGTAGAAGCACACGGTGAAAAAAACCCAACACATTTCAAGGTTAGTTAGAACAAAGCAGTTGGGCCAATGATTTGGAAAAAGCCCAACTCTTACAGGTGTTTCTGAGATACACGGAAACTAAATAGCTTTCCTAAATTTACATGTAAAGAGAAATTCATGATTATACACCTTCTGACTCAACCTAGGGCCTTGTTGCACACCATCCTTGTAAAAATTGAGTAATTCAACACTGAGCAAAACCTAAGTCCATAAAAGAGCTCGTATACTATATTCAGCTCCATGATGGACAGGGTTTGTTTCTCTTGCTTTTGCTTACAGTCACGCTGTACCCCAGGAACCGGCAGCTCAGGCAGAAGATGCTGGAGCAGAGGGTCATCCCATGAGCCGGGTAATTAATGGAGCATGCCTGAAAGCTGGAGAGCAAGAGAGACACATCACATCAGGGGACACGCAGTTTGGGCATTCTAGGAACCACGGTGTAAAGCAGGGAGAAAGCAGCCAGGCTGCAGGTAGAGCAGAAGGAACTCACGAAGGACAAGAGGCAGCTGCTGGGCAAGTCAGTCTCTGCCATTGGCAACTGATTGTGTCAACTTAAAAATAAAATTAAAAAAAAAAAAAAAAAAAGCAAATATATTGGCACATATTTGCCAAGGTCTCATACTGCCCTCACTAATTCGGTAGCTAGTTGCAAGATTCATAGGAATTTTTAATTTTTCATGAACTTTTAATTTGTTTACAAAATTAGAAACACATTTTCAAAGACAAATGCATTGTACATAGGGATGGGTTGAGCCCGGCCACCAGCTAAGCACCATGCAGCCGCTTGCTGACCTCCCCCACAGCGGCATGGGGAGAGAGAATGGGAAGAGCAAGAGTGAGAAAATTCATCAGTTGAGGTACAGATAGTTTAATAACTGAAGGAAAGAAGGAAAACAAAACAAAACAGTGATGCAGCGGCGATGAGTCACTCACAGGATGCTATGAAGAAAATTAACTCCATCCCAGCCAGACCCCAGGCGTTCAGAAGTCAATGACAGAAATTGTTACTACTCTCTTGTTCAAATGCCTGAAGTTGTTCCACCAAGTGCAATGTGACCTCTGAGAGGCTGCTGCCCTTCCTGTCCAAGTGAAATATATGGAAACACACCGCAGAAGGAAAAAAAAAAAAAAAATATATATATATGTAGTCCCCAAAACATCTGGGGATTTTCTATGAACAAGGACATTCATGTAAATGAAGATTACAAATATACATTGATATCCACCTCTACCAAAAATGTAAGGCAGAGGAAAAAAAAAAAAAAAACCAAACACAAAATAGCTACGGTTTCAATGCCAAGGAAAATTAAATACATGGGGTTTGCTGTGAAGAGTACTAAAGCCTCCTGTCTGTACAGGATCAGCAGATCTTCTGTGATTGCTGTACACAGTGTCAAAGATCCTCAGAAGATTAGTGGAGAGAGTCTGTTTTACTACACTATTTCTCTGCATGACAGCACAATTTACTCTGCAGCATGTTCTTATAAATCTTAAGTCTCTTAGTGATGTGTATCACCTCTCTCTGACCGTGCTAGAAAGAACAAAGTAATCTAAACGTGTCTGCTTCTTGGAGTGCCAAGAACTTCCAAAGAATTTTCCCCATCAAAATCTGTGCCACTCAAAGAAGGATGTCACACTCAGCAAGTCTCTCTCTCTTATCTAAATCTCAACATATGAGTCCACAAAGAAGGTCCTTTGATTAGCAGGATACTCTCCATATTTAAGTATAATAGCTAAAGTTTAAAAGGACCTTTCATTTAAAAACTTCCCCGAGCTCACAGAACATGCTTTGCTTCAGTGTGAGGGCTGCTCTGTCAAGAAACGCAGAACTTCAGTAGTCCACCGAGGTCAGTTCTTCCAGATCTGCAGCACAGCATAACCGTTCGTGGTCCCACAGATGAAGCATTAATTTAGTAAGACGCGAAGGTCGATGGAGGTAAGCTTCTGCTGCCTCAGAAGGTGCCACAGGTCTTTAAATAGGTACGAGCAGAAAGGATTCTGCTGCTTAATAATTCTGAAAAGGACGCGGTGGCACTGGGCTACAGCACCGAGGAAGCCGTGCTCAAAGCGGAGCAATGCTACACGACACGTCTGCTATGCCATTTGCGAGGTTTCTGAGGAGTATTCTTTGAAGCTCTTCCTAAATGGATGTGTTTATTAGACCAAAGCCTACAGTAGTTAGACACGGGGATGGGTAATATAGAATAATACGTAAAAAGATTTATTTCGTAATTGTTCTGGATGGGTTTAACGATCAATTTCTTAAGCTGTGATACGCTGTCAGTAATTATGGACCCTACCGCATAATTATTACTGTTGCCAAAAAAGAGTGTTTCTTGCATCTGTATTGGAGTCACTGTGTGTAGCAAGATGAATCACTTAATTACCAAAGAAATTTACGGTAATGCAAATAACACACGCTGTCATTCAATTTTAACAACAATTTAAGTGATACATATGAAAAAAAAAGAGTATAATTCTTTTAGGAGGCACTGCCTCAATTTAAAAGAAAATTACTCCCTTTCGCTCTCTCTCGCTGTAAATTCCTCTGCGCAATTTCAAACAGATTCCTTAATACCACGCTGCTTCTGCTTGGCGAGAGCGAGTCACAGCAAAGCAACCTCTGAGCACGTGTGCTGTTACGCTAGTAGTATGACCTGCCTTCGTGATTGAAAATTAACAAGTTAATTCCTTCTCTGCTAGCGTGTCAGAGTCCAGTCCCGCGATGCGCTAGTTTTGCTGGCGTTTGCTGTTGCATGCCAATGCTTACGAGCTCTGCCGCACAAACAGCCTGTGGCTGACATCAAATGGGTCACTAAATTGATTCACTGAAGTTATTTTTATTCCTTCCTCTCTTCTCCGTAGGGGTGTTTTCTAGAATCTGTACCTTTCCAACTAGAACTTTGCTACACAGACCTTGCTTCTTCAGGGACGTTTGGATCCACAATAAAAGACACCTATACGCTTAGCAAAGAAAAAGAACACACTTGTTTTTCTATTTGAACTGCACTTATTGGTTCTTTCCCTACAAAATATTCTGGCACTTAGCATGCGTATGGAAATGAGTACAGCACGAGTAAAGAAATTTCTCACATCAGAGAAAGAGGTGGTTAAAGTTTATGGTTTAATCAGATCCTGCCTTTTATTTTAGCGCTTCTGCCTTGGGAAGTGTTCTTTCCGAGGGGAAGCTGGGGATTCCTGTCGTGTAGGCAAATCCCTACGTGGCTCAAAGCCAGAATAGCCAGCTGTACTACAGCTTCTCAGAGCTTCCTGGCAGAGCAGGCAGGAAAGACGGAGCTAGAGTATGATGAGTTTTTCTGATCGGTCAATCAGTATGCACAATTTAATGCGTGCTCAACGTTATGGCCATCTAGAAAGACTCTAAATGAAGCCAGCTCTCAGATGCCTCCAGGTTTTGGTCATTAGAAACATAAAAGAAAAATTCTCCTATGCCTCATTCTGTGAAATAGATACAGTTGATCATTCCTTTACTACTAAGAGAGAGAAAAAAAACCAACACCCTACATTTCATTTGCTCCTAATTTTAGATGAAGAAAGCCTGACAGGTAGTCCATAGTCATTGTTAACCCAATGCTGGAAGCACCCTTAGCAAGGCTGGAACAGTGCTAATTTCAAAACGAACAGCCCAGTAACTATTGCCCATTTAACCCAGCAAAAACTCTAGCATGAAATAAGAGGAGCTACTATATAAGTCAAATCAATAGCATCAGCTTTATAGAGGTATGCTGTATAATAATGTCCACAATCAGTATCAACAACATACAGGTCTTACTTACTATTCGTATCATCACAAGTTTGCTTGACAAAAATACTTTCTTAATTGTAGAAAAAATTCTTTAAAGCCTTTGGCTTCACATACCGTACATCACTAATTAAAATGAAATGTCATTAATGACACACATTAAACAGACTCAGAACCCAATAAATCTCGAACGCTTCTGTGAATGGCATCATCATAAGAATCTTTAATCACATAAAATATGAAGAAAAGCTTGCAACAAAAGCTTGCATGATGTTTAAGTTGAATGTGAAAATACTTTTCTACAGTATCAAGTAGAAAACAGTTACATTTTGAAGACTGTGAAGTTTTCAGTACTCAATGGATGTAACAGGTACTTACTGCTAAAGAATAAGCTTACTCTGAAGGGCAGCTGTCATCTACAAAAGAAAACTTAATGTAGGATAATTACTCTATTAAATTCAGAGAAACCTTAACCAAAAGATACTTAATAATGAAGAAACAAGAAATTATTTTAGTAACAGCAGAATTTTTATTATCTATTTATAGTACCTCAACAAATACAAAGGGTATTCATTTTCACATACTAGACCTGTATTTGAGTAAGTCAGGAATGTACCCAATAACTCCCTTTTTTATATAAAAGGTGGAATCAAACTGGATAACCTCTGAATCCATTTTATATTCTTACAGAAAAAAAAAATATCCAGCATCGAGTATTCTTATTTATATCAACAAACACACTTAAAAAGCCCCATCAAAAGTGGAGAAAAGTAATCAATCCTTTTCTGAAGAAGAAAAAATACCAAACACACTAAACATGGGAGAAAACAGCCTTCAAGGGCGACCCCTATTTCTCTTCAATACTATCAGTACATCATGAAAGTTTATGAATGCCAATTTTCTAAGGGTATTTTTCCAGATTACCTTAACTGCCTTTTCCATTATGAAGCGAACAGGTCAACATAGAATCATTTAAGTTGGAAAAGACCTTTAAGATCATCGAGTCCAACGGTACATCATCGAGTCCAACATTATTCCTATTCAATCCTTCAAATGTAGCCACTTGGGTGGGTATAACTGCTAGGCTAAGTAGTAAATACATCCCGAACGACAGCAAGTCACGGTGATGGTATTTTTCAATTTCATCCCACTACACAAATGACGTTGATTTATGAAGGTGTTTATGAAATAATATGAGGTTTAATGATATCATCAATTGTGCCTGTGAAGATTGCTTCCATTAAATACCATGATTTTATTTCAACCTTTTGCAGTTCTAAGTATTGTGAAAAGAGGAACATAAACAATTAAGTAAATCGTAAATGCCTATACTCATGCTAGTTTTTTTTCCTCTTAAGTTAGACATGTGAGAAATAACCTTCAATGCAGAAGCACAGCTAATGAAAGGAAAGGAATATCTGAAAGTTCTCCAAGAAAACACACACAACAGGAATTAAAAAATATATGGTTAGTTCAATTAGGGATTAGTTAAAAAAAAAAACACTGAATCCTGATATAACTTCAGAGATGGTGAATTTTTACCCATAGATCTTTTAATTAGTATCAACATTTTGTACAGCTTCAGTTTCTAATTTTTTTTATTTTACAGTATTTTATGCATTAGCTTAAGGAATAGAAGGATATTACTTTACGTACTTAGATAGCCATAGATTTTGAAACCAGATCACCTTTTTTTTTCTTTTTAAATTTATTTTTCTGGTGAGCTACTTAGAACTACTCCAGTATAGCGTTATAAGGAAGGCTTAATGGAACCCTATCAATATTTCAGCTTTTTTTGTTGACTTGACAACAGAGCAGCACAGGGCTATTGGAAAGTTGAGTAAGTATAGCAATCAAAAAAGGTTAAAAGTCACATTTGCCTTTTTGATATAGGCCTTTTCATGGACGGGTATTTTCTTTTATAAATAGCCGCCCCTTGCAAAAATAAAAATCCCCTTCTGAGACATTGTTTCCCTGGAAAAGTTTCCAGCTTCTGTACTGAAATGCTTATTGTTGGCCAGCACTCAATTTAGTAAGAGATCCCGTCCTCATGACCTCTGCACACTCATGCACTGATGATTTTACATATGCTTCCAGGTCACTACTAAAAATACCAGCTAAGGTTAAAAATGATCCCTAGAGGACTCCACTGGAAATGAAAACTGTTTTACTAGGTTTAAGTTTTATATTTGTGTTTGGGTTGGCATTTGATATCCCCATTACCATGGAACTCTCTTCACTCCCCAGTGACATCATTTTCCCTTTGAGCCCGGGGAAGCAAACCAACAGCGCAACAAAACTAAAGGATGTAAAGAACTTTGAAGGCATTCCTACCATTTCATTTACGTTTGCAAAGAGGATTCTCTGTTTCTGTAACTTTGACTGCAAACTCTTTTCAAATAGTTGTGGCCTTATTTTTCTCATAACTATACCAAAAGCAGAGTAAATAAGCAAAAAAAAAAAAAAAAAAACAAAAACCCCAAACAAGCACAGACCTACTAGAGTGCTCTCATGGAGAGCGAGAAATTACATTTCTTCCATTATACACCTCTCGCACTCAGGCCAGTGAATCAAAGACCTATTTCCTTGTAGAAGCAGCAGGAAATTCAACCGCCGGAATTAAAGAATTGCTTGCAAGCTGCACAATCCTCTCCTAAATATAGCGGGAGGTTGGCCTTGCTCCCACAGGATGCCTATCAGGAGAATTCCCTGAACAGCTGAAAAATTAAAATGAGGTCTATTCCTTCAAACAGCTTTACCTTGATAAAAATTACATAATTAACTTGAAGGGTGAGAGAAATTAAATTTTAAAAAAAGGAAGTATAAACACGTTTTCATTTGCGATTTGAAAATATCTATCTACAAAATGTAGAAAAGTTGTCCCAAATTGCAAGATTTATGGAAAAAGCCAATAAGATGCCAACACTTAAGGGTCGCAGTATCGAACCACGTGATTAGAAATCTATTTTGGGGGCTTGGGGGGAAATAAAGACATTTATCTCGTGAAATCTCCCGTGCAGTCCTGTTACACTTTATGCTCACAGAGTTAGAAAAAAATGAAGACTCTATTACAGACAATCACATGTCAGCCCCAACAGCTCTTAACTTGAAGTCTTTCAGACCTCTGTATGGTATGGATTGCCACATATACACATAAACCCAGTTAGTATTCCCACCTAAGTACAACCGCGTTATCTACTTTGGAATCAATATGATTCAGCTAACTTTTGAAAATAGCAGTTTTTCCCACATCCTCACCTTTTACTGCTTCACCCTATTTTCTCAATTACCTAATGCAGGCCCACGTCTTGCCCACAAGGAAATTACTTGTAAGGACACAGATTTTAGTTTATGGACTTTGAAGAGCATCAAAACGGAAAGGCAAAATAGATATTTTTGTCTACAAAAATTGTACTCAAGTTAAATACAAAATGTTGGGTTTAGTACTACATCAGGACTCATACCAAGTTTAACACATTACACAATACTGTTCATTTTGTACAAAACTTTTGAGACGGTCTCACGATCATGATCACAAACAAGATTATACACTTTCCAGACATTACCCATGTTAGTGAGATGTACTTTAAACATTTTTAGGTCTCTGATTTGCAGACAACCACCAAAACATTTGACCTTTCCTGACAAAGGTGGGAGAAATACAGTTTTAAAGCAAGGAACAGTTCAGCTGAGCAGAGTGGATTTTTTTTTGCCGAGGCAGTCTACTCGCCATTAAATCACAGTTAAGAAAAGTAAACATCTTTAAATAGTGATTTCATTCTAAAGCTTTATGCAGTGCCTTTTATAAAGCTTATCTCTGTGATTATCTGATTTTAGCTCATTTAAACTTTAATTTCAACAGAATAAAATTGGTGCCTGACTAATCAATAATACTTGCATGCAAATAAAGAAAAATATTTTTGTGTTTAACTGAACATGGGATTTTAAAGGCTTCAGAAGGCTGCTGACTAGGCTGGAAGATTTCCAAAGTTGTTATAAACATATCTGCCAGAAAACAGTAGAAAGCCAACAAAATATTCCATTTCCTCCCTCAAACCCAATACCATAGTAAATCCCCTGGAAGGCTGTGTGTCCTCCTCAAAGTAGCCTATTCCCCAGGCTTCATTCTTGGAATTCGTCCAAAAAATGCTTTCTCACAGCAGCCTCGGGAGACCGGCGCTGGTTCAATTCAATTGATTTAGCAACAACATAATGAGGTTACGGAAAAGGCAGAAAGTGCATTATTGCCTTTCAATAGAGCAAAACAGGGCTTCAATGCACCAAGCATAAAATGAAGAGGTACCAAGGGTTTTGAGCCAGGTGATAATAATTATTTGCTAGCCAAACAAAACAGCAAGAGCGAACAGCGCGAGAAAGCATAAAGCTCAAGATGTTGGTGCTCCTCTCACCTGCACATCCAAATGGCTCCATTCCCTTCTCACCTTTGGAGATGAAAGGTCTGACAGCAACCGATTCCTTTATGAACAAGATTAATCCTGAAATGTCTTTATTCACCTTCTGTATTATGTCATGGTTGGTCAGATTAGAAGTCAAGAAGTTAGAAGCAGGGTCTTATGACCTAATGCAAATTATAACTGATGCAACAATAAAGGTGTTCAGGTAAGACAAAACGCACGGTATATCACCAAGCCATGTTATTTTGTGTACTTAACTGAAAAGTAAATAGGAATATGATTACAAAGTTCTGGTTTTACTCAGCTTTCTGCATATATCTTTGCAGAACAAAATATAAAACCTGTATGAGATCTGCCTTTGCTAAAAAGGATAATACATTGTGCAGTGCAAATCGGAGTTAAAAAGAGCTGTTCAGTCAGTAGAATATTAAAATCCAATATTCTTCAGACTTTGCCACAAGTTATCTGGAATTTAGTTCTGTAAGAGACTTGAACAGCAACAACAACAAAATCAACCTACAGATTACTTCAATTTGTTCTTCAATTCCAGAAAGTCACCCAAAATTAGGAATGGCTGGTTAACTACATATACATCAGGTGCACGGTGCTGCTTCAGGTCCTGCCCTGAACACTGCTCAGAAATGTACCAACTTACAAGAAAAGAAGTCGCTTATTTGGTCATCGTGTTTTCAGGCATAAGCAATATCGCTCTATGTATTTTCAGTCACATCTGGCAAAAATGCCCCCTGTGCCCAGATTTCATTTACAGAGACAGACCTCCTTGCGGTATATAACAATGCCAAGCTCTAAGTCATACAATTCCAATTCAAAGGAAACCTGCAAGTAGGTTGATTGTATTCAGTTGAAGAACTGATGCCTGCAAAGCTTAACTTGAGAATTGCAGCTCGGCAGCAGGTACTCAGGACAATGACTTGACTGAGGCTTACAGTATTTCCACGGAAAAAGAGGTGCAATGAATCACAGAATCATCTACGTTGGAAGGGACCTTTAATATCAAATCCAACCATTAACCTATCGCTGCCAAAACCACCACTAAACCATGTCCCCAAGCACCACATCAACCCACCTTTTAAATACTCCCAGGGATGGTGATTCCACCACTTCCCCGGGCAGCCTGTTCCAATGTTTGATAACCCTTTTGGTGAAGAAGTTTTTCCTAATATCCAATCTAAACCTCCCCTGGTGCAACTTGATACTGTTTCCTCTCATCCTATCGCTTGTTACTTGGGAAAAAGACCAACTCTCCCCTCGCTGCAACGTACTTTCTCAGACAGTTGTAGAGAGTGATGAAGTCTCCCCTCACTCTCCTTTTCTCCAGGCTAAACAACCCCACTTCCCTCAGCTGCTGCTCATAAGACCTGTGCTTCAGACCCCTCACCAGCTTCGTTGCCCTTCTCTGGTCATACTCCAGCACCTCAATGTCCTTCCTGTAGTGAGGGGCCCAAAACTGAACACAGTGTTGGAGGTGGGGCCTCACCAGTGCCGAGTACAGGGGGACGATCACTGCCCTAGTCCGGCTCACCACACTATTCCTGATGCAGGCCGGGATGCCGTTGGCCGCCTTGGCCACCTGGGCACACTGCTGGCTCATGTTCAGCCAGCTGTCAACCAACACCCCCAGGTCCTTTTCCACCTTTACACCCACTCTTTCCCAATCCTGTAGTGCTGCATGGGGTTGTGCAGGACCCGGCACTTGGCCTTGTTGAACCTCACACCATTGGCCTCGGCCCATTGATCCAGCCTGTTCGGATCCCTCTGTAGAGCCTTCCTACCCTCAAGCAGATCAGCACTTCCACACAGCTTGGTGGCGTTTGCAAACTTACTGAGGGTGCACTTGACCCCCTCATCCAGGTCATTGATAAAGATATTAAACAGAGCAGGCCCCAGTACCGAGCCCTGGGGAACACCACTTGTGACCAGCCGTGAACTGGATTTAACTCCGTTCACCACCACTCTTGGGGCCCGGCCATCCAGCCGGGTTTGTACCCAGCAAAGAGTACGCCCATCCAAGCCATGAGCAGCCAGCTTCTCCAGGAGAATGCGGTGGGAAACAGTGCTGAAGGCTTTACTGAAGTCGAGGTAAACAACATCCACAGCCTTCCCCTCATCCACTAAGCAGGTCACTTTGTTGTAGAATGAGATCAGGTTTGTCAAGCAGGACCTGCCTGTCATGAACCCATGTTGACCGGGCCCGGTTCACCTGGTTGTCCTGCATGTACCACATAATGGCACTGATCAAAAAACTGAATTCATCCCAGATGAGATTTGCTTTAGGATAATATTTGGATATGGATTATACCAGACTGTAGGGAGAGTAACCATAAAACTAGTATTCTCAGAGAAAAAAAATAATATTTTTTTGCGAAGAATCAGTACGTACTTGGCAGATGGATTGGTGCAATGGAAGACGTGGTGGAGAAATACAAATATTATAAACTTTGAGTTATAAAAGAGTAAAAAAAAATAAAATAAAGTTTAACATTTTTGTTGTGCCACAAAAAAGCTCTGCGAACATTTTCACATTTCTCAAAAATGTTGAGATGCAGAGAGATCAGAGCAGACAGTAATTGACGGTTTTGTATGGATGGATGATAGAGCAGAAGTTAAAAGCATTGTACATTGCTAAAGATAGATTTTTGTGCACTGTGTGGAATGGACGGTCCTTTTGCGGAAAGTGGAGTCCTGTAACAGGCACTTTCACAGCTGAGCATAGCAGTCTTTCTTGTGGCCAGGCAGGTTACAGAATACACGACACAGAGGATAAAGCACTGCAGTGTAAAATAATCTATTTTAAAAGGCAAGTATAAACATAACCTGAATGGTTAGAAATAATAAAAACACATATACACATTTACTGAAGGAAAGATGAAATTTGGTATAAGATAGTACTATATCATAACAGTATAATTAATGTGAAAAAGAGCATCCTCACTTTTGTGGATGTAGGTCTCTCATTAAAGAGGCAGGAAATGGACTAAAATAAACATACAACCTCAATAGCAGTACCAAAGTAAACAGACTGAGATAGTCAAAGAAAACATCTAACAGGATTAATATGCCGTTTCGATTGAGGTAGTTTAAAAAATAATTAGCAGATATAAGACCAAGAGTACTGAGGAAATAATTTGGAGATGTTTATCTGCCGTTCTTCATTTTCCAAGGGAGCCATTCCATCTCAGTGGAACTTCTTGTAAGAAAAAAAATTCATTCAAGTTTATAAAAAAAAAACAAAACCAAAAAACAACACAGAAAAGAACAAATTCACAAGACTGAGAAAAATGTCCAAGGCAGTACGGCAATGCCTTACTGAAAAAGTATAACAAAGCGTATAAACACAAGGTAAAAGAGAATATAAATAATCAATTCCAAAAGTTCATAGGTTTGATAGAACCTGTACAATACAATTATGTAATTAGATACTTTTTCCTGTCAAATCTTCAAAGCCTCACCCTTTTAATTATTTCTCCA
Organism: Vanellus vanellus; assembly: GCF_965231255.1. Lineage (NCBI taxonomy): Eukaryota > Metazoa > Chordata > Aves > Charadriiformes > Charadriidae > Vanellus > Vanellus vanellus. The sequence continues at coordinate 6,379,329 of NC_138911.1, read as the reverse complement.
TCCTGTTTTTTTTTAATTCTGTTTCTAATTCCAGAAATAATTCTAAACTTAACCTATAGCCATTACCTCAGTTATAAACTAGTTATTACCATTTCAACTTCTCTCTCCGCTGACTCTATTCTTCTGTCAGCAAATGGGAGAATGGCTAAATTATTTCTTACTATAAGAAAAAATAATGGGAGTTTTAATTTTTGCAAGGGATAATAAAAAAATGTACTGTCTTTATTTTCTAGATTGTGTACTGCAGTATAGGTGCTTGTCAATAAAATTGTATAAATACCTACAATACGATAGGTATTTGCTGCAGTTTAAAACAAACACACAAAAAACCCCAACAAAAAAAAACCCCAAAGCATACACATTCACTGCTTCTAATTTCAACCCTGTGGTCATACTATGGCAATAGAATTACTAAGATATAGTTAAATCTAATTAGAAGTTAAATCAAGTTCCAAATAAACACACTGTTAAATAGAGATTTCTAAGAGACAGCAACATATGTAGGTATTCTTGAACAAAAAGTTAACCTAGTAGGCATGAACAAGGGCATAACAAACTATTTTAAAGATACTGAAACTAAAATCTGTTATTTGAACACTATACTAATACAATAAAGAGGGTTCACGCTTTTCCACTCTTGTATATTAATTACCCTACCACTTTTCTAAATCACTTTTTTTTTGCTCCTTACATTTTTTTTCTGCTCATCTGTCTGATAAGAGGAGAAAGATAAGGAACTCCTTTAGCACCTTTACAGTGATTTGTGATTGATACTGTGTAGGCAAACGAAAGGGTCTGTGCGTAAACTAATAACTAGTTACCAGGGAGAAGGTGCTGTACCTAATCCATCTCTCCTCCCGTGTCCAGGGACCTGGCCACCATGGCAGGAACGCTGCTCACAGAACACAGCCCTGCTAGGAGCTCAGCCATGTGATTCGATTTAAGCACACCACTACTCAGTTATAAACATATTGAAATTGTAGGAAGCAAATAAGGGTGTGCGTTTGCTGCACAAGCATGTGTGTAGTTATGGTGCAAGCGCTTGTCTTAGTCAAGACTTTAGGCTCAGAACCTAGTTACATAAACCAAAAGATGCTCATCAACATCAGCAGCAGGCAGCAAGACACAACCAGGTTTTAAATGCATTACTCATATACTGAAGAAAAGATAGACATTCTTTACTAAGTAGAACGGAGAAACCTAGTAACAGCAAGCGGAACTTGAAGGTCACAAAATGTTTTCTGAGACGGTGCTTGATCATCCCACACCACTTGCGTCTCTGCCCTGTCTTGCAGAAGGCACTTACAACTCTGGGTGAGAGCTGTGCTACTGAATACCGCAGAAGGGAGAACATTACTTGTAATACAGACCTTCTCATCCTCCTTCCGTTCGTATGTAGTTGATCCTCTCGTAGCTTGCAGTAAACAGCAGCAATGGTACATATATTTTTCCAAAATATTCCAACACCAGAGAGTAATTACAAAATACGCAAGTACAAAATAAATCAATGCCTAAAAACTACTATAGTTTAACAGCCAATAGTTTCTATCTTTAGGTTACATAAAATTTTTACTAACTCCATCCATTTTGACACAAGACATGTGCCCCAGGCTTCTTTTTTATGATTTTTGCCAGTTAAAATTTAAAAAAAAAAAAAAAAAAAAAAAAGTGCTTTAGCTGTTTCAGAAACATTTGAAAACATATAATTGCTAATGCTAAAAAGAATTCTGACATTTTCACTGAACAGCCATCTTGCCCACGTGTTTTAGAATGGGATATATGAATTTGCAAAAGCCTTGCTTTTTAAATGTGCAGAAAAATACACCCACATTTGGTCAAAGTATAAACTCCAAAAAATCTCTAGTATATGTTAGGTAATTTGGGCCGAAGCCATGTGCTGCAACCATTCCACCCTCCAAATTTTTAAGCTTGCACACTACTAATTGAGGCATGCTGCAGCCCTTTTGTCCAGCTTTATTGATACACGTGCCGGGGAACTCTGCGATACGATGCTGAAAGCACACTGCTGGCACCCAGGAAGAATGCGGGGCAGGGAAGGGGCGGAAAGGTACGACTGCAGTCACATGAAAGAGACTGACAAAGAAATCCCGGTTAAAATACCTTGGAAATATCATGAACGCTGTGAATACAAACACCGGTCACGAAGAGAATATAATTCCCCGAGAGGAGGCTTGCTTACATTAATTATTTTTCATAACCTCTTCAGCTGGCAGTAGGTGGCTGGTTGTGTACTGCTGACTAGAAGGAACACAGAAAGACAAGTAGACACCAGTATGTATTTCCCTGGCACAAATCTGCTCGTACTGCACCTATTTCTTTCTAAAACAGAAAAATAGGCCTCACGGATGGAGAGGAGCATATTGTATATTCTCTACCTTGATTTGGTAAGGCTTTTGATTATACTTTCTATAGAATTCTGATTTCAGAGACCACGTAAAATTGTCATAGAATGGATTCAAAAGGAGTTGGCCCCTACTCTGAACAAAGGTTTAAAAAATAGCCTTTTTTCATTAAAAAAAGTATGACAAAAGTCTATTGAATACTTGGCATCTCATTTTAGAAAGGAAAAATGGATCACTTAGCATACAAAGGAGCATATGGGATGGAATTAGAGTTAGCACATGTCCGATGAAGAGGCATCGAACAAACTGGGGTTGTTTAGTCAAGAGAAAAATGAAGAAAACCAAGGTAATACTCTTCAAATACATAAGCAGTAACACATTTGAGAGGGAAGCCGATCTTTCTCCCTCTCCACAGCAGTCAGGGAAAACAGCAACGAGCTCAATTCATAAGAAAACCAACGGAGTTACACAGTAGGAAAAACTTCTTAACAGTTAAGGTTAGCGAACCCTAAAACAGAGCGCATAATAACTTTTTTAAAAAAAAAAAACAAACTCCTTTTTTTTTTTTCTTCTTTAGAAAAGGTTAAAAAACTGTCAGAAATAACACAGTAATGCTAACTTGTGGATGGGGAACAGCCTTTCAGCCCTATGCTGTGATAGCCACGCTCAGGAAACTCCACAGTTATTTAAGAAACTTGAGGCTTGTCTGCTTAGGTGTGCTGGCAGCGTATCAGACTTCAGCATCTTTCAGGAGAGTTTCCATCACGCTCCTCTGAGTTTGCAGGTTCTTCTGCAGCCAACCGCAATACAGCTGATTAATTGCAATAGGATGTGCAACACAATATCTGCAATTAAAGTTGCAGAAGCCATTTATGTTCTGGCTTTTCTGAACTGATTAGCACTGTACAGTCTACAAAAAAATAATAGTAATGGCATATGGAAAAGAATTCCAGTAATAACTGAATAAATAAGAGTTAACACAGCATTATATTAAATACAATATGAAAAATAACAGCTATTTACAATTTATGTTCATAGCAATTTCCCTGTCAACTTTTATAATCTCTTAAAAGGTATTTCCGAGTTAAGGCTGTGAACTCCTTGGTTGCAATACAACACACCCAGATGGCATCTTCTGTTTTCCTTTTACCTTGCATGCTAAGCTAAAATCATGATATTATTTTTAAGTTGCCTTCAACAGATGACTCGTGAAAGTTCTTCTCTGGCCTCTGGTACTCAAAACTACAAAAAATACATTAGTCGATACCATTTTGAGAAATACAAAAGACTGGAGAAACTGGAGGAACCCATCACTGCAGATGTGCTCACGTGGTGCTTTTACGGGTTTGATACAAGCAAAGTCATTCCTGCAGATGGCCTAGTTTTTACAATAGTTCCATTAGGATTCGGAGCCTCACAGGCTTTATCTCAGCAACCAAAACTGTGCTAGAGGCTTTAACTCTTTCAAGTAGGAAAATGTGGACCAACCTCTCAGAAGAACTTTAAGACATGACAGAAATAAAGCATCTGGAGGGGTTTGTTCTTTCTTCAGTTCCTTGTGTGCTTCCACGGCTGATAATCAGCCAGTCTCCCCGTTTGCTTAACTTACTAGTTCTCTTCTGCTTTCGAAGAAGACAAATGAGTTTGCTGCTAAACTCTGTGATAAGCTAATCCATAATCACCCAAAATTTCATACTACGTTTCACATGAGGATTTAGTGGCTCAACATGTGAAGCAGCCAAATAATCCCTGGATTTAAGAATCCCTAAGTACTTATCTACAAAAGTGACACTAATGGCTTCAAAGCTCTTTGTGCAGACTTTTAATATGCATTTATATGGTCATATGCATTTCAAAATGCCTCTAAATGCTGCTATGATAATAACACGTAATAAAAGTACACAAAACCTATATAGAGCTGAGACCAGGAATCACCATGATTTATTTGGTGATGCAAGAAAAACTTCTCAAGTGTATGAAGAGTAAACTCAATCAAAGGAAATAAATTTGATTCTGTTAAAGAAGAACAAAGGCAGAGAATCCTATTAAAATCACTCTTAATATTTTAAATGAACACGTAAGCTGAAATTACATTACCCGTTACTTATGTGAATATAAGGGTTTAGGATCAGAAAAAATATGTTTCTTGGCATGTCTGTCACTGGCTTGATAGACAATCTCTGATGAATGAAGAAATATTACAGACCTCCTGTATGAAAAAGTCTACACATTCAAAGTCTACACGTGCTGAGAAGTATTTATGGGAAAAATAAAGGTCACTGTGAATTTAGTTGCGTGCTTAATGAAGTAAGGATTAAACCTTCACTCATCCTATGCTGTTCTTCTCTGTGTATAGGAGGGCTTAGCTCATTGTTTGAAAAGCAGCCATGATCCGAGTAGATATTGCTAGTGAAATGCTGCAATCCTCCTTTCACATTCATATAATATGTCTTTTTTGTTGTTTAAGGTACATATAGTTAAAGCTGTCAATTTTGCCTTCAGAAATTTTGATTAAGTTTAGCTTAACAGACGATGTTTGAATTTAGTTCTGATTAGAATTAGTAATCTTCAAGCAAGGATATGCACTAAGCGATTTATCATAAGAGAATTTTGAATCTAAGCGCTGTGCAGGAGGAAGGAAGGCAATCTGCAATGTCCTTTATAAAATATTTAGAGGTAAAACCTGTTAAAGATGACTAGAGCATACACTTAGCAACATGGTTCACATTTGAAAAAAAAAAGGGGGGGGGGGGGGGGGGGAGAAAACTGCTGGCTTTTTCATTCTTCACCTCCCCACGATTGTTATTGCTTGTGCTGTCCTTTTTAATTGCATTAAAAGCTAAACCAGCATTTTTAGAAATGGATTATTATTGGTACGTGTAAAGCTTAATTCACTCTGCACTGAGAAGATCAAATAGTTTAATACAGAGGTCTGCCTTTCCAAACTGAAGCAAAGCCAGCTGCATCATTTCCAAAAATCTCTATTCCCACCTTTCTGCCCTGCCCCACTGCCAAGACAGAAGCACAGCAGCAGTAAACCACTTCAGTACAAAACCTGATTTTGCTGTCTAGCCCACCTTCGTTGTCTGCCCCAGTAAAACCACTTGGCTATGTAATGAAGCAGCCCTAGCAATGCATATATACTCCTGGTTTTGACTCTCCTGAGATTTTAACCTCCAGCAGTCACTTTTACCCTCCCCAAAAGCAAGACTGTCCATAAGCCATTACCCTGAGACACATTCCGGTTCCCCTTGACTGTGAATCAGTCAATGGCACAGACTAAGGCAATAAATGTCTTCTGAAAAATACTTAACATGTGTGCAAAATTTATGTGTCCATTTGAGCATGACTTCTACAGTATCAGAGCTTTCAACGAGGTGAAAGGAGAGAAATATCGAGGTCTATAGTACTAAAGATACTATTAGAATGCAGCATTAAAAAAAAAAATGGTGTCCTCCTTTTATCCCATTTACTCTTGGACATCTCCGTTTCCACATGGAAAGGAAATATATTCTGGATGGCTTTTAAAATCAATTATGCATGCATTTTTTGAGTTCTCTCGTTTGGAAGACAGCTCAGCACCCATGCTTTTGAAAAGACAATGGGAGCTGGTGATCGGAACTCCACCAGACTATAGTCCGTTCTTACTCCTGTAAACGTTAATATCACCCCTGAGGAGACTTTTCCTTTACTCTGACTTATAGCTGCTATTATGCAACTCGTTCTCCTCCCACATTTTCCTATCACTTAGAGTGAAGCAGTTCTGTTCAGATTCCTTAGAACCTGTACAAATGATTATACTTGCCTTCCTGTAGAACTCTTCTGTGTGCTTAGATTTAAAGCAGTGCCAGACTGCTGCCTGATGTCTGTGAAGGAATATTTTGTATGCTAAGCACACTTCTGAGTAAAGTAAGATACATCTGTTTCAGATGTGGTATTAGATGGTGCTCAGAACTAAATCATTGACAGTTCCTACTTCACTGGTACATTGTTTTTGCAAGAAATTGGATGAAATATGTCATGGATGGGATGTGTAACAAGGTATTATAAATGATTCCTATTAATATTATCTGGTTAGCGGATACAGTACTTCTTCCACATTTCATTAAACATCATTTAGATTGGAATGAGAATTTTAAAAGAAATGTATTTTAATGACTGCAACCTGCATGTGATGTCTTACACACTACACACCCATTGCTCTCTTAGTATTTTCAATCTAGGTTAAGTCTCAGCCATCTATTAAATTTGGTTTGAAAAGGTCCCCTTAAACCAGTCAAAAACCCCTTGTATTGTATTGCAGTGGGGAGGGGGATCAATAAAAAATTGTTGACACTGTCCTTCTTTGGAGAGTAATTTATGGTGCTGACTAGGTAATATAACCTGGATTTCAATCAACAAGTCAGGAGGAGCAGAGCACCAGCCAGACACTCCCGAGCTCTGCATCGGGCACTGCGGTGAATTTGCTGTGCACGTGGCAAGGAATAGAAGCAGGCAGACAGCTTCAGCATCCAGACGAGGTCCCAACACTTATATATAAAAAAACAAAAAACATTGCATGCAAGAACTTAACCACTTTTGCTCATGGTTTTGTATTCTACAGCTTTTCTGTTATCATTTTATATGTTCCATATAAGGTAGTCTGATGATAAACCTGAGGCCCACCTGAAGATCACTGTCTGGTTATACTCATCGAGAAGGAAGGAAAATCTGCAGAACTGCAGCAGTGACTTCAACGTACTATGAGGCACTATCGAAATACGGAAGCTCGTATGTTTTGCAGGGAACAGCGGCACTCTCTCACAGCCAGCACACACACGATCCCCGCAGCACTATCATAGCATCTCTTATTTTGAAATTCATTCTCTGCATGCAGGGAGCTCTGATAATAATCCATACCATAAAATAATAAACCAAGAGACAGACAGAGCACTGCACAGAACCCTTCTCTAAGGTAGCGACTGACACCCACAATACAGCCCTGCAGCATGACAGGATCATTACTGTTCAATTTTGCAATCATTAAAACCAGAGGGATATTGGACTACTAATGTTATTTTTTAACAGAATATTATGTTTGGACACTGGATTGCTGATATTTACGTAGCATTTTCATACCTGAATGCTCAAAATCATTAACAGTTTTACAGATTCTGGAAAAAAAGTTATAATCTCTGGCATTACAGGAAGATAATTAAGTTTCCACCTCTAATTCCTACTACTTAAGTGCAATACTTATCTTGATTCCTGCAGGCAGAAGAAAAATGTCTTCTAAATTCTAGGTACATGTTCATTAAGCAATTTTATTTACTTACAACTTTACTGTGGTCTTTAATAATATCCGTTATATATTTGGAAAAGTTTTCAGTGAAAATTGAAAACTAACCCAAAACAAAATGAAGCTTGCCAAAGAAATATACTGAAATAAACATGTTATCACACTATTTTTTACTCTAAATTCCTGTGAAGTTGCATTAAGATGGGGCAAACTATAAATGAATGATACATCAAAATAGCCGTCTACACACTTAAAATCTCCGTCTTCTGTTCTGTAAAACTACCATTGAAGAGAAGACAATGTTACTTCAAAAGGTGGAATGCAAAGGAGGTGCATGCCGAGGGTACCGGGAAAGCCAGCAGCACTTGGAACATGAGAAGACTCAGGAATCTCTGTGCAGAGACCAATCCGGAAAAGCTATTAGACAGGGAGGCGATTAGTGTGTCTCGCCTTTCCCATTATGAAGGTACAATTTCAAAAGATTGAAATCACAGTCTAAGCCACTGTACTGCACAAGTTCCTGAATTTTACTCCATTAGGTTAGGTAGAGCCCCAAAGTATTGTATAACCAAAGGCATCCATTCTCAAAATACTTCTTAAACATGCCACCAAGCCAAAGCAGACCATGTTCCAACTGGCACCTATAGCACTACCCATCACAAGGGCTTCATTAAGTAGAGTGTTTCCAAGTATCCTGTCAGAAAAGCCATTTTCCATAATAAGGTGGGAAAATCAAATAAATACTAAAAAAACGAAAGCACAAGAAGTAGATGTCCCCTTATACTTGAGGCAACTAGTTACTGCCACATACTCCAAACGTACCCTCCCAGCTCCCTAACCTACAGAAGCAAAAATCATTCCAGTATTTATTTAGTAGTATATTTAAACCCATCTCTTGGTCACGCTAATATTTTTTTTCTTCCCACCAAACACAGACCTCAAGCTGAGACAGTTATTTTCTTTAAGTCCTCCTCCAAAGAGCGCTTCCCATGACTGCACGCACGGCCACACTGCCAAACGCAATGTGCCGTACCACCAAGCGTGCAAACTTGGGCACTTCCTTGCCCATCCTTGCCAGCCCAAGGGCCCCACACAGCCTTGGTTGCCCAGTGCCAATGAGTGCAAATCGGGACTACGATACACCACCATGTGCAGACAGATCTCTACTGCAAGAACTAATTGGTAGTGTAACACACAGCCCAAAACATTAAGCACAGGCTCGCCACAACCATAATGCGTCTGTCCAAGGTTGCAGACCAGAGACAGTTTGCATCCCACTGGTTTAGACCACAGATAAAGGCAATGGGAAATTATCTGCACCCATTGCCTGGTTGCACTTGAGCCTAAGTTATCCAAGCTGGCCGATTTAAAAATATTTATGAGCTCTCTAACATCATCCTTTGTTACAAAAGTTAAACTTTCTATTCCTTATACAACATTACATAAGTGGATGTATGGTTTCTGCTTAGTTCCCAATACAGAAATATTTACTGTTTTTACTCAGGCATGTAGCAATAGGACGAGGGCAAATGGCTTTAAACTGGAAGAGGGCAGGTTCCGATTGAACATTAGGAAGGAGTTTTTCACTGTGAGGGTGGTGCGGCACTGGCCCAGGTTGCCCAGAGAGGTGGTTGAGGCCCCATCCCTGGAGGTGTTCAAGGCCAGGCTGGACATGGGCAACCTGGTCTAGTGGGAGGTGTCCCTGCCTACGGCAGGGTGGTTGGAACTCGATGTTCTTCAAGGTCCTTTCCAACCTAAACCATTCCATGATTCTATGACTTGTGTTGTAGAGTTTTTCATGATCTCAATCTGTAACAAACACGGGCTCTTTCCCTTATGGCAGCATATTGTTTATTTCATTTGTAATAGATTTTTTTTTTAAGGCTGCCTTGCTTCCTTTAAACCCTGTTGACTATTGGTATTACATTAGCTGCCTTACTGGCTATTTGCATTTTACACCGATATCTTATTTTCATTGTTCTTCACTTCCCTTTTTATTGCAGTCCGCATGGGTTTCAGAGCTGCTCTCCCGGTTCCCTTTCACTCTGATGGAGTTTTTGTCCAGAGTAATTTGCTTTGCATTACTGGAATTGCAGACTTTATGCACAACCAGCAGGACGACCTCAAATAATTCCAAGTTTTATTATTACTACCCAACATAAATTTAATGTTTTAGTTGAGTAAGTCAGCAGATACTTCAACATTTCGAGGGCTCATTTTACAAGGTTTTAATAGCTTGTTGATGCTTTCTTCTGTTTGCACAAAAATCTCTGTCTTTAAGCACCTAGGTGAATGATAATGTTACGGACATTTTTTAACTCCCGAGAGGAGGCCCACAACTATATTTATCTGTTAGTGGTTAAGCAATAAAAAGTACTTTAAAGTCTTATTACTATTATAAGACGCAACCAGGAAAGTACTGGCAGACTGTATGTATTCCAGTTACTTATCAGATTTTTCTTCCCATATTAACAGGAAATATTTTTAGGTCCTTTCCTACCTGCTTCTAGCATGTTTCCTGCCTGCATCTAGCAGACAGGATAAAAGCAAAACTGTTTTTAATGATTTCTTGAGCTGTGCCGTATACTCATCAGTGATCCATTTACTTCAAGTATTTAGAAGTTTAATTTCTAAACATTTCAGATCCTCTGGTTCTGAATCATCTATCTCTTGAGATTGCATCAAAGATACTATTCATCCATTTAGTAACATTCATCCAAAAGCAACAATTCTGCTTCAGTAACTTACTGAGTTATTTCTATTAGCATCCAATTTTTCTGACTAAAAAAAAAAAAGTAAAAGATGCACCAAACAGACTGAGTTGCAACACCTGGTCACATGCGTAATCAGTACTGATATCCCAGAATGACGTCCATCAGATCGCAGCGTGTATGCGCTGGGAGGTGCCTGGAACTACAACTACGTATGCAGCACCTAATACCCAAATTTATTCTTAAAGCAATTCAATCCAACTTTTTTTTTTTTTTTTTTTTTTTTTTTAAGAATTCTGTATATTGGCAGTTTGTTTTTCAGCTGCTATGGGGATATTTTTTCTTTGTCACCGGGTTATCTGCAACGCTTAGGTTATACTTCTGAGTCTCAAAAAGTTTTTGAGGAAAAAGCACATGTATTTTACTGCTTCTTTAAAAATGCTGCCTGTAAGGTTAATATTAAGGATCTGAAGACCTAAAGGGACCTTAACATCTGGCATTACTAATGGCTACACCAATTAACTATCTCAAGAAAACGTTTATTTCTCCTAATTAATAACTTCTGTAATTAAAAAAGAGATCTTTTTCACAGTCACCTCATTACTGAAAAAACACGGTACATAAGAATAACATTAGAAAAGCTTACTGTGCAGACAAGTCCTCCTAAGGAGCCCCAGCCAGACAAGACTTCCACTGTCCTGAACCAAAGATCTCGGTATCCTCCATTCAGCAGGGGTAACGCTACTCTTGTTCTGTACGAAACGCTTTGAAAAACCAAGGAACAGAAATTCCTGCTAAATACTGCTAAACGCACTATAGTCATGTTCCATTGGATAGACTGTAGCTCCATCTGGACCAAGACCAAGATAGGGATTGCTCTAAATCTTTACACAGTGAAGCAAGCTCCGAAGTCCTTCTAAAACCACAACTTTTTAATTTGCTTAATTAAATAGGTCTACTTTTCACTGTGAAAATCTAGTGTAACTCCCAAGCTTTTTAAAATGGAAGCTTTGTAACTGACACGTTTGTTGCATAAAGTCAACATTGGTGACAGAACCAAACCTGAGTATCACATAACACTATTTAGAAGCAGAGCCACACTCGTTTCTCTCCTAAATGCTTTTGCATAAGACACATAAATGGATGCCTTCATGTCTGAGGTCACAGACAGACAAAGGCTGACCAAGAGGCACAGAGTAAGCTGATAAGAGACCCGGAAGCATCAACAAGTTGTGACACACCTAGAAGAAGAGAAGAGTCTCCTTAACCTCAGCTGCCAGTTTGCCCCAATTAAAAGGAAATTCAGTTTTGTTCTCACACATTTGTTAGCATACACTGAAACAAACTGAGATGTGATTTTGTTGCTCATAGGCCATATACGAACTGCCAACACGTGATGAATATGGATTTCATCACTGTGCAATTATTGTTTGCCTAAGAATTTGTCTGCAGATCACTACAGTTGGTGATGCTGAAAGAACCGAGTGATTTTTTTTTCTCTACCAACAGCGGTGTAGCTCCTTGTTAGCTTTCAGTGACTGATGAGATTTAGCATGTGACAACGGCTGCTTAGAGCAAGATACAATGAAAGCCTGTTAATTAGACGGCTTTCTTCAGCCTCCTTCAGCAACCTTTGTACCAAACTCAAGTCAGCTACCTGAACATTAGGCCCACGTAGACAGCTCAATGTGCCTTGAGATGTGCTGTGGAGGTGTACAGAGCTATTTAAAAAATCTGTAATTTTATAATTTTCTTAAATTACAGGGGAAAAGTTGAGATCATTACTAAAGCACTTAAAAACTCTAAAGGTTAAATATCTGAAAAAAACCTTACCAGTGCCCTTTCAAAGCCTATGATTTAAAGAGAAAATGATATCCTTTCAACAAATACAATTAAAGCAAAATGTACAGAACTATGCAACTCTTCTATATTCATCTTTGCACCTGATTTAGATTTCAATATTACAGTAAGATATTTTTTCTTTTAATGAATAATGCCTTTTAACAGATCAAGAATAATGTCTTTTATTAATGTTTAACTTTACGAAATTACAGAATTGTTCTTATAGAATATGATTTTTATTTCTCTATTTCAAACTCAAATGCCAATGCATTTTAACCATTATTTTGTCACTTCTCGTTCTATCCACTGCATCTCCACTCACAGAAAGTTGGAACATCCTTCCAACCTGTGTTATTCCCTCAGTGCCTGTGACAGAAAAGGATGTAATTTGCAAAAAGGTGAGGCCGCAGAGCTGTGCATTCTGCAGGATACATGTCTTAGTACACACACATACACACACACGTGATAAACTAAGTGACATAAGGTCTTTCCTGATAATGCCTCTCCATTGAACACACGCAAAGTAACAGGACCCAGCTCCAAACCGATCTTATCTTTGTGCTAAGTTGGAAACACAAACCAAGCGTCCTGCTGAACCGATCATGCATATTACTCTACCTTTGAAGAGTAAGATACAGATTTTAGGTTTTTTCTAAGAAATGATAATAGTCTGACCTCCCACTTAGCACCGGCCATATAAACTTTCACATAAGTTAATTGAACCCTTCCTGGGTAGCAAGGAAGCTGTGGAGCGAGAAGCTATAGGACCCTCTGGAAAGCCAGAGGTGGTCTACAGGGAGGCGAGTCTGGTTTTAAGTATGCATTACTGCCACAAGCTCAGCTACTCTAGGTAGGAGGTCTGAAAATGTCTCATAAAACATGTTTTCTACAGGCTAAAAAGTGCTAGCTTCACTGATTTTGCATTACGTAAAATAAAATCATGGCCACTACAAAGTATAAATTTAAAATAAGTGTGCAGCTTCTGTTATTAAATATAATGTTTAAATAAGGAATTGTCTCACTATCTAACTTAAAATACCTAGAAAACTTACAATTATTTTTTTTTAACTTGGAGGTAGAAATACCATCAAGTTAATCATAGGTGTATTTCTTAAGTGGATTGCAGGATCTCACAAGAATCAGTATCACAGATTGTGTTTAATCATCTTATTAATACAGAAACATACACTAACTGGGCACCAGGAAAGCACTCCAAATTTTGTCTCAAAATATTTTCAGAGTTCTGTGTTTTTAGCATCCTGCAAAAAAATAATTTAACAGTGCAGGATCAGAGAAACTTCATGGTCTGAAGCCTGTGGATAGTGAAGACGTTAGAAGGCCCAAGAAAATGCATTTGACTCCAGAAAGAATTTGGAGTACAGTCTAAAAATAAAAGTTTACGTTCTTCTCTTTGCTTGGCAATTTTTAAATTCAACAAGTTTTTATACATTATATTGCTGTCACATCAAACGGAGTTAGTTTGTAAGAAGATGAGAGCAAAGCAAAATGATTAGAGTGTAACACCATGTCAAATGCCCAAGGAAATATGCTTTTTTTTTCCCTGTGGCTACACAGTTATCTAATATTAAAAGAAAAAATTAATCACAGCTGGTGCTACCACACTGTTTATCTATTAGTTCAAATATTCAATAACGAGAATGCATTCATTTATAAAAAGTGAAGAAGATGACAGGGCTTGGGGGGGCGTGGGGTGGGAAATCACATTTAACACAAGAAAGAGAAGTTGCCGGTGGGGAATGCCCTGGAGTACAGGATAGGCAGAACAATTCACAGATATTAAATTCAAACAGGCATCAAAAAGTAGTTTCTGGGTACTGTTTAAGGAACAGCTCTCAGCAGACACTGCAGTTGGAGTTACATAAAATTCAGTGGAAAGTATTCTGAAAGCGAAACATACTTTGAAACCGTTCAAATCATAAGTCAGTACTTTTATTAACCCACAACTGCTTGATTTCATACCTGGAAATGGAGACAGGCAACCTGAAAAAGTTTCAGGCTAACTTTTCTGTTCGCATTTATCACAGTAACAAGTTCAGTGCAACGTACGTAGCATCAATTTAACACCGTGTAGTCCCACGTGTTATTTGAGAGGACTATTCATGTGCCCAAAGTTAAGAGACATTCAAGAGGTATCAATGTTGTGTAAATTATATTCACTAACATCAAACTTTCCTATAATAAAACAAGTGTATGTACATAGCTTTATAATATCACAGCATAAAATTGTAACTATTTCTAACCACAGTGGAGTAAGTTACCAAATACCGAGAAGCCCCTGATTAATTTAAAACTCACTTAAATCAATTAGACCATCTGAAAGAGAAGATAATGGACCCTGTTTAATAGAGGTTATTAATCTCACAACAATTTCTTAATTCACATTTGACGTTTGCAGCTTTTATTTCAGATTTACAAAAAGTTCTTACATCCTTACAAGCTTGTCTAACTTTTCTAATTATGCCAGCTAATAAAAGATATTATCTCTACCACTGCAAAACTTGTCTCAGTTTTGCTTTTAGAGCACTGCCTTTAGAATTATTAAAATTATTATGTATTCGGTGTAATTACATGTAGATGAGATATATCCAACACAAAATCAGAGTCTAAGTAAAATCCATGGAAAGCTTTTCTTTAGGTAATTATTGGCCTTTTAAAAATTACTACTACTGTTTGAGGATTTTGAAAACTATTTCAAAAAATCAAAATGTGAATCGAAATATGAAGAGGTGAGAAAACGACACTGACTTGGAAAAATATTGATTGAAGAACAGACTGTCACCTAGTGAGCACATATATCAAGGTTTTAATACAGAGCAGATGGATCAATCATATTGGGACTTCAGAAATAAGGGTGTTAATCCTTGGGATTTGCTAGCCTAAATTCTGTTTGGTTTTGTTCAGGGGGTTGTTTGTTTGTTTGTTTGTTTGTTTTTTTCCTCTGAATTCTGGTCCTCAGTTATAATGCCTAGTAAAGAGCTATACTTCAAATCTATATACTTCTAGCCATCGCAGCTGACGCACTCTTGTCCTGACAGCTATCCCTAATAAGGGGCCATGCTGAAGAAGACACGACGAGACCAGTCGCTACCAGGACTCCGAAGCATTTGTCACAGTCCACTCTTTACAGCATGGAAGCAAATCATTACATCAAACTGACTACCAAAATCTGCCTTTCTATTATAACTTGCTAAGACAACAAAAATGGGTCCAAACTTTTATCCGGTGTTATGACAAAAGTTTATAGTGCTCTTCTGGATTTATACTGCTTAGGTCCCCAGCGAGGGGGAATACCAATAGCTGTTGCTAACATCAGCCATTAAAAAAATAGTACCTTGGTTGAGGATAATGGAGCTGAACACCTCTAAAAGTTAAATATCTTTTGTCAGAAATACCTTCATGAAAACTTATGTAAAACACGAAATTAATTATTTTATAGATATATTTATATACACATATGCAAAACGTACTTGGCATTTTAGGTTCACTTAAAAAAACCCTCTTGTTTTTCTAGAGGTTATAACATATTGTTTATAGTTAGATATGTAAAGAACAGTAATGAATATGAAATTAGCATAAGTAGAAAGATCATGTCCCAGTGCCTCCTCTTTCTGTGCAATCTTGTTTCCAGTCACAAAAAAATAGATTAGTGTAAAATAAAGACAATAGGAGGAACAGAACTTCTAAATAAATTGCCGGGGCTGACTTCCTTTGAAAGAAACATATACCTAAACAGAGAAAAAGACTGAAAATGTACAAAGGCTCTGTTCAAGTACACTTCAACAAAAAGCCTACTGATATATTAATTCTAAAAACAGCAATGTTCAGCTGACAACCATTTCTAAGCATCAGCATACAAAGCAATGACAAACCGTGATTTGCAAAACCTGAAAATTATTTTCTAATAATTTTTATTTATAGATGTCTCCCGTCACTTCATGAGCTATGCAGAACACTTCAAATGTAGGAAAATAAGTGTCTTCCAAATAAAACGGCAAAGTCGCCTTGAAATTTTTTTGCATGGCTAGAAGAGGTTTTACTAATTATTTGTAATGGCACAGCCCTGGCTAGGCTGCCAAGAACGGAGCTATGGACTTTCCTGCTTTTCCTGTCCTCCACCCACAGAAGCAGTTGGCTGCCTTTACAACAGCCTTCAACGTCCTATTCCGACCAGTGACAGATTGTGCCAGTCGGGTCTTTACAGAAGACACCAAGCCCATATCTTTCCAAGGCCGTTCACAGGGAACAGAGGCATTTCCAGGAAGAGGAAGGCAAAAGGAAGACTAATGAGGAGGCGGCTGTAGAGCTGGGTCTTTTCACTAGCTAGCGCTTTTCCAAGGCTGTCTAAAGTACCACGTAGGAATCTCCAACCCTGGGGCTGCCCAGGACACCAGCAAAGTAAAAGCAGTTTAAAGATGACAGCTAATTTGCACACTCTGCTTCTGTAGTAGGAGAAAGTGAAATGCCTTGGGTATTATGAAAGAGCGTAAAACTTCTTGGTTCGTATTATAAGCTTTAACACCTAGAAAACTGCCACTCCCAGAGGGAAGTGGGCAGGGAAGAGCTTCCTAGTCTCACTGGACGACTAGAATACATAATAGAACAGAACAGAATAATTTCACTTGGGAGGGACCTACAATGATCATCTAGTCCAACTACCTAACCACTTCAGGCTGACCAAAAATTAAGGCATGTAATTAAGGGCACTGTCCAAATGCCTCTTAAACACTGACAGGCTTGGGGCATCTACCACCTCTCTAGGAAGCCTGTTCCAGTGTTTGACCACCCTCTCAGTACAGAAATCTGTCATCCTCCTGCTTTAACCCGAAATTTTTAAGATGGACATCCCTAATGATGCCACTTCTTTAAAGTATCAAATGAAACACTTATAAAATTTTATAATCACTGATAATTCTGAATGTTTCTCTTAGATAAAATACTTTAGAGGAAGGTATAGAGGAGTCATATTACCTAGTGTGGTTTAGGCATGGCATAAAGATTTCATTACTGGGGCAAGGCACAGCTTCACTTTTAAGAAAATTAAACCTTTGCCTCTATGCAAGGCATCTTTGTACTATTTCAACAGAAGTAAGTTAATGTGGAAGCAAAAAAGTACGTGTGGGGATGGGGTAATCAGGATATCAGGTTAAGCTAAGACTTCAGTTTTTTTCTTCCATATGCATAAGTATATAAATGGAATTCCTTGGGTAAGGAATGGGGCTTTTTATATTCTAGAAGTAAAATATAAAGAGGAATTCACTAGGAAAGAGTATCTCTGAGGTTAGGCATCTTTATGAAATTGTTTAGTGTTTCTGATAATGAAAGCAGCTCCCTCTCAAAAACAAATTAAAAATCTTTATTTGCTTAAAATTTTCTTTCATTTTGACACACCTTGTCCAGAACTAATTTTTTGAACTATATTCATAAAATTTGGCAAAAGCGTGGGAGAACGTGAGGCAACAAATCCTTTTTTCTGTTTATTTGCTCTAACAAAACCAGGCTATAAACTAGCAGAAACAAAATCCTCTCGCACTTGAAATGGTATTAATGACTTGCTAAACACAAATGGAATACATCTTCTCCAAACATGGTAAAGATTTGACTCTACTTCCAAATGGTGAAGAGAGAGATAAAGATACACAGTGATGATTGCAGCATTTAAATTACAAGAGACAGTTTCAATTAATTTATACCGCTTGAATAAAAAGATGCAAAGGACACAAGGGAAATCCTTATCATCAAGGATAAGGAGACCTACTACACACCAGTAAGATAAAAATCAAATAGCAACCAATTAAAAAAAAAAAAAAAAATCAATCAGCAATTGGTTTTAAGGAATGATTATTTTTTATGCCTCAGACATTTGGGTAAGTTTTCCTTGCCTAAAAGACAACGGCAAAAAGAGGCAGGGGAAAAAAGGAAAAAGATGCTATAATATGAGGGAAAGACAAAAGGAAGACAGGAGTTTGGAAAATAACTTTTATGTATTCACTGTTTTAAAAAGTGTTTTGGAGTTTGACTGCCATAAGCAAGGGGAAAATCAACTTCTTAGAAAATGTGTTTTGTGAAGCAACTCAATAGAAACATTCCTTTGATACAGTAAAATTTCTGTATTCTTCCTTGGCTTCAATTGAAAGCACTGCAGCTGTACCCACTATTCTGCTTTTATATTCCTTCGGGTAAAATAGCAAAAGAAATAAGAGCACATTCTAGAAAAGAAAAAGGGGAATCTCAACACTATTCTTCCTCTCCTTTTTTTGCTTTTACATAAGAGCAATTATTGTGCTTTATTATATGAAGTTTGGCCAGAGCTTATAAAAGTGGGTTCCAATGAGAACTACATTTCTATTTCTACTTCCACCATAAAAAGAAATCCAAAACTTCCCAAACGAACTAAATTCACCAAATGGATTTTCACCTTGCTGCTGAATTAATACCATAATACTATGTCCGACCAACGGCTTAGATTCAATTTCAGATAAAATAAAAAATATTCTTATTTGGTATTTGCAGGGAAGCCGAAAGATTAAACTTTTCTGCAATTCCAGCTGTCTGTCTCCACAATCTTTCAGCCTTTGACTTCAAACGTTGTTTCCAGATACTAAGGGAAATACATTCTGCTAATAGAAAACCTTCGAAAATTATTACAGGCTGAGAGAGTTGGGGTTGTTCAGCCTGGAGAAGGCTCCGGGGAGACCTTATAGCAGCTTTCCAGTATCTGAAGGGGACCTACACGAAAGCCGATGAGGCACTTTTTATAAGGGCATGTAGTGATAGGACGAGGGGGAATGGCTTCAAACTGGAAGAAGGCAGATTTAGATTAGATATCAGGAAGAAATTTTTAACTATGAGGGTGCTGAGGCAGTGGCCCAGGTTGCCCAGAGAAGCTGCGGCTGCCCCATCCCTGGAGGTGTTCAAGGCCAGGTTGGACGGGGCTTGGAGCAACCCGGTCTAGTGAGAGGTGTCCCTGCCCAGGGCAGGGGGTTGGAACTAGATGATCTTGAAGGTCCCTTCCAACCTAAACCATTCTATGATTCTATGATTATAATTAGAAACACTTTATCACTATAGCTGTTCCTTTTGATTACAGTCTTGCTGGACTAGTTACCGAAGCACAAGAAATGCTGATGACAGTGAAAATAAATATTACTTTTTTATCAGAAAAATAAAACGTAACGGAATATCTTTTTAAAAAAAAAACTAAAATCACCATGCTTTCTTATACTATTCCTGCAAAATTCTAGTGAGGTAGATGCACAGGAATGGCTGTCTGTACTAAAGCTCTGACAATGCCATATAGAACTAGCTTCTCTAAACATGCTACCTATGGGGTATGTAAGCCTGAAACACAAATTTATGTAAGTCTTTCAATTCATTTAAAGTCTGCTTTTTCTAGTACACCTGGAAGATGAAAATCTTTCATTATTGTCTCATAAACAATGTAAATTGGAAAAATCCTTTGTTTATATTTTAAGTTAATTTATAGAAAAAGAATTTCTAAACCGAAAACTTCAGGAAAAAAGTCTTCAGTCTTCTGCTACTCTGAAATTTGAACATCTTCAAAACTTCTTTTTTTTGCTCTAATAAAAAAGGTTGAATGAAAAATTGCTTGCAATTCCCTATCTCTTAATATTCTCAAACAAGACTGGAAGAAGCAGTGCCAAGAAGGCTTACATTTAAAGAACTGAAATCTTCTTGGAGATTTTCAGTCAGGTCTGTAGGACAGAATGGTCACTGAACTGAGATTAGCAAATTAACTTTTGAATGCTTACTAAATGGAACCCCAAACTAAATGTAAAATATTCCATGCCTTCACTGAACTAGTGTTATAACAATGGATGTTACTTACGTGATTTGAAAAGTCATTCCATACGTTAAAAGTTGGATTTATTCCAAAAAATTGTGTCACACAGAAGTGTCTCAAAAATTCTGAGCTGACTGAAAAATAAATATTCTCTCACATAAATATAATTAAAATTCTTGTAAAAGTCCAGTAAAGCTACGTCTATTCAATATAGTCAGTGTTAACGTTAGTCAGCAAAACAAATTTGGAGGCAAAGTTTTCCTTTTCTTTCAAACACTGTTAATAAAAGGATAATTATAACTTCAGATTTAGCCAGTAAATATTTTCGTAAGTAATTGAAATCCTAAGTGTGATCAGTAAACACTAATGGAATGGTTTACTACTGCTGTACAGCTTTTAATTAATTATTAAAGAGTAATAGTTTAAAAAAAAAAAAAAACCCAAACATTGCAAATTAAAAGATTTTGGGGAAAAAAAAAAAAAGCCAAATTTCTTGCTGGAAAGTTGTAGCAAGTAATACAGCCTTGCATCAAAAGACACCTCTATCCTGCTGGTTTGCCCACCAAGGTAAATGACAACAGTTACAGATGTGTATCTTGGGTCTCGCGAGGCTCCTCAGCTGCTTCTGTTAGATGCGACTACTTCTCTTCAGCGCATTCAATTGCCTTTTAGCAAAGCTTTACCTCTAAACTCTGTGCGCTTCTATATTTCACTCCAGGAGAGGGAACCACTTTCCCTAAGAATGCTGTTTTCTTAAGTACCCAAATCACTGCCAGAATCCTATTTCCGATTAGCAAATTGGCAAACTGTTGGGAAGTCTCCCAATACTGGTGTTTTTTTTTTTTTCCACTCCTCACAAAACCCCCTGAAGGGTTGATTTGGGGAGGGTGAGGTTTTTTTTTTCTCTTTTTGTCTTGTTTCTGGTAAGATACATGACTTGATTATAGTTTGTTTGGGGTTTTTTTGATGTCAGCTTTTGAGGCCCAATTCATTCAGTGTGTTTGGTTAAAAATAAATAAAAACAGCAGAGTTCACCTACAGTTGGTGAGATGCCTTTCCATGAGTCACCTATGCCTGGGAGAACTTCCAACTACAACCAGAACTTCCAATTAGAAGGCAATTCAGTATTCGGAGCCTTGAAATCAAAATTTCAGATATGACCTGTTACCTATTCAAATACTTTAGAAGCTTCTGCTTCTCAAGATAAACGTTAGCCACTCCAGCAGCCAAGTCATTCATCATTCACATCAAACGACAGAGCCACGCATACTTCTTTTGAATAGTTCCCTCCTTACCTTGCTGGTGAAAGCCTTAATGCTCGTTGAAACCAACAAAACAATTAAATTTAGAAATTCATGGTGATGGCTATTGGCTATAATAATTGACAGCGCACCTCTCAAAACATTGACTCCCAATGGAGTCAGCAGTGAGTCCTTCCAGAAATGAACACTGATTCCTTGTCGAGCTGCTTTGACAAGTGTGAAGCCAAGAGGTCAAGCAGAGAAGACTATTCCCCTCTACCTGACCCTCCTCGGGCCACATCTTGAACAGTGCCCAGTTTTGGGGCCTCCCTGTACAGGAGACCCCCAACACACTGGAGACAGTCCAATGGAGGGCTACTAAGACAGTTAAGGAGCTGGAGCGCATGGCACAGGAGGAGCAGCTGGTGAAATAACACTTCACTAGAGAAGTCCAAGGGACAACTTAACTACACATCCAGGCTACTATTTGCAGTTAACTCCATTACCTGCAAAGGGGACTTAGAGAGAGGAGACAGACATAGGTGCCCAGAAAAAAGACAAGAGAGAACAGTCACAAGATGCAACATGGAAAATTTCAACTGGTCATAAGGAAACAATCCACCCCATTGACAGTGGTGAAGCACAGGGATGGAGAGGGCTGTGGAACAGGAGATTTTCAAAACCTGGCTGGATATGGCTCTGAGCAACCTGACCTAGCTTTGAAGTTGGGCTGCTTGGAGCAGAGTTTTAGACTAGTTGCCTCCAGAGACACCTTATGACCTAATTTCTTGTACAGTTCTGGAAGCTTTTCCTCCTCAGAGCAAGGAGAAAAAAAAAAAAAAAAAAAAAAAAAAAAAAAAAGGCCTGCAGAAAGACTTAAGCTAATAGAGCAACTACAGCAGAACAAAGACAAAAGATTTTGAGGTTGTTTTAGATTTTTTTTTAAAGTGGAACTGATGAAAGTTCAAAATATGGTAACAGAAGGGGCAACAGGAAGTCAAAAACTGCTGATTAAGGAGAATCACCCGAGTTCTGCAACCTAACAGAGAAATGAAATAAGGAAATAAAAACATGCAGAGGAGTAGAAGTGTCTTTTGAAACAATCATACCCACTTTTAAAGAGCTGCCTGAAAGGAACTTACCTTTGCTAGTCAGACATCCAGAGAATTCAAGGGGGCTGTTACTGGCAGTTACACTTATCAAAATACAAAGCTTTTACTTTCTGTATCTGTAATATAAATACTGCAAGTTGATATGGCAGATAATCCCACTGAACGACATCTCTTTTTATATTCACAACATTTGTAAGGGTTATTTTACTGTTTAAGTATCCCAGTCTTGAATTTTTTAGTATTTATGCAAATTTATTTTTAAGATAATTATGCAGTTTTTACTATGTGGTAGTTTAGGGATAGTTTCTTAGAGTACTGCCAAAAATGTAAAGGTTTTGTAAAACCGAAGAAATGGAAATTCTGAGTCCTTTCCCTACAGTCTTAGGTTTACCTACATGATCTATTGAGAAGTACTGGTTTTCCTGCGCTTTTTTATTAAAAATATGGATGTCCACTTTGGAGAACTTGGCCACAGACAAAGTTGCCTAAACTCTGCAGCTACAGGAGCACGCAATACTCCAGCTACAACTATCCTCAGTGAAACAACAGCTTCCAAATAGAGCAAGATGACAACTCTCTGCAAAATCCATCTGCTCACCAAGAGAGAGAGGCTACGCTGCATTTAGAACCGTCAGTTTCCCACTATTACAGATTGAGTTTTTGCATGACTTCCTGCATTGGAAAAAATACTATTTGTGGAAAATTGACTTCACATCATATATTCATTCAGCACCTACAACCGTGAGATTGTGAAACAGCTCTATTCCCTAAGCAGTTGTCACACATTTCCTGGTACCATCCTCAATAGCCCCTTTTTCATGAATTAAAATTCACGCAATAACTATAACCTGGCACAATTTTAGAAGAAGTTGACAAAGCAGATTTGCATTGAACTGAGATAAATTCATTAGAGAAAAACAGGAGAAGAGGATCACGAATGGACAATTTCTTTATTAGAATTATTTCTCATAAGGCATTTGTTAAAAAGTGTCCTTTCCTGTTCTGACAAGTAGTACTTTTTCCTGCATTGGGAAAAATTATTCCCGTAAATATAACTATCAGGGTTAGGATCTTCTTCCCTTCTCAGTCTCCCACTATCTCCACTTCACTCTGTCAGTGCAGGCTCTTGGATGGGAACTATCAGTATTTCAGTCTCTATCTGCTTCCATAATGCAGTGTGATAGAATATTTACCTATTGGATGCCCAGATTACTGGATTATTTAAAAACAAATAAACAAACCAAAACCACACCCCAGATTAATCAGTACCTTGAGATTTTTTTTGGCCACTATCAATGAATGATTTGTAATTTTTGGTCAGGTTCTTAGTTATCTATGGTTTCTTGTGAAAAAAAAAAAATTAAAAATAAAAGCATATTTTACAAATCTGAAAAGAATTGGACCATCAGTGCTGTGTTATTTTAAAACTTAGGCAATTTGCTGTCAGTACCCTGGAGCTATACTGTGCTGTTGATAGATGCTGAAGTAGTTCTCATGAAATGTATTACTTTGGTTCACTTCTTAGCATACAAGGACTTCATATGCAGTTATAACCTTATTAGCATCCATGACGTCAGTTCTTAGGAAAAAAGAAAAAAGTGAAGTCTCATTAGTAACGGACAATAAACTGCTCACATCTAGAAGGTCATGTGTCCTGCAACATCCAGAATTACTGGTGAGAAACCTTGCAATAGTAATGCAGATTTCCGTCTGCTGACTGGTTTTAGTAAGCATTAAAAAAAAAAAAAAAAAGAAAAAAAAAAATCACAAAACTGGTAACTCAACAACTATTGTGTAGCATAAAATATATCTTCATCCAATAGATATAGTAAATTTTCAGTCTAGAGGTTTTTTTCAGTGACTTCAGCCCTCAAGTATTTAGCAAGCATAAAATGAAATTTCAAACAGAATCAGTGAGGAAAATCTTGTGTTTACAAAATACAGATCATTACAAGAAAAATCAACACATGAAATGAAAAGCAAAAGATCATGGAAAAGCAAGCACATAACCACACCCACATTAATACATGCTTTCTAGGGAAAACCGTATTAAATAATCGTCTAATAACACAAGGAGTAAAAATGAATGAAAGTAGTAGCAACAACAAAATGTGCTAAAGGAGTGTTGCCCCTCTCCCCTCCAGCCCTGCACCTCCTGAAAACCGTGAATTACAAATGAAGAGAGGAAAAAAGAAGAGGAAAAAATCCTAATGAAGCTAAAAGAGGCTAAAGTAAACTAAAAGGCTAAAGTCTCTAAACTAAAGTGGATTTTTCATAAAAGTATAAATTTTGAGGATGTTCTTGATGAAATCCATGAAACATTCTGGACAAAGCAGCTGCTGGTTTGCATTCAGCTGCCATCATTTGCTTCCTCATGGTGTATTACCGCTCACATAATTAACTTAAGAGTGATGGTTTAAAGAGGCTAGCATCTTTTCACTGATAGCTACTTCCTTTCTCTGAGGTATGGACATATATACCGGACATATAAAATATAAATGTACATGTGGCAGCTTAACAAGAGTGCTGGAAATGAACTAAAATCTCATAACCATGTATAAATGGGCTATTTCAAGGCCCCAGTGTCACTCAAGGATCCCCAAATGAGTGCAGAGGAAGAAATAGCTTCACATATTCAACAGCAAGAGACAGCTACTGAAGTTTCCATCTTCTTTCCAGCTCTTATTCTCTCCTTGTCTCTCTAGAAGTCATGAAAGGGCTCTGATAAGCACAAAGTAAACAGATACCGCTCATACGCTCTTCCTAATAGCACAGTCTCCTACACAAAGTACTGGAAAGATGAAAAGGAAACTGGAAAGCCTTTTGTCCTCTACTGTCTGAAAGCTGGGATGGGAAAGGAGGAAGGGCATAGCTTGATCTCTTACAAAAGAATAAAGTATGTAAATACATTGGTCACAAAGAATGACTTAATTACGAAAAAATACAAACCCAGGTATTTGTACAGGAGGGAAATCTAGCAACGAAGTCCTGTCCTGGGTGGAGTGGTGGAACACACTCGGTCATTTCCATCACTTCAAACATCTACCATTTCAGGCATCAATAGAGACAACAGAATAAAGCCACCAATTTTCTCTTGGTTCTTCTCCGTATATCCTATCTGACGTTATCTGGTATTTTCTCACCACTGCCAGGGTTACAAGATTAGATTATCTGAGCATTCAGAGAGCAACAGAGAAAGGATCTATCTTAAGCCTTCAATTTATAAGATACTTTCTTCACAGCATTTCCCAGTTGACCAGACACCAAGTGAGGCATCTTTGCAATCCTTCTAGAACTTTACTCTTTTTAGCTACCTAGTCATGAATTCATAACAGCACCAACAGAACGGGTCAGAAATGCTCAAAATGGTGACTCTACACCAGTAAGTAGACCAGAATTTTCTGGAAATTTAATCAGCTCTTCCAACCAGTCACACTAATGCAGCTTTCAAAACAGCCTATTAAAATTCCAGTAGAAAGAGAGTGACTGACAGTAGAAACAAATGAATAATTATCAAAACCAGAAAGAAAATTAACATCATGATACCCTAATTATTCCACCTCTGCATAGCACTTTGAGTTGATATCTTAAAATTCCTTTCTCCTGGGAGCCTCTGTGTGAACAAGAAAAGTGTTCATGGTTAAAAGTTGGAAAATAAAAAAAGTGTTAAAGCCACAGCTTCAGAGTTTGGGGAGGCAGAGGGGAGGTTTTCCACTTGATGTACTCTAAACTATAAACTCCATTTTTTTTTTTTCTTAATTCATGGATAAGCATCACATTGCTATTTTTCCTATTACCTTTTTTACTAATGATTTTGGTATTTTTGAACTAATTGTTCTACATGCTAAAAAAAGAAAGATTCTGAAAAAAATCCCCAGTGCTCTTTTTTTATGGTTGAATTTTGAAACTTAAGCGGCACACAGGAACACCTGCCTGGAAGATAATAAAGAACTGAACAAAGAATGACAGCCATATAAAAAATATTCACTGTTTTGAAAAAAAAAAACATTTTCTGTACTGCTCAGTGTATTATAAAGATGACTGTCCATTTTAATGATGTACAGTCCTCATATGTTCATAATATGAAATCCGCTAAGCAGGCAGCACAAATTAGTTTTAGTATTCATCTTAAACATACAGTTTCCAGGTGTTTATCTCTCTTTTCCAAGACCCCTCTCTTTTTCCTGGAACTTTACATAGTATTTAGTCAAAAAGCCGCACCTAATATTTTTACTGGTTATACTTTTCATTAACCATCTATACTGGAGACATTTGTTCTTTTTTCCTTATATTATAAGGCTTTTTTAGCAACCCAAGCTTACTCTCAAAAAAAATTTCAAATAACAATTTAAAATAACTGCAGGATTGGAGTGGTGATTGCTAACCTCAGACAGAATTTAGCACTAGTAAAAATGCTTTTCTAAGTTAAAGGAAAACTTGTTTTGAAGGCATTTATCTCTTTCTCTTTTTCCCTTATTAAAGGGAAAAAAAATTGCTCAATAGCCAGTTTCATCTATTTCTGGATTCCTTGCCTTGCCTTGCCTTCCTTTCATTCCAGCCTGTCAAGAAACTTAGATCCTTTCTGCCTAGGTAAAAAGTTTGACAGCAAATACCTATGGGTAGCCATAGGTATGAAATTAATTATTTCTAAGATAATGGCACTAGTAGGTAACAAGCATAGCTTCCTCCTCCGTGTTTATTGTGACCATGAGAACATCTGATGTGCCCAGATCCTCCAAGACACAGCAGTTCCCTCCTAGTAATAATACAGAAGTGACGCAAGATGGGGAGGAGGTTCTTCACCTGTCCAACTAATACACTTGTGAGAAATGTCACAGCACCAGAAAGCTCTAGGGAAGTTCCATGTGATCTGAAGAGAAGCTTTAATTTCCAAATCTTCCCAAACTGAATCATTAAGTCTAATAAAAGGCAGAACAGTAAAAGATTGTTTATATCACTAAATAAACATGACTACAGTACTACTATTGTTGGATGCTAGGCACTAGGCTTCAGGACAAACAAATCCCAAACACCTCAGAAACCAAATCTGTGGCCCCTCAGATCGCTCACTCCAGAACCAATGCACCAGAATTGGACATGGAGTTACACGTGGTGGCCAAGATGGAAAACAGCCAAGTCAGACTGACAGCAGACAGTTCTAATCATAGAATATGAATCCACAAATATGAAAACAGTCATAGAATATGAATCTAGAAATTTGGCATAAAATATGAACATGAACCTAGTCATAGACTAGGGAGCATCGTTTTTCCTTCTGAAGAAAATCTTTCCATTTAAAGTACAAGCACTTATGAAAGCAAATTTCAAAACACTTTATCACTCAGACCGAATGCAAGTCAATCTCATGTTTCTTTCTAGGTTTCCTACAATACAAAACAATAGAAAGGTGGAGAAGCTCCTTCCCTACAGTACAACATAATAGGAAGTTGGGATTAACTTCAACAACACATTATATTTACTTCAGAGTAATATTCCAAAAAGTAGTTGTTTCATGCCTCAGCCACAGAAAAACCTCTGACAGTCCTGGCGATAAAGATCAGGGAGCTTTTCTTTACATAGAGCCAAAATTTGAAGTATTGTTCTCGCCTCATTAGCCTGTTCTCCTTATCGTTTTGGAGCATGACTAATATAATCTTTTTAATTCCTCTTCATCCAGTACTTATATTTGATAATGAGATACAGGACGCATCATTTCTTATTCATAGCTAAACCCCATAAAAGCAAATCCAATCAAAATCTCAGGTACATCCATTGAAATCCTGTTGTTATCACTGAGAATATGTGGGGCTCTGTGTGGACTACATCCATAAAATCTTTATGGCAAAGTTTTATTTATGTTCAGGTACGCTCAAGATAATTACCAAATCAATCATCATGAAATACCTTTGAGTCCAACCACGTTTCAGGAAGGACAGCAATAATAATAAGTGCTTTCTTATGACAGGCTGTTTTTCCACTCCGTTTTTCCGTTTTATTTAGATGCTGGATTTCTAAAACAGCAACTTCAAAGCCCTGCATTTCTTAAAAGCGTGAATTATTAATAGCAACATGGTTAAGCTCCTGTGCATTATTCATTTAACCCTACCAACTATTTGTGCTTCTAAAAATCCTTCTCCTCCTTTTTTACTGAACCCTGTACGCCAAGGCACTTCACAATAGCGAGAGCAATGCCTTGGTGGTTGCTGAAGAGACAACAGCACCTGCTTATACTACTGTAAATACTGCAAATTACAGTGCGAAACATTTTATCTGAAAAATCCTTGCTTTTGCATATTTTAGGGATTGTAAAATGTTGATTCTAAAGCATGTTGATTCCGCTTTCCCCGATTTGGTTCCTCCCCCAGCAATAGTCCTCAAATGCTCTCCCCCAGCATCCCACCATGTCTCCCACACCCCGAGGCAGGGACTCCTCCGTCTGTGATGGGCTGCAGAGAGCTGCTGCCAAGGATCCATGGCTTTTACATCTTCTTTAGTTTGCAGTTGCTTCAATAATACATACACCCTATCTACCAATTGCCCTCAGGAGCCTACACAACGTATGATGAAGGTTGCAGTTTTCCCAAGCCAGAATTCTGGGCTAACTCTGGGTGTAGCCATTAACTACACCATAACGAATGCATCTATAAAAGAGGTAACCACAAACAGCCATTCAGGTCTAAATTCATATTTTTGAGAAAGAATTGAATTTTCTGGTGAACAGAGACTTGTTTAAAAAAAAAAAAGTTTTAGATATTTAGGGTCAGCTTTTTACAGTATTGGAGCACAGTGGATTCCAAACCCTTGCAAATAGCATTAGGTGCATAACTCCTAACAATTACTGCATTGTCAGATATCCAAGTGCCATTAAAAAAACCTGACAGAGTAATCACCTGCATGTTTGAAAATCTTTAAAAAAAAAAATAAATAAATAAAAGTGATTGCAAGTGATTCAAAGCCCCTCATGTGTGACAGTCTTCAGTGGAATTTCACCTAAATACCTTCGAAATGACAACCTGCTTCTGCAAAGCATCAGCCTTCAGAGATGTCCATGCGTTTATTCAATGTTTAATATGTATCAAAATCGAATGTTTAAAATATATAAAAATATAAGTATTTATGTCTTGTATCTATCTTTAAATGTATCAACAAAATGGAAGTTTTCTGCACTAGAGGAATTTAGGCCCCCAGGCTTCTCCACCAAGAATAATCTAAATCCAGCAATAGGTTTTGCCACGTTTCGATCTTAGGGATGATGCCAATACAAATCAGAAACATTTTACGCGAGACTAAACAGTAATGCGTAGGTCTTGCATTATTCTCTCAGCTGAAACGTCCAGCCTCTGCAGAGTATTCAAACATACAGATTTTGCATTCAGGTGGTACCCGTTTCCCTCCGAAATGTTTGGCTCTACGCACGCTTATGTTCATTATTTTTCACACGCTCATGGTATCACCTTCTTTGAAATTTGAATACCATCTGTCTGCAAGTTACTTTGTCCTCTTTCTTTTAGCGAGTGACTTTGAAAGCAATACTCAGTGTTGAAGCCGGTGCTGCTGACGTGGCTTTATGTGAAGAGGGGTCTGTTGTGATATCTGCAAATCCCCGGTGTACAGTCCTACTTCAGCATAACCAGCTAAGGAGCACTGCTTACATGTGGAAGACGGGTCAATAGGCTCAGTCTGCTTTCACTACCTGGTATCGTTTTATCTATCTACCCACCCACCTACCATTCCTGCATCTCCGCATCAATACTCACCTGTCCACATTTGGTTTTATTTACTTTTTTTGTGCTTTAAAAGGTCCTCCCTATAATCTCTCAACTCATTCATAAATTTCAGAAATTCTTAGGATTGCCTTCTCCTCCTAGCATTTTCACTCTTTAATCCCCCTTGCTCTTTTGTTGCTATTTTCTCACACTATTAAGTTACTTTTAGAATAACCACACAGAAAAGGAAGCTAATGGGCTGCTGCAAAACAGCCAGAAGGTAAAAAGGGATTTCCCCTGCACAAAAAAAAAAAAAAAAAAAAAAAGTCATTAATGGTTCAGGAAAATTAATTCATTAAAAGTAGTAACTCCACTGGTTTAATGAAGCAGAAAGATAACAGAATGCAAATATTATATACATCAGACCTTCTGGCTTAGAAAGGCATACTATTGGTGAAGTTACTAAACAAACAGTAAGGAGTAAGGAATTTTTTGAGCAAGAGTAATCCCACTGAATCAGACAAGCAGTGAATAGAATATGACATTTCAAACGTTTTCTAACTCCAAAGCTTGCCATCATCACAGTAGTTATCTGGAGCATACGTGACGAGCTACAGCTCTCCAGTAACTGTGATGTACTTATGAATTTTTCAACGCAGATTTGAGAGAGCTCCAGTTTCCTTTGTTTGTGTACCCTTCTTGAGCTACCAGCACTACACAGAAATCCAGTCAGAATCACAGCTAAGAAGCAAGAAAACCCCTGCGTCTTCTTGTCCTATGTTGTTATTAAAGAAACGGTAATGGGACCTGTACTGTTCACCATCTTTGTCGGTGACATGAACAGTGGGGTTGAGTGCACCCTCAGCAAGTTTGCCGATGATACCAAGCTGTTTGGCGAGGTAGACACGCTGGAGGGGAGGGATGCCATCCAGAGGGACCTGGACAGGCTGCAGAGGTGGGCCCAAGCCAACCTCATGCAGTTCAACAAGGCCAAGTGCATCTGGGTCAGGGCAATCCCAAGCATAAATACAGGCTCGGTGGGGAATGGCTGGAGAGCAGCCCTGAGGAGAAGGACCTGGGGGTGCTGACTGACGAGAAGCTCAACATGAGCCAGCAGTGTGCGATCACAGGCCAGAAAGCCAAACGTATCCAGGGCTGCATCAAAAGAAGTACGGCCAGCAGGTCAAAGGAGGTGATTCTGTCCCTCTACTCCACTCTCGTGAGACCCCACCTGGAGTACTGCATCCAGCTCTGGAGTCCCCAACATAAGAAGGACATGGACCTGCTGGAGCATGTCCAGAGGAGAGCCACGAGGATGATCCGAGGGCTGCAGCACCTCCCCTATGAGGAGAGCCTGAGAGAGTTGGGGCTTTTCAGCCTGGAGAAGAGAAGGCTCCGGGGAGATCTTATTGCGGCCTTCCGGTACCCTAAAGGGGGCCTACAGAAGAGCTGGGGAAGGACTTTTTACTCGGGCATGTAGCGATAGGAGGAGGGGGAATGGCTTTAAACTGGAAGAGGGCAGGTACCAATTGAACATTAGGAAGAAGTTTTTCACTGTGGGGGTGGTGCAGCACTGGCACAGGTTGCCCAGAGAGGTTGTTGAGGCCCCATCCCTGGAGGCGTTCAAGGCCAGGCTGGACGTGGCCTTGGGCAACCTGGTCTAGTGGGAGGTGTCCCTGCCCATGGCAGGGGGGTTGGAACTCGATGATCTCCAAGGTCCTTTCCAATCTAAACCATTCTATGATTCTATGAAACAAACAGAAACCTTATGAACAGTGGCAATCTGTCATTCAAAGGGGATTTCTGCAGGTACTCTTCATATGGGATGCTCTTCAAACTATACTTCCTTTTCCCGAGTTGCAGAGATGGAACCTAAATCAGCATGTTTTCATAGCTTCTTTTCCTCCCCTCAAGAGACCTCTACCTTTAAGCAGATCAAACAGTTACAACAGAAATGTTACTATTTGCCTCATGTTTGTATATTAGAGATGAGCCAAAAGGATAACTAAGATATCAGCTTCTTCAAAACCCCATATAAAATAATCAAATGTATTACGAGTTAAACTGTGACCTCGCCAATCAGACAAATGAACAATTCCTCACTTAAGTAATCGCACTGGCTTCAAGCCCTCACAAGCCAGATGATAACCCAAATTGAGGCAGACTCAGAATCTCATTCTGAGAAAACAGTGATGAATTTGCATTCATTGAGGCTCAGAGTTGTTAAAACATATTGCTGTACACTGTAGCTTAGTTTTGAGTTATACTTGTCTCCGATAAATAATCTACTGTAACATATGCTGTAGGATATACAGAACTGAACTAATTCTAGAACGACCTTGGTAAAGGGAATTTAAGATTTGTAACCTGGGTAACCCCATGTACGATGCTTTCTGAAAAGGTCATCGTGTGTCCAATTCAAGCAAACACAGACACTCTCTTCAGTTTAGACAGGCCCAAGCAGAAAACAAGATCTTTGTGTTGCTCAGCAAACTTGTGAATTTAGCATCGCTAAGTTCTGCTATATCACAGTATGACTACAATATGAATGGCTATTTTTTTTTTACTCACTTTTCAGTGGGGGGGAAAAAAAAAAAAACAAACAGCAGCATTACTCTTCCAGTTGGTCCCTAGCTGGCTGTGTTGCTTGGAATGCAGGGCTCTTGGTACTGTTAGTTAAGATGAGGTTTCAATTTCTCATGGTTGTTGGAGCTGTAAAATACCCTTAATCATAAGATAGGTTGACTACTCCTAATTTTTTTGCAAAACATTTTAAAAAAAATCTAGTATATTGAAACTATTATTACAAATATTCAACAGAATTTACACTGGCAGAGTTGTTTCGTTTATCATCCTCCAAAAAAATGACAAAAAGCAGATTAAACCAACCAAATTATGAAGGCAGAACTAGAACTTGCAATTTTGTGGTGATACTCAATGAAATATAAACAATAAAATGAGAGTTCTAAAGAAAATCAGCGTTGGCGGGGGTTGCCTATTTTAACAGGTCCTTACTGAGGAAGTTTTGAAAAGATTTGGAATAGGTACAAGGTTTTTCCACAGATAATACTATATCAAGCTATACTTATATCAGAATGCAGGAAGCTAATGCCCAGACATCTTACCACAGCATCATCGTCTGTAGTCAGATAGCAGAGTTACATGACAAATCACAAATTTCTGATTTCCTTAGCTTTCTCATTTAAAATATTCATTCAGTGAAAAAAAAAAAAAAGTTAGAAACAGTATTTAACTTATTTCTACAGTACTCATGCACCTACATAATATAAGGTTTAATATGTCATATTTAATGATTATTTTCAATGAAGCACTATATTTTATCAAAGTTACAACCTACAATAGTATAATCCAGAATAAAAAGACATATTATGGGCCCTTCTAAGGTGTCTGATTGAAAAAGGTGAAGTGCATCTTAAGTTGTGCAGCTGTAGCAGGTAACAAAAATAAGACCAAATATAGCCAGGTAAACATCATTAAAAAATGGGCCTTATTCTTCAGTGCCATGAAAGACAGCATTATAAATGGCACTATACGAATATGGTATCATTTTAAGGAAGTGTATTAATAGCCGCGTTGCTCTCAGCTTTCAGAGCCAAGATGAGGATAGCTTTGAAATTTTCTGTACATGGTAGTGCTCCTTGGAATGCAAATGAAAGCGCTGAGCCCTAAAAATTCCTTTACTCAAGCTGGCATGGAAACCTGGCCTTTCTGCTCTGGAGAAGAGAAGCGAAGAATCACAATCTCTCATAAATTTTTGCATGACCGAATTGCATCTTCTAGTAATTTCAGCAGTCTCTTTGGATTATTAAGCTTACTAGGTTCACTGGTGCCACTGAAGTATCAAACATCCTTGGAGAATTCTCCACAAGAATCTTAATTACAAGTCCAACTTTCTGAATACTGAAAACTCTGGAACAATATAAAAAAATGTGATCTTTACAAACCCTCAGTTAAATACACAAGCTAAAAGCAAATTAAATTCACAAGTTGTTTTATAAAGAATGCGGGTCGTTAAGATCTTAGAGTAAAACAGCAATAACAAAAAAGCTGTCCTCTACAACAGCAGTGGTCATCTAAGTAGCTCAAAGAATTTAAGTGCCCCCATGAAGGGAGAACGACTGTAGCTTTTTAAAGATTCTCAACCCAACCCTCAATCCATCTAAACCGCGCTACAGCTTTAGATGGCTAACATATAAAACAAGCCAAAATATATGGCACTCAGATCTAGGAATAAGTCTTTTATGGAGATACCCGATTTGGTCAGAAGTCACACAATTTTAAGATAAACCCCTTGAGAAGCTACATCAGCATTTCAAAGACTTAACGCGTATTGAAGTTGTTGAGCACCATCCTGTCCTGTTGCACACCTTGTACAGGAAGCAGAAGCACCCCAAGTTACCCACTGGATTTTAACCAGCAGTCCATGTTCCTAAAACTCATACACCATGCTAAAAGCAGCTCAATTTTAAGGCATCAACATATTTTCTTTTTCGCAGCCGTGAACTCTTTCATTAAAAAGCTTTGATAGGGGGAATTAAAAAGAACAGTAATAGTCAATAAATGCACCCAGCAGAGCATGTAGGAAATTGCAGTCTGTGTATCAGGACTAGATATTCAAAATTTTAAGCATCGTAATTACCTTGACCTGCCTGCACCCTAATGCAGGTATTACCTTCTGTCAGACCAGAAAAATTCAAACCCACTCACCATCAACTATCTGTTAAAAGAAGAGCCTCTTGCAAATTAGGTTGCCTTTCCTTCCAAAGGATATAGTTTTTCAATAGATCTCCCCAATAATACAAGCAATTGCTTTGCACCAGTCCCATACCCATTACAGAAAACGCAACAGAAAACACCAAGTCTCCTGTAAGGCTACTGTATACTTTTATGTCCTACATTTAAAAGATTGTTATTCTATTGTGGTTGAGATCAAATACCAAATCCTAATGAGCTGTCTTTCTCTGGAATTATTAAACTACAAATTATCTATGCAGATTATCTTTGTTCTCAACAACATTATCTTATTCTTATTTCTCCTTCCTGAATAACTGCTTATTACTTAGCAATTTTAAGCAAAACTGTATATTAATGTCTGAGGATAGAGATTTTTCTTTTCTAAAGGACGGTTGGGAAAAAAAACTGGTACATAAGAAACATTTCTTCCTTTTTTCTTTGACACAATTCTTCAGAGACGATAGGTTGCATCACCTTTCAAAGGGGTAAAAAGCATAAAGATATATATTTAATAATAACATAATAATAACTTTTTTATCTTTGAGAACATTACGGAGGAAAGTAATTTCATAAAAAGCTGTTTCTGCCACAGTAGAGGTTAAAAATAGTCACAAAATACTATACAGATGGCTCAACAGATCTAACACACTACTGTGCAGAGACACAGATTAGTCTACCTCTAGGACACTGCTCTTTCTGATAGGCATACCTTCAGATACAAGTAGAAGAAAAATTGTGGGAGTGAAGAAGGAGATTCTTTTTTTCAAAACTCTCAGCGTCTTTTTATAACACTATGTTGAGCTCTGCTGCAGCTTTTGAAAACTGAGGGTTTCACTCTGCATACACAATCCTAACAAAGAGCAAGACAAAACCCATGGCGGCACATTATAACAGCAACCTCCTACTGTGAACACCTCCTCACTCTGTCAAGAAGGAAAAAAGAAAGAAAAAAAAAAAAACAACCCCAAAAAAACCCCACCATACTCTAACCAGAGACAAACCCGTGGGTTATAAATGCCTTTTGTTTTTTTCCTCGTTTCTCCTCCCTATTGAAGATTCCTAGACACCCAAGAGACGAAAGACCTTGGTCCTATTCTTCCAAGCCTTGTAAAGACACCTTTGGTCCTGAAACCAGTACTTGTCTTCTCAGCTAGAACAAAGTGCCCAGAGTAGGTAAGGAAATAAAATACTGTCTAGCTCATTCTATCTCCCATCTTTAAAGTTACCTCTCTTCAGCAAGTGAGTTTGAGTATTATGTTACCTGGCAATAGGCACAGGCTCTGTTTCTAAAACGCTTTAAAGTATTTTCAATTTGTTTTCAGGAGCTATTATCTTTATTGATTTATATCTTTCTTATGCGATTGAGAATCCACATAAAAATAATGCCCTTTCAATCCCCCCAAAGAAATGAAGCTTGGTCTTAATGCAAGTGAAGCATACAAGGCACAGCTGTGATGGGCAGTTGGCCATTTCATGAGGATTACCACTGATTCTGTAAAAAGGGGAATTTAGGGCACTGGTTTTTGAGCAGCTAGAAAATAAACAGTCTATTTCATCAACATCTCAGCTACAGTAAGTGAGACATGACAGTAACCGAAACCTTAAAGTAGGAGAATGGTATAAAATACCAAATTCAAAAAAACTACACCAAATGACATGATGCTGTCTGACGCTGAGAGATTGGTGCCTATGAACCTCAGAGTACCAGATTCTCAGCTTCTTTTAAATACCTCATGATTAGATGATAGGTTCTTGATTATGATTTATGTTTGCTTAGTTTCTCTGTAGCCTTTTGCCCAAGATTCCGCGCTGTCCTCCCCCATCCCTAAAAGCTGTAGGTTGAGAAAAACAGAGACAGAACTCATTCAGGTGGCTGTAGCAGACATCACACTGCATATGAGATGTTCAGGAAAGCGATACACATACTAGTCAACGCTGTACAGGCTCCATTCCTCCCTAAGAGCATCCTCTCTTTTCCAAAGCCTTATGACTGGCAAGGCACCTTAATCAGGACTTCTTCAGGAATAAGGAGGAGAGAACAACAATCCACTCCTCGATAAGTAACTGGCAACACCCACCAGGTTATTATGAAGTTTTATGACTATTGCAAACATACAATTTCATAAATCACATGGCATAGCTAAGTTTCAAGCAACTAAATTTCATCCCTGAACTTGGAACATGATGAAGTTAGTTTTGGAGTGTTTTTTTTTAAGGATTATTACAGAACAGCTGAATAGCTCCTGAAGGGCCTTGACAGGGACTCTGGAGCTTGCTAATCATTCCTGTAATATAAGGAACATCTTCTTATGAAAAACCAAGGATTAACACTGTGGCTCCAAGTCACCTGATGCTTTTATAAAAGTATCTATCACAGCTGAAAAAAAAAGGGGGCTTTATACTAATTAATTAACTTTGAACCTGACTAAACTAGACATTTTACAATTTGAAACAGCACCACTCATTACTGCACACAAGATGGGCACTAAATGCAAAACCTCTTAGAGCAAGGAACTAGATTTATTATGGAATTACCAGAATGGAATAAGTGCTTTGAATTATTTATTTTCCACTAACCATTCAAAGAGAAGAACTTGAATGAGCCAAAATCCAATAAGTGAACCCATGATTTATGCATGAAGCATACCATATCAAATCATAATTTATGGCATACTGTATTCTAAGAAAAAAAAAAAAGAGTTTGTTAACAACTAAAACAACGGCAAGAGTGCAAAGGGATGCTCATAAAGAAAGAAACCTTGGTTTCAAGTTATCTGTCAAAATAGAATTAGAGAGAAAAAAATATAGTAAATATATCAGTTGCGGGATGAAGAAGAAAATTAACAAATGCGTTGTGGGAATTCTCTTTTTTCTATCATGAACACAACAGAGCTAAAAATTTACCTCTGCATTTGTTGACCAGCAAAAGCTTTTATTTTGCTTTTAAAACCCCCAAACAAACGAGCATCGAGGTACAAGTAGCAATTTCCACTTGTAACGCCGGAGCCCCTTCCCCCCCCTCCTCCAATGACACCTATTACTCTTTCTCCAGATTTATACTCGGGCAACAGCCTGGTGCGAAGTCTTAAAACCAGAAACGAGCCCAGAAACAAGAGCCGAGGGTGAACGACCCGTCCCCATCCCGCGGGCGGGCGGACGTGACTAAAATCACCTGTACGACACCTGAAAACGACCGGTTCTCGGGGAGAAAAACTTTGCCGCCGCGGGAGCGGCCGGCGGGGGCGGGGGCCGGGGCCGGATCGGGCCGGGGCCGGATCGGGCCGGACCGGGGTCCCGTGGCCCCCGCAGCGTGTGGGGGGCAGGAGGGCGGCTCTCCTCGCCCCGCCGGGCGCCCTTCCCGTGCGCCGCAGCCTCACGAGACTTGAAAACCGATAAAATACCCGAAAGCAGCAACACGCCTCCGGAGCACCACACACACACACACACACACAGAGGCATGTGTGCCGGCATGCACCGGGTACCCCCCAACCACCACCACCACCCCCCCCGCGGCGTATACCGCACGGAAAACCGCAGCGGAGACCCGCACCCACGCCTGCCCCTTCCCCCGGGCAGCCGCCCCGCCGCCCGCCCTGAGGACAGAGGGGTTTTACCACTGACCTTTCTGCTGCCTAAAGGACTGGATGGAGCCCGAATGGTGAACCATCTTGGCGGACGGCAGCCTGCCAGCTGCCAGCCCGCCGGCTGCGGGGCGGCGGCGGCAGGAGGGGGGGGGGGGGGGGGGGCGGGAACGCAGCGGCGAGGCCTGGCCCGCCCCGGCCCGCAGCCCCCCGGCGCCGCCGTTGCTTTGGTAACGGGAGGAGCTGAGCGGCCCGGCCCGCCGCACAGCGGAGGCCGAGGGAATGGCGCCGGCAGCCAGAGGCGGTAAGGCGGGCCCCCCCCCTCCGGAGTGGCGAAGGGCGGGCTCGGAGCCGGCGGCTTCCCCCACCGCCCCCCGGGGGGAAGGGGGGATTCAGTCAGCCCCGTCCGCCCGCCCGCGGGCAGCGGCGACCGGCGCGCTCAGCGCCCGCCCTTTGAACGGGAAAATCTGTGTGGGCCCCTCTGAGGGGGAGCGGCGGCCCGAACCCGGCGTCGCCCGAAAATCCCTCATCGGGACGGTTTTGTTAATTTCTACGGCTTCCCGGTAAGCCTTGTCTCTCCTTAAAAGACATCAGGTGTTACTGGTGAGCTAAAGGGGAAGCGAAGTATAAATTGCACCTCCTTTACGTAGTAATCGTGCGTTTACAGCGAGGCGTTGCGAGTTAGGTGTGTGTTTCGGCCCCTCCGTCCCCGTCGTAGCGCCGTAAACCTGTGTTGTGGCACCAGCCTTTTCTTTTCTTCATATATGTTACAAAACTTACAGTCTTCATCTTACTGGATATGGCTTTTTACAAAAAGACACTGAATTGCACATTCAAGGCCCCATGCGGCCCATTTCTACGCTATTTGTGTTATAAATTCCCTTTTGTCCACAGTGTATGCCAAGAGGCTCGTTCCAGATGATAAAAGATTCAAATTTATAAGGCTTTAATTTCTTTCCCGGTCTCCCTCTGCTGACATTACTCTCTCTGGATTCTGCGTAAGTTTCACGGTAGTATCATTCAACTCCTGTAAAATGTTTCCGTTCTTAATTCTCTTACCACAATAATCTCTATTTCTGGTCCTCCTGAATTCAGTCAGTCGGTTATTCCAGCCTGCGCGTAGAGTATCTATCTCCTCTTCTCCATTTAGGGATACGCGTGTCATTTACTCAACGGAGGTTAATCAAATCACCTATTGCCACCTCTGCAGCCAGGGGCAAAATCTGTATCATTCCTTCAAAGTCTGCGGCTCCATTTGTGTGCTACGAGATGTACTAGAGATTTCCTCTGGTAGTAAAGCAAAGATTGAACTTCCCCATAGTTGACAGGGGCTTGTAGTATACCATCTGCTTAAAAATTTACGATTGCCACCACTGGAACTACAGGCCAGTCTGTACTGTAAAGTTGTACTACTTTGTCTATGTCAGTTTCGTTAAACAACCACAATAGATACATACTTTTTTTTTTTTTTTTAGTATAAGGATGTTTTTCCGCTATGAAAACATGCTAAACAGCCATATGTAAACCAATACACCCATACAAGGGCTCTTACAGGTAGATAGATAAAATAAAAACTGCATCCTAACCGGGGAGATTATTCTCCAGCACTTTTTTCTAGAGTATATCAGACATTGCTCTTACCTAACGCGCAGCCGAGACATCCAACTGTTACCATAACGGGAAAAAAAAAAATAACCTTACCTCCTCAGGATAGCTGACCAAATTTTGTTTTTGTTTGGAACGTTTGCAGAAGGTTTGTTGTCAGTTAGTTTAGGAAAAGATGCAGAAGCTATGGTGCTGTGAAGACATTATCCTACTCATTTGTCAGTCTCCGGTGGCTTTCTGCACACTGAAGGTAATGGATGAGGCATTCCTCTGCACTCCTGCAATTTCAGGAAAACTGCTGGGAACAGCTCTTTCCTGCTGAGAGGCAGCACTATA
Source organism: Vanellus vanellus (assembly GCF_965231255.1). Classification (NCBI taxonomy): domain Eukaryota; kingdom Metazoa; phylum Chordata; class Aves; order Charadriiformes; family Charadriidae; genus Vanellus; species Vanellus vanellus. The sequence goes on along the minus strand of NC_138911.1, from coordinate 6,338,977 downwards.
GATGTTGCATGGCAGAATAAGGCAAGCGGAGACCAGCCAGGCTGGCTCTTGTTGATCAACAAATGCTGGAAAACAAGGAGCAAGCCAAAAGAAGAGGTAGAATGAAGTCCTTGTTTACTTTCCAGCTTTAATGTAGACGTTAGAATGGATAAGTAGGGATTAAAACCAAAATCTATGCCCAGCAACTGAGAGTCACTAGAGGAAAAAAAAAAATAAAAGTATAATTCAAACCACAAACTTAGTAGTTAATAATCATATGTATTCTGAAAACAGCAAGTGTAGTTCTTTCACTGTAATGGTCCAAACCTTTGTAAAGTTCTAGGCCAGAGCTATTTCTCTGGGAGACCTTGGCTGACACCTTTGACTTGCAAGTGAAATAGAAGAGCAGCATACATTATGCTCCCTTTCTTACCAGAGGAAAACAAAAGAGGACCATTATCTGCTCCCTTATGATAATAATCTACAAAATGCAGAGGGGGAGAAAAGGTGCTGATAAGTAAAATTACAGCCTAAAGAGCTTATCTGACAAACACCTGGAAAAGAGGCTGTCAGCTGGTCCACAGTCCTCCACGGAGAGATACAGAACTCTTGAATTCAGACACAATTATCCGACCCTATTAGTGCACAGAATGATGGGGAGAGAAAGCCAGGCTAAGGCAGTACGGAGGAACCCAGCAGAATAATTACATTCTGAGGGCAGAAATGAATTATTTTTCTACTTGTTTCTTAATAACGAAGCTCTATTTTTAGCAGTAAATAACACATACGTATGAAACTGCAGATACGACAGCTGGGGGTAAGGTCTGCGAAGAGAAGACAAAAATATCTCTACAAAGGTGTTTTAAATTAAATCCTTCACACTATCGCCTGACTAAGCTTGATAATTGTAAAATATGATAATATGAGAATCTGGAAAGATAATTCTTTGGTAAATAAGGGGAGATCGGTCCAGTTTAACAGTATTTTTAGAGTACCGTCAACAGGACAATTACGAATTGATGGTTAAGATATGTAGGAAATGCGTACGTTCTTAAAGTTCATATGCACAAGCTGCAATGGCTCTGAAACTTAAGGTAAAAATTTACCCTCACACTCACTATCTAGTCGATACTTCAGCTTTTTAAATCATTAGTATATTAAGCTGTCTCACGTTATCTGTAACGTTTTATAAACATTTTCTAAAACAGATCAAAACACTGGACTTAGTGAAGAGAGCAGGATCAAACAGAACTAGACTTAAACCTTTTATGTCTACAAGTCAACAAAACCAAAATCATGGCTCAAAAAGGTTAAGGTTGATCTACCTGCGCATCTGACTGAGTTTTTGCTCAGGTTTGAGGTATTCAGTTTTGACATTAAGATTAACTCTGTTTTATAGATAGACAGGCCTTTTTCATGAGATAGAGTCTTTGTCAGGAGAGATTAGAAAGTAATATTTGCTATTTTGCTCTCGCTTCATCACAATACGTGTAGCTCTATGCATATTTCTGTTACCTGGGATCTGTAAAAATTTTGCCTGTTAAGAGCAGGAGGACTGAATCTCCAGATTTGCTTTCGACCAGGAAGTTGTTTTGCTAGTAAAACAGGCTATCAGAGAGATATGTTTGAAATTAAATTTTGTACTTCCATAGCGCTTTTCAGAAAGCCACCGGAAATAGAACCGTAAGTTAAAACCTAGTTAGCCTGTGATAAGTGGCATATGGCAATTATTTCCTTCAGAAATATAGCCATCTCAAAAGTTAATTATAGCCAGCTGTTAACTATTGCCCAGAAAGAAAACTAAACTTAGTCCAAAAAGAAACTCATGAGGTTTAGCCAGTGCAAAATTCTGCACCTGGAAAAACCCCATGCATCAGTTCAGGCTGATGGGAAGGACCTGAAGGTTATGGGAAACACCAGCTTGAATACCAGCCAACTGTGCACTTGCATCACAAATAAGGCAAACCTTAGGAGAAATATAGCCAGCAGATCAGCGGGTTATTAATCCCCTTTACTTGGCAGGACTGTAGCTGCATTTGCAATACTGCTTCTAGGTTTCCTGCTTCACATCCTCTCAATTCAGGAAAGGTGTTGGAAGACTGGAGAAGGTCCATACAAGGGCTACCCAAGATGGTCAGGGGCCTACAATATATAAACTATGAGAAGCTGAAGAAACTGGGTTTATTTAATTTGAAAAATAAACTGAGGAGTTCCAGCAGCCTACAATAACTTGGAAGTCACTTAGAAAGATGATGGTACCAAACTCATTTTAGTGCTAAATGATCCGATTAATGACAACAGCCACACATTATAGCACATGAGGTTCAGATTGAACGCTAGGAATAAGTTTTTACAGCATTGGTAATGCACCGTCAGAACAGGTTATGCACAAAGTAGTGAAATATCTATTCATGAAGGTTGACAAAATTTACCTTGACCAAGCGATATCTGACCCCGTTTGGTGATGGCAATGGTAAAGCTTCAGAACAGGAGGTTGGATTAGATGACCTTCAATGGTTATAATACAGGATGTAATAAAAAGCAAATGCAAGGGAGTTGGAACCAGACTAATTCAAACCAGGAGGCAGACACACAATTTTGAATTGTTATTAAAACAAACTATAAAGTTATATTATTTTTTCATATCTGTAACAAAGGATCTTATTGAATATATGCTTATGGAGCTCATTAAAGTGCAAAATAGCGTGATGATATTCAATGGCCTATAATATAAATTAAAAATCAAATGTCCCTTCTCAAACATACCGATTTCTAAAATTCTTGCAAAGTACAATTTCTAAACAATTTGCAGGAAGACTTTGGCAATAGAGGTGATTCCTTAGTCTAAAATGTTTTATTGCTTTTCTATCAATTTTCATGTAATACATTTAAATAGTATGAAAAATTAATGTTTACAGAATTGTTGAGTCCATCTCTTTCAAGGAGGGCAGTTCTGTACTATTTAAAGCTCTGCAATGCAAACTTCATCTTGTTCAATATTTGCAGTAAGATTGTTTGCAAATGTTCTGATCTTACTGAAAACAATGGGAATTTTGCCATAGACCCGAGCACGATGAGGAGGCCCTCCATTAGCTCTGATAAAGCTGTCAGTCACTATGAAGAAGCTCTAGAAAGCAGATGACGGAGCATGCTAATATGTGTAGTAGATGAATCAAAAAATTCAACATTCCTATAAAGTTTTTACTTTGTGTTGCTAAGACACTAACCGTTGAAATCTCACAGATTTCCATATTTTAATATTTCATTTCTAAGGTAATTTGAGACTTTTTCTCTCTGGCTAGATAGAATTTTCTTATATCCACGGAATAAACTGTGTTTTCTGACTGATTTTGGGCCTTGATTCTGTAGCTCACTGTAATTGCATGCTTACTTTTAAACTTGTGTTTTAAAGATTCATGTTTACATCCTAATCATTTCCCTGAATAGAGTTACTTTTCCAGTTTTGGCCTTAACTTATCCAGCTAGCACGAGAAACAGAAAGAAACCTACAGTTCATATGTCTGGCAAAATTTAATTTCCCTCAGCAAAGCAGCTCAATTTTGCTCTAAAACATTTGGGTCAAAATGCCAAACTAGAATTTTAAGGAGTTCAGCATTCTTTTGCTGAAGACTTACACAGAAGTGAAAAGATGGTGAAATGTCTGTTTGCTAAAATATCCCTTTAAAATAATGCAAAGAGATGATAAAGAAAGCACTAATATCAAGAAACAGGTGAAGAGGGAAAACCAGAATTATAATAGCAGCATCCAACGCTCACGCCTATCTAAATTTCCCATGTAGGCAACCTTCTACATAGTCTTATTTTTCTTTTCTATTATACGTCTCAGTTTTCTTATTTCACATTTTATCTGAAACAAGCAGCAAGAAAGATTATTGTTAACCAACCTTGCAGTACCAGTTACCAAACTGCTGCAAAATAATTCTGTTTCTTATTAGCAGCCGAATACGTCAAGTAAAGAAGAAAATAATCAGATAGACTAAAAAACAATCACTATCAACGATGAAGTTATCTATCATGCAATTTGTGTTTCCACTGTATAAATCTGTTCTGCAAATCTGTGCATCTTTTCTTAAGTACCATGTGGTCAGCACAGGAGCCTCAAGAGTGACAGTTGTAGAAACTTTTAGAAACAAGACATTAATGTACTCCTTAGCTGTGTAGTCTAAATTTACAGAAAAAAAAAAAAACAAAAACAACCAAACAAAAAACCCAAACCCAAAACCAAACAAAAAAACACACCCACACACCCTCCAGTTATCAGTTAGGTATTTGTTCCTAGATTTACTATTGTTTCCTGGGTTATCAACTCCTTGGTTTAGGGTTTAACCCTCTGTTACTGCTTAGTGCATTTCTGACAGCCGAGCCTTTCATCACCTCCAAGCTACTTCTGTTTAGAACCTCTCAGGTGTCACTATTTGGGTTTCTCTGGACACATACCTGCTCTTTTTCCCAACTACTATTTTTTACCCTCTGTCATCACCCCCCCAAAAAAAAGCCGAGAAAAGTCAGCTTACAAACTATTAAAAGGAGCAGCAAGAGAAGGCAAAACGGGAGGAATGGGCAGAGTTTATGAGCATGGCCAGCCACTTACTATATAAAACCTCTACCTGCACGTCGTTTGGCTATTTCCACTCACATCGAGATGGAAACGGTAAGGTAACAGTACGTGAGCTTGACATGTTACCTGCACACGAGGGAGAAGTAAAATTAATTGATACCGTTCATTCAGGAAAGACAGTCTTTCCTGCTATACATTCCTTTACGACACTCAGAACAGCAAAGTCCCAGTCCGCAGCTGAAAGTCCTAGGATTACAATAATACAAACAAAATGGTTCAACAAAAACCTAAGGATATCCTCTTGGCAGCAGCTAGCATGGTAACGTAATGTCACTGCATAGCAATATCAGACTTTTCCTTTCCAGCTTGTATAAAACACTGAAGTTCAGATATGGTTATTTTACTTTTAAATTTATCTCACAGCATGCCTGTGTTCCTTGTCAGCCAACCTGCCATCTTCCAAAGCTACAGGAACTGCTGAGACTTCTTCAAAGATGACTATTTCTTCATTGCAGCATCATCAATGAAATCATAACAGGGTGTTTCAATTAGCATCTTCCCAGAAATTTCTCTCTTCGGCATCATACTCACACGCAGCTTTGGGCTTTTTTCCTGTTGCATGACCAGACTCCTCCACGGCTGCATCAGACCATGTCAGGTACTATGTCCTTATTCCAACTCCCCACTAGAACTACAGCACGTATTTTCTCTGACAGCGACATCTGAGAGTGGATCGGTGCCAAACGTGTGAGCTGCAAGCCCACACACATATTTACCATGCATCAATCACCTCCCCATCATTTTGGAAGAAACATACTGAGGTGGGTTATCCTGTCCCACAGGCTTCTGTGTTCCACCACCACAGATCTTGCCTGCTGGGCTACACCAGGTGAACTCCCACAAGACTCATGCCTCCTGGCATTAACGCTATAGGCAATGTGTCGCAGAGAAATTAGCATGGTGCCATCTGGCCTAGTGATCCTATATTCTGACCTGGGAAGAATGATACTATTACACAGCAAGAAGATAAGTAACTGTAATGTTGCGGATGCTTTTTTATAAAATTGATCTCTCTGAGTTACCTTCACATCACATCCAAGGGCAACAATGTGGGCTTTAGGGAAAAAAAAAAAGGAAAAAACGGCTTTTTTTTTTCTTTTTATTATAGAGCAAAAGTACAGTGCTTTGTTCCATAACAGTATTTTATGTAAATTTTCAAAATACTTAAGACTGACAGAAAAGTGGGGTAAGATTTTCAAACGTAATATATTTATGATGATCACAAATGGCTTTTAATTGGGTCATGATTTACCAACGTCTCTGAAAATTTCAAATACCAAACAAGGCGTATGTATTTCTGTTTTAAAGTGTCAGGAAGAAAAAGACATTTCAGAATTTAAATACTGTCTTGTTGAATTTGCAACCCAGAAAGTCAAAGTAATGCAGTATTGAATGATTAGACATCAGCAAGTGGGTGATGGGAGAGGAACGTTTTCCTTGTCTACAAACACCACGCTAATTTAAGGGCACTGTCATAGGCTCCCTATGAGCTAAAAGGACTCAAGTCAAATCAGCTGTGAATGTTCTCAAGGATTTATTTCAAGAGATATCTAGATTACGCTTTGTTCCTATACACACGCACAGATAGTCTATTAGTCTGTTAAAACGTGGCTTACTCTCGGAAGATATATTTATTTCTACGCCTCTTAGAGGAGCCAAATGAACTCGCTGCAGAGAGGATATTTGTACATGACTCGTATCCTAGACAAGAGTTATTACATACCAGATGCTGTAAAAAGAACAATCTCTTGGAACACGTAGTATATATACTGTTAAAGAATAATAAACAAGAGTATGAATGCTGGGGCTTGTGGACTACTCACCTGACACACCTGCAAAACCAGAATGTAAATCAGAGTTAATAAAAAAAACAGATTTCTTTTTTGTTTTTCCTCCTCCTCCCTCTTTCCCAATTTAAATTCTTCTTTTCAGTGTCAGGCGGAGTTGTATTTCTTTAGCCTTCTTACGCTGAATGTTTTGCATTTAAAAGATGTCACATGTTGAAAGAATGAATTGTGTGTGGCCACAGAAACAATAGAAAAATGCAGTCAGCTTCATATTCTTTTAGGTAGAATTTTCTAAGATATTGCAGGAAAATGAACATTTTCTTCTCTGAAGAGGGCGTTTCTAGCTTAGCTTTCTCTTTTTTCCTCTTCTTTTAAATGGAAACTTGAGACGTTGTGAAAATGTGCAAATATCAGTGCAAAGGATAAAACAGTTTGGGTTTTTTTTTCCCCTGAGAGAAAAATGGCATTTTTCTTTTAGATTTGACAGTAGATGGAAGGGCATGGAGCATTTTTAACGTTATTTTCTTTAGACAAGGCAAATAGCAAGCAAATAGTTTGTTCTGCCTCCCTTCCTCTCAGTTTTTCCCTGTGAGGCATCCATGCAAGAAGCATGATGTACTTTCATTCCACTGTGGGGTGAGAACATGAAGGAATACATACAGGTACTATCTATACGTCTCTCTCTATATAGTCTATAGGCATTATATAGGATGTAAAGTAGCAAAGGCATTCCTGCAGGCTCCCGAGGGTTGGTAAGGGGACCAACTTGCTGCCAGGACCCACCCTGGGGAAGAGGGACTTTCCAATTCCCTCTGACTTCAACAAAGAAATAAGGATAATGGATGCTTTTTCCCTAACCCACGTTCTACAGTTTGGAGTGATAAACCTATTGGGAAATTTGTTACTATATTGTTTTATAGTTACTGGTTTTTGGGATGGGATTGGGCTGATGAGATTAGGTCGGGAGTTCGTAAAGCCTTTGTCTGCTTCATTAGGAACGGTTAACTATCTCCGTTTTATTTAACACAAATGGCAGTATTAGAATGATATAAAAACAGAGCCACTGAATAACTGAATCTATCATCTGTTTAAATTCAGGCCAAGTTTTCCGTCCTGTTTCATCCCACTGGCAACATTCGTTTATGCTACCCTGAGGCCTGAATTAACAGAAAGTTGGAAACACTGTATATAATATCTTCGATTTAAGTACAACAGGTTATTTACCTTTAAGCTGGTACGACAATTTGTATTGTATTTCAAAATCCATTTTTAAAAGGCTTTCATGTGAAATAAATTGAACAGCTATTCTATAGCTGATTCTAAACAAGCTAAAAAAAAGGCTGATTATTTTCAGTCAAAGTGGAATTGCACACTATGGAATTGCATTTCTTTTACTTAATAAGATGGTTGTAAATTACGGTAATAATACTGTACGCACAGACGCAGCTTTCCACGTCTGCTTTTTCTATTTGTATTAGGTAGGATTCTAGCTATTCAAAATCTTTAGAAATAGCAATGTCTTTGTAATGTAAGTATTCATGATTATTGTGTTAATATAGAATTCTACTGATTAATTACACAATGCTTCATTGTTTTTAGGAAGTTATCCATGCTAGTTACTCTGAAAATGTATTCTAGTAAATTACAAACTTTTTTTAAAATGCTCATCTGTAAGGCAGTAGCAGTTTTGATTTCTCAATTTATTTGCATGCATTTTATTTATTGAAAAGCATATATTTGGTAGTGCATGAAGAGCTATCAGTAATCAGTACTATTTCCATGATCGTTACAAAAAGAAAATAGAAAAAAAAAAAAATCAGTGCATACCTACTTCTTGCTTGTATATCGTGTTTAGATTTCACGTGCTCTAAAGCGCTACATCTTAAGAGCCCGTTTAGTGGTGTTCAACGGTTTGCAGTGCTCTTTAAGCGAGTGTTGTTCCTGACTATTACTGCTGCAGAAGTAATGTGAACTGACTGACTGTACTGTATCGTATTTCAGCATCATTTAGAACTATACAGATGAAGTAAGCTGTCAAGAGCAGAAAAATACTTGTCAGTCTCAATGCACCCAAGGCAAAATCCGCAAGTTGTTTTCACATACTCATTTTAACTTCTTGTTTTAATATATACACAAATCTTTGCACTTGAAATCAGATAGATACCATTTCCCTCTATGAACTGAAAACAAGAGAAATAGAGTACTTTTGTATGCCATTGTCCAAACCTGAGGGCTGCAGTTTCTCAAGATGAAAATGCTAGTTCACCTCGGTCCGTCACATGCTGCTTGTTTCACTGTTTATCTCAAAAGCACATACTGTCAGTGCTGCCGGAGAGCTTGATGGCCTTATGATGTGCGCTCAGAGGTTTTAAAACAGTGGCAAAACATTTGCTTAAAATGATTATTAAAGCATTCTTCTCTCCTTTATTCCTTCAGAAGCGTAAAAAAAAATCCTATTCCAGCAAGACTGTATAAATTGCAGAGATGCAAGCATACACTGTGTCACTTGAACCAGAGCCTTCGGTTCCCCAAAACAGTATAGCAGAATACTCAAGGATAGGTCCCCAATACAGGACATGTAGAGGAAAAGAGAGAACCTGCCAAACATAGCACTTCCCCCCAGCCCGCACGCGCACGGGAAAAGCCAGTAGGTAGGTAGGTTTCAGCCATTCTACCCTCTATTTTAAGCTTCAGAGAAGCAGCATCAAATTTTTAACTCCTTCAGGAAAATACTTTGCCAGATCACTGGCAAAACCTGATTTTCTAGCTCAGTTGAGGTGTGTACACTGGTGTGACTGAAGCAAGACGTGCTGGAACCTGGGAAGACAAAAGGTGAGGTGCTTATATAGGGGAAGTGTGATAGCTACAAATTGAGTATTTTAAGAGAGCTAGGGCACACTATTAGCTGTTTTAGCTTTAAACAAATATTATCCCAAATGAAAAGCCCCATGTTTTTCCACGTTTCTGCTGTTAACTGTCTTACGAGTCAAACAAAGCTCAGTTCAACATCAGGTGAGAATGTTATGTGAGAAACTCTATGGCTGCAAAAGCCATAGTCAATAACCGCCTAGAGGAATCCGTGGGATTCTGAAAACCATCAGCTTGGCTTGGATAGGAGAGCTGAGGCTGCCTCTGCAAACTGTCAGCAAATTGAGCTCTGTGTCTCTCGATCTATGTATACGCATATTTACACAAATATATACGTACAAATATACGCATGCGTATTTCCCACTACTTCTTTTCAGGAAAAGAATCATGCTAACACAGCAGGCTTTACCATCCTGTGCTATGGAGTGCAGCAGGAGAGAGTGTAGGGAGCGAAGGTTGTCCCGGGAAAGGCAAGCGGAGGTGAGGAAAGGAGAAGGGTGAAAAATAATCTTGGGAGCCTCCTGAAAGCCATACATTTTTTTCATGACCGCTCTTTGCCAGCCCTCCACGTATAACGCTTTTTGAGTCATGCAGCGGTAGTTGAGACAAAACCATGCTTTTTTGAATATATACACATATGTATCATTTGCGTGTGTGTGTATATATACGTGTGTGTATGAGATATATGTCATCACACCACGCAATCATTCTGTTTATACTAACTGGTGTTGTAACGGCAATGAAGAATGAAAGCCATGAATTTTGTGATTAGTAGTCGATTGGCAAAAGGCAGCAAAAAAGGTGTCAAGAAAATATGCGAGCCGGGTCCCCCACGTTGCTTCTGCTTTTTGGTACGCTGTATCCTAACCAACAAATTGGTTGCCCAGTATTCGTGGAACAGAGTTTATAACAGCATCCAATGCCATATTTTTCAAATGTAAACGTAGCTTCTGAATAAAAGATGGTTCCCATTGCGTGACTAGATGTATATGACAAAAATGCTTCCAGTCTCATCACGATGACGGAGCTGTAAGGAGAAGATTGCCGGAGCTGATCCCTCAAGCACAGCCTGACTCCACCTTATGTCTAACCAGCCCAGAGCCGCAGGACGCGGGTGATCCAGTGCTGTGCACCAAAGGTCCGCACAACAGACAGAGTAAATAATCCCATCCCAACCAATAGTTGGGATAGGTTAATTGCCTATATTTTTTTTTTCATCCTCAACTGTAATGAACGACAGCAATAACGGCTTATTAAGAAACACAAGCCTTATTTTATTATTTTTTTTTCCCGATTCATTGATATCGCTATTCAGTTATCCATAGCTATTTTTAGTTATATTTGCATTGTAACAGTGACACCCACTGGCCAATATAAATAGCACCAGGTTATTTTCCACAGAATAGGACTTCGTTATTAAACTAATAGGGACTTTAAATACCTAAACAGATTTATTTAGGATTAAAGTAAATACAACTGATTGTTCATTGTCCGGTGAAACACGGAATACATTAGGGATTATGGTACTGCAGTACTGCACATTTTACATTTAGTCTCCTCAGGTAAGGAGATAAAATGAAAATAAATAAAATTGACATAGAAAAATAAAACTAAATCAAACACAGTAGCAAAAAAAAAAAAAAGGCAAAAAAAACCCTAGTGTGAAAAGAAACATCCATTATCAAAAAAATAGTCACGATAAACAGATATTCTGAAAACTTCTGCATTTCAGTCTCCGAGAAAATAATAACGTAGAATTTCTCGACATTTTAGAATTGAACTAAATTCTGGATATTGCAAAAAAAGTGATTTTCTTTTAAGTCGGGCAAATTTATACCAGTGATAAAGATAGTATCACAACAATATAACAACACGAGCATGATAAGCAACAGCAAGAAAAAATCATGTCTCTGGTCAGGAGGGTGAGGAGCAGAGGAAATACAGCCCTGAATGAGTAGGGGGCACTTGTCATTTTTATGCCACTGTTTTTTTGTGGGATGCAGATTTCAGGAGAGACATCAGGAAGAGGAAGCACCCTGCAACTTCCCGGAGAGCTTTAGGTTTGTTTCAGATAAATCAGGTAATTATTTGTCGGACTTATTTGTGCCATGGGGTCCCTCTTTCAGTGGAAACAGACTCAAGCTGATGCTTTAAGCTTAGGAAGTTGCAAGATAACTACCCTTCAAAAAAGTCAGAAGTAAGTTGTATGAGAAATCAGGTTAAAGTAAAATTTAGAGAAAAGAAAGATTATAAATCCATTTCCTGTTCGCTGATGGCTCATGGAAGAACAGAAAAGGAGCAAAAAAAAAAAAAAAGAAAATGTTGAAAAAACCAATACATAGATGTATTCATGTTCTGAACAAAATGTTGCAAACACTGAATAAGCCTAAGAGAACTAATCTAACTTCACGACTAACGATGTAAAGAATGGATAAACGGAGTTAAAGTTCTTCACTCTTCCTTTAAAAACTGTGGCTCTGGTATATTTATTGCTTCCCCCCGACTTAAAGAAAAATCACAGCTATTCTCTGTAAACTGTCTATCCTGTTAGGAATGTACACAAATAAAGACAATCCCTATTGCTACAAACATTGTGTATCTGGACTTCTTCCTTGGACTTAAAGGGAGGACCACCCTGGTGACATGTGGCAGGAAAAATGGTAATAAGATAAATCAGTTAATCTTGGTGTTGATGAATTGTTCTACGGGAAAGGAGTCGCAACGGGGAAACTGTTTATGCTGCGAAAAGAGCGTTCAGAGAAAAAAGCAGCAGACAAGAACGGGAGGTAAACGAGAAGTGTGGGCTTGGATGGTTGAACTTTTTTCTGACTTTCAGTTCTGTCCTTCTGTCAGTACTGGAGAAACAGAATGTGCAAAACAGCGCTCAGGTGTGGTAGGAGGAAGACGCTCACTGATACTTCAGCTGACTGAACTGGGGGCACTTGTCATTTTTACGCCACTGGTTTTGTCTGGGATGCAGATTTCAGGAGAGGCATCAGGAAGAGGAAGCACCCTGCAACTTCCCAGAGGGCCATAGATTTATTTCAGATAAATCAGGTAGTTACTTGTCTGAGTTATTTGTGCCGTGGGGTCCCCCTTTCAGTGTAAACAGACTTAAGCATGAGTGATAAGAATAAAAAAGTACAAGCCCGTTTCTTCTTCCTTCCCAGCTCATGCTGTCTCTGTGCTCATGCAGCTTTATCAACCTAACACCTAGAGCGTTTTACGCACAGAGATGGATTTATTCTCAAAAAGAGGTAAGAGGCAGGTCTTGAAGGAGCCCATGAAGTATATTGATGTGGCCTCCCTTACAAGCCTGGAAGAGGAGGACCCGGATGTCACAGAGGGAACATGACAATAACACGGTCACAGATAATTTTTTTTTTTTTAAACAGAAGCTGCTGAAACCAGAAACCACAACCAAGAGTGATGAAAATAATCCAGTTAAAAACCCCATACCATCACGATCCATGAGTTATCTCTTCTAGGGACCAAGCGTGCAAAGGTTATCTCTATTTTAACAAGCAGGGGAATAAGGGAGAGAAAAGATATTAAAGATATTTTAATTTTCAAAGAAACTCAGAGGTTTCATTTCTATGCCTTCCTTGCCTTGGACCCGTCCATCTGCGCCCTACCCACACCTGGGCATTCAGCCCTAGGTTTTCCAGCCCTTTTCCCTGGTTATTAACGGAGCCGCATCTACCAGCACCGAACAGCCACGAGTCTCATAATAAATGTTCTTCTAGAAACTGTAAGAAGTAACTCAAATCTCTGCTCTCCCCAAGCCCGTTTCACACCAATTAAATATTTATGTGACCACAGGAGAAGGTGTTTGATGGTATGTGATTTCAGCTGGGTGAAAACTGCTGCTATGATAAATACTTAATAATTTATACAAACCAGCACCTCCCAGAACAACTTCGGTAAGAGAAAAAGGCAACATCTGGTAGACGGGAGACACCTGGAATTTGGGAGGTTTACGCTCCGCTATGTGCTCCGAGACATAGCACTCAATCAATCTTTTAAGATCACGGTGTTGTCCCCCTGCTGTCACAGAGAGCTACGGCCGCTCTACATTTTTCTTTTCCCGGCCCGTGACCTACCCAGCTGCTTTGCTGAAGCGGGAAGGCCGGTGCCTACATGCTAAAAGCATTTAAAAAGTTCCCTGAGGAGCTGTGGTGGGGTGAGGTGGGGGGAGATACCTTCAGCTGAGGGTCTGCGTGAACATGCCGACAGCGCCGGGCTCCAGCAGCAAAAGAGGTGTGGGGTTGCCCTGGGTACCTCTGCTCACAGAAGTGGAAGCTGGGGCAGGAACACGGCTGGATTCGGGCCACGGGTGGTGCCGAGAAGGACCAGCAGAGCGTGAAAGGAGGTCAACTGCCATTTTCAATCGAGTTATCCGCAGTATCTTCGCAAAAATCTCCCTTGCATCTCTCCAGTGCCGTTTTCCCTATAAGCGTCTACCGAAAGACAGACACGTTTGGAGAGCAAAATAAAGGTAAACTACCCGAATATCATTTGTAATTGCTAGCAAAAGTTGGTTACACGCTCACTGGCAGGGAAGCACCTGCGAGCCCCTCATAGCCTGTAAGGCTGAGGCAGGTGGCAAATACACAGGTTGCAATTTACAAAGGTGAAAGAAAAGAAGGCTAGCATGTGGAAACTAGATGACATTAAAATATAAATAATAATTAATAAAACAAATGAATAATAATAAAAATATAAGTGTGCAGAAGAAACCAAATACTTAGGAAAATAGATTTGAAAGCAAAACTTACATATCTATAAGTGAAAGTCAGGTAAGATGTTTTTATAGACTTTATTGCCCTCTATATGCTTCCTAATATTTTGAGCAATTGGAAAACACGGTGTAATCTGACTCTTGTAACAAAGCCATTGGCAAACGGGCTCTTCCTTTGTAAAGAGTGCATTGAGTTCAAATTCTTTTGAAAGATTAGAGAAAAAATAAAACAGCAAAGGAACGTTCATAAATTGTGGTTACATAAACCTAACTCGTACTAAGGAAATATCGGAGTAGGGGCAAATGTTTATGTTGGGGTTATATGTAACTACTTGAGCATCTATAATGCCAGTATCTAGGGAAAAAAACAACAAAACAAACCTGTCAGACCTAAACTAAAAAGGGATTATATACAATTTAATTAGTGGCAGTCACTGGTAGAGAACTGGAATCACGTTCTTAGGCCTGATCTTCTCTAGAGCTGAACTGGGACTATACAGTAACAAAGATTTGTCTCCCTTTTATTTCATTGCAGAAATCGATGAACAGTAATGAAAGTGGCAGAAAGAAAAAGGATATTAGGGGTCTAAAAAGTAATTGTGTAAATACATACAGGACTGGAGAATTACCCCCCTTTTCCTTTACAAGTTTTCTGGGGCTCTACGTCAATCATTTAAATCAAACTTCTATGCAGTTCCTAAAAGTAATACAAGACCTAACGCTCTTTTCCAGTTTCCAAAATTAAATATTTCGGGTTTTATCACAGCATAGGTACTTCCCAATACAGTAGGTTTCCTAGACTCACGGTTTCCTCATCCAGAAATAACAGACAATTCTTTTAAAAGGTGGCGATTTCAGAGATTTCTTTTCCGGTTATGTTCTGGTACGTAACTGCACCATCTCTAAATCATTAAAAGGTCATGAAATTTATAGAACCGGTGCATAAAAATGATAAAAACATGTAACATTTAAATTGTCCCTTTTGGTTTCTGCCCACCCTATTTTTTAATGCATTCCAAAATGGGTATTTCTACAGCTGCTCCCAAACACAGGATCTTTCAGTCTGTCATCGGTTGGACGAAGGCAGTGTTGGGAAATACAAACGCAGTTCAGTGTCTATAAGGAACCCTCAAAAATCAACCACCTCAAAAGCATTTACTTTTTTGAGAGACTTCTAGAGGTGTGTCAAATCACAAAACATCCACCACAGATATTTTTTTTCCCTTGTTCCCCTACGCTTGAGTACACGCAAGTGTTTCTGTACTGAGAGACCAGCTCGACCAGGCCTCGATACAGCCCTGAATATGAAAACACACAAATTTCATTGCTCGATGGAGGCAGCCCGCTGTATTCGTGAGGACCCTCATGAGAGCAGTGGGAGGCGTTCGTAAATCCTCACGCTGTGATGTGGAACAAGGACCGCCAACCTCAGCTGTCCCCCGACTGGTGTCGATCGTCAGCACGTGCTTTGGAGCTGTTCCACGTGGCATTGGGAGTTAAATTCTCCTTGTGTCGGTGGGAGAAATGCCGAGCAATTAATGTGTGGCATACCAAGCTTCCTAATTAATAACAAAAGTTTCATGCCTAAGTCCAGTCTGGCTTTGACTTTGCTGTCTTCCACCCTCTCTCAGTCCCTACTGAAAGGTCGTTTTTGGCAGACAAGTGGCAATCCAGAATTTCTTTTCAGGCTCCTTTTAGCATAGGCAACCACAGAACTCAGCTGTGTGCCGTGAGTTAGTCCGGCGGGCCAACGTGGTCCCCACAGACACACCAAGCACATGTGGCACTGGAGCGTGAGACGAGAAATAATTCTACCACGGCACTAGTGAAAACACAAGACAAAATGAAAACTGATGAGATTTCCCCACTAACGGAGAGACCGACCAGCTGATAGAACTCCTTTTAATACCTGTGGCAGAGCTAAAGGTATTCGTATTTCTTTGCAGAGAGAAACTGGTGGTAGTGTGGGTTGACCGTGTGGTGTCAAAGAGTCTCAACGGGTCAGTCCGGAGATCTGGATCGCCTTGGCAGCCCCCCCCCCCCCCCCCAGGTACCACCAGTAGGTGCTCTCAGAGTGCGGCCAGCGATACCTCCTCGTACAGCAGCTTACCAGCAGCCTTCAGACTCATATTCCCACTGTTTATAGGACACTTCCTTCCCTCTTTGCTTCAGCTTTCCCCTCTCCGAAACAGAAATGTCTACTTAAATAAGCATTTTAGAAAAGTATCACCTCACAGGTGTGCCCAGCATTCCTAATTATTAATTGTTCACTTTTAGCAGAGGGCATTCATAATTTGAAGAAGAGCATATCTGAATAAAATCAGAACATCAGCGAACCTGGGAGTTTTGGAAAAAATTGTAGAAGCTCAGACAGCTTCCCGGTGGAAGCAGCCAGGTGTATTAAAAGCGTGTGCTCCTTTACGTGCTTCAGGATTTATGAAACACGTTGTCATCCCAGGATGATAAAAGCTGGAATCAAAGATACTACCTTAGCGTGCTTTATTAGAGCAAATAGTAAATCTCCAATGGATGAAATGTTGTTTCCTTTAGGAATGGCACGTTCCTCTTGGGTAGTTCTGAAAATAATATAAACAGGAAAACAATTTCTGTAGTGTTAGTGGAAAGATCACCCAATTTACATAATTCTGTTGGGGGGAGGGCGACAGCAATGGGGCTGCTGGCGTCCTGGCAAACCAGAAAGCCCGTGATGCGAAGTAGAATAAGAAAATATGATACGCTAAATCCCATGAGATTTTTTTCAGCCATACGAGTTTAAATTCTCTGCGTGCGTCTGCAGAGTTTCGAGGGTGTGCCCAGGTGATATGGTCAAAAGTGATGATGTCACAGAACAGACAAGTAAAGGATGTCGTTTACCGTCATATGTACCATTCTTGATCTGGGTAAGTTACACTTTAGTTTTCAGTAGATCTTCCCATACGTTCATTTGGATATTTTCTAGAAGTGTCGAAACTAATTGAAGAGATTGATAATATCCATTATCACAATTACAACTTAAATCTGAAAGTAGACACCCAAAAGGATAATTGAATCTATTCTCCACGTGTAGACTAATGGCGTGAAAATGAAGAAATATGAAACACTATTCTACTAAAAGAAAAAAAATGATTTAAGTAAAATGAGAATATAATGGTTATTTCAGAATTAATTTCCAGGGAACAGCGTAAATTTTAAAACAGGCTCACTCAAGCCAGTCACCGTTAGAAATGAACAAGACCGGCCTGAACAGCGGAATTATTACTATTTGAGAGTTATCTTGCCTCAAGGCCAAAGGATTTCTACTGCTCTGCTATCAGCTGGATGGAAAATCGTGGGACTCTAGCTTCAGGGGGAAGGAATGGCTTTCTCATGTTTACTGTCACTTCAACAGTAAGGGTTCCCTGACTTTATCCATTGGAGATCGAAGCACACTTTTATTTTACTTCATGTACCACTTCAATTGCACTTAAAGACAAATGTTGATCTTCTGTACTCTGTACACGTTCTTCTTTTTGATTGCGTGGTTATCTGATCAGAATTTTACTCGCTTCTGATTTATTTAGCCAATAAGCACATCGGGAAAGTTTTAGAGCAACTTTCTCTCACAAAATTTGCAGCTGCAGAGCAAAACATCAAATGATGTAAACAGTTCTTCCCTCACCGGTGCTCATGGAAAGCATCAGGTCCTCTTCATGGCTTTGTGTTACCAGGGGTAAAACTGCTACCAGGGGTAAAACTGCTGAGCAGGATATTTGGCTCAGTAACAATATTTTTCCTCACAGCACCATGTGTAGAAAGAAAAAAAAAAAGGTCTTAATTTCAATCATTTTGATTTGGATTCTCAGGAGTCAAAAAATTAACTCCATCATCGTAAAATCACTCCAGAGGTAAGCAACAGACATCACCTTTATGTATTTTCTAATTCTTATTTCAGTATTAGGTAAACTGACCTGTCTTACCTAAAATAGTCCAAAGGCCATTCTCTTGGGAAACCTGCCAGAGAGTTGTTTTTGTGCAGAGGTTTATTGAAAGACACTTGATTATTTTAGATAGATTAAAATAGCTCGCAAAAACACATTTAAACCTTTCTATCATCTTTTTACCTCCCTGAGTAACACGCTATTGTTCCATTATCCAAGAGACAGCATTATAGCATGCCAGAAAACTGCTGAGAATCTTTCTCCCCAAGCGTCTGATTTTTTCTATTTAAATTACACAGGTTTATTTATTCCTTATTGAATAAATTAAATAGCTTGTGGCAGCACAGTTCCTACAGATTCTATGGATAGGACACCAAAATAGTAGTTAGAAATATGAACATTGAATATGTCATGAATATGTCATGACCATATAGAAAGGGTCCTCAGAGGGAACTTTGGAAAGAAATCAGTAGGGTAAAGTCTTTACAACTATTCCAAATACAATTGTTTATTTCCCCAATCAGTTCCAGTTTTTCATAGAGTTCTTCCCTAACAACGTTTGGAAAATGCCCACTAAGAAAGATTTCATCTCAAACTCTCAAGCAAGAAAAAATTGTTAAAATGAACTTAAGACGAAGAATGTAAGTCAAAGGCCAAGTTTCATTTTAAATACTATATGCTTCATAAGGAAAACATATCATAAAACTATAAACTTCACAGATGTTCTTCCAAGAGTATATGCAGACTAAGAAAGAAAGAAAGAAAAAAATAAACCACATACTGAAGCCTCGATAATGTTGATTCAGTCAGATATATCTCCTGTTCATGTAGAGAACAAAGGAGTGCCAAAGCCTTCCTGCAGATATCCAAACACAAATTCCCTAAAGTAAAGAATCTGGTGCTGCAACGTATCTAACAGAAACAGCTTCTGGCAATCGTATTTCCATTTCTCTGACATGAAGATACAGTGGGGTCAAAGATCAGCGTGGCTGATCCTGCAGAGATGTGAGATGATTAGGGAGTCGCGTAAATCGGTTCAAGCTGAAATGACTCTTTGAGAGCATCAGTTAATAACACAGTTGATGCAGACTAGCTTCGTGATGCTAACTAGGGGCGGATAACTTTAGAGAGAACATCCTATAGCAAGGAAATTAACATAATACTTTTATTTAAAAAAAATTCTTATAGAAGAAATCCCAGAACCTCCTCTGATACCTCCTGTCCCCCTTAAACAGTTGCTTTGGCACAGGCACTCAGTCAATCCAAACTTTTTTGGTATTTCATTTTAAAAGTGAACTCTAGAAAGTGTTGGCTTATGCAGTTTCGGTGATGAATGGCATTTACTAGCTGCAGTTATATTCTGAACTTCCCTAACAAAGTCTGAACTGAGGTTTTTGAGGAGGAGAAGCACGCTTAACAAATGCCGGCATGATCAAAGCCTACGGTCAAGACAGCGAGACATAACCTTGTCTAGATTTAGCCTTCAGCTAGGGATACAAATTGTTGGCAGCATAAAAACTGAAGAAGGCCTGTTAGCAGGGAGAGGCATCTAAGTCAGATGCAGTCAACAAACACCTTGATTCATCTGTTTCTGAGGCAGCAAAACAAGACTCTGCTGCGGTCCAGTAGACCTTTAAACGCACTGACAGAGGACCGTAGCCAAATGGAGATACCCTTCCTCCCAGTAGGTTTTATTATTTCGGGCGAGGAAGCTCAGGGCTCGGTAGGGCAAGCCCGTACGTACCTCTACCCAACAGTGAGGACAAACCCTTGACTCCAGTATGGAAGTAGTACCAACTTTTTTCCCTGTCAAATGGGATAATACCAGTTTCCTCTCCCCTAGGTCTTATCTACGTTATATTTAGCTCATGAGGACTTTGGAGCACTGGTTATTTCTCATACAAAAATGTACGAGCCTTTCTTATTATAGAGAGCGTCTGATTCTGTTTGGGCTCTCTGGGCATTGACACAGTGAAAAAAAAAAAAAAAAAAAAAAAAAAAAAAAAAAAAAGAACAGATATAGATAGACCGGATACTGCTCCCCACTAAGTGACTTGGGACAGATCAGATTTGGGCTTAAAATAGAGTTTATTTATATCGACTCATGATCTGAGACTTCTCTCCCCCCCATTTCTCAAAACAAAACCAAAATTAACCTAATTGAAGGACTCCTTGACAATTCTTCATCTTCGCAGTTGTCAATGCTGCTTCATATCCTGACCGAAATCAGGCCTCGAAACACCAAAATATGACAGGAAAGGCATTTCGCACGCTAATGACTGGGAGCAGGAAATAATGGAAAACTCATGAGAAAACACATCTGGCAAGTGTACAGGCTCAAATCATTGAGATACTGTACTTCAGAAGAGTTTAAAAAAAAATAAAAAAAAAAATTGCTTATGATTCCCAAGCTGAACCTGAACTATGGAACTCATTTATAAATAGTCCATGAAAGCAGTCAAAGAGAAAAGAAACAGTGAGACACACTGCCTGGAAATCGGTTACAACATACTGGAGGGTGAGAAACAGGGAACTGCAGAGGAAATGTTCCCACATTTTTGCGCCTCCCAAACGATTTAAATTAATTATCCCTAACTGTTTAATCGTTTTTGCTCGATGGACTAATGGATTGTGCGATGTTACTTTGAAACTTACTCAAAGAAAACAAATATATCGTTGCATTTTGAATTCTCACTAGAGGGAGCTCCGAGTTTATTTATAACCAGGAAAGCAAACGGGTATGGGATCTCCCGGTTTGTTTCGGTACAGTTTTACCAGCTTGAATGAATATTTTCCTCTTTATCCAATTACTTTACTAAGCAAATCAAATGAAAACAAAGAAACAGAAAACCAAAAAACCCCAACCTACAGATTTGCTCCCGCATTTATGGGATGCCGTGAAAGATTACAAGGGTCTTGCTGCCTCTCTGGATAGTTTATTCATTTTTATTCCCCCCATGAGCCAAAGACAAGGCCCTCCGTTTCATTTTTGCACTGCCTCAGCCAGAAGACATGACATTTTATAGCCACCATAACACAGAAATTTGCTGTGGGAGAGCATCCCTGGTTTGCCAGAGTCCCACAGGGACTCACAGAAATACAGTATATTATACGATTATGTATTTAAAGATTCCTGATGGTTGGGTGTTTTTTTTTTGTTGTTTGTTTGTTTGTTTTTAAGCGCCCTATTAAGTTTAAACATTCACAAAAAGCTAAGTAATCAAATAATCTGAATTCCAATGCATTCGTATTTCAACTATTACACAGATTTTCTAACATCATCTGCAAAATGTAATAGGAAGTTGCATAAGACCAGTACTTTTCCCCCAGTTCTACCAAACACATCTTTGTCATGATTTTTGCACAACACGTTTTCCTGTGTTACGCCTTGGGTAACAAGTATTAAAGAAGATGTGATTTAGGGCAGAAGAGTGACCAATGTAGCTTTAAGCTTATCCTTGATGTGCTCAGAGCAGCCCCAGGGCTTCCCTGGGGACAGGTATTCAGACGCCCTAAAATTCCCTAAACTAAAAGAGGTTTGGCGCACCTTCTTACAGCGCAAAAGCTGCTGCTTATCTCCAAATGCCATCTTTCCATCAGAGATATTTCTTCAGTTTGCAGACAGACAAGAAAGGGGGGGAGAAACCCAAACAAGTCGCTTATGTCAGTGGTACGCTGCTCTGTAACTCAGCTGCTTCATCACAGCCTGTCCCTGCATCCCTGCCTCTGCTCCCGAGTTCCCAAGCGGCGCTCCGGCAGAGCAGCTCCGCTCCGGCCAGGGAACATTGCTGGAGCAACGCAACATTGGCTTAGAGAAAAAAAAAAAAATCTCCATCCACAGACTCGCTGCAGCAGCAGTTTGCAATCAGAGGAGACAACTAATTAAAGAGAGCACAAGGCGGAGCTGCCTGAGCAGCGGCTCCTGGGCTGAGGAGCGTTTTTCCAGAATACACACCCCCCAAAAAAAAAAAAACAAACAAACAATCTGTGCCTTGTCATCTTCAGGTTATAGTACTCAGTACTGTGGTACTCAGGTTATAGTACTCAGGTAAGTACGGACTTGCTGCTGACAGGTAAGAGGGGATCCCTGCAGAGCATTCGGGCGGAGGATGCTAGGGATGAAAGGCTGTAGCACCTCTGAATAAATCCCACTGATTGAAATTTAAAAATAAAATAAAATAAAATAAATAAAAATAAAAAAAAGAAGAAGAAATTGCTACTTCTTATGTCACCCAGAGCATGTACTTCAGAGACATAAGAGTCTATGTGGGAAGATCCAGAGGTAAGGAAGTATTGTAATTCTAACTATGGAAATCTATATATTTTCGATAAACTAGAATGAAATTTAACACTGAGGCTGTAAAATTTTGTGTTAAAGATTGGCGACGAACACATTTATAGAAGAGCCGTCCATCAGTCAATAAAAGGTGCCCATCACTGTCCATCTTCCTCCTTATTTCCGGAAAAAGCAGATTATTCACTGTATCCTCCGAGAAATGGAGCCCAAAAGACGTGATTGTGTGGTCTCATAGCCACTGAATGTGCAGAGATCACTTCACTTACCAGCTAGTCAGAGCTTACACTCCCCATCCCGTGATACGGAATTAATAGAAATTTCTAGTCCTTGAAATCTATTAGGAGAGTCTTGTCGGCAGAGACTGAATACCTTTCTGAAATATAGACCTTCGTCCATGTTATTTGGGTTCGAGAGCAATTTAACTGTGTCATTTTCAGGAGGCGAACCCACGCAGCCACCCTATGTGACTACAGGCGTTTGTGATTGTGGCTTTCAAACTTACAGATCTATGTTATTTTTATTTTTTTTTTCCATTATGCACATATATGAGAAAGACTGAAGCCAGAAAACAACACACACAAGATATAAGCGCTAACCAGGGAAGAGCCCTCGCTGAATAGGAGCGTTCCCCCTCCCCCCCAGCAAAGGGTTAGACACTGTTTCCCGGTGGAGACTCAGAAACACGGAATTTTAACTATCAAAGGATTTCGAGCATCTCCGTCTCTTATTCTCATGCATTAATAAATAGCTACCAGACTGCAAAATCCACACCCCAGGATGCTTCAGAAAAAAAAACAACAAAAAAAAAACAAAACAAAAAAACACCAAAAAACCAAAAACCAAACAACACATCAAACTGATTTTGAAATAAGGTTAAGATGACCAGTTCCTTTGACCTCACGTACAAATTTCATCATAGGCAGTAATACGCTGTCTCAGAGAATCGTTTTTTAACATCTCAAACCGAATATCTTTGAGTGTGTTATACAAAACCATTTTCCCTATCGACTAACTAAACCCAGCTTTAAAAAAAAAAAAAACCAACCCTACTTCTGCTTTTCCCTGTAGCACAAAGGCGTTAAGTCCTTCAACACTTGTAAACGAAGAATCGGAGAACTTCAAAATGACCCACCAGGTGCCTTTGCTGTAATTTTCTTCCTTTTCCTAGCCATAAGCTCTACTAACATTCAATTTTTCAGTTCTGTACCTGTAGATTAAGCTAAAAATTGAACTTCAGCCCGTGTTTCAACTCATTTTTTGCAACCGATAAGACCTACAGTTATTTTTATGTCCTCTAGTGACCGTACCATCTGACCACCTAAAAGAGAAGCAAATTAACAGCAAACTCAATGACCCTCTGGAACACGAAAGGTAAAAACATAGGGAAAAAGTGAAAGCCATAAACGCTGCATTTCCCCACAGCTCATTTTCTCATCATTTGCTTCCCTTCTGTTTCTTAGCGGTAGATTCCGACAGCAGGATCCTGCTTCACCACACAGCTCCAACAGTTCCCGTTATATTTGTCACGCCAACTTAAAACCTGAAAAGAGAGAATCTTTCAACACAATAGCGCTAAAGGCTTACAGTCCTTCTAGGAATTTCTGAAGCCAAAAAATAAAGAAAAATTACTTCAAATGTGACAGATACATAGATAAATAGATAGCTAGAACAACCCGAATTCAGCTCCAGCATGGTCTTGCACCATATTTCAGAGTAATTAAATCAAAAGTGCACGAGTTCCTGAGTTATTTTCCTATCCTGAATGAATGAAAGTGGTGAAACGAAGTACCACAAGAAGCAGCAGATACTGCAGTACTTCTGAACCCTCCGTGCGTTCATAGGAATACGCCTGCGTTAGTCTTTTTATTTTTACTGTCTGTTTGTGCAGTTTGCCTTCATTTGAAGTCTCACAAAATTTAGAGCTGCACATCCTTATTATACAGCCTACATTTCTCACAGTATCTCCGAGATCCTGAAATACGGTACAAGCGGCTGATAAAAATTACTATTAGTACTGCATTTGACACAGACCTTCAACTGAAAACAAAACAAGAAACTGCATTGAACAACTTATTGTACTTGGAAAATCAAGTACCTGAAAGCTTAGGAATTACGACTTTGGAGCTATTTGTAGAATCTGAATTAGCATCTTTTGCATCTGTCATGATGCAATCTGCAATTACAAAGCACATACTTTTTCACTCATGCATACAAGGCGACGTTTTTGCCCTACAATTAAGGCTCATTTCTCAGAGATTTTTTGTTTTTCATAGTCAACTTTAGACGTACAGTTTCTTAAGTTTTGGACATTTTGATTTTGCAAGATTATTTTAACATAAGCTGTTAAATTTATATTTTTAATTTGATCGTGTGAAAACGTATTGACTCTCTGCCTTGGCCATCGCAGTGCCATAGGCATTTGTTTCACAACAAAAGTCTTCATCAAAACGAAGTTTGTCTTCGCTACACACCTGAAATTTAGGATAAGCAGGAGGTATACTGTCAACAAATCATAAAAGAAATTCTTCAGAGTAAAATCTTTTATCGTGGGACAATTACTAGGAAGGAATAATGAAAATATTTTGACCCTACAGTTCCAAAGTGACCCAATATAGTCTTTTCCAGCATGGTCATCTTTTGGAGACAGGTTTAACATATCTAAATCTGTAGTGACATAAAAAAGATTTTTTTTTTTTAATCACTACGTTTTTATTTCTGCATTACGTTTTTGTTGTATAGGTTTGACATTAGGCGAATCTCACAACATTTTATAAAAAATAAACCTAATAACTCTTCAGATTTTACAGAAGCTCAACAGTACCCAACATGACACTAGCTTTCTTGCTGCCGTGAAGAATAGTTATATTCATAATCAACCTAAATCCAGAATAGATAGTAATTTCTAGGTATAAAATATGCCGAAGTACCCTAAAATTAGTGATCAGAATGAAAGAGAGTCTAGATAAGAACAAACTGTTCAGCATGAAAAAAGTCAACATCTGAGCACTCAGCATCTTTAAACTCCCCGTCACAAATCTGCAGGCATATTTATGGAAATATGTTAGCTATTTTCATGAGAAATGAAGAAACTGTACTGGAGACTGTTCCTTCTGTTTTCCTCTCCAAGCAATGAAAAAAATACAAGGTAGTTGTATGGGTTGTCTTCATTATTGGTAAAACTCTGACGACCTCTATGGTTGTTTTATATTGGTTTATAGGTCAAACAAAATTTATTCAGTCTGTAGGAAAGACTGAAAATTTATCCCAATGCAGTGAACCGTAGTGATATTAACTACTTAAATTCTCAGATAATTAATAAAATGAACACAGAGTGAAATTTACTCATAAAAAGGAGTTCTTCTCATGTATTCAACAAACACAAAATGAAGTTTCATGTGGTCATGATATCTTAAACATCACCAATGTGAAAAACGAAGGTCTGTGAACATATTTAATGTTACAGCCGCTGTCAGCTGATGCAGCAAAAACAGACGTGCAAAGTGGTGCTTTAACAAATAAGGAGCCTTTCAGTTCTGAAAGTCAATGATGGCATTTGCAGGGCTAGAAAGGAATGCATAAATATGATTTACACTAAACACAGTGAAGTTGCTTCATTCTAACAATGAAAACTCATGTAGAAGATAGATGTGCTTGACATTACATTTTATTTTCTCATAAAGAATTTTTTATGATCTTTATTTGAATTATAAGGCAGGGACTAATTCTACAGCGAGTCTGGAAGATGGGCAGTCTGAGCTCCTCTCCCGGTTCTCAAAGAACATGCTGCACAATAAAGCAAATCATTTAACCTCTTCCAGCCCTATTATTTGTCAACGTGAATCATGACTCATCTCATAAGAAAAGGAACGGGTGTATAACCTAAATATTTATGCAAAGTGTCCCAAGCATTGATAGAGCCAAACTGAATCAGTTGCTTACCAATTGATTATTTTGATTATTATTCAAGATTTGCCATATCTGGTTAAAGATCCGTGCTTAGCATTTACATTGGTTTAATATGAACACGTACCTTAAGATAAAGGTACCTGATAAGAACTATACGCTACTATTTAAGTGAGTAGCCTCTTTTTACTTCATATCACGTGTAAAAGACAGAAAACAAAGAGAAACAGTGTAGGAGGGCTTCCTGTGGTTCTGTAAGACAAGTAGAAACATCAGAAGATTGGGTAAGCTACAACGTAAGGCAGAAAGCTCACTTTGGCCAAGCCTACCTAGCTTCTCCAAAGGAAGATTTTTTTTCCCATGGGAAATGCAGATTCTCAGTCCTTCAAATTGCAAATGTCAGTGATGTCAATTGAAATTAACTGATGGCTCCAGAAATGTCTCAATCTCATCTCTACAGTCAAACCCAGAAAGGGGGGTTTATTAGAGTTACGCTCCCAGATGATTTTGAAGTGGCATTGCATCAGCTCATTTCTTCTAAAAAGAGTAATATCAAATAGAAGCATAAAAAGCTGGTACAAAAACTCTGAAATATGACTGATTTTTATATACATTATTAATTATATCAATATGCCTTTGAAAAAGAATCCTCCCTTATATACAGAAGATGTATGGAGGCTTGTCTTGACTCCCGGTTGGCGGTACCTGTCTCCTGTACGACACACGAATTTAAGATGCGGAGCTGTTGACTCTAGCTAAGACTTATTTGGATCGCATCATTATGATTCTACGAATTTTTGCATTGATGTCAAGAAAGCTTTGGGCAAGACCTTTAAGTCCAGTCATCTGTCATACTTGTAAGCAAAAAACCCATCTTCTGTTATTCTGAGTCTGTATTTTTCTTTGTCCTGCTAGTGAGAAGAAAACCCAGAAAGTGTTGGTGGAGCTGCTCAGGTTCAGCCCTGAAGAACACCGTCCTAGCGAAGATGTTGCAGAGAAGGGTGTGCAGCTTAAGGCGTATGAGCTCCCGCCCTTTTCAGGCACATTCGCTCACTCCCTCCGAGTGAGCAAACATCTCATCCCTGAGATGCAAACATAGAGCTCCGTCACACCATTTTTCTCACAAATACCTCATAGTGAGGAACAGTTGACCCATCTTTCCTGTCCTCTGCAGCAGAGCAATGTGACATCCTGGTTATGCTGCAGCTGAACAGCAAAACTCCCGTAAGCACGGCAGACCTCACTGTCGGGGAGCGTCTTTGCTAACATTGTACCTTAACCTGCCGTAAGCGTGACTTAAGACAAAAAGTGTTCCTTGTTCAAGCATGGTATGTCTCCAAACCAAGCACCAAGGCTGCCTTAATAAATGCTGTCATTATCTGCCCTGCATTGTATGGAGAAGATAATGGGGTGGACCCCCATTTCATCTAGATCAACGTATGGGGAACTGGTCACACAGTAACAATGGGGCAGTCAAATGTCTTCCAGTGACCACCAGTGACAATGAAGGTTTCCAGACAGGCAGGAAGATACTGGGAAACACAAGAGTTACAAGAGTAAATAACGGATGCCTGCTTACACTCTGACTGCTTTCTAGTCTTAGTTTGATGGATCCTTTCTTGGTCTGACCACTTTTAGCTGTTCGCTTTCTGCCTGGGACAGAGGCCATTCTCCGGCTCTGCTGTGTTGTATTTCAGGTGGGGTTCCCAGGGCCCTACAGCACAGAGGATGCTGGACACGGTGCTTTCATATTACAGCTTAGTTACGCTTTCTGTTTCATTCTCAATTTCCCCCCCACCACCACTATAATTCTCATTTTGTTTTCTGGGCGTGACTTTGGGTTGAGAAATAAGGTTGCTGGTGCGAACAGGAAATATGAAGTTCCTCCCTGTATTTAGCCTGTATTTGCTTCCCCCGGCCCCAGCACCGCTTTGCTTTTTATCGAGTGGTGGATCCATAGACGAACATCAAGCAGGCAGACTGCTAGCACTGCACTGCCCAAACTAAGCTTTACGTTGCTCCGGAAAGGCTGTGTTATCATTTTTGTCCCATGGTGCTCATCAACATTTTAAAATATTCTCAGTTACGGATAAATTTTAAGTCACGGTACCAATACAATCAGTGTAGCTACAAACAAACTAATTCAAACAAGCAGCGCTTAATAAATGTGTTTGTAACGGTCATCTGTCAGCCCAATTTTCAGTCTTAACTCTCACTGACAAGATCAACATCAAAAAAGATAGCTACGTAAAGTAGAATATTTCTTTTGGTCTAGTCTTTGATATTTCTTTTTCCATATCTTAAATAAGTTGAGCTTATTTTTTAGCTCATTAGCTTTAGGTGTTTTCACCTTCCATATATATTAACTTTAGCATACCGCCAAACATTATCTTAATAATCTCTTTTCATTTCAGTCTTCTGATTCTTTCATCACCTTTCCTAGAGTTGGTAAGAGATGTCCCACGCTTTAAGAGACGTTGGTAAGAGATGTCCCACGCTTTAAGAGACGTTGGTAAGAGATGTCCCACGCTTTAAGAGACGTTGGTAAGAGGTGTCCCACGCTTTAAGTAGTACTCCAGATTTCACTGCACTTGATAAATATGGGAAGACAATGAATAATGGCATTTTAGGATATGGAGCCAAAGTTACAGCTTTAGGGATTTATCTGACTAATCCGAAGGATACAGCAAATCCTTTTTCTCCTGTTGAATCATGTGTTTAAAAATTTAGCCTTTTGTTCTTCAGAGCCTGTGAATTCTAAACTACATCAGAAAGAACCATTGAACAACAGAAAGTGACGGGGATAATCCTCAGCTGATTTTAAAAACTGGCATAATTCCACTAGCACATTAACAAGAGCATAAAATCGGTCCTATCATTTTTCATGCCATTCACAAATTTATCTATTATAAAAGCAAGATTGCGCCAGCTAGCTGCTACTAAATAACTCTAACCTGGTAGGTCTAGCCGCATATAAATACAAAGCACCAGATCTGTATGTTGCTCCAGATCTGTCAGAGGTGTTCACGTATATACTATATATTATTAAAAAAAAAAAAATAAATTTTTTGCAGGCATTTCCCAAAATATCCCCATCTTTTAAGCCTCGTAACTAGATTTTAGTTGTCCCTACCAAAAATTTAGTATCTAATTTAGAAAGTTACTCGGCACAGGACATTACTTTTTAATTTTAGCATGAAATTGCCCATATGGACAACACATGTTCTGAGTGACTTTTGTGTTTCAATATCTGCTTCATATCTTCATCAAGGACAGAGACAGTGGGATCAAGTGCACCCTCAGCAAGTTTGCAGCCGACGCCGAGATGAGTGGTACAGTTGACACGCCTGACGGGTGGGATGCCATCCAGATGGACCGGGACAAGCTCGAGATGTGGGTCTATGTGAACCTCATGAGGTGCAGGGTCCTGCACCAGGGTCACAGCAACCCCCTGTATCAATATAGGCTGGGGGTGAAGGGATTGAGAACAGCCCTGCCGAGAAGGACTTGGGGGTACTGGTGGATGAAAAGCTGGACGTGAACCGGCAATGTGTGCTCGCAGTCCAGAAAGACAACTGTGTCCTGGGCTGCATCCCCAGCAGCGTGGCCAGCAGGGCGAGGGAGGGGATTCTGCCCCTCTGCTCTGCTCTGATGAGACCCCACCTGCAGTGCTGCCTCCGGGTCTGGGGACCCCAACGTGAGAAGGACATGGGCCTGTTGAATTGGGTCCAGAGGAGGACCACAAAGATGATCAGAGGGCTGGAGCACCTCTGCTGAGAGGACAGGCCGAGAGAGTTGGGGTTGTTCAGCCCGGAGAAGAGAAGGCTCCGGGGAGACCTTATTGCAGCCTTTCGGTACTTAAAGGGGACTTATAAGAAAGATGGGGACAAACTTCTTGGCAAAGCCTGCTGTGGTAGCACAAGGGGTAATGGTTTTAAACTAAAAGAGGGTAGATTTAGACTAGATATAAGGAAGAAATATTTTATGCTGAGGGTGGTGAGACACTGGCCCAGGTTGCCCGGAGAGGTGGGAGATGCCCCATCCCTGGAAACATTCCAGGTCAGGTTAGACGGGGCTCTGAGCAACCTGATCTGGTTGAAGATGTCCCTGCTCATTGCAGGGGGGTGGGACTAGGTGACCTTTAAAGGTCTTTTCCAACCCAAACTATTCTGTGATTCTATAATTTGAGATAATCAGTGATAAAAACTTGAGGCCCTGATCCCCTATGCTGCTTGTTTGTATTTCACATTAGTTTTTGTAATGCTGGAGGTAGGTTTCACAACACAGTAAGGAAAGCACTTGTAAAAAAATCCCGGGATAGCATACCATAATGAAGTCACATTCTTTCCTGAATTTGTAAAATTTCTTGCTTATGGTACTTGGCCACAGGATTTGGGAGGATTTTTGGTTTACCTAGCACACTTAGTAATTTCACATAAGTTGGAAAACTCAGAGATACGCATTATAAACTTCCATTAACTGAGCGTGAGCTTACAGAAGGACAAAGCAGACACACGGGACTGCAGTATCGTACCCGACTCATTCATGGGGGTTCTTAACTCGTTGCTCCTCCTGAGTAAGCTGCTTTTAAAGCCAAACACCTTTTTTTTTTTTTTTTTATGACCATCCTTTCTTATCTTACAGCGATTCAAACCCCAATTAACATTTTTTTTTTGACCCACAAGTAAAGCACCGGCTTAGCTAAGACTGAAATCTCTTTTAACGTTATGTTTCACTGTCCTCGGTGAACTGAAGTGACATTTGATCCGCGCTTTGAAAGGAGCGTTGTGCCGGGACGGCAGCAGAATACAGAGCACACAGCCTTTCGCTCGCCCTGTCCGCCTGCTGCTTACAAAATTAACTCCCCGACAGCTCTAATTGTACTGTGGCACACAGAGGTTTTTTTGTAGAATGGGGAAGATTCAAAGATTTGTGTGTTTTAAAAGGGAGAAATCACTTCTTCCCTAAAGAGAAAAACACAATCTGTTTGGAGCTTTTTTTTTTCTTCTTTTTTTTTTTTTTTTTTATGGGTTATGTGACCATTCTGTACAAATACAATTGAGGAAAAAGCAGAACTCTCCCCCGGCATGCCAGAATTGTTTAGAAATTTGATTCTCTGAAAGTCGTCTGGGTTTTGAAACGATATTCATTTGACCAAATACCTTTTGCAATTGGTAGCATGAGTCTACACAGGAAAAATTTCAGAGCGACATAAGGGGTGGCCTTTAACAAACTACGAAACTGAAGTCCCCGGCTAAGTCAGGCTGCTAAGCAGATTTTAGTCAGAGTAGTTTAAGTCCTGTACAGCTCTTCGGTTCATATTTTGAGGAGGCAGATAACCCATGATGCACAGTTTATGCCATAAAACCACTGGAAGGTTGGAGAGGGTACCCCACCTTATCTGTCAAAATTCATATGCAAAAAATGCACAGACGGAACTCTAAGGGCATTCATTTTTCCACTGAATTTTCATTATTTGCATGCTTCAAATGAGGTAGTGCCTTACAGTCTGATCTTTTATTGGACTAATAACACAAAATAATAAAAATTAACAGTAAAAAGTACGCCCATGTTTCTGAGCCTTTGATATTTTCAGTGAAACAGAGCTAAGAGTAGTGTTCAGGAATGGAACCACTTAGAGCATCACAATAATTGCAGCCTTAAAAAAACCCCAAAAGATGTATTTTGATGGTAATTTGTTTTGTAAAAAAAAAAAAACAAAAAAAACAAACCACTAGTAGAATTGCATATTCTGTGGGTTCAGTTTTATAGAAAGGCAAATAAGAAATTGTAGGGTTATTTGCAGTGGTTTATCCTGTCACTTGAAGTGACCAATGTACAACAGGTATGAAGAAACCAAAGGTGACCACTGTTTAAACACATCTGCGCCTGGTACACCCTGGAAGTACAAAGCAATAAGGATGAATTCCTAGCTAGATATATCGGCAGCAATGAGACAAAAACAATACTTCACAGATGCATAGGTAATTAAAAACCAAACAAAAAGCCCCGTGGCTTTCAAGCACAGAAATCACATCTCAAATCTACTAGAGTCAGACAAGCATATGACCAAGAATAAAGCACCCACTACAGTGTACGGTTGTCTCCAAAAATCCTTTCAACAATTTCTATCAAAGTTTCTTAATAATCCCCAACAACTAAAGTGCTATAACATACAGCAATTATTTTTTTTTAATAGATTAATACCTATTTAAAAGAAAGGAATAAAATATATGAATAAATGGATAGATTTCATAATGACAGAAAAATTATTAGTGGATAACGTACCTAACCTAAGCTGCTCAAGATATATGTATTTGAACAGGAAAAAAAGAATGAACAGTGAAATAGTAGCATTTGTTGCTGGTAAATTATTATTATAAAAAGGTCAAAGAAAGAAGAACCAAAGAATGAACGAATGGTACTGAGTCACCGGCTAAAAAATGTGAGATGAAATTCAACGTTGAATTTCCACTTTGAGACAAACAATGTATTATGACATGGAAAAGATTTTCCTTCCTCTGCTTAGTACTCAAAATTAGGTTTAAACCGAACAAAGCCATACAAAGCCTAATTACACTGTGAAACTGGTTGCCACAGCTGTGTTATCATTATGAAGTGACCTTCTCTCATGTATTTTGCTCAAGTGAGGTTTTGGGAAGGAGTATAGCAGATGCTGATTTTGGGGCTCTTTTAAAACATGGATTAAAGCCTGTAAGACGTGCGATGCCAGGCAACTGCTGTGCGCCTGACAGGAACTAAAGAGTGCGGAAAAGTTACCAAAGGAATTTTTGGAGAATAGAAAATAAAGATAGGTGTGAAAAAAAAAAAAACAAAACAATACAGTTCATTTGGCAGACAGGTGGGGATTCCCTTCTTCTTAAGAAAATGAAAAGTATCGAGCAACACGAAAGAATGACAGCTGAAGCCATCCAAAGTAAAGCTAACTCAAAAATCCTTTATAACGAGATTAATGAGTTCTTATTTTTAAAGCCTTCACCATGTCAGATAAGCAATTCAGCATCATCATCGGAAACTCAGCTTTCCTATATCCGAACTACAGCTTTCCTTTATCCGAACTACAGCTTTCCTTTATCCGAACTACAGCTTTCCTTTATCCGAACTACAGCTTTCCTTTATCCGAACTACAGCTTTCCTTTATCCGAACTACAGCTTTCCTTTATCCGAACTACAGCTTTCCTTTATCCGAACTACAGCTTTCCTTTATCCGAACTACAGCTTTCCTTTATCCGAACTACAGCTTTCCTTATAGTTAGTAGAAGACAAATAATTAGCTAAAATAACAGATAGAACAAAAGAGCAACGAGCAATTCTACCCAAGGAAGCCTTAGATGGCGCGGTGGATGATGTCATGGGCCCAAGGCTACTGAGCTCTACTAAACACTATGAAACCAGATGAAAGGTTTCCTTACGCGGCGAACTCGGGTCCTGGTCAGCAGGAAGCCCTTTATTCACCAGGTAAATGGCTCACTTTGGAAAATGCAACCAACTTCATCTTACCTTGAACAACATGATGTAAAAAACCCATTGTTTGGTGGATGTGCAGCTAAATATAGGAGCTATAGGTGATACAGGAAAACAGTGAAGCTCGCACCTGCTGTTCAGTACCATCAACTGTGTGATATTTTTGGAAATACTCAAGTCCACCTCACCCGCCGTTATTTCCAGCCCACTTCAACCCATGCATGTACCGTACCATAAAGCTGCAGGGTTCTATTGATTCCTTTTCTGGCAGACTTTAGCTTTTGTATCTGGAGTCCTATATTTCATAAGGACAGTTCAAAGCAAGAGGTGTTATTCCACAGAAAATTCGTTGGCTTTATAAAGGACATGAAAAGCTCTGGTGAGCTATATGAATTAAAGAAAAATAGGGCATTTCAGCAACCAAAATTCTTACTCCTCCTCCTTTCCAGTAGAAACATATTCTGGCTGTAGAATAAGCATATTTTTAGATCTCAGCATCTAAAGCGTACAGATTAACTCTCTTGGAGGATTTAGATGCATACAATAAAGCCTCATGTTGCTTCAAACTGCTAGCTATTTTTTTGATAGGAATAAAAGCATTTTTTCATTGGGCATTTGATAATATATTATTGCTGACCTTCAATTTTTCAGCAAAGAGCACAAATGTGAAACACCGGTCAAATTTAGCTGTTTTACATTTTCTTTCACTTCAGTGTATACATGATTATTACTTTAGTTTTCTGTTTTGTTCTTGGCAATAAATTCCTAATAAAAGAGGCTAAAAAAGGTACATTGGTCAACACAAATGCGCGTACAAATACATGTCAAATGATGTGAATGGTTGGAGTCCCTCCAGTACAAAATCCAAGCTAGCCAGATGTATTATCCACATGTGGAGCTGGTCAAGCGGTACTTGTACAATAGTTTTAAGACTAAGTTTAAGTAACCAAATAATCTGATTTGTACACAATAACTTTTTTGTTAAATCAACAGTTATGTTAGGGTGAATGCAGCCAGGCCGACTCTAACTTTCTTTAATGTACTTTTAATGAAGACCTAAATCTTGTCCATAATCTGTTTAGGCGGCAAGGCAAAATACAAAGATCACTACTACTACTTCTCAAATTCCATAAAAAATTAAGAAAAAAATACCCTGGAAAATATTCACGCAGATTTTGCAGTGTAAAAATTCATAACTCTACATCTTAGAGTATAACTGGAGACAATTTAAGATATGACATTTTCCAGATACCACACAAAGCTTTCTATATTTTCAGTATTTCACCAAGTGCGTGCCCTGAAACCACACAGAATATTAGCATTGTACAGAAGATACTTTTTTCCACAGGTATTGCATAATATGGGTGGGCGCAATTTATCGCTGTAGAAGCTGAAGTAGGTTGAGGCCCTCCATTAGGTAATCCAACAGCTTTTGCTATTCGGTTGTTATGTTGCATAAACGCTATTAGAAATTAACAGCTACAAAGTAGGTGCATGGCAAAGTACATAACAAAAATCAGGAAAATTTTACTAAATGAAACACTGATTGCAACAATTTTATTGGACCGGCACGTCAGATGGCTGGAGCTCGTGCCCAGTGAGTTGGGCTTGAGGAGAGTTGGGCTTGCTCAGCCTGCAGAAGAGGCGACTTTGGAGACACCATGGCTTTTTGTGGAGGTGCGTGGAAGTAAGACAAAAGGCAAGTTTCAAACGAGAGAGTTTTAGGCCGGGTATAAGGAGAAGTGATTTCCCCTTGAGGGCAGACGGATGGTGGCTCAGGCTGCCCAAGGAAGACTCTCGTCCTTGGAGGAACCCAGGACAGTCCCACTGGCAGCATGAACTTGGGTCAGAGACCTCCCTGGGGCCTGGACAGCCCCATATTACTCAGACGTCAAATATGCATGATAATGTCCTTAATTAAAGTATTCAAAATTGATGGATGACAGTCCAACGTAATTTGTGTGAAAATAGCCTAAACACAAGGATTTAAGACACACATTTTTTTTTTAAAAAAAAAAAAAAAAAGAGCTCACTGGCACCATCTCTTCTCGGGGAGCAGAAGAATAGCACAGAGTTTGCCAGTGCCAGTTGGATGAAACTCTCGAGATTTTATGGGCATTGCTATTGCTAGGTTAGGAGAACTTGCTTTAAACATCCTGTCAGAAGAGTGAGGGTTCAACAAATATTACAACCTCTCGCCATTCCTTAGAGTTTCGGCCTTTACAATAAACTGCCGTGAACTAGTAAATCACAGGGTTGAAGGAAAATATTAATGCTCCACATAATGGGTTGTTTAACAGTTGAAAAAAAAAAATATTCATACAAAAAGCACATACCTACTGTAGAATGAAGGGCAGAAAGCAATATCTTTTGGTATAGAGGCGCATTTTTAATCCTTACATGTTTTAAAACTGCAGACTGGAAGTGGAATATCTTTTTAGTTGTGACGGAGTCGGCAGTTTTACTCACTTTGCTGCGTTGTGAAAGATTTGAGAAGCCTGAAAAACTTAAAAGTTGAAGGAGTGAGTATCTTTCTGTATTGCCCGATCCAAAATTCTGCAAGGACAGCGGGTGTTCCCCTGGATTAAACCGTTCAACATTTCCTAATTCAGTAGGAATAGAATAAAATCTCAGCTTTCCCACCCATACAGAGCAAGGACGGTGGTTTGTAAGGAAGAGAAGCACAAAGCAAATGGACGTCAGCAGGACTCTTCCCTCTTCCTAGACTGAGCCACAAACAGCACAGGGTCAACAATACGGTACAAGTTAATGAAATCCTCAGGTTCTGTGCTTGGATGCGTCGACAATAAAAGTTCTCGGTGATGGTGTTTTGTTAATGGTCAAAGCACAGGAGGGTCACAGCTCCTTCTGCTTCTTTCAGACTATCGGGGGGAAAATACTTTTAGCACAACCTGAGAGACGAAGGAACACTGAGTACGAAACTTCTACGTAGTACTGGATTCCGTTTACAACAAATGGGATTTACACGGTACTGGACTCACCCCGGCTCGTACAAGGGTAACGAGAAAACATGTTTTGAAGTGCCATTAAAGTCTAAAAGAGAGAGAAGTGTAACAGAAAAACGCGGCCAACTGCTCCATTACAGTTTGCCCAATAAATCAGGGTATTGTAATAATTTTTTTTTTTTAAGTGCCGTTCTAATAAAAACAATTACTTTGTCGTATGAGCTCATGCATTTCTATGAGGAAACTTCCATCCCTGCTGTCATGTCTTTCAGATTCTGTGACTCTTTGCGAGTCACACCTGATTAACCCACGTTTATGGAAAGAAACAGCGAAAGGGACCAAGTATAGCCCAGCGCACGAGCGCTTATCTGCCCTGCCATTTATGTAGAACATTCTTCAGAAGTGACAATAGCTCTAAATCCAATGGAGTAGGAAAAGACAAGAAAACATTTAATGGTCGGGAATGTTTTTAATATCGTGTCATGCAATTGTCCGCAAGTCTCTAAGAAGCGGAGAGAACAATAGAGCCCACACTGCGGACATTCCGGCTTCCACAGGCAGATCTGGGAGCGCTCAAGTATGCGCAGGCTGACCACCCACTTGAAATGATGTACCACAGAGGTCCCTCTGGAGATTATGGATGGTATGAAGCAAGTGGGAGGAGAAGTGTATTAAATAAGCTCTGTTATACATGCATCATCATTGTACTTAATGGTCACAGTAGAAAGACACAAAAACAGCAAATAATGAAGACAAAATGGAAGAAAGAATAAAAAAACAACAAACAAACACCATTCTTTGCAAATTTAAGGAGAGATACTCCAAAATCTGTCAACACTGACATGTGCCACAAAATGAGAAACCGCTGATTGGAGGAGAGCAAGCTGTATACAGTTCTGGCAGCAGTAAGTCATTCTAGCTGGTCACAAAAGCATTTTCCTTCTGCACCCCACCAAACTCGCTCCCCTGTCCTCCAGCCACATGCTCCTGCTCTTCCCTTGCTCTTGCTCTGGCATCCATCACATCCCTCCCTGGGCTGTTTCAGTTAGCTAACCTAACAGCAGATTAAATCAGCAATAAAAAAAAAGAAGAAAAAAAAAAGGGAAAAAGGGGGGGGAAAGGGAAAAAGGGGGGGGAAAGGGAAAAAGGGGGGGGAAAGGGAAAAAGGGGGGGAAAGGAAAAAAGGGGGGGAAAGGAAAAAAGGGGGGGAAAGGAAAAAAGGGGGGGGAAAGGAAAAAAGGGGGGGGAAGGAAAAAAGGGGGGGGAAAGGAAAAAAGGGGGGGAAAGGAAAAAAGGGGGGGGAAAGGAAAAAAGGGGGGGGGAAAGGAAAAAAGGGGGGGAAAGAAAAAAAGGGGGGAAAGAAAAAAAGGGGGGGAAAGAAAAAAAGGGGGGGAAAGAAAAAAAGGGGGGGGAAAGGAAAAAAGGGGGGGAAAGGAAAAAAGGGGGGGAAAGGAAAAAAGGGGGGGAAAGGAAAAAAGGGGGGGAAAGGAAAAAAGGGGGGGAAAGGAAAAAAGGGGGGGAAAGGAAAAAAGGGGGGGAAAGGAAAAAAGGGGGGGAAAGGAAAAAAGGGGGGGAAAGGAAAAAAGGGGGGGAAAGGAAAAAAGGGGGGGAAAGGAAAAAAGGGGGGGAAAGGAAAAAAGGGGGGGAAAGGAAAAAAGGGGGGGAAAGGAAAAAAGGGGGGGAAAGGAAAAAAGGGGGGGAAAGGAAAAAAGGGGGGGAAAGGAAAAAAGGGGGGGAAAGGAAAAAAGGGGGGGAAAGGAAAAAAGGGGGGGAAAGGAAAAAAGGGGGGGAAAGGAAAAAAGGGGGGGAAAGGAAAAAAGGGGGGGAAAGGAAAAAAGGGGGGGAAAGGAAAAAAAGGGGGGGGAAAGGAAAAAAGGGGGGGAAAGGAAAAAAGGGGGGGGAAAGGAAAAAAGGGGGGGAAAGGAAAAAAGGGGGGGAAAGAAAAAAAGGGGGGGAAAGAAAAAAAGGGGGGGAAAGAAAAAAAGGGGGGGGAAAGAAAAAAAGGGGGGGGAAGAAAAAAAGGGGGGGAAAGAAAAAAAGGGGGGGAAAGAAAAAAAGGGGGGGAAAGAAAAAAAGGGGGGGAAAGAAAAAAAGGGGGGGAAAGAAAAAGAGGAAGGAAAAGAAAAAAGGAAAGAAAAGAAAAAAAAGGAAAGAAAAGAAAAAAAGGAAAGGAAAGAAAAAAAAAAAGGAAAGAAAAAAAAAGGGTTATCTGCAGGGTTTGCAAGTTGAAGCAGTTCACTGAAGAGCTCCGTGCGTGTGGGAACTGGTGTGTAGTGGGTGCTGCGGGCGGGAGGGAGCGCAGGGAAGGGGAGGGAGAACTTCAGCGATACCCACCAGAATCACACAGCCACAAATCCTACGGACGTGTTATCTCATCACACTGGTGTCATTGTAAAATCCATACTCCTGATGTATGAAGTCGGAGGACACAAAAAGCCCCGTGCAATGCCAGAAAAACACCCAAAGAAAATATATTTGCAATAGCAATATTATTTTGTCGGGCTTGCTAGGCTTTTCAGACACTCTTCAACTTCTGCTGAGTGGCTCCAAATAATGTCAATAGCTTTTCATGTCAACGATAAAAGCCAGACATATTTCACGACAGTGAATTCTGCCATACAATAAATAGCTCTTAGCTATTTTTTTCTAGATAGCCCTATCGCTTCTTTTGATTTAGACCTTCAGTTCTGTGCCACTGGCGGTTAGTACCATACTTCATTCATTGTCTAAATTATCTGTAAGTGCAATTACAGTCTGTGCTATTTTTTTTTATACCAGTTGTCCATTTTTATAATTTGATTCCCTCACTCTTTTTTTTTTTTTTTGAACAGACTGATAATTAACGATAATAGCAATATAGAAATATACAGTAATTAAGGTTTTAACTTTCACAGCAGGAGGCGTGCAGCAACCTTAGACCACAGGTATCGACGTAGTTTTATGAATGAGTAATCTGAGCTTCAGAAAGCTCAACCCATTTACTCAAAGCCGCCCAAGCAAGACTACGCAGTTGAAAAGAGAATCGAGAAATCCCGACACCCTGATCTAATCACTAGCCCACATGCCTTCCTTTCATAATGTGCCATTATACTCAAAGCCATCAACACAGCCATAGTTCAACGAGGTTGCGCGACCTTCTCGCATCAGTGTTTACCAATTTTCGCAAAATAGTTCTGGTGCCACGAACTCTCGCTACTGTTGTTTCTGAAAGCTTGGCTGTAGCAGAAACCGCAGGAGTTAAACAAGCAGAAGATACAACAACCACTGAAAAATTGAGTCACTAATTCTTATTTCAAATCTTCTCTCTTCTTTAATGACTTAAATTAGCGTTGTACATAGAACTGATATAGTTAAGCAGATCAGAGAGAGGACACTAACATTCATTTAAACAGCGTTTAACCCTGGGAAAAGTCATTGTTCTCTTTAAAAAAAAAAAAAAAAATTGAAGAACTTAATGTGAGCTAAGTAGCAGCCTATGAAAACATGGACATTCATCATGGAAATGGGGCTTACAGCCATCTCTCATGTGCCCGTTTCCATTCAGCTTGCAAAGAGTTGTGTTGGGAGCAGCACTGACCTTCCATAAGAGTGAGCTTGTGTCACCTTGGACGAGAGAATTGGGATTTGTTAAGCAAAAAGAAGATCAAGTGATCTGAAACAGTACCTTATGGTCACAGATTGAGACATGAATATGACAGGAAATCCAAAATGCTTAGAAGTCTAAAAGAAACCCCAAGGTGTCCTACATTCAAAGACAGAGTTTAGTAAGAACAAAGGAAGAGAGCTGGGTGTTCCCCCCTTGCCACAGCCCTACATCTCTCGCACTTTCAGGAAGCAGAATGTGACAAAGTCAGCAAGAGTCTCAGATGACCGAGCAGAGGGACCTGGCAGCACCCCTACCGGCTCTTTCTGAACCTATGGAAAAATAATGCTAATGTAGGCATATGCCCCAGTGTGTTTCAAGACAGAGATGGGTATTTATGTCCAGAGGAGAGCCAGGAGGACGATCTGAGGGCTGGAGCACCTCTCCTATGAGGAGAGGCTGAAAGAGTTGGGGCTGTTCAGCCTGGAGAAGAGCAGGCTCCGGGGAGGTCTTATTGAAGCCTTCCAGTACCTACAGGGGGCCTACAGGAGAGCCGGGGAAGGACTTTTTACTCAGGCATGTAGCGATAGGACGAGGGGGAATGCCCAGAGAGGTTGTTGAGGCCCCATCCCTGGAGGTGTTCAAGGCCAGGCTGGACGTGGCCTTGGGCAACCTAGTCTAGTGGGAGGTGTCCCTGCCTGTGGCAGGGGGGTTGGAACTCGATGATCTTCAAGGTCCTTTCCAACCTAAACCATTCTATGATTCTATGATATCAAGAGAGTAAAAGCCCTAAAAGGTTTGGTCTCCCTTCAGATACCAAGAGATGGTAGATATTTTCAACTAAACATACCTTTTGGGTACCATTTGTGGGTTTGGTTTTGTGCGTTTTAAATACATCTTTATTTTTAAAAAGGCATTAGACAGCATACAGCCCACTGTAGGATACAGCATAAAATGAGCCCAGAACTTGGGAAAAGACCATTTGCCATGGAAATACCTAGTCTGCATCAATTATGTTTTTGCTAATAGAGTGTTTCTTTACATCAAGATTTTGTGCGAGTTAATGGGGAAGTTTGCTTTGAAGTACCTGCTTCAGTTGAGTAGCAGGGAAAAACCTGCACAAAGAAAACGGGTACATTTTTCTACCTGGTAGCTTTGCAGTGTCTTAGAAGTATTCCAAATGCTTTGTACTGTACTTCTGCAGGCATTAAAGGTTTTTGGAGATATTCTCTCTTTGACTCAAACTAAATAGTTTCCCAGTATCTTCCATCGAGGCATCTGAAACATAACAGCACTGCAGTTTGACTCAGTAATCTAAAAAGTCCCGAAGGACAGGACACTGCACAGCAGTAAATGAGGCTATAAAGAGAGGGAAATACGACTGAGCTACATGTATTAGTCTAGTGATATTATTTTAAAATGATAAAAGTAAATCTAAACCCTTCGGGTTGGAAAATCGGGCCCAGAACGTTTAACAAGATATGGCGCAATTGTTCTTCTCTATAAAGGCCTTGGCATCTTGCCAGATGAGCGGTAACTGAACTTTCATTAATTTTTACATTTTTGTTAATATTGCTACTATTAAACCCGAACGAATTGAGCAATCAAAAGAGTAGAGTTGTCCTTATCATCGTCATCTCATTCTGTGGTGTTATGCACAATCCTAGCTCTGTCTTCATTTAACCACTATCATCCAGGCGCAGCGCGAGTCTCAATTTGACTAACATTTCTAATATTCTTTGAGATGCTTCAGGCACTCTATGCTCGAGCGAAGCATGCAGTGCTACTACTGCTTATCTGAGGAAATCTTTGTTTTATCAGTGCCTTCATTCCAAAGCAATTGCTTAAAGAGGTAGCGTATTTTCACACATGACCTAAATAATAATAATAAAATAAATGCTACTATGCAGGATTGTACAGTGTTGCTTCTACTCCTTTTTGCAGTAAATGCACCTGAAATATCAGGGTTGCTACGGCAAAAAAAAAAAAAAAAAAAAAAAACAACAAACCCCAAACCTCGTTTCTATCATTGCTCGTAACATTTTCAGACATTGCTTAGATGGTTTTCAAATGTACTAGGCAGCTCTCACTTCTAATTGCCACCGAGCAGAGGAAAGGAATGCTTTGCTGTATCGAAAAGCATTTGGAATGAATTTTAGTCCGAACAGCTTACATAATACTACTGGTCTTAGTTTTCCTTTGGTTCCCTTATACGGGATTGAAGAGAAATGGGAATAGTTCTATTAAGATTATCCTGAGGTCATAATATTCTTAGAGGAAATACCAAGTTTAGAGGCTTCATTGCTTCCAAGTACAATTAAAACCACTAAAGATTTTTTTTTACAGTGCTATTTGCAATAGCCATCTTTAAGCTCCCATAAAGTTTGTTTCGTTTCCAATAAATCTGTGGAATCACAAATACCAGCAAATTACTATGGGAGGACATGTTGTACCATTTTCCCTACATATCTCTGGATCATCTGAGTTGAAGTTTCGAAGTACTTGACTTTCTATCCAAGACTACAAGAGTTCAACTAAAAATACTAATAAGGAGATAGTACAGCCGTGTGAACGTAGTGGTCAT
This sequence comes from Vanellus vanellus, assembly GCF_965231255.1. Taxonomy (NCBI): domain Eukaryota; kingdom Metazoa; phylum Chordata; class Aves; order Charadriiformes; family Charadriidae; genus Vanellus; species Vanellus vanellus. The sequence goes on along the minus strand of NC_138911.1, from coordinate 6,296,228 downwards.
AAAAGAGTTGAACACAGCAAGAGCTTGGTGTTAAGGAATTTGGGGTTTCTGTTTGTGGGTAGTTTGGTTTTTGTTGGTTTTATTTTAAGTGAACCCTCATCTCTGCTCCATAAAGTCAGCTCAGAGGAGTGAACAGAAATTTTGACGATGCAAACTCTAAAAAATAAAGCAAATATTCCTGTACAGTCGCATTCCAGTCATTCTACGTAGTATAGTTGGTGACAGACTCTAAAAAATAAAGCAAATATTCCTGTACAGTCGCATTCCAGTCATTCTACGTAGTATAGTTGGTGACAGACTTAATTGAACACAGATTAACCCAAAGGCTTCACAAAATGTTTCAAAGACTGCAAATCGCCAGTAATACTACTAGACATACAATTCAAGCATATCGGATACTATAAAGCGCTATAGTTCATCAGTTACTAAAAGAAATACCATATAGAACTAATTACTTAATTCTTTAGAAAAATTGTGCACAATTTTGAAAAGTGAAAATAAACTGTGACTGTCATGAAAACAGCAACTTCACAGTTCTGCAATTAAAAAAAAAATGAAACAAAACAAAAAACTGGTTTTATTGACCTAAACATTCATAAGGCAACCCAACGCCCTTTGAACTTTTTATTTATTTATTTTCAGAAAGAAAACCTACATTCTACTTCACTTGACAATACCAGTGGCTGTGTTAAAGTTACAGCTGTGGTATAGAGCCACGAAGGGGACTAACTTTTCCCCCCAGTTCATAAGTAACAGCATAACCATCTGTAAACGGGTACGTGAACACACACACACACCAGTGCAGAGCTCCATTCCTATCGAATAATGAAAAATGCCAAGGTCAAAATAAACGCAAAATAAACAGCCCTCCAGCACTGCATTGCCTACTTCGTTGTAATTCATTGCCTTCTTTGTTGTAATTGTTTTGGTTTGCATACACTAAATTATTTTTTTTCTCCTAGGAAACTTATTTTCACGAGCAGCACGTTCGATCTGTTTTGGTACACCGGATAGATTTGTTCTCACCAAAGCGAATTGGTGCCCTTAAAAGCCTTTCACTGCCGTCTACACACGCAGAGAAACCTGAACTCAACAACTACCGGTCACGTGTGACAGAAACGTCATTCCTCAGGTGGTTTTGGTAAAGGTACGATTTAAACCTCTAGTTTGGCCTATCTGTACCACACATTTTACGGCTCCACAAGAGTACTTCGTTGAGGAAAACGCACGCGCAGCACTACAATTGTATGTACTTCCAAAGCACGTAGCGTGGTGAAATGATGAGAAGTTGTTTGCTACTGAACTCGGCACCGGGTATTTGTCAGGTAGGTCTGGTACAAACTGCATTAGTCACGTTAACTGTTCCACACCATACATCGGTACTACAATAACGAGCATTTTAAGCCTGCTGTCAGTCGTAATGAAGCCACTCACTTTGTGAAACAATTCTGACTTTAGAAACTGTCACGTTATTCTGAATTTGAAATTCTTCTGCACGCACCAGTCTTTTGCTATAAACACTGAGACAAAAGGCTCGGCACGAAGCAGCAATCGATCTTCATAAAGTCAGCGTTTGGAAATATGTTTTCCATGTGGTTCAGAGACCTTTCTGTTTATTTTATTTTTTCATTAATTATTAAAATCATAATAAAGGCTCACACACTCAAAAACAAAAGACCTGCACCCTGGCCTATAAAACTCAATCTCTAACCCTTGGTTGCTCCACGCTATAAGCGGATGTGCTTGGATTAGCCAGAGAGATTACAGAATTCTTTTGTTAACTCAGAATGGCACTTGCTGAAAGCGTAGTAATATAAATTGAAGTTCATGTAATCTCATTTGGAAAATAGCGGTAACCAGTACTGCATACCACGTATTGTCAACGGGTAACTCCTGAAGCTGTAATTGTTAATAGATAACAGCTACAGGTTACTTTGAAGTAGAGCTTGCTTTCTTTTTCTCTGCGCGTACGTGATCTTGGTCAGATTATTGTCACACCCTTTCTTCCAAACGTATTTACATCTTTTAATCATAACGACAGAGACCAGTATTTACCCTTATTCTCAAAGGCAGCACGCGCAGGAATCTGCAAGACATCATGCCAACAAACTATCAACAATACCAGATGGCAGGGGATCTCTTTAATGCTTCCCATCCCATCATCAATCATTTCTGGCTGCATTATATATGTACGTTGAGCCTCAGCCAAAATCCATTGAAGGGTTTGAAATCACTTGGGCATTGTTTGTAACAGACCATACTTTCACCCCAATGCCACCAGGAGGGCGCAGGAGGGAAGCTCCAGCCCAGCAGAGGACACTGTCCCTGGGATGCGGTGCTGCTGGAGCACCGAGCGGTGCTGGGACAGCATCATTGACAAGCAGGCGGAGGTCCTGCATGTTTGCAGGCGCAGAAGAGCTCGATTCGGTGAGCTCAGGGTTCAAGCGTGCGAGAAAAGAACAGCATCCTTCAGAAAATTATCTCTCTGCATTCTACGTACCCTGAAGGAAAGCAGATAATTTTATTGAGAAATTTTCTAAACTGTTTAAAGTCTGCAAAACTTGGGTTGAAAAGGTTAACATGTGGTTTACATAGCGCATAAACTGTTAATTGTATTCAATTCTTCCCTTCAAGAACTAAACACAGAGGACTTTCTGTTTATTTGAAAGGCAGAGGCAGCATTTTATCAACCTTTGACAGGCCTGGGCTTTTGAAATATGACATCTCTCAAGCCAAGTTCAGTTACACCCTCTCAAGAAATCCTCAGTTATTTCATTCTGGCATCTGGGTCAGGAAGAACTTGAGGAGGACGCTTTTTTAACAAGTTCCACCATTTGTTCCCTCAGGCTACAGTCACATTGACTCCAAGGAGGACCTGAGAACAACCAAAGGCCGGTGATGTCTGGTCAAGGCCTCTCCTGGGGCAAGGACTAAGAGCAGGGGCAGCAGAGAAATTTCACATCAGTCCTGCGGTAGCTGAGGTGACATCCAGCCAGCCTCGTGAACTCTTTCCATCCTTTCTTAGGCCACTTTCATGTTTCCAAAGCAACCCGAGAGAGAAAGCCACACGAACAGTCTCAAGGTAGTCAATTAAAGTAAGAGCCTTCAACCTCGGTCATGAACTCCTCTTTCAAAAAGAGAACAGTATTATAAAACGCCCGAGGCAACGAGAAATTAATCATGATAATTCACACCATGTGCATGAAATACAGAATTTAAAGGCACAGGTTCAAAAGAATACTCCTTAACTGCCTTTTATTCCCCACTGGAATAAAAACTAATGTAAATTTGTGCTGTTAAAAATAGTGAGAAATGCTGTTCTGACACCCGAAATATTTGCAAAGAAAATCTATCTTTCAATCAAGAAAATCAGTTCTGCACGCCAAAAAGTTTTCAAATCCCTTTCAAAATTTTGAAAATATACTTTGTATTACTTCATGAGACCTACTTGTGTCAAATATAATTTTGTTGCAAAGATATTATTAAAATTATAGCTTTGAAATCCCTTTTGTCAAGGAAGGTTGCTGCTACAGAAACAACTCATGAAATTTACTTCCGTATAGCAAACGGAATATTAGAAGTATACAGAGGAATAGACAAAGGCCAGGTTTTAAAATGGAAACTTGGTCTGAACAATAAAACTGAGTCATCTTGATGCATAGGCACCTTAAAATACCATCCTTGTCACTAAGATAGCATTTGAAAGACAAAAGATAGCATAAAAGATACCAGATAACATTTTAAAGTCAATTTACACGAGCCAGGAAACCAATTGCTGCAATACAGAAATGACTCGATAAAGCACTCCTTTGTCCTTTTTAGAAACCCAACTGCTTGATCCCAGACAAACCCGAGCCAAGCAGAGCACTGCAGATGAGATCCAATCTTCTGCAAAAATGCCATGTGCTTATCAACCACAGCTGAGTTTAACACTGCCTTAAATCGCTGTTTAGTCAAGGAACACCAGAGCTGTACCACACAAAGGTGGGCTATACAGAAGAAAGCCAATCGCTTAGAAAAAAACCCACCACAATGGATAAAAGTCTAGAACTACACCATTTTTTTGGGGCCCTAAGAAAGAAAAAAAAAACAAAACAAAAAAATCCTAGTGTGTTGTGAAGAAAGGTCCATTTAGATTCGATTTAAATATATAATCATATTTTGTCTTTCTCCCCAAAAGTCTGATTGGAAAACAAAAACTAACAACATGGAACTTGTTAGTGAAGAGGTCAAACTTTTCTGCCAAAAACTATCATCTTTCTAGTTCTGTTCTGCTTCACCTTCAAAATAATGAAAAAAAAAAACTCATCTGAGGGAGAGCTGGGGAGTTTTGGGGGTTTAATTTTGTTCCTTCTTTTTTTTTTTTTTTTCCCCTCTCTCCTCCAGATAAATGGCTTGTACATTTTATTCCAAGTTGCCACAGGAAGAATAATCAAGTTTTTAAAACTTGTATGGGTTTCTTCAGTTCCTTTTTCAGTTCTCATTTGTGCATATCAAAATGCTGGAAGGCACCATTTAGGACCATTAGACACAAAACTGTTAGAACTTGACTAAAATCAAGTTTTAGTCAACACTTAATATCTAATACTATAAACTAAATTGATTAATACGGCATAGTCAAGGCTGACGGAGATCTTGCAGTGCAAAGTATTACTCTGCGGTGTCAAGAGGGAGCCGGAAAAAACCCCTGTGAGAAAGAAGTCTCAGTGACTTAAAGAACTGCAGGCCAAAGCAAAGTCGATGAAAATTTTACATTAACGACATGATCAAATATATGCGATCAAATATATTCAAATTTGAACCTGCGCTTCTTGGACCAGTGTCCCAGCATCTTCATTCTTGGCACCGCTTTATCTGTCTTTGCCAGTAATGTTTTTATGGGCCACCAGAAGGGCCTCCAGGGATGAATGATCAAGATCCCCTGATAGCGAGCTAGACAAAACACATTATAAACTGTATTTTCCTTAATACAGGGACCGTCACTAGCCACTCATAGCCTATAGTCACATACATCTGGAGGCAATAGTGCAGTCAAGAACAGATATACATGCTTCAAATAAACATGTTAGCCTGGGAACAGGACTAACGTTTGATAAAAATAATAAAATGAAGTGCTGTCATAAGTGGTTGTATTTGTTCAGACTCGTTCATTTCAGTTGGGAATACAAGTATGTCAGAGAGAAGAACTTTTTGCTCTGTGAAGTAGCTGTACTACAGGGATTCAATAAAAGCCTTTCCATTTGCTTACAGGCTTCCCATCTCCCTCTATTATTTAGAAATGTATAGAAAAATCTGGAATTTTGCTTCTTAGACAAAACCCCTCATTTAAAAATTTTCACGGTAAGAAATACTTTTAATTTTTTTGAGCTTTTAAAAAAAATAAAGAAAACAGTCCCTTTTTTTCTTTTTTTTTTCCACACCGTTGGCAATCCTAAATGTTAATCCTAATTGTGAGGGCTCTCCATTACTCTCCTGCACGTTGCTGAAGTTCAACAGAAAGTATGCCATCATACATACCTACAACAGTACATATCGTTTTGGCAACATTTGTTCTTTCTCACCATATCTTAGCATTTACAATTCTTCTACTAAATGACATTACCCATCTCATCTAAGTACTTATTTCCCAGGTCGGTTCACATTGTGTTTTACCTAAACCCCAGAAATTTATTTTAAACAGTAGAAGAGTTCCGCCTGATACAATCTATCTTTCCGAAACAATACTTTGCATTTAATTCTTCATCTAACTCAAAGCCTTCGGTTTTCCTTTATTAATATTTATTCCAAAATTTTGCATAGTATTTTTAACAGATAATTCCTTTGTATTTTGCAGTATTTGGAATTTGATTCTATTTGGAAGTCTTTGTCATATATGTACACATTTTGATACCTATTTTCAAAGTGAAGAATTAATTAAAAAATTCTTGTTCCTATACCTTCATATCATCTGTGTTTTTCATATTATTGTGCCAGTAATAATCTGCTTCCTTTACAAGTTACTTTTAATTGCTTATTCTTCTAGAACATGATTTTTACTTACCCTAGTACCTGTTTTATTGTGTCAGTCAGAAGTGGAAAAAAATTATTTGATATAATTTTTACAATTAATAAATCCTCGCAAAATTAGGGGTATTTATTCCTTATTCTGTATCCAAGCAGTTAAAATTTCCGTAATAACAATTCCCATCTGTACTGAATTGTTTAACACAATTTCAGACATTTCTTCCTATATCCAAATTTTTCTTATAGGGTTTACTCATCTGATTTGCTTTGTGAGGACAGAGTACACTACAACTTGTTTTGTCAGGTTTAATTTATATCAACTCAATCAAACAAAATATATTCAATACTGCTATGAAGCTAAGAAAAAGTAGGAGTTTATAGATCTACTCTGTTTGATAAAATTAGTGTATAAATTTTGTCCGAACTTCATTATGGTGTGTGATCAAAATCCACCAAAATATACCAAAGATGAGTGAAGATGGGGAGAACAAATGAAAAAAAATTATCTCAATATAATGAACGGAACTTATAACAGCCATTTGAATTTTTTGATAAATTATGACCATTGAAATGTATTAATAACTTTAACAAGGAATGATTCAGAAAAGGTTAAGGCTTATGACATCTATTTAGACAGTTTGGGTTTTTTTGAGGGGAAAGGATTTGAGGATTTATCAACTGGGGACCCACTTCAAGTAGATGCAAGCAACTTCATAGGTTTTTGTGCTTTCATCTTTATAAGCAATTTTACCAGAAGATTTGAACTTGCATGAAACTAATGTGTGATCATCGTAAATCAAGCCAGAAGTTGCATTTCGGAGTTTTAAAGAAAGAAATAAGCCAAGATTAAGACTATAAAACCAAATGATTTCTGTGCAGCAGATACCTGAAACTACTTAGGCTAATATTTATACTATCAAATAACTACATTGTTTCAAAATCAAACAAAAAACCATCCACACAAACTAAACAAAAGAAACAAGAAAAATCCTTCTGCAGAGCACTTAAACGATAAAAATAAATCTTTCTGCAAAACATTTATCTCCAAGTTTTTAAAGAGAAGCTATTCCAATTTACGGCTCAAATCAAAAGACGGAGACAGAAAGCAGGGACAGGTTTTTTTTTTTGAAACACTTTGGTGTTAAGAAAAAGAAATCAACCGCAAAAGCATTGAGAAAACAGTGTAGTTAAGAGCAGTGGCAGCTGCTCATGTCCATGTTCAGACCCCAGAGAAGATGATTAATTGTCAGCCATAGTGCAGTGTGTAGTGCCGAGGAATAACGCGCCGGTAAACAGGTAATACAATACATATCTGCCCGGAGCTTTTCCCTGAAACACTTAATAGTGCAGCTGCATCTTTAATCCATAAGCGAGAGATTAACTCGAGTTATTCAGATCCTTAAAAGTAAGCGCAAATGGAATGATCAAAACATCTAAATGCTCAATTCCCATTGAACTTGTGTGTTTACATTTTTACCCTTCAACAGGTTCCACCTTCAGGTTAAACACGCAACTCCTTCAGTTTATGGAGCGGGAACTGCCAGATCCCTTTAAACAAAGACTGGGACAGTAGCGGGAAAACAAGCAAATCCACTTTAATCTGAAAAAAAGATGATTTGAACAAGAGTTCTATCTCAATCCCTCTGGTATCTGAGCCATTGCGAGGCAGGAATGTGTTAACACAAACATTAGATTCGAAGTTCTGGAAATGGAAAGGCTTACCTTCCCCAGATGCTACGGAACCATCCCTAAGCAAGGCTTTAGTGTAAGACAAACATGACATGACTCAGTAAGAAGTGAGGTTTTAGCAGTCAAACTTCCCGGGCTGTTGAAGCACTTAAGAAAAGAGGACAGGGAAGAGGAAGAAGCAGTTAATCCTGCAGAAGGAAATCCCATCTGGCAATTTCTGGGAGAACAGATATGGCATGAGAAGTACAGTCTTGAGATCTGGTCCTCCAAGGTCCTCTTGTTTAGCATAAATGCTGTAGATAAACAATAAGTATGTGTATCTTATGAAAAGCAGCTATTACTGCAAAAAAATACCACCAACGACCGCAACTATTAGGTGGTACAAAACGGGTGGTCAGCACATGAGGATAAACATGCAAAGTCCCATTAGCAAAACGCACTTCCCAGTTACCGTAATTGCTTTGTCTATCCTTTCTAGACTCAGAACTCAATAAGAAAGAATACTCGTCAATGGCATTTGGGTTGAATGAGCATGCTTGTTGTGGAGCTTAACATGCCACGGTTGTGAGGCCACATCCCTACCAGCAAGTCAAACGTTTGTGGGCACAAGCGTGTGATGGTCTTTGCTGTGATGTTGTTAATAATGTGGAACACAGTAAGCTATTCGAATAGTCTCTGGCATGCTGAATGGCCGACACGGTTCTCCCAAGCAAATTCTTCGCACGATTCGGAAATTAACATGGGTCAGCGATTATGAGCCATGAGCTTCAATGGTACCATGCCCTGGCATACACCTGGGTTGGTCCTTTAGCACTACTCCAGAAGATGCTTTCCCCCCCCGTGAGCACCAACACGGTCTCACGTCATGACCAAACACATTCTTGGTGTGATCCTATAAAAACTCCATTCCTGAAAGTTGTAAAGAAGCGTTTTATTTTTCCTCTGCCTTCAGAACACCACCGCTGTTTATGAAGGAAGAACACAGGAAAGCAATGTGGGACAGAGAAAAGGCACATCGGACAAGCTGTGTCTATCCTGTTGCCGTACCTCCTGAAACAGCAGCTCAGTTACATTTGGAATCGGTTATTCATTTCAAACCATTATAATTTAGGCTGAAAATTAAAACCAGGCTAATGGATGATCGTTATGGGTCATGCAGATTAAATAAGTTCAAAACAAAGTAGTAAACAAACCATATTCGTATAAATTTAGAGAATTTGTCTTCTATTGACAACGCTATACAAAGATTATACGCAACTGCAGCAGAAATTTAGAACTGATCCAAAAGGACTTTTTGCTAGAAAATAAATTTACCCTTGGAAGGATGTGTTTCTTTTCATTCTTCCTGTTAAAGAGGGTGTGTTGAACTACCAGTTACATCATTTCTCTATTTCAGATTCCCTCTGAGGAGGGTGAGAATCACAACACGGGAGTTAGAATATGAACATCGAGGGTGAGAATAATATTAAAAGGAGAAAACATTAAAAAGAAAACTCTTAAAGTTACTGCATCCATGTGGTGGAGGAAGCTTCCTCAGATTTCCTCTAAGCTAAGCGTAAGGCAAGAAAAGGAGAGAGAAAGAAGAGAAAAGGAGAGAGAAAGAAGAGAAAAGGAGAGAGAAAGAAGAGAAAAGGAGAGAGAAAGAAGAGAAAAGGAGAGAGAAAGAAGAGAAAAGGAGAGAGAAAGAAGAGAAAAGGAGAGAGAAAGAAGAGAAAAGGAGAGAGAAAGAAGAGAAAAGGAGAGAGAAAGAAGAGAAAAGGAGAGAGAAAGAAGAGAAAAGGAGAGAGAAAGAAGAGAAAAGGAGAGAGAAAGAAGAGAAAAGGAGAGAGAAAGAAGAGAAAAGGAGAGAGAAAGAAGAGAAAAGGAGAGAGAAAGAAGAGAAAAGGAGAGAGAAAGAAGAGAAAAGGAGAGAGAAAGAAGAGAAAAGGAGAGAGAAAGAAGAGAAAAGGAGAGAGAAAGAAGAGAAAAGGAGAGAGAAAGAAGAGAAAAGGAGAGAGAAAGAAGAGAAAAGGAGAGAGAAAGAAGAGAAAAGGAGAGAGAAAGAAGAGAAAAGGAGAGAGAAAGAAGAGAAAAGGAGAGAGAAAGAAGAGAAAAGGAGAGAGAAAGAAGAGAAAAGGAGAGAGAAAGAAGAGAAAAGGAGAGAGAAAGAAGAGAAAAGGAGAGAGAAAGAAGAGAAAAGGAGAGAGAAAGAAGAGAAAAGGAGAGAGAAAGAAGAGAAAAGGAGAGAGAAAGAAGAGAAAAGGAGAGAGAAAGAAGAGAAAAGGAGAGAGAAAGAAGAGAAAAGGAGAGAGAAAGAAGAGAAAAGGAGAGAGAAAGAAGAGAAAAGGAGAGAGAAAGAAGAGAAAAGGAGAGAGAAAGAAGAGAAAAGGAGAGAGAAAGAAGAGAAAAGGAGAGAGAAAGAAGAGAAAAGGAGAGAGAAAGAAGAGAAAAGGAGAGAGAAAGAAGAGAAAAGGAGAGAGAAAGAAGAGAAAAGGAGAGAGAAAGAAGAGAAAAGGAGAGAGAAAGAAGAGAAAAGGAGAGAGAAAGAAGAGAAAAGGAGAGAGAAAGAAGAGAAAAGGAGAGAGAAAGAAGAGAAAAGGAGAGAGAAAGAAGAGAAAAGGAGAGAGAAAAACCCCCACACAAACTAGAAGGAGTCCTTTATGCTTCAAAAAATGTAGGAAAACTAAAGGTCTTTAAAGAAGCCACTGAACAGCAGCGATCACTAATGCACCACTTGATAGAAAAATCTGTAGTCTCTCTCTGAGTGAGGGTACCAGTGTCATTTTTCCCTCTTAGACTGCGCTTGGCTGGGACGTCGCCCAGCTAGCTAGTCCAAACTTGGCCTGCTGGAAAACGCCGTGTTTGTACTACAGATAAGCCGAGTATGAGACTCTCTGTTCCAAGATTTGAAGGAAGCAAAGGCCGAGCTTTTGTTGCTTCTAACAACACTCCCTTCGTGTAAAGAAATGAATCAACGATGCTGCAAACACAGAAATAGAAACAGGCAAAAGCACGTTTCACCCAGTACTTATTGATCTCTATTGTTATATTTCAAGGTACAAATCTTCCATCGTGTTAATTAAGTAGAAGGGGAGTCAAAAAGGTTATTGATAGAGGAATACACAAGATGAAAAGAAATTAGCCGTGAAGCGGTGCCTATGTTGATCATTTTTATGTTCTGCAGAAAGATTATGTGATAAGAAGAGAGGCTGAATGTCTCAGAACCACCATATTAGCACAGTCATTTCTGGTAAAGTAAATCAAAGAGGGCTTCCAGCATCTAAAAAAAAAAAAAAAAAGCAAAATAAAAGGAATTCATGGGAATACATTTCATTAACTAAGTGACACAATGCTGATTTATTTTAAATGATTGACTCCAGAGTCTATCAGTCAGTGACATACACATCACAGGCTCATATCTTTATGGAGACCGTGGATTCATGTTTTCAGTGTTGAAGATGTGCTTCCTCACCATCACTAGACAGTAGCTGTCTCATCACATTCTGGCTTTTGTCCTAAAAAGTCCACATTGGGCTATCAAATTCAGCCAGGGGAAAATTCTGCATTCTGCCTGAGTAAATTTGCCACAGTTTGACAGGACAAATAAAAAAGAAAGGGGGGGGGCGGGGATGTGTGTGTGTGATCTGAGTCTTATTTTTAAAAAAATACAGAGACCAGCTCTATAACTTCATCTATAGTGCAACTGGAAGTCCACTATTTCCACGTTAAGAAAATACTGGAAACCCTAATCTCAATACCAGTCACTTCCGATAATTTGATTAGTAGAAATTCTACAAACAATACTGGTTTTGTACACCAGCCCAAACACTACCAATTACTCTGCCAGTCTGATTTTAGGAAGTAAAATCATGCTAAAGCACACGCAGCGAGAAACCACCTGGTGATACCTCAGTGCCTACAGGTACAAGAAGCAAACCTTGAAGGCATCAACATAAACCAAAAGGAATTTCAGCATTTCCAATGCTGACAGACAGCTGCAAATTGAATGCAAGCTCTTCACGATCATGTTCTTCCTGTTCTACATGTGAAAATAGTAACGAACGTAGAGCTTATCAGTAGCCCAGAAACAGCATGAGAGAGGCCAAATGGGAAAGGCTGAAGAGTAAACAAGGAAGTCAAAACTTAAGGTCCAGTTGTTTTCCAGCCTAAGCCAGCACAAAGCCTCCCAGTTTCTGCCGAAGCTCTCCTGTTTGAAAACTGTGTCAAATTTAATTAATCATCCTGAAAAGAAAGCTGCGGTCAAATCTATTAATGGTTTCTGAGTAATGTGAGAATATAGGAGTAACTGCACCACCGCAGCAGCCTTGACTCCGCGCGCTGCGTCAAAGGAAAGCTGTGCTCACACAGAGCCCTGGTCATTTCAGAGTGTGGTTGCAGAAGTAATAAATCCTCCAACTTTCACCGATTTTTTAGCTAAGCCAACTGCACACCACGTCGTCAGCTTTCACATATTACACCTGGTTCTCCAGTGTTCTTCAAAAGCAAAGTTGGTTATAGAAGGGCATAACCTTCCAGTGTAAGAGTTCTAACATACATCATGTGAATAACTATGCAACATGTCAAAGCAGATACTATGAAAGATACCTTTCACAAATGCATATGATAAAAAATTACCTTTTAATATTTAATTAGTTGATACTCTTACATCAACGGTCAAGTCTGATGACTTTCCTTACAAGTACCAACTTGTGTCCAAGCTAAATAAATGCATTAGACAGTCCAGAAGCAGTAAAGATGGAGAAATATCATGTCACATCTTAGTCACTAATTCTGTTCTTTGTATGCAGTGTCCAGTTTCTCCAGTAAATGCCATCTGAGTTAATTCTGTGGAGCAGAAAGACATTTGTTTTGCTGTACTATTGACTTTCTAGTTTTTTTTTTCTTTTTTTCCAAAGATTTGCTAACATACCCTGCAGTATTACCACGTAGTTTCTGTACATTCAGGATCCCGATACTGTGATAGCAGGAAACACTCCTCATTAACACAGATGCAGAGACAAAAAAATCCAAAGCCCACATTATTTGCTGTAAAAGTGTCACTGAATCTGATAAACTTTAATATAAGGTCTAAAACGCAACACATACATCACAGAAGTGATTTATATAAAGGTTTGTTATTTAAGTAAAAAACTACAATTTTTGCGTTCAACATGCACAAAGCTAGTAAAGTAATTTAAAAATGCCATTGTTTTAAAAGGTATTTTTTTGCAAATCCTCATCCTTTTTCAAGGCTAGGATTGCAAAGACTTTTATAATGTAAAAAGTGTCAAGAATCACAAAAATTCAACTAACACACTGCTGGTGAAAGTCCTTGTTAATGCTAATAGTTAACCAGTTCTCTTCCCTGAAAACTCATTAACTACTGGTTTTCTAACAGAGGGGTTTTTTTTATACTTTTGTTAAAAGAAGCAAGCAAACACACACAGAAAAGAACCCAAACCAAAACACTTTGAGCAGGAAATGTCTGTATTTTGTCATTAAAGGATATAATTTTCACTATTTGTTTCTGTACAACAAAACCTTCGCAAAAAGAAGTGGTCAAACTTCTTGAGGCGGACAAAGATCACAATTCTTCCCACTAAGCCTTATGACATTTAATCTCAGCTACACACATCGAAACACCGATATCAGATTTTAGCCTAAGCAGAGGCTGCAAGAACACGGCAAAGTTAAAATTCGCCTTCAGAACTTCTTGATCATTTAATCTTTTTGACATCTTGTCCAACTACCCATATTTAAAGACCAAGTTCTGATAATTACTTATTGTGTGATTCCGCATAAGATTTGACTGGCACTTTTTGTGTTGGAATTAACGTTTCAGGAAGGAATAATTGACAAAGGAACGTCAAGTTCAGGTTAGAGTATATATGAAGGACACCGATATTGTGCAACTACTATTTACCGGAGAACGTTTTAAGTATTAATTGGTAATTCGAGCCAATGGGACTGCACTTTCAACTTTACATCCCCACGTTGTGCTGCAGCTACCCAAGGCTGACACTGAGGAACGCAGACCCAGGCCCAGAGCTTCTTAAACAAGCGGCCTCAGAGCCAGCGCAGAGGGGGAAACGAAGAACTTCATGCAATCGAGCCGCTCAGAATCCCTTTTCATAGGAAAATTTAGATACGTGACACGGGGCCAACGAGAAGCGCGAGGGCTTTAGACAGCGCTGGGTACCACGCTGCGGTCTTAGCAGCGCGCTGCTCGAGATGACTACTCACCCAGCAGCAATTGCAGGAGCCACATCTTCTCCCCTGACATGGAAATGTCAATAGGAGTTATTTGTCCTCCGGCTTGGAGGCTCGGAGAATTTTTTTTTGAAATTATAAAATGCGACGAAATGTAATTCATACTGTAATGGCAAGAGGAAAATACGAGATAATATTAGGATTCCACTCTCGGGAACAAAATTATCAGCTTGACTCTAAACACCCAAACCCTCCATTTGTTACAAAGAGTTCTTCCAAAAGCTGTTTGCATTTCTTAAGAGAGCTCCGCACAGCAGATTTTGTTCACATCTCATCATTGTCTACAGCGCGAGGAACAAAAGCACACTTGGAGCTGCTTTGGACACTGGGAGCTTTGTTAGAGAACAGAGGAATGGAGTTGGCTTCTTGGTAGTTGCTTTGTGTGGAAAATATACCATTGGATGGAAAAATCATTAAAAACTTTGCAGTCTCGTATTGGCTTCATGAGAGTTATTTCAAGGTTTTAAACGTTATTGGGATTGTGTTTCCTAATATTAATTGCACCCGTAATGAAAGGAAACTTCTGGTCAGGGGTCTTCTCGGGCAGTCTGACAGCAAGAAGCTGCTCTAACGTCTTATAAAAAAAAAAAAAAATCCCGACAATTTACTAATAGAAGCTGGTGTTGCAGAACAAGCCTGCATGAGCTTTGCTAATTAACTAACAAGATGGTGTGTTCGTTCATGTGTTCGAACAGCGTATTCAGGGCTTTTTCTCCTACTGTAGAAAAAAAGATGAATAAGAGAAAATGTTTGCCCTGCTGCCCTGCGTGGCGGCAGAGAGACAGTCCCATGGCAACACTGAACTTGTGGCATTATCATCAGAACTATTTTTGGAGGACAGTTTGAACGAAGCTAATAAGCCAACTTGGAATGCGCGGTAGCTTCCTATTTGTGGCATTCATCTGGTTTTTATATCCCTTATTTTTAAACATCTTCTCAGAAGCCGAGAGGGAACGTTCTGGTGTACGGTTATGTCTTCCCTGCCGCTATAAATCCCGAGCCTGGATGGCGCCCACACCTTTGTTTCACTCGCGCGTGGCACGCGCGGCAGCGAACAAAGGAGCGCTGACAGCGCCAAGCGGTCGCCTTCCCAATCTGTTCGCGAAGAAGTCAACATATGGATATAGGCACTGTGAGTTGTTCCAGGTTTTAACAAGATCTCAAATCGCCGCATAAAATGCTCCGAAAAGCACATTGCCACGAGCTTGGCACATCCAAGAGATTCCTTGGTTCTCTCCCTCGGCTTTTCAGGCGAAACAGCTACCCCGTTTTTTTCACTCCAAGCCGTTAGTTACAAATTCGTTGCTGCGGCGCTATCCGCAAGCACTACTCCAAACAAATCCATTTGCATTTCTATAAAAAAAAAAACCACCCCAACCCTATAAAGTAAAAATCTTTCTTTGAAACTCACTTCAACTGCGCCTTTGCAACAGCTAAAGTTGCTTTATGGTTCTTTTTAAGAGAAAGAGTAACGCTTCAAGTATAGCAATATGAGTAAATGACCACTTTATGGCACCAAAAGCTTCCTTTGATGAAGGAGAAACAGTGAAATTGTCTTTGTACACGTCCTCGCTTCCTCCAAATGACTTCTCACAAGAGTTTCACCATATGATTCAAAGAGACAATATTTACGCTTGCAGTTGAACTTCCCTGTGGTGATATTCTACAGGATTAAAAGTTATGTGTGTCTGCATTACAAGTTTGAGGTAAATCCCCCACCCGAAGCAAACAGGTACGATTCCGTGAATCTGTTCTCAGCTTTACAGCAGCAGCAAACCTTGCCCTTATTCTGCCTACTTTTACAATTGGAGAGATGAAGGATAACACGCTTATCACCTGGAAATCAAAATGGCGCTCAAACTCCAGTACTGGCCTTCCCTTGGGATTTACCAGAGCGTAGCCTGATTCCGTGTATGTTTTTGCTGTTTTATGAAGAGATTACCGATACCCTAAAAATAACTTTCCTGTCTAGAAGTAGAAAGTGTTATATTTTATTCGTGCTGAACTACATCCACTAAGCTTTACAAGGCTTGCCAAATCAACAATATAATTGGCACCATGCACTATTTATTATTAAAAAAAAAAAACAAAACCAAAACAACACAAGCAGCTCTGTAGGGTTTATGGCTCACCGGCTCCTACGTGGTTTTGGGCGCATCAGTCAGGACCTGTTTTCCCAGAAACGCTAAGTGGACCCATAGCTGTGCAAAATGAGAAGGAGCTTTAGCGTTTGATTCTTTTTAAGTGCGGGTCCTCAATCTCTCCACATCTCATTTGTCAAAAAATTGCCTAAATAATAATAATAGAGAAAATTCCTTATTACTGGAGACATTCAGTTTCACATAGATGGCGTACGTCATATCTTGTGTAGTTTTGCCAACTGCGCTCACAAAAAACCGCCTAGGAATATCAACTTCACCCGCCCCTCCTTATTTTTACTTTCTGTGAAGAAAACCAATATTTAAAATACAATTTTGTAGACTTTTTAGAAGAGAAGAGAATAAAAGTTTCCTTTTTTTTTTTTTGAAAGATCAAGATAGAAAGAGAAAGCATGAAAAATATGGAAGTAATTAACATCAGTAGGATCATACCTGTTGGCACCAGCAAAAAAAAAGACATGAAGTGCCTTATTAACGAGATAATCCAGAGTATTAAAAGAGTGGGTTAAGAAAAGTTCAAGTACTAAAAGTTAAACAACTGGTTTTAGGAAAGGAACTGAAGATGGATGTTTAAAGTGTGTGATATACTTGGAAAAAGTTGTCACTCCAAAAGCGAGAGGTGCGAAGTAACAAGCGAGAAAACAGATCCTAAAAATAACAAATAGGCATGCAACGCGAAGTGAAAAGTCACAAGCGAGATGAAACCGAATCAAAAATGTTGATGGACAGATGAGAAAAGTTACCTTTGTGCAAAGGTCAGGAAAAAAAGTTAGGAGTTTGAGCCGAGAGAAAGGCTGTTTCAAGTGCTCTCTATCGAGTACATCAAAAGGGAGAGGACAGTACGTTCTCGTTGTGACGAAGAATGAAAGTAACAGACCCTGTGAAACTCTGAGAAAAAACGAGCTACATAGAAAGAAAGGAATCAACCTTGGTGCCAAAATGTGAATACAAGACTATGAGTCAAATTCCCAGTGTTAGTTATGAGGGTGTTCAGTGAAAATCATGAGACGACCAGAAGCAGCGGTTTGGGAACTTCTGTCTCAGGTGACTAAACTCTGCATTTGTGAAACTGGAGATTGATTTTTCTCAAGCCGAGTGCCATAACTCCCGCAGGACTTCAGTGCTGCTTAGTCAGGTCAAGTGGTAGGATATCCTTGAGGAGGTGCTGGAAACATGGCCAACAAGATGCTTTCCTGTTCTCCTTTCCTCTGAAATAGCAGATACTGATCACTGCCACAAACAGGATACCAAACAAGGTAGATTCTGACCTGAGTCAGTATGGGAATTCCTGTAAGTCCTACGAAGGACAGAAAAGCATAACAGTTACCCGTCTCCCCGCGTTCCCAAATCCCCAGAAGATCAGAAGGAAAGCATATGGCAACCCAAATTCTAACGTTAGGAAACAAGGTTTTTTATAAATAAAAGTAATGCTTATCACGTATAAGTCCGCTGTAACAGATACTACTAAGAGAGAGAGCAGAACATGCCAAAAATACACTGTATTAAATTTTGTGAATTTTGAGGGTGACAAAATTTCTATAAATGGGACGCCTATTTGTACTTTTTTGAACGGCCCTCGCTATTTCCTTCCTGAGGTAAGTGAACAAGCCAGTAGTATATCCTGTGTGAAAAGCCCGTTGAAAACTGCGTCCTTCCAGAATTGAAGGAAAAATGATATAAAAAACCCTCATTCATCACATCATCTAGTTAAATTAGTCAAAGAACAAGGCCAAGTCACTTTCAAGAAGAATAAGATGTCAACATTTGGAATAAACTTCGTTCAATTTAGCTTTGGTGCTCCTTGAATTCTGAAGATTTATGTTCTCCTTGGGTTTTTATAAACAAAAATAAAAAGGGCACATAAATATACAGAGACACAGAGTTCCTTAATCCTGAATGACTCAATCTTTTGTCTTTTTTTAACAGAAAGAAAGAAAACATATCAGTGCTGCCCAGAATACACTTGCTATTTTTACTACTGTTTTATTTCTAAAATAACATTAAGTTTAGTCAATAGAAGTGAGCAGCGACAAGCAGCACCTCATACCAGGCGTTCCGCAGAGCCACAACGAGCCACCAACGCAGACGTCGTAGCAAAACTAGGCTGCTCTTTCCACAGCCCTTTGTTTTCTCGGAGAGAAATTCCAGAGTCCGTGCGTTTTTCAAGACAGTTGTTTGAGAAAACCCACAGATGAATCTAATGATACGCTGGATTGACGTACATCAGAAATCGCCTTTCCAAAAGACTGGTCGTAATCCAGTCTTTAGTCTGCCAAAGTGCTATTGAGTGAAAAAAAAAAAAAAAGCCGTTTTGGCTTGGCAAGGCCCTCTATTAATTAATTTTTTTGCCTCTTTAAAGCTGCACTAGCGGAGCTTGCCTTGGTGAGGGATCCTGGAAGAGAAAGCGTGCAGACCTTGTGTGTCTCACCCTTTGGCAGAGCAGAATCAGACAGCGGAGATCTGGGGGATAAATCTATGACATAGCAACATGAGATTTTGATGGTGGTTCACTTAAATAATTCATTAGTTGCCTTGTTCAGGTTCAGCAGAACGGTGTTAGGGTGAAGGAAAGATTGAGTAAACTGATACCCCTACAAAGGTGTTTTCCTTGAATATTTTATGATCTTTCCTCGCAGAATTGAAGACTTTGGAATGGAAAGAGATGTGGGAGCAGCTTTGGAGTGTCAAAATCAAAACGTTTGGAATATAAAAGGCAAAGATATACCAAGATGAGATGAGAAAAAGCTTGCAGTGTGAGATGACTCAAGTTATTTTAGTGAGTTCCTGGAACTCTGGTATTTAGTCCTTTTTCTCCATGCCTAGGTAGGGAAAGCAGAAATCAGTTTTAACCTCTTATTCACAGTCCCAGTGCCATGGACAGTATGATGGACCTGTTATTTCTTATCATAGAAGGAAAAGGACGGGAGAAACCAAAGAAATTAAGGAAAAGCGTATTTAAAACAGCTACCAGAAGGAAACCTTGCAGATACATGCAAGTAAGAGAGAATTTCCTTTCTAAAAGGCAGTACAAGAAAATTCTTTGTTTCAAAATACGCAAGAAAAAGGCACTGTAGAAAGTAGCTTGCTCTTTAGGACTCGGGTAAGACTGATACAGTTCATCTTAAACGTTGATCATTCTGTTCCTTTGAACAAAATTCACTAAACATATTTTACTACCTATCTTGTTAGCAACATTCTGAAATAATTAATATTAGAAGCTGATTACGAGTTTTCATAAAGCACGCTGCATTACAGAGCAAAACAGAAGTATAGCAGCAAAATAAGGAAGGCTATCGCTTACTTAAAAGATTTCGGATACAGGATGTAATTTAGGATGCTGTTTTGCAGCGCTATTTCACTGTGATACACGAAAGAACTGATGTATTTTAGAAATGTTCAGTCAAAGTGTTAAAACAGAAACCTGAAACTAATTCTCTTTACAGAAAGTATGCAGCCAGAGAGGTGGTACTGGCTCAAGACGCTGATGTATTTGGACCCAAGTGGCTTCCCCACACCCCGCCAAAGGCAGGAGCACAAATATGATAAGGATCTAAATAATTACTAATACTTTTGCATATATAAATACATAATTCCTCGAGATACCATCTCAAATTATTATTTTACCAGCAAACCAGCACATTTTAGAATTGAGACTAATAGGCAGCCAAGTTCTTTCTCACTGTGTGCTTTTGGAAAAACACACTTGTCTCTTCCAGCACCACTCAAAACTCTTTCTATTTATAACATTCAGCTGCCTGTACAGATAACTCTGTGTATAATTCTCTCTCTCCCATGATGTCCCTTCTAAATATTACTAAACGTGTTTTCAGGACGTTTTGTTGTGGTTTTTTTTTTTTTGTTTTGTTTTTTTTGTTTGTTTGTTTTGTTTTTTAATCAGATTAATTTGATCATATTACAATACTGATATAAATACCACAAAGGTCTAGAAAATCTGCTAGAGTTTCTAAGCATTTATGATGGTGGAACAGAAACCCATGTATAGGTTGATTTATTAATACAAAAGTAGAACACAATTGTAAGCAACAGCTTATAGAGCATGTACTACATGACATCCTTTGTTTCCTTGTTGTATACTGTCTAGACAAACCTATCTGGTCTTATAGTAAAGTCCGTGTTCAGACATGGCATACAAATGTATTCTGCATCACCAGAGGAGCATCCTTTACTTATCACCGAAGCTATCGATACGTGGCCGTCAGTCCGCTCTACTTATAACTACTTATGACCTTCAGACGGTTCTTTTAAGACACGTTGTTATCACAGCACAAAGATGCGTATCCCCAGACTTAAATTTTTAGGAAACCTTAAGTACCTCAGTGACCTGCCCATCCACACTTAGTCATCTGGCATCCTACATTACACTGGAGACCCGGTTGTCAATTTACGCTCATTATTCAAGAAGAAAAGACTTAAGCATACAGACTCACTTCTTCTCACAACTGAAACACGAGCGTTTCATTGCTGCATTCAGGCTTTGCAGGTGTAAGATAACCTGTGTTATAGGAAGGCTGTTCAAACGCGACTCTTGCGCCCTTTTTTTGACCTTTGTTACCAAGTCCGCACTGATTTCTTTTGCAAGTGCTGACCACCTTTCAAATTAGGGAAAGTTTTAGTAATAGCCACGAGTGCAGCATATTCTTTGTGTAGACATACTTCATCTATTGCTACTGAGGGAATTTGGGAAATAAAACCCCACGATTATAAATCATTAGAGCGTCTTTACTCAGAGCTAGTTGACCTACCCCACTCTCGAATTGAAAGTAAATAGCTCATTAGAGGAAGGAAGAGAGCAGAAGAGAAATGTTGCCTCTGGGAAAAATTAGATTTCTATATCCAGCTTAGTTTCCATTTATTGTAGCCACGTGAGGATAGAAGTCATGACCCCCGGGGGCAGAGGTGAACGCCTCAGTACATTCGGCCTCTCTGCACTCTCCGAACTATTCACTAGCTACAGGCTCATTTTCTACATTATGAATGAAATTTTGGTACAGAAGGTAGTGCCAAAGAGAGAAAGATCTCCCAGTTGCGGATCGTAGTACATCTTTACGTTGAATAGCAAAAAACCTGACTCTCGCTGGTACTGAAGTCTCAGCTCGGCTGAAGACATACCGCGTACCCGAGTCCCCACCTCCACACACACACGAACAGATACTCTTCCCCTCCACCTGCAATCACCACACAATACCCCCACTTCGTCTTCAAAATTGGCAACATTCTACTTATGGTGAGGTGGACAAAGTCTGCCCCCAAGGTAAAGTTAGAATTAAAACATAAAGTTATCCTTCAGACATAGTGATATACCTTCTGCTGCGTTAAGGTTAGGAGACTGCTAACAACTTATATTTCTGCTCTACTGCTGGATTAATTATGTTTCTCAGTGGCTTTCAACTAAATGTTGGCTTGGCGTGACGTAACTAGTAGAGGGATTATTTCTGAATATTAATCTTCCTGCCAGGAATCTCTCAATTGCTTCTTGAAATGACGGAAAAATGCTTTTCTTGACCTTTTGTTTTATATGAGAAAACAGAAGAGAAGTAGAAAGACAGCACCTAAACTTTGCGCAAAGATTACTTTTAGGTTTTTCCCACCTACGTTAGTGTAGGTGTTTCAAGTCCTGATTCTGCATCGCACTGCAGCCTCCTACAGACCTCACTTGAAGACGGGGACTTCACTTGGGTCCTAACCATGAGACAGAATATCCTGTGTATTACGTCTGCCTCCTTCTTGCTTTCACTGTAGAATCCTAGTGGAAGTAATTAAGGCAAATTGGTGGCGTGGTACAGATTTATGCACAAAGCTACAACTTATTTATTCAGTTCCCTGGACGGAGCGATGCATCCATGACTGAAGCACTTCAAAATTTACATAACAAGAAAATTTCATTCAGCAATTAAACGACCTTCTAAAGTCTATAAATAAGAAACGGGTTTAGCAGATTTTCAGTAAGCAGAAGTATTTGGATGTTTCAGGAATAATGGAAATCTATTCAGTTAAAGAATGTTCACATGGGGCTTTGCAATCAAAAAAAAAAATTAAGTAAAGCTGTAGAGTATTTTGGGAGTATTTTTTTCAGGGGGGGGTGATGTAGCGAAGTGTCTGGACAGGTTGCCGAGAGGGATAAGAGCAAGCACTCAGGGCTCAGTCTGCTGCTGCCTCTCTTAGAGCCGTCTTGGAAAGGGAAAGAGGGGCAGACACCTGTAGGGAAGTTTGGTAAACCCCCCCACATTCTGATGTCTAGAAAGGGACTGCTCTTCTGACTCCCAAAGGCTCCCCTACCCCTCAAGCTCTGCTAAAATAGAAAAATACATACCAATATATGCCTGCTACGTTGATGGTCTTGAACATAAAACACTAAATACTTGCAAGTATTTACTCAGTTACGTCATCTTTACCCAATAACTCCCTTTTTCCTCTCCCTGGGCACCCTGTTAGCCTAGTTGTGGTTTTTTGTCCCACGTGGATTAAAGCATTTTGCAGGAATATGTCCTTAATTTTTTTAACCCTTTTTAGTTGCTATGAGTTTAATACTTCTTTTTGTTCCTTTTGTACCCTCATACAGCATATGGGTGATTTCTAATACATAAATAGACCGGCAGTATAAGTAACTTCTGAAACATAGCAACTATTCTCTCAAAAATAACTTTCACATCCCTTCCTCAAAAAACTTAACAGTAAAAGAACCACAAAAAAGGCAGGAAAAAAAAAAAAAAAAAAGTGTTTCTCTAGTCTTGTACCGTTCTACTAAAAGTCAGAGTCAAAACTGTGTGATTTAGTACATGTCTCGTTTCAGGACAGTTTGAGTGCTGCACTCTGACCCCACCACAACCAGTCAAGCTGCCAAGACCTTACTTATGGCTCACGTTAGTTGGGTTTTGTTTCTTTTTTAATATATATTTTGAAGAGGTTTCTTTATTCTAGATCAGGAGTTATTTGGACAGACCATCTCTAGGAACATATTACAGAATTTACGTAGAGAAAGGCTTTGGGTATTATTTGTCTTCCAGTTGTAAACCAAAGATTAGGAGATAAAGGCCATTACCGCAGGTTGAATGTTTTCAGTCATTTCCAGGCTAATAAGAGATGAAGCAGAACAGCCTCTATCAGGGATAATAAGGTTTAAATCTGCACAAATATTTACAACTGGAATATTCAGATTAACTTTGCTGCCTGTGAGAAGTCTGACCAGCAAATCCTCCAGGCCCTGGAGGAAGTTCTACCCTGGCAAATCCAGAGATCCGGTCCTATTATTTCTATATCGCGAGTAGCTTTGTCGTCCATGGGTGAAGGCAAATTGCTGTAGCTGCAACACTGGCATTCATGTTGTCATGTCGCATTAAAGATTCTTTGCAGGATAAGTAGCAAGTAAATCAAAATAAGCTTTATTTTCTTAAAGATAGCTTGGCATCTCTAAAACCCCATCAACCCCACGTTATTCGCTGTGTCTTCGGGTATCACTGCTCCATTCAAACTTTCACCCAGAGCGCAGGCAACCCAAATGCTGTGGAAACCAACATTGGCATCCATCTGCTCATGGAGCGTTCATCAACTGAGCTCGGTCACGCATTTGGGAATTTCATCTTTTGGAACAAAAGTCTCAGTGTTACACTGCAAGCGATAAACTCCCGAAGATTTCAATAACGCTCTGCATGGAAGAAGTCTGTATTCTACACACAGAATGTTAATTTAACAATACTGTTGTTCTTATTACATTGCTGTTGTGTTATTACTCTCCGCAATATATTGACATATCTGCAGATCCCGAACAAAAATGCCTCAGGACTGGTACTTACATCAGAATTGAAAACGGAGCAATATGCAGAGAGTTATGCTTATTTATAACAACATTATTTCTTATTTAAGAAGAGAGATGTAGGAAAGTAATTTAACATTTACATCCTATTGCAATGGGTTTGGTTAAAGCACGTACAAAGAAACACAGTGTTTTCCTGTCCCAGCGACTCTGAATAGACATCAACTTTTCTAATAACATTTCCAATTTCCATTCCAAGAACATCAGGCTGAATTTCAGGATACCACTTTACTGTGTCAGAGTATTCATTTTTCTGTATTTGCACCGTTAGGTGTGATGCTTAAAATTAACACATCGGTACTATAAGAAGAAGAGTTTTTCTTAAATTATTACCTCTTTATATTGAAATATCTGCTTTATATACAAACTATTAAAGTACAAGAACAGAAAAAATAAATTTTAAGCAACAAACCTCATAACCCAACTGACTATGTGGACAGCAGAGTGAAGAAGAACGACATGTACTTCTCTGTAGCTACTTTTTTGTAGGTTCGCACTGAGTATTTATGTTTTCATAGCTTATGTACTTTGTACTACATTTTTTTTGTGATTTGAGTGATTTTAGTGAAGAGTTCTTTAAGCCCTTTTAAAAAAATACACGTTGGAAATCGAAAAAAGCGTATTGAGCCTAAACGTAAGATTCCCGAGGCTGAAACTGTGGAGGGCGGTGCCCCGTGGGGCTGAGGAGCCAACACTAGCAAACCTCAGTGCAGCAGAAATGTTGATTTCATTGAAGATTTTCACACTATTATTGCTATCTGAAAATAAAAAACCCTACCCTGAATTCAAAGAACACGATTTCAGTTTCTTCCCATAGCTCAAAGTTTTTGTTTTGCTTATGAAACATCATTGTTGGGAAATAGTCTACTCATGAAGAAATAGGGTCCATCATTTTGTATAAGCAAAAGCTGTTAGTTTTTATCAATCACCATGGCTGAGCAAGTAGAAGTTCCTTTTAGGAAATGACATGTGGAAGGCAAATAAAACTTATTTACACTGTTCCATTTAGACTTCAGCCAACACAACACTGGAAACTACAAAAAGCTTGCTTATTTTAAACACTGGTAAAATAAATGCATCACAGAAAATTTTAGAAGGCAAAAGATGAGATTGCATTTGCTTTAAGTCATCCTTCCCAAACCCCCAAAGTACTAAGACAATATATCAGCATTTTTTGATTCTACCCATGGTGCAAAAATAAAACCAAAACAGTTCTCAAACTCTGCCAACACATTTATCAAATGGTGCTTACTCGCACTGTTCCTGTTTTAGGTAAACAGTGTTTGCAACAAGTATTTGCAAGACATAATTCTTTTTAAAAGAAAATGATTATTTTTCCAAACGGAGGAATCCTAACAAGGAGATTTGATTTTTTTTAATCTCTTTCCTGCAGGACTCGGAATGGTATAGTTCCACAATATGCTGCTGGTGCTGAAAGCTCATTTTACTCTTGATTGACTGGGTAAGTTAGAACAGGTTACTTTGATAATTTAGGGAACATAGCAAAGTATATCAGCTGGCCCAAGCATAAACGCTTTAGTGGCACTTCTTCGGGGTGGGAGGGGTAATTTTGAAGTTATAGGATCCCAGGGGAACAGACAGACACTTGCTTCCTGACCTGCTAACGTACGAGACAAACTTTCAAAAGTGCATCTAACTGAGAAAATTCTGGGTTAAAAAAATTTAGTGAAGGCTTTACAGGAAGTTCAATTAGAAAATTTCTACTAGGGAAAGCACAAGTCATCTGCTTTTCTTGAAAAAGAGAAGTAGCATAACATCCCAACCATTTGACCATTTCAATGTGTAAGAACTGAATTTATAAGCAACAAAAAAAAATGTTCCAAAAGTTTTTTATAGAGTTACAAATATCAAAGTTTTTTTTACATATTTACCTACTTTAGTAAATTGAAATTTACGGTCTTCTACTGCAGGTTGGTTGTCCTGTCACAGCATAAAGTGTCACTTACATTCAGATATTCCCCATTTCTTTTGTCTGAACTTTATTCCGGGGATCATAAGTGAGTGCCAACACGATCAAAATGAAATCCCTTGGGAGTTGTGCGAGTCAAGATACATATTTAGTTCACAAGAAATCAGAGTAGTCATTCATAAAAGGTATTTCCCAGATGAATGACCATCCAATACTTCAGAAGGCTTTAAGGGCATAACTGATGTTCCATTGTTTAACTGCAGATGTATCCTCTTGGTTATATTAGACAATCCAAGGCAGCTACACTCTGTATTTTTCATGACTATGAATTTTCAGAGAGATTAAGGTTTCATGATGCTTATTTAATGGACGTTTTTGGGGACCTATTCTAGCTATATGTAACGTCTGTCACAAAATAAAAACAATAAATGAGCCACCACGACCATTAACAAAAAAAAAAAAATAATATTACAGCATATGCAGTTCCCTGGACTTCACAAGCCCTGATGTGATAAAAAACACCAATGAAAAGCAGAAGGTGAGCCCCAGTGCTAAACACTAGAGAGCACAGCCTATATACGCACCTTGCAAAGTCTAATACCGGAGCAGCTGCTGGGGCTGCTCGAACTTACTCAAAAACTATGTCATCTCCTGTGGAAAGCTCATCTTCCAGGTAATGCAAAGGTAACAATCTCTGGGACTCCAGCAGTGCCCTATGCGCCAGAGCGTTCAGGATTATTTCTTAAACAGACATATGTTCTACCCTTTATCCGAAGTAAAAATGACTTCATATATTGCATGCGACAGCATCGGATCCTCCGTTTTCCTTATTGGGTCTTACAGTTTACTTGCAACGTGTTACATGAGTAAATAGGCACAGTTTTGAGGAAATAGTTTATATAAATGCATGCTTACCAGCTGGCGCAGAAAGCGAGCAGTGAAGTTGGAAACCATGATAATCAGCACACGATTCACTGAATTTGCTTTCCTGAAAATCTGACTTGGAATCCTTCTTGCTCTCCCTCGCATCTGAAGAAAGCTTATCCAGTTCAATTATCACAGCTGACATGGTAAGATAGCCTCAGTAGCACTCAAAATAAAACCAAAGCTGAACAAAAGAAGAAGCCACTTTAAAGTTCAGCTTCCCCAAACTTGCAGTCTGGGGAAAAATAACTTCCTATTACCAAAAAAAAAAATAATAAAAATCCCCAAACTGTGAAAGTGCAAAATGTTTTTAAGGCAGTGACTGAGCAACTGCATTTCCAAGAAGCTGTTCTTCCAGCTCTGCAGCTTTTCCTAAATATTGCAGCTTTTCTCTAAGGTAAAAAAACTGCTACTTTAAAAAGTTGTTCTGTTCTTGCAGTGACAACAATATTATGGCATTTCTGTGTAGCTGCTACAAAAATAGCAAGAATAAGCAGAGACATCTGTATGTCTGCTAAGTTGCGGGCTCACTAACTTTGTTTGGAGTCCAATTCACATTTTGTTACCCACTGGTCCAGCTGGGAGGGGCTAAGCCATACCAATGGGAACAAGTGCATCCCGCACGCCAGCCCAGCGGCGAGCCCGGCAGCTGGAAGCGACTTGTGCCACAGTCCTGTCCCCTCGGTGAACACTCCGGTCTTTCTCCGGGGCGCGTTAGGAAGATAAACGACCACAGGCTACATCATTCCTTGAGAACAAGTGTAGTAAAGAAATGAGGAACCATTTCTTAGAGCCTTGAGTTGAAAAAATTTCTTTCTAGGGAAAGCAGTGCTTTTAAATATTAAGCAGTTTGAGGTTTTTTGGTTTGGTGGTGGTTTTTTTTTTTTTTTTTTTCCTCCCCCCCCCCCCCCCCCTTTCCTTAGATGCAAGTAAAGCTCAACAGAACTCAAGACAACATACTGATGCGTTTCTTTCCAGGCTCTGTCCCACCAGCCAGCCCGAGAGGACGCTAAGCAGTGCCGAGAGAGTCACCCACTGGCGACGGTGGGAAACTACACGGCCGCGAAAGGGCCGGAGCGGAGCCGGGTGATGCTCGGGGGGGGGGGGGGGGTTGGGGGGGTGGGGGGGCTGTAAGGGCACTGCCGGCTCTGAATTTCCCTCTAAGAACATCAGAGCTGATAAAGCTTGAATCGTCGTTTATGAAAACGTACCAACACAGGAGTTTTTCAGTAGGAAAATTGCCAGACCTTAGCTGGAGAGAAGGAGACACGGTGATTTCTCAGCTATGAGCTCCCAATCGCTTTCTTACCTTCTCTTTGCTCAGTGGGAAAGAGGAGTAAATAATACAAGAAGAAACCTATGCAGCCATGCAGCTTTTACTACGTAGTCCCTCGTCCTGCAACAACAGGACAAATCTGAAATCTCTAAAAGCAGCTGAGTAGAAGGGAATGCTGAGGGCTGGCCCTGCTAACGTGCCTCGGGTTTAAACCGAGCTGCTGATGGTACCCTCACTCTCTGTCCAAGCAGGGAGAAGGTAGGATCCCACGCGCTAGCACAGGAAAGACATCCTCAACCAGGGCCCAGCCGTTAAAAAAATAAATTAAAAAAAAAAAAAAAAATCAAGGCACCAGTGGGACACTTTGTTAAGTTAAGGGAATTGATAAGAGGTGATTTCTAGACGCATTACAACGACAGCAAGGAACCCAAGGAAGGTAACGAGGCTAACAGTAATAAGCACAGCAACATGGAAACGGGACGGAAAAATCAACCACAGGGGCAGTTTTTCCAGGAGGACAGCAATAATGTGGCAGTTGTCTGTTTTTCATTTCACTTCAATTAATGCACGTTCAGGGGTAGGAAAAAGGCAGCTTGGTCAAAGTGTCACAACAGTTAAAAACTTTAGAAATGGTTATATAACAGGGAAAACAAATGAATTGTTATATCGTTTGGAAGGCAAATCCAGCACCGCTCACACCAAGAAAGGGAAAGGAAATATCAGCAAAGCAGACTTGCATTGCATCCTCTTTTCAATAGTTTTCTATTTCACTTTGTCTTAAATACGTAAAGTCTAGTTATGCAACTATTGTAGGCTGAAGTAATCTGATATTGTCTTCTTAAAGACATTTTCCCCAAATGAAAACGCTGGCTGATAATTTGTTGGAAATTTTAAAGGAGGTAATGGTCCTATCAGTGTATCCCACACAAAATCCATAGCTTAAATTACACTTCCCTATTTATAAGTAAGCAAAAGTGGTATTTTACATGGAGTTGTTACATAACTAAGACCAGTATATCAAAATTGTAGGGAAAGCTTATACACTAGTGATAAAGCATCACAAATACCCAGAGGGAGAAGCATTCTTCCAATGTTCAGCATGTTAAGAACTTTACACTATCCTTAGCTAGGTTCTTGTAGCTTTTCCTGGGTACGTTTTTCCTGGGTGCATCCTCCTTTACAAATCCTTATCTAAAGGTTTTAGTTGCTCTAATGATATTAATCTCAATGTGATGTGATGTAAAAGTGAAGTATCTCATTACGATTGCTGCTGTTAAGTTTCCCATGTACCTCTGAATATGTAAATCAGTCAAGGGCATATTAAGTCTTTAGCAGTCTGTGACCATTCCTTCATTTCCACAAGTGGGTTTTTTCCTCCTTGATTTTATGCATTAACGCATATATGACAAAAGAGACGGTACTGTTCCTTGGCAATTTAGACAATCCCCTAACTGTTCTATTCTCACTCTCTGTATATATATATATATATATGTATACACACACACACACACACTATAGCATATGCAAAAATCCTGAAATGCCAACCAACTCTGCTGAAAGGTAATGGGCATCCTTTAAGATGGAGAAAATGACAACATACTGTAAAGAATTTTTTTTTTTTTTTTTAATTTCCAACCCTGTGGTTGGAAATTATCCTACTGGTGATAAACGATAAATCCATACTTTTTGTTGGTGGTCAGAGGAAGACCTGAAAGGCAGCGAATGCCTATAGACCTTTCCCTCACGCTACAGCAAACCAGAGGTGTTGGGTCAATCACTGCATCTGATTTCCCCTTGCAGAGCTAATCCAGCCTGGGAGCAGCTGGAGCCCTGTTTCATCTGGCACATCCGCTCTTTTTTCCATGTCACAAATAGATATTAATACTTGGAACCTGAGCTATTATGTGCTTTTAATATCATCTTATTTTTCAAGTGGTTTTGAGTTCTTCTGTTTCATCCTCCCTCCCCTATCAAAGCACTTTTGGCAAGATATCGAAAAAAGATTTTTGTAAATATCATGGGAACATAAGTAATTTTCAGAACTTTATTTAGGTGCCTAAAACCACACGTATATGGTACCTAACCAAGCCAAAAGCACCAGAACCTGCTGTTCCTCCAAACTCCACATACACTATTTGACTACTATTATGAAGACGCTCCCTAAACAATAATTACTTTTAATAAATCTGGTTGTTCGACACTTACGTGCATTTTTTACTGATTTTCAATTGTCTCATGCTTCTAAATATCTGCCATATTTGAAAACACGCCTGTGTCCCCAAAGCGTCAATATTAGCATGTTGCGAAATGTACCTGACAGTAGCATTCATACCACCGACTTTTTTTTTCCTAGAGGTAAGAAATTTAAAGATGCTAAGCCATTCAGCTTTTAGGATGCCGAAGTACGTTAAATTTAATTCATAGAGTTCTGTTGTAAGAAAGATTGATGTCAAACTGAATTTTCCAACAAGTACGAAAAAGCAGAATCACATTTTCAGGGGGTTTGGGGGGGATTTTGTGGGTTTTGTTTAATACAAGAGAAGTGACAGTTTATACTGTGAGTAAAAAGTGTTATTACCACTTTCCTTTTGTCCAACACTTCAGTGTTTAGGAATTGATGTAACGGATGACCCAAGCTTAACGACCTCCTCTGCTTGGACTGAGTTGTGTCCATTCCCAGTCACTGCTCTAAAATATTATAGTCTTGTTGGGGAATGAGTGTGGAACGCCGAACCTCTCTTGTCATAACCATTTGAACTACAGATAAACAAATGTTAAAAACAACAGAGGAGCAAAAGATAACACCTTCCCAGAACAGGGCTGAAACTAACACAGAATTAAATTTATTCTCTTCTGCTGTGATCCAACTAATATTTGCTTACGTTACAAGGTGGAAATGCTCCAACAGTTGAGAAAATGGGAAACAGCCTACAGATTTTGTTGGCTGGCATCTGCTCAAAAGTGCAGTATCTTCATTTGAATGCATATTCAGCACCAGGGGGGAAGCAAATATAAGTGTAGGATATCGCTCGCCTCCCGTATAACTCGTAACCATAGCTGAGTGTATTTTTAAGCACACAAACCCTACTCGAACAGCAATTTGCAAGGCCTCAGCAGTGAAGCCAAACGATTAAAGTCAACAAAAGAGCAGAGGCTTCAGTGCACTCAAAGGAAAGAACTGGGTTTGGCTGCACGTTTTTGGGAAGGATGAAACAAGGTGTGCGAGAGAAGCATTAAGACATGCATTTATTGATAAGTTCCATGAATTTGTCTCATTCCTAGAAGTGGTTGTTGACACAACCTGGAACTGTGAAAAGGAGAGAAGAAAAAACCTTCTGAACTCCTACCAAAAAAATCTAAATATGCAAAGTATAAAAAAGGTCAAGCCCTTGTTCCTAGTTTAGGCAACTGTCACCCTCATCAACAGTTTCAGTCCCACAGACAACAACGACCCACCACACCAAGGGTCAGATTGAATTTCTGGATCCTTCACTCTGCACGAGAGGAAAAAAAGATCTGACCCAAAATGTCTTTGCCTAGTTGTCTCCTTCCCAAAGCTGTTGCCTAGAGCTTCAATAGAGGCAGAAAGCTGAATGAAAATAGGTAAGGGAGACGCAGAAATAGTTGGCCTATATACGTACTGAAGAAACTCTGTAACCCAGGAAAAACCTCACTGGACTTTATGAAGTCTGTTAGCTTTGTGTGAATAGGTTCCCCACACAATAGACAAGATTTCATGTGTAGCAAAGGTTATGCAAGAGTTTTTCCAGGGTTTTCATAGGGTTTTCATATTTTCATAGCAGTTAACACAAAGCCAGCTGTTACTGGTTGGCTATCTAAATCAGGATTTTCCTCAACACCCAACTACCCAGTAGGGCTCCGGTAGTAATTAGAGTGTTTATCCTTTCTTACTCAGTAAAACAGTGACAGTTTCAGAAAAGTACAGGTCAAAGGGTATTTCCTTCTTTCACGCAGAGAAATCTACCCATCACATTTATTTAATTTACTCTCCAAGTCTAACTAGCATATATCAACTTTGAAAGGCTATCTAAATAATTGGTTACCATGTAAATGTAGGGTTTCCTTACTCCACAGCAAAACACTGGGTCTCCAGAACAAAACCTAAGGCACATCTGAACATCTGCGATTTCAAAACCATTGGTATTATTCTGAAAGTACGAAGTAGAACACTGTACTGAAGACAGCTTCAACGCATACAGAAGGAATTTGATTTACCCACAAGAAGAGAACGATTCCTGTCTTACCTAATAGAAAGACAGACCATAAAGACATTATGCTGTAACAAACAATGACAGATTTTAAATAGCAAAACGTTTATACTTTAGCACACTTTTTTCATAGAATCATAGAATGGTTTAGGTTGGAAAGAACCTTGAAGGTCATCGAGTTCCAACCCCCCTGCCATAGGCAGGGACACCTCCCACTAGACCAGGTTGCCCAAGGCCACGTCCAGCCTGGCCTTGAACGCCTCCAGGGATGGGGCCTCAACAACCTCTCTGGGCAACCTGTGCCAGTGCTGGACTACCCTCACAGTGAAAAATTTCTTCCTAATGTTCAATCTGAACCTGCCCTCTTCCAGTTTAAAGCCATTCCCCCTCATCCTATCGCTACATGCCCAAGTAAAAAGTCCTTCCCCAGCTCTCCTGTAGGCCCCCTTTAGGTACTGGAAGGCCGCAGTAAGACCTCCCCGGAGCCTTCTCTTCTCCAGGCTGAACACCCCCAACTCTCTCAGGCTCTCCTCATAGGAGAGGTGCTCCAGCCCTCAGATCACCCATATGGCTCTCCTCTGGACACGCTCCAGCAGGTCCATGTCCTTCTTATGTTGAGGACTCCAGAGCTGGATGCAGTACTCCGGGTGGGGTCTCATGAGAGGGGAGTAGAGGGGCAGAATCACCTCCTTTGACCTGCTGGCCACAGGTGTCTTATATTAATTGAAGAGTGACCCATTTAGATTTCAACAGAAGCAGTTATCCATATTATACAAAGAGGTAGGGAAAAAAATTCCATATATCTTCTGTAAGCAACTCTGAAACACCTAAGACTATCTGCTAAATCAATGCAGGCACAACTGGAATTTGATTATTTTACTATATAATATCTATCATTTTTGAGCTGGTAGAAAAGTGAGGCAATTTTTGCTACATTGTGCTGATGAATTAACGCACTAGAGTATGTTTTGCAAATAGCTTTCCCAGGAGTATTGAATAATCAATCTTGAAAACATAGGTTTATGTCTTTCATTTTCTTATTTAGTGTTGTTGGGAGGAAATAACAATTTTTAATTTTGAATTAACTGTCCCATAACAATTTAAAATTCCCTTTAGAATTTACTGCAAATTGTTCCCTTTTTTAACATTACATTGCGGGATTCAATAAAGTCCTATCCTAAAATAAGATATATTGACAATCATTCTCTCTGGGGAAGAAAAAAACCAAAACAATTAAGTCACCAGACAGCACATTCCGTCACCAAACTTTACCAAGTGAAACAGGAAAATAATTTGGGAAATGCCATTAATAGAGGCAAACTTAATGAGCTGCAGTCCAAAAATCTCAAAGCTCATTGATCTTCAGACTTCCTAGTTGTATGAATACCTTATCTAAAGATAATTTAAACCAATATAACTTTTCTCTATAGATATCTTTCTAACATATACATACACACACACAGAAAATTAATCCAGAACATGCTCTGTCATTACGGTGCAAAGAAACACAGTTTATATTCCTGACACTTTAAAACATCTGTGTTGACTTAGGAGTCTACTACTGCCATTTATTTTGTCCCACAAGTAACATCTATACTATTCAAATTGTATTTAATTTTTATTTTTGATGTGCTGAACCCATCCAGCAAAATGGATTAGCAGTTTGTTAATAACAGGGAGATTTAACATGAGGTGCTTGACATTACAGAATAACCAAGAAGAAAGTAGCCATTCCATATTATTATTTTATTCATAAGAAATACACTCCATTAATTTATTTTTTTTCAGAAGGGCAAGAGGGCACCACTACTTAAGACCTACTGACATTGGAAAGATAAACAGGCACAGGACAATGCCTCTTACACCAACAATATTTCTCTTATAACTATTTTTCAGAGCCATCTGAAAAAAAAATATTTCCCAAAAATAGGAATGTGAGAAAGGAGCCCTATAATCACCAGGTCTCCCTGTACATATAGCTGAATTTACTGTGGTATCAGATATTTACATAGATAAGAGACTGTTTCCCTAACGCACTGGGAGGCTTTTGCTTTGTGAGGCATAAACTCCATTAGCAGTTGCTAACATATAACAAAATCTTGATGTGGCTAAAGCCATGCACAGTTTCCGCCAATAAAATATTGCTTGTATCCAAAAGTAAAGTCTAGAAAGCCAATATTAAAGGCAACAGGTGTTGCCCAATTAAGACTGTTCCTCTTCCAGTCATTCCATAAGCATCTAACGATGATTTTTCAACTTGTTGGCATGTTACAGCAGCTTTCTCCATATACCTGTTACCACCCTTACTCAGAGGTGAAGAAATGCAACAGGAAAATACTAACCCCGAGGAAACTGGTGGCGAAGTCCAAGACCAAAATGCATCTTAGTTACAAGTCAATAATTTCTCTCAGATTTCCTCTCCAACACTTGACAGACTAATTCCTTAGAGACTTACAGGTGTGTTTTTTTTTTTCTAGTAATGAGCTGCTTCAACACAGATTCTAATAAAACCAAGTTTAACCTAAATGCATTCTTATAATTATTCAATTCAGCTAAAAAAATTTAAATGTAGATCTGGAAATTTAAAAACCATTAAAGATACTGATGTGTAGGGTGAAATGCTTTGGAGTTTGGAGATACCTCTGCGATACTTCAAACTTCACCTACACCGTCACAGCACAAAATCCAACCCAACCTCTCTAGCGATTTTATCAGTCTGGAGAATTTCAGTTATTTACAGACAGAAACATAGACGAGCGGCAGGTTCACCGAGACTAATCTGTCACACTGGCAATGAAACTGAGACTTGATTGAATATGGAAAAGTTCTACTTGTTTGCATTTCATAGAAATTTCAAGATAGAAGGATCAAATCAGTCATCCGGATTCACAGGTATTCATATGTACAGACCTGGCAAGAGCTCCACGGATAAACAATAGGGTTTTCATGAATCGCAAGTTTTCTACCAGCCTGGCATTTTAAAAGTTCTGGGCAGGAGTTTTTTTAGGATACCTACAGATGCATCTCAAAAAACTAGAAGCTTGGCTAGTGTAAAAAAGCTCCAATGAAACAGGACAACATGAATTTTTGTCTGATGTCGTTTTCTTTCATGAAAAGAAGTAACATAATACAACCGCCTAAGAATTTCACTTGAGGTTTTTTTTGAGATTGTACACAATATTTTTTTCTTTTGACTCAATAAGTGGCCTCCTCACAAGCAAAACAGAACATCAGGAATGATATTATGTCTATAATGTTATTTTTTAATAGAAAAGTACTTCCTTATTATAATTGTTATTTTATGTGTGCAAGACTCTGTGTTTGAGAAAATACACAGCTGCCTGGATTCATTAAAAAATTTCTCGAAAGGACATCTATTAAGGAATTTGACATGTAGAAGTAGACCATACCGAGTGACCCCGGGCAACAGGAAATCAAGGAAAATCCTCAAACCTTCAATTATTGATCACTTCTAAAAATCAAGATATCACACTTTGTAAGACGCAATGCCTATTCCTTACAGACAATTACAGTAAATATTGCTCGAAACGCTGGCAGTCACGCAACTTCTAGTGTAAATCAGTACATTCGTGCAAGATGCAGATTTGCATTTACCGTCAGATTACTAGAAGTCACTTTTAATCCTTTTAAAAATTCATATGGAAAGTGGTTTAGACGCAGAGCATTTCCTCAGTGCCAAGAGACGACTGCGAGCATGTTTAGTGTATGAATTATAGACTCGGTGAATTTGAGCTAGACACTAGGTGTCTGACTCGCTTCACGATCGGGTGTGCTGGTCGCTGAACAGAAAGGAAATCAGAATCACCAGAAAGCAATTGACCCCAAAAGAAAACAACTTTTTTTTTTTTTCATATATATATAAAAATATACACCATGTGGCTTTATCTCTTCGTAACAGCAAAGCCCGCAGTACGTGTGTCTGAATCCTTCAGGGCAACATGAAGGAGATGGAGAAGGAAACAGTGCAATTTTGTGGCTCAGCTCTTTACGGCACCGCTCAGAGTTGTCCCTCAGCAGAGAGCTTAGTGCTAGCCAAAAGTAAATGTCAGAGGCAGGCCTGGCATTTCAGGGATGTTCTCACAAGTCCCAAAGCGTAGGAATAGCAGTTCCAGTTTAGTCTTTGTTTTTCCGTAACCCTTGTATTGAAAGGGCTATTTCAGTGCCAGCAATTTTGTCTTTTTTGTCCCTTTCTTTCACGCTTCATTACCCCAGCTGTCCCTGCTGTTGATATCCTTCTGTAAATGAAAATATAGAACACAAATCATAGCATGGTTTAGGTTGGAAGCGACCTTGAAGATCATCGAGTTCCAACCCCCCTGCCATAGGCAGGGACACCTCCCACTAGACCAGGGTGCCCAAGGCCACGTCCAGCCTGGCCTTGAACACCTCCAGGGATGGGGCCTCAACAACCTCTCTGGGCAACCTGTGCCAGTGCCGCACCACCCTCACAGTGAAAAACTTCTTCCTAATGTTCAATCGGAACCTGCCCTCTTCCAGTTTAAAGCCATTCCTCCTCATCCTATCGCTACATGCCCTAGTAAAGAGTCCTTCCCCAGCTCTCCTGTAGGTCCCCTTTAGGTACTGGAAGGCCACAATAAGGTCTCCCCAGAACCTTCTCTTCTCCAGGCTGAACAGCTCCAACTCGTTCTCCCTCTCCTCATCGGAGAGGTGCTCCAGCCCTCAGATCACCCATATGGCTCTCCTCTGGACACGCTCCAGCAGGTCCATGTCCTTCTTATGTTGGGGACTCCAGAGCTGGATGCAGTACTCCAGGTGGGGTCGCACGAGACGGTTCCCCCAACAGCAGGTTCTTCAGAGAAAGGACCTAATGGCTGGTTATTTACCAGAATGTGGTGTTATTCAATAATTCCACTAAAACGTACCATGCCATGTCAAAAGAAAAGGGCAAACATCTACTTCACATCTCCACAAAACTAACTAGTTGATATCAAGAGAAAATGATGATTCCAACATTTTTTCTGGCCAGAGTTATATAATGTCAAAATTAATCACAATAGGTGATTAAGTCATAAGTTTAGCTCTGACAGATATTACTGTAAGTACAAACATTCATATTTTTTCCCCCTTGTGTGACCAAAAAACCACCTCTGTGGTGTACATGGCCAGTGTGATTTTTCTTTTGGAGGTGTCTGTTAAAGCCTAGGCAGTTCTAGCACAGGTGAACACAGTTTAAGGTCAGCTTTTTTAATTGTTTGAAGATGTTAAATCTTCAGAGTTTACATTTATGAGATTTAAGTCTTGCTGAAATTCTCTTAAAGAAAAGACTTCCAATAAGATAATTTGTGCATTTGGTTTGGTATAATGGTCAAGTTTAGATATGATTGAACTAATTTTGAAATAGGACGGTTGAGATAGTATCTCAAGAATTTCGGTGTTTTCTAATATTCTGTAGCTTTCTGCTTTCAAAAGCCATTGCAGGACAGAAGTTTTTTCTGAATTAAACATGTGCTGAGAAAATAAACTCTGAAGTCAAGATATGCTTTTCAGAAGTGCTGAAGCGATAAGTTACAGTAAACGGTTTTGTAGCAAATTTATTTTCAGAATTGGTTCGTTTGTAACCCTCACAGATGTCTGGTTCCACACGTGTTGCCTTCCTGCAGCCCCCTCCGGTGAGCACTGGTTCTTCCCTCTGCAAAGTGGGCACAGGCAGAGGCCGGGGAACACCACCGGAGCACGTGTGGACACAGGAGATGGGTCTGGGCAGCACCTCCAGAGCCCACAGCAGAGCTCCAACTGCAGAACCAGGTTCCACCTTGAAAAGAGATGGCAGGACCGGTGTGCCCCAGGGTTTCCCTAGGCCTGGTGCTGCTTTCCCTTTCTCTCAGCATGAAAGGATGCTGTAGCAGCCACTTTGGACACGTGGCTAGAGCTCCATAGTTTCATGTGAAGGTGTGAGGGAAAGACCAAAAGCCTCAGAACAACTGCCAGTTCTAATCATCTTTTTTCCTCATCCCCACACATGCCTCTTTTTAAACACTAACCTGAAGAATTACAAGAGTAAGATTCTTTTGAAGTTAAAAAGTGATTAGAGTAACACATTGTCAACACCACCCTAGTACCGTGTGCTGATATTCTGAAGTCTGGTCAAAAGAACCTTACTTTGCCATTATATTATGGTCCCTACAGTTTTGATGAGCATCCCTTTGACCACAGGCACAGACCCCACGCTGAAAAAAAAAAAAAAAAAAAAAAACACCAAACCAAACACAACACACCTCCATTCTCACTCATTCAACAGAGTATTAGGGGATATTAAAAATTAATTACAGAAGAAAATTGAGCCAACAATTGAGGGTGTGCTCTTATCAAGAAATCACCATCTTGATTGCTCCCTATCATGCAATGCTTTTTGCTCTCGTAAGGGAGATAAATTACCTAATCTTAGAAGAAAAGTTATGCCTTGGGTACAAGCAAAAAAAAATAATCAAACAATAAGACACACAGATTTTGAAGCTCAGCGTACCCAGGATCTTTATCAAGCAAAGGAGATACAAGATAAATTTTAATGATATACAAGTTTTCAAAAAATAGAGAGAGGTAAGCATTTCAGGAAGCAGAGAGACACCGACAAATAGTGTCAACCCTCATTGTCAGTGTTAGTGAAGGGAAAAAAAACCCTTTTTCATGACAGAGACAAAGAGCTATAGAGGAAGAGAAAGTTATGAAGCAAAACAGGTATTATGTGCTGAAGTTAGGGTTATTCATTTGCATGAGAAAGGAAAAAGCTTTCAGGAACACAAGACTGAATAGCTTGGGAGGGAAAGAATCAAAACAAACCCAACTGCTACGAATTGTGTCATGTTTATTGAAAACCGCCCAAGGCATTTCGTATATGCTTAGCTAACCTGGCTAACCCCATTCAGTGATAACAGCCTCCAAGGCAATCACAGACTCGAAACAGAAAGACTTCAAAAACCTAGCCAATGCCTAAGGAACTTGAGTTTCGGGTTTTGAAATTTAGGAGACCTAAGTTGCCTCCCAAGAGGATCTTCGCTGCTGTTGAAAACT
Source organism: Vanellus vanellus (assembly GCF_965231255.1). Lineage (NCBI taxonomy): Eukaryota > Metazoa > Chordata > Aves > Charadriiformes > Charadriidae > Vanellus > Vanellus vanellus. The sequence goes on along the minus strand of NC_138911.1, from coordinate 6,256,888 downwards.
CTGTTTCAGAGCTACATCTTTATCTCCGCAGCCAAGGGAAAGGGAAGTGGAGTTTGACAGATGAGGGTCAGCAAACAGGGATGTTACGAACCACCCAAGTCATCAAGTCTAGTCCCCTGTGACCACAGGCAGACATTCAATTCCCAGTTTTCAGAGAAAGGCAGGGTGAAATAATAATTGAGGAACCATATATTAGATCACATGTCAAAGGATAAGCCTTTCTTGACTCCTATAGGGCAAAAAACAATCATAGAATCATGTGGTGCAAGCAAGCACCACCTGATCCTTTCACAACCTTTTGGCGATATCAGGGAATCATATTCTAATTTAATTTTCTGCAGAAGTTCACCTGTTCTGCTCCATGCCCCACCACCCCAACCCCCCCAAAAAAACCAACTTACCTTGCTCCTTCTCTCCATAGCTTGTACTCTGCCTCCAGTCCCTCATGAATTATTAAGCTACTAGAAAATTTAGAAGTAAGACTTCTTAATGGTATGTGGAACAACTTCAGAGTATTTACCCTTATGACAATAGTCTTTTGTAGCATAAGGAGAGAGAATTACTTAGTATACATATTTTTAATTAGCTTGCAAAACAAATCTTCATTTTATTAACCCAAGATAAATAGTCAACTATTTTGATTTTATACTTGTTCCATTCGCTTACATCAGTAGTTTCAGTTTGCACACAATTATCTTGAAAAATTTTAACCAGACTGTACACAGTATTTTAAATCGGATCCTGCATGTCCTCAACCAGCAGTACTAACACTTCCCTCTCTAACAGAAATGCCTTGCTTGATGTCCTCTAAAATCTCATTAGTGTTTTTCACAGCTCCATCATACGAGCAGTGGAAAGCTATCCTTTGGTTAGCTTCACTCCAATTCCTATTAGTCTGGTAACAAAGTCACACAATGTGATATGATTAGTTCCTCCTGAGCACTATAAATATTCCCAACATGTATTTTGTCCACAGATTTCATGTGCACATACCCACTTCCTACTCACAGGTCACTAACGAACATTCCAATTCCCAACATTAAGTTGTGAAGAATATCACTGATTATTTCTCTTGAGGTTTTAGTGTAACCTGTTGTAGCTTCCCGTCTAGCCAAATCTTTATTCTCTTTGTATCCCCTTTATCTCTACTTTGAGCAATAAATCCCTATAGGGAATGGCATCAAATTTTCCTGAATTGCAAAACTGCATTTAGATATTTTTTGGTTTAAATCATCTTTGTTTTGTCCCCTCTTTTAAAGGTTAAATTGTTCATCTTTAATGATATATTTTACAAATATCTTTTGCTATCTGTCGCCCTTATTTGCCATTTTCAGTACGCGTGAGATGTTTCACATAAAAAACAGAGGCCATAACAAATTGTCTAAATTTGAACTTGAGAATAGCGAATACCTCAAAAACATTTTTAATAGCTTGCCACTTGTGACTCATCTGAACCTATAAAACAGCCAAGATTTCACATTAAAATCCTTAGTGTGGCATTTCCAATAGCAGTGCAGAAAAAAACCCAACCATCCTGATTCATCCAAATGGTCTTGACTCATCCTAGTGGCCAACGACTACTTGTATCAAAAATAGTAGGAGTTATTGGCTATGCAGCCATTAACATTTACTACTACTCATCACTCTTAACACACTGATTATAGGCCCAGAAGTTTGCCTCTAGTATTTGGCGGGTACGTTTTTTCTAAAACTCATCCTTAGGTTACTTAGAAAAACCTTATTATTATTTCCTTATTAACAATTAAATTACTTTTTTTTTTTAAGCCATAGAGTTAAATTTTTACACTGCAGAAAGGTATATACTAAAAGAGACAGAATGAATGCATACACGCACATACTATGCTCTTTCTACAAGGGCAGTAGAAAAAAAAAAAAACGTAAATACAAATATTAGGTTTTTCGAAACCCTTATGTTGCTTTAGTAGCTTAACTCGCTCTGAATTCCGGTCATAGCTGAATATATCAATTATTCTGACTCTTAAAATTCAAGAGTAAGAAACATTGAGGACCGAGGCGTGGGGTTTTTTTAATGAACACAATTATTTGTACATTGGGCAAGATAATAAGAAAAGGTAGGAAATCCATTTCACTTTTTTTTTTTCCCCGCTTATTTTGTGAGCAACACCAGTTTTAGTAAAGTGTAAGTATACGATTGCATTCTGTTCCCCTTCCTACTAAATCTCTTGTTTCCTTCACGGCTTGACAGAGTCAATCCATTGTTACCAGTATGTGCTACGTACTAAGGATGAGTAGATGCTGCAACCTTCCTCTGCAGTTAATTGTCATGGTGTTAATTGGCATTTCATTAAAAGCTTATCTTTCCTGAAGAGTGATTTAATTAAAGGCACTTGGTCATACAACGCCAAATTAGAAACCTAAAAAAAAAAAAAAAAAAAAATGAATCAAATCCTGAGGAACGCCTCATTTCTGGCTCCCCATGATCATTGAAACAAACGGCCATAGTTTGACGGGCAATTATACCGGAGGGGATTGAAGACGCTCTTGGTTAGAATTTTAGAAAGTTAAGTAAAAGTGATAAGTGAATGTCTCAATTTGTTTCAGTTCACTTTGAAATCTATACTCAAAGTCTACTCAGGTGAAGATATTTCTTGGAAAGAAAACTGAAACTAGTTTCCACCAGTTTCCATTTCTCTACAGATGGGACAATTTTTCCATCTGAACAATTTCATTTTGCCTGCATCGTTTCCCAGAACAATATAAGCACAGAAAATTGCAGAATGTGTCTTCTAATTTACATTACACTTTCTTTAATTTGTACTTGTTTGAGGTTTACCGAGAGAGTACACTTAGTGTACTGCTATGCATAGATTTCATGCCTCACTCATTCCACACACCAGTTTACAAAATTTAGCATATTCTGGTTTTCTCGGTAGTATTCATCTCAGCGTAATTACCTCAGACCATAGATCTTTCTTACACAACTCAATCACTCCATTAAGAGAGTTTGACATCCATCTTTAGTAATATTCAAGGAATATTCTCCTTCACACCAGCTCTTAAAATAACATGAAACAACCCAGCGTGATAACATCTTCATTTGAACAGGTTCGCTGCTACTTTGGTCTCCACTCTGACATACCTCAGGTCTCTCTCATCTTACCTGCTGTCACAAGTATGCAGCAAAGACTTTTAACAAGGTTTTCGCCCCCGCCTCTCTTACTCACCCTGGCTTCGTTTTTTCATAACCTCCCTCTTCAAATCCCTTTGTCATTATTATTATCATCATGCCCTTGTCATAAAGTCTTATTCACGGTTCTTCTATTAGGAAGCAATTTTACTTTGAAATGTAATTTTTTTTTTTTTCTTCATTAGACTTTCAATGAGAATAAATCCGATACATTTACAAGTATTTCTGGAGGTTCTGTTAGCTCAGAACAATGCATGAGACAACCTTTGCTTTGGAGAGCCTGTCAATCACTTTGTATTATACTCATCACCATGGTATCTAAAGGCTTCCTTTTACACACCAACTGTAGACATTATGGATGTACCAAGAGACAAAGAGGTATCACTGAAACTGTTTTGACAGACAAATGAATACTGAAGCTCAAAATTTTTTCACCGCAAAGACCTTATTTTGTGAAAACACTCCATCAATATTTTCTGAAAACGGAATTTTTTTTTGCAAGTGCTATTTATCAGCCTTAATTCAATGTATTAAAGTTCCTATCATCCTCTTAGGGACAGAGTCGCCACGCAAAATATTTACTTTTTTGTGGAGTAGGGCTTGAGACGCCCATGCGAAGAGAATATTAGTGCACTTCAAGACAAACTAAACACTTGATTCTTACTAGAAAAAAAATAGTAGTTTCAGCAACAACATAGATACCTACTTTTAGAGTACTTAGTAAAGTGATAGGTCTTAATTATACTTAGAGTTAATACTCCAAATCCTAATAGAACTCTCACGAGATTTGACAATAGATTCCACTGGGAGAATCCAGAGTACAACTGTCGGTAAACTCACTAAGATAAGAAAATGCTATTTCATAGTTCTGGTAGACACATTGTCTTGTAAACTGTTAATTAGCCTGTATCACATTTTTCAAATTATGAAAATGATTGATTCGTCAAGAAATCACCATGACTTTCATTACAATAGTCATCATTTGATGACAGGCTTTTCTCTCCCAAGATGGTAACACAACTGTGTCTTGGGGGCACCTAAATCCTTAGAAGAGCAGTCCCATGTCACAGGGAAATCTCTTGGAAGATATACATATGTAAGAATAGACGTACCTATCTTTCAGGTGCCTTTAACCCTCTCTGCTGCTTCAAAGCTTGTAGTATATATCCTATTTGTCTTAATTATTTTAGAAAATAACAAAAATAACAGACAATCAAAAAAAATCCCAAGTACCCTGGTTTAGACTTCTTACTCTAGATTCAATAAATGAAAGCAATTAAGCATCTCAGATTCAATACTTGACCCAATTCAATGGTCTAGTGTTGAATATTCCTCATGAAGTTACATACCTATGTCTCCTTTCAATAACTTTTTCTGGGGGGAGTGGGCTGGGTGGGTGTCAAACTAAGAGAAAATTGGATAAAGTTTGCGCCATTTTTCATCTTTTTACCTTCTGGCATAGAAGGAGGACAAATGTCACCAAGTAGTTTGCCATAACCAGGCAGCTATGCCTTTTCTGTCATACCGGTTTATGGTGGTGCATAGGATCGGGCTTAGTCTTGGGATAGGCTGTAGGATGCTGATGACGCACTGAATGGCCAAGCCCCACATCCCACTTATTCTCCCTATTCCCATCAATTAGCTGGGAGAGGGTCTGCAACAGAGTCCTGTGCCCTCCTCCCAGCACAACCTCTCTGCATAAATCTATTTAACCCCCTTTGTGCCCTCATTTCAGCCATGCCATGGTGATCCACGGGGCTTTGAGCAACCTGATCTAGAGGGAGGTGTCCCTGCCCATGGCAGGGGGGTTGGGACTAGATGATCCTGAAGGTCCCTTCCAACCTAAACCATTCTGTGACTCTATGATCCAGCTGTACACAAAACAATATCAACTATTCACGAATTGAGTAAACAAGCTAAGGGTTTGTGAATAACTGCTCAAGCTTTCGTGGTCTGGTCAAAAATATGTGCTACAAAAACCACATACTACCTTAGATAATAAGTAGTCTATGTACGGGACTGCTAAACTGCAACAAACCAAAGTTATTTGAGCCGTGGGAGCAATTTGTTTCTTTATACACTCAAAGCTGAATCTAATTATCTCATAAATAACTAAAATGAACCAAGAAGCGGTGACGGGCCCGACAGCGAGATTTGTGTTGTTCGAAATGTTGGCATTGAATGCAGAACTTAATGAAATTTGCTTTCTTTTGGCACGTTAGTTCATCCTGGTGGCTTTTCACACACTTCACCATAAACACCCTGCCCAGGAGCATTCTTCTTTTAAAAAGGAATTGTGTGTTGTAATCAGGGAAGATTTCTGGGTTATGGAAATGACGGGTTCTTTCTGGTTTGCTTTAGAAGTACTCATGTATGCTTTATTAGCTCTAATGTGTTTCGCATGGGATAGAGTTCATAATGTTCGTGAGTGCCTATATTTGCTACAGTACTTATAATTCTTCATAAGACAGAGACTCCACAGTTTAATTTCTTTAGAAAAGGAACACTTGCGGAAATAATTTCTTCCTCACAATAGTAAAAAAAAAAAAAAAAAAGTAGTGAACTAAGAGCTATGCAAACCCGTGGTTTTGTTTTTGCAGTAAATTGTTTTTAATCTGCCCTAAACCAGGTATCTCTGGAGGAAAACATGCAAGTAAATGTACAAATAGTTATATCGCAAATTTATCTTGCTGCTCTGTTCCTAACTAGTATGGAATTCAGATGCAAGGTTCAGGTGCAAGGTTCTTACAGTGTTTCCATAAAGCTAAGCCAGATATTAACATTGCGAATTTATTTAGACCAAAAAAAAAAAAAAAACACAAAAAAAGGAAATTAAAATGAATTCACAAGGACAGATGATATTTGTTCCATCACAACAATGTTTGACTGCTTTTCCAGGTATGGCATGTAACAGGCGAGCAGAAAAACTGTCAAGACAGAACTGCAGCAACTGAATTACTGCTCGGCTTTTGATTTTTCCAAGATTTAAAATCCCTCAAACCACGCAAAAGTAAGACGTGAATTACGAGCATTTCTCTCATTTTGCTCCATCTTAAAATAAAGGAAGGAACAAATTTTCACAAACGCAAGATGTGCAGCAGCTGTCACTAGACCGTGATTGCCAGATAAAAGTCTAAGCGAAGATGTCAGGTGCCCAGATGGGAGCAGGAGCAGTTTTGAAAATCTGGTTCAAACAACGGATACCGAGTTCTATAGAATATTTGTGCAACAAATGAAGCTATATACAGTATACAGATTTTAATTGAGTGCAATTATTTGCAGGTACCAGTGGGAGAAGTGCGAGTCTTGAAAGTAACAGTTAACAAGATCAAGATGAAAAATGTTCAAAGGGGTAAGGAAAAGAGTGGAAAAAAAGAAAGCGTTTAGGACTTGAAGGGAAAGGAGGGAGAATACTGCAGCAGGCAATATCAGTCTTCATTTGAATGAAAGCATTGGGGTAAAATCAGTGCTGACAGCAGTTATAATAGCTTGTCCCATCATGTACTTTCAGCGTAGGCACTCGTTTACAACCAGTTTAAGATATTATCTCATTATTTAGGATATCTTTGTATCTTTCTGTCAGATTAAGCCTCCTCGAACTTATTTAAAAAATGAAAAAGCCAGGTATTAACAATAATAATAAAAGCCAGATACGAATGCAGCAGTTTCATTTTTCAGAAGCTTGCTCAAAATAAGGATTCTCTGGATTTTGCCTGTTGCACAGATGCCGAGAACAACGCTCTCAGTTTTCACACGTTTGGTTAGCATTGCAGCCATCAGCTTCAGCATCCTGGCTCATACCTGTCTCCTCTGAGCTACAGTACTTCACTACACCAACATAAAAAAAAGCAGCTTTCCTTTTTTTCTTCTCCACTATCAACAAAAAAACAGAAAAAAACCCACAACATTATCTACTGCTCTTCAATAGAGTTTGTTGAACTGTTTCTCTCCAAAACACTTAAGATTTTTATATTATAACCCACCAACAACTTAAAACTTCCATTACATAAAACCAATATTGAAACTGATTTTATAGTTAGTTTTACTGTTACCTCTTCAGGCAAGCATTCATTTTGCCATGACTCAATTTCTATACTTAGTGCAAGAGTCAACACGCAATCAACAATTCCTTTGTGCCGTGACTCTTTCATGCACTGAAGAAACTAGGACACGCTATTACAATCCAAATCTTAAATCACTTCTGCTGTTTAAACACCTATCCAATATTCTCGGAAGCCTGTCGAAAAATCTTCCCTCTGAAACTTCAATTACTGTAGCAAACTCAGAATAACAAATTCGCTTGAGTAAGGACCGGGCGTGTAATTGGGAGTAACAGCCAAAGGCCCACACGCAAACTATTACATCTCTTTTCTTAGAGAACAAAACATGAATTTCCCAATAGTATTATGTAACATAGGCTTAAACTTTTTTTTCCCCCCAGGAAAATTGCTTAAGAATCAATCTTGTTTCTAGTACAAAAATGTAGCTTCCGCTGACTCAAGTGATTTCAGAATTAGTATTACAGTGATTTCACACTTCCACCAGCATTTTTCCGAATGAGTGTTTGATTTTCTTTCCGAGCACGCTGCCATCCCACTGATCCGTAGCTAATAGACACTTGGAGTTTCTTAATAGCTTTCTTACAGTGTTGATGAGAGGTTTGTGAGGTTTTTGTTGTTGTTTGAGTTTTTTTTGTGTTTTTTTTTGTTTGTTTGTTTGTTTTTTTTTTTTAAAGTTCCTTGGAAAGTATGTCCCTTGAGAGGGTTTGGCAGGTCAGCCAGCTGCGCCTGGCACCGACAGACAGCATCTGGGCGGACCTCAGGGTCCGACCGCGCTTTCTGCGCTGCGGCTCCCACCGTCCGCTCAGTGGATGGATGTTACCACGCCAGTTGTTTAACGAAAACAACATTGGTACTTTATTTCAGAGCATTCCTCGACCTGCAACTCTTTCCTGAAGCGTTACCGATGGCTCTTTACACCCGTTCTGCTCAGAGGAATGAAATGTTATTTTGAGTCAAGAAGTTTAAGGTATGGGTTCCAGTGAGACACTGGGACTGCAGTCGGCTTTCTGCGGCCTCCCTCAGTAGCAGCGCAAGCATCCAGAAAAGATAATCTCGTGACAAACATTTAAAAAAAAAATAATAAAAAAAAATAGAGTGGCACACAACATCCTGCAATAAATTATAAGAGTGAAGATGGGGAGCTATTCTTTCACTAAATCTTCAGCACTTCCATTATTCACTCCACTCCATCTGTATTATTATGCAAGAAGAAATAAAATCATGGAGAAAAGTTGCATGGCCCGATTACTATGTTTTCAAACTCCCGTAGACCTGATCTTACAGAGGCTCTACTCCTCTTGCTCGTTTCACCATTTTCCTACGAGCTTTTTTGACACAAAATATTCATTGTCCGACTCTTTCTCAGCACCTGAGCAGCACCAAGTTCCTGATCAGCACTCACTTATAATTTGGTCTGAAGCCTTATAAAGAATCAACAATGATCCTTGCCATGTCTGACCTGTAGGTGTTTGGGCCAAAAGTAAACCAGAAGTAATTTCAGGCAGGCTTCTTTTAGTATATATTGAGGAAAAAACATGCATCTGTAACATCAGTTGACATCGAGAACCATGTGTCAGGTCATCTCCACTTACCCTAAAGAATTTCCTATAAGCTATGTCACCTCCCTCCATCCCCTTGTTTCTTTTATTGCTTGTACCAAAAAAAAAAAAAAAATCAGATTGTGCCTACTTTATTTTTGCTGCAATACTCTATGAATATTCTTAAAATTAATAAAATATCAGAAGTACACCAGGGATAAGCATTTGGCAAACTATTTATTCATTGGAGGTAAAAAGACATTTCGAAAGCAGCCAAAACTATTAGTGGATTTGTGTTGCGTTTGCCAAATAGCAAATACAACTTTAAAATGTTGTTGCCTTTTTTCCCCAGGGGTAAAACTGTTTAAAAAAAAAAAAAAAAAAGTACATCTGTGACAGTGATCTGTTTCCCTCAGAATCCAAATTTGCATGTATAGTTAAGGGAGCAAATGCGATTCCAGTACGATGATAGGAAATCATCTTGCCCAGACATTTTAAAAAGATACCTATAAACCCCCAGCATCCATAGCCAGAGGAAAAAAAGCCAAGAGAGTCGGAGCACGCTGCTGGTTTGCCCAGAGAGGCAGAATCCAATCTCTCCTGTTATCGCAGGGAGGAAGTTCTGGAGCCTCAGACCAACAAAGGGACCAATAAAGCCCCATTCCCGGATCCCCGTATTTAAGAAGGCCACTAACTCCTGGACGCAATGCGATTTAGTTTGTTTTGAGTTAGATAAAAGCACCTTAACAGCCATTGTGACTTTCTGGCTTGAAGGCAGAATGGAGACACATCTCGCATCTCAGCCACGCGTCTGAATAAATTGGGTTCTGCCTAGGAACTTCCTGAGCATCTGAACACATAAGATCAAACCCCAGTAAACGGTGGGGTATTCTGAAATAAGACTGTTTTGAGGCATACAGAAAAGGGTAAGTCCTTTCACGTGTTCCTTCGGTACATTAAAAACAGGTTTATTAAGGAAGAACATTCAAATCTCTAATAGAACAACTTCAAAAGTAAAATAAGGAATAAAGACATATTGTTTTTCTAATTGAAGTTAAATATTTACACAGCCCTTACGTCTCAAATGAAAGTTTCAGAGCCTAAACTTGCCAAGGGCTTGGACAGAACAAACAAACAAACAAAAAAATCTCTTCTATAAAATACAGGGATCACAAATGAATACTCGAGGATGCTATGAGCATAGAACTTTATGCTCTGTGCACAGAGCCAGGTCCCGCTTTGAGCACAGCCCTTTAGGGATGCTGAGAGGTGATCCTTCATACTGCCCTAAACACCAAGTCCCCCAAGTCCCCTCTGCTTTGGGAGCGGCATAGCTACATCCTTGGCTCTCAGCCTGCGACTCTGGCAAACACGTCTTAAAACAGGCGTGATTAGTAGGTTCGTTTTGCTAAAACTTTCCCAGCTTCGAAGACTTCAACAAAATCCTGATGAGTAAGAAGAGAGAAGCCAGGGAAAAAGAGAGACAACTCACCTATAACATCAACCAATTTATTACATGAGCACAAATAGGAACAACCTAATGACAGGTGACAGTTTTACCTCAGTAATAAGCATATGTATCCCACCAGAGGATGGCAGTAAATGAACAGCAGCACTGGAGAACAGGTTCAAGATACCAAGTTAGGCTTTTCTTGTTCTGAACAAATGTATTTATCTGTCACCATTTCCTATCGGTCACTCACATGAGAAGTGTTTGCGCCCGTGTGTACGTGGGAGGGAAGTTTCAAGGAAGCTGTAGAAAGCAAGCTCGTGCAAAAACCTAGAGATCTGGAAAAGCATCAGCTGCTTTGTGGATGTTGATCCTAAATTGGAAATTTGATGTTAAGTCATTTGAACTTGCTGGACAAAGTGAGATCAGTTTACCATGACTAATACCGGTATTACATCTTGGCCGAAATTACCGTATCGCCGAACACAACAAAAGCTAAAGGTGCTGAGAAATATAAAATATTCAAACTTCATTTTAAGTGTTCAACTCCTAGAGCATAAATGTGCCTTTAATGTAAGTAAATTAGAATCCAACCAAATGTTTAAGGTGGTGTTTTTTTTTCAAGCTCATGGGCACCTCTGTTGCATCGAGACACAAAAGGATGAAACCGTAACATTTATATTTCTTACAGAAACAGCAGACCAGGATTTACCAAACAGGACCAGAGAGTACACACAACTAATTGAGCCGCTCATGGATCCTACTCCCAAGGGAGTGTGCATTATTAGCTGGTGGCACATCTCAACCAGGTAATGACCAGGAACCATTTTCCATTTCAATGCAAATAACCATTTTGGAAGACCTATCAGAGGACCAGCATGCCATCAGAGGACCCCAGGACAAGGGGCAACAGGCACAAACTGGAACACAGGAAATTCCTTCTCAACATGAGGGAAAACTTCTTTCCTGTGAGGGCGGCAGAGCACTGGCACAGGCTGCCCAGAGAGGCTGCGGAGTCTCCTTCTCGGGAGATATTCAAAACCCGCTGGGATGTGTTCCTGTCCAACCTGCTGTAGGTGACCCTGCTTTGGCAGGAGGTTGGACTAGATGATCTCTGAAGGTCCCTTCCAACCCCTGCCATTATTGATGCCTCCAGGTGCATCACGTCTCAGCTCAACCAAAGTCCCAGAAGCTGTCAGGGGAAGGACTGGACTGAAGATAAGCATCCACAGGGTAAAAAAAGGAAATACCAGACTACTTCTGAACACCTGTTAAATTTTAAATACCTTTGGGAAGCAATTGATCTGCAATATCTGCCTGGACTCACTGCTGCATATATACAGTGTTATTACACATTGCCCTTAAAAACAAAATTGTGACCTTCTCCCTTACAAACAGCTTCAGGCAGCTTTAAAAATGCTGAGGAGTTACCCCACTGGACCCTAACAAGACTTGTGTTAGACCTCCTGGCTAGAAGAGAAATCATGTTTGGAAGCTTACTGAAAAAAAGCAAGCTGGGAGTGCCAAAGGTCCTAAAGGCTTTGAATACGTCAGCGTTTAAATGCTCGTTTTCCTCCTCTACGGTGCGGTTACGGGAGTGAGATACGGGAGCATTCATTTTCAAAAGAGTTGTATTGATGATAATGTCACTGTTTATAAACTTTCACACCAGTTTAGGCATTAAAGCAAATGCCTAATTGATTAGGTGAATAGCTACTAATTACAGGGTGGTATTATGAGCTGCGCGTGCAACAGAGAAGCCAAGGGAAGATAAAATAATAATATTTAGGAAACGGAGAAAGGCTATCACACATAGCAGAAGAGGAGCAAAGCAACCCTCCAGAGGCAGAGGGGTGAGCAGAGCACTTGGCGTCTCAGGCTGCTCATTTCACCCCATCCCTTATCACCACAGGGACCGAGGGAGGCCACGAGCTGCGTATCAGCTCGTCCGTCTCCCTTTATACTGGAGGTAGGATCACCAGCTCAGAACTGCAGGCAGGGGCTGCAAAGTGAGCAGCCTGGAGAGCACAGGGCTCTGTGCCATCAAAATCTAACGTGGAGATGGACAGAAAGAAGAGTTGGGGAGGAAAGGGTGGGAAAAGCAAATCTGTGCCATCAAAATCTAACGTGGAGATGGACAGAAAGAAGAGTTGGGGAGGAAAGGGTGGGAAAAGCAAATCTGTGCCATCAAAATCTAACGTGGAGATGGACAGAAAGAAGAGTTGGGGAGGAAAGGGTGGGAAAAGCAAAGGGGAGAGTGAGCAACACTGGGCAGAATTCAGCTGGATAACAAGTATCTGGATTATAAAGTTACCATTAAGAAATAAAACATAGGTATCGGAGGGAAGAAGCATTGCATAAAGGCTCGAAGTATGTGCTACAACCACCTGCCCACCACATTTTTTTCATTTTTTTCAACAGCCAATATCATAGAGCTCAAACCGCCTTAACAGTCCTTTGACCCTGCTGAAAGCTGCTGTTTCCATTTCGTGGTTTTGTTTTTAATGAGAAGAATCAATGGGATCAAATTTAATAAAGAAGTTACCTTTAGATACCCAATAGATAACTAACATTATCATTTACCTAATTGACTGACTAATGAGAACAGTTTTAATCAGTTTATAACTCTGCACACACAGCACTGTCTTAATGAAAAATCACGAAAGAAGGATAAATTGCCTTCCTCTAAGACAGGTGAAATATAGTGGTTTTCCTTCTGTTACAATAACAAGTAACAAATAAAGCAATGTCATTGTACGTAGCTTTGCAATACGAACATTAACACTTGATGTTTCCGCTCCCCCCAGGAAGTGGACTTCCTTGATTTAACATAGGAAGAGAAGAGGGGATAAAGATTAAACAGCCGAAAGGAACAGACTAGGGAAAAAAGAGGGAATGAGCAAGACAAGTCTGGCGGGAGAGGTGTACAGCACACAGTGTCTCCATATCGCCAGCGCTTAGCTCCTCTCACTCTCTGTCTCGCCTTGGATGTGTCTGCCGCTGTATCGCTCGTGCTTCATCAGCCCCCGAGCGATTGAGCACCGCTCCTCTGAAACACCTCCGGCCACGCTGAGAGACAGAAAGTCAAAAAAAGCACAGTGGAAGGTTTCGCAAACCAACCGCGCCACGGCTGCCGTGAAGCCCATCACACCGGGAGCACGGCGTAAACCCAGCCACGGCCCCAGTGCTGGCATTAACCGTTTTAGGCATGCAGAGTTAATTGGGAGAAGAATAACGATTTTAAAAATAGCCTTCCCATATGAAACGTGGAGTCGTTATCGCAAGAGTCGTTTGGCAGTCGGCATCTCTGACATCTACAACCACCCCACACAACGCACTTCTCATCGGAAGACAGAGAGATCTTCAGGAGCGTTTGTCAAGAATTTTTCTCCATTCTATCAGCTGACAAAAAAGTAGTCATTGGCCAGTAAACAAGATACAGCAAGTGTTAATATTGCAATAATTAATATTAATAATATAATCAATTATATATAATAATTTAATATTTTATGCTGGAGATAACATACCTGGGCAGCATAGACACAATCATAATTAACAACATAAAAAAAAAAAAAAAATACTGTTGCAAGGGCAGGAGAGGAGAGGAAAGGAAGAATTTGATCTTTAAATGTCTTTACCTCTCACAGTTTATTTTATAGTTTCTCTCTTACACTGTAGCATCAATACTTTATGGAAGAGATGCTATATTTTTTCATTAATCTTAACTGCTTCTCCAGGCTCTCTAGCACTCTTATCAGTGCGCACCGCAGAATATACAGAATATGGAAATACAATTTTCCTGATGTGTTAATAAAACTTTCAAATTCGTATCTAAGCATCACACGTGCAGTTGGATATAAATTCATTTTCTTTACAAAATGAGACTTAAAAACATTGTGTTAATAATTCTAAATCCTTAAAGATACTGCACAAAGGGCTGACAAGTCAAGCTTTTAAGTCAATGACTGCATTGCAGGCAGGCTTCTCCCCCCACCTCTCAGCAGAAGCAGCTGTAAAATGATTGAGTTTAAAACCATAAAGCTCAGCTCTTGTTCCAAGCAAAACACCTCTCATTCTTAGATCATGACCAAAACAAAGTATGGTGTATCCTAAACTTCTAGTTAGGAGTAATAACCACGAGCAGCCTACGCATCAGTACAGGAGAAAGTGACAAAAATGCTTGGAGAACGAAGCATTTCATGTTTGTGGAAGATCAACTCCGGAGCATCCAGCTCTGGAGTCCCCAACATAAGAAGGACACGGACCTGCTGGAGCGTCTCCAGAGGAGAGCCACGAGGATGATCCGAGGGCTGCAGCACCTCTCCTATGAGGAGAGGCTGAAAGAGTTGGGGCTGTTCAGCCTGGAGAAGAGAAGGCTCTGGGGAGATCGTATTGCGGCCTTCCAGTACCTAAAGGGGACCTACAAGAGAGCCAGGGAAGGACTTTTTACTTGGGCATGTAGCGATAGGAGGAGGGGGAATGGCTTTAAACTGGAAGAGTGCAGGGTCAGATTGAACATTAGGAAGAAGTTTTTCACTGTGAGGGTGGTGCGGCACTGGCACAGGTTGCCCAGAGAGGTTGTTGAGGCCCCATCCCTGGAGGCGTTCAAGGCCAGGCTGGATGTGGTCTTGGGCAACCTGGGCTGGTGGGAGGTGTCCCTGCCTATGGCAGGGGGGTTGGAACTCGATGATCTTCAAGGTCCTTTCCCACCTAAACCATTCAGTGATTTGCTTAACTCCAGACTGCCCGTTCAGTCTGATATTCATGGCCTTGAACCTGCACGTAAGTGCTTGAGTTGATATTTTACTCGAGACCTAAGGTCCCGTCTTCCTTTTCAGACGTGGTTAGAGGATGAAAGGCTGATCATCTCTTATCTGCTCATTCAGTGTCTGTCAAGAGAGCAGCTGATTTGGGATTTATGTGTATTCAGCCTGAAAAAGAAATCAGAACTAGCCAGCCTGGAAGCAAAATGAGCAACTCCGCTCCTTCCAGTGCAGCCAGGCAGAAACCAAACTGTGAACAATGAAATTAAGCTGCACTCGGAGAAAGCACAACTGTGGGCATGATACTAAAGAACTCGTTTAGGACGAAGTGAGGCTTAGTTCTTACTTAGCACACACCCCAAAAGGAATTTGGGCATATTTGTACATTAGGTCTTTGACTGTCAGGACTTACAGAGGGTTAAGGACAGGGTGAGTGAAGAAGAGGTAGTGAAACTCATCACAAATGGAGCCTAAACACAAGGTAGATTTTTGCCTTTTCTACATTCCATGGGCAAGTACAGCAATAAAATGACATTTCAGGAATAGGTGGATCACCATCTGTCAGTAAGACCAAGATGACACAGTGGCACCTGGAACCAGACACTAGCCATACAGCAGGATTCAAAACCAGCCTGCTGAGCACGGGGCGGGTGGCAGTTCTTGGACATAATAATTAGTTTGTGGTTTTTTGAACAAGCAAGCACTCCCTGTTTTTCCTTCTTCCGCACCTAAGAGAGGATGCTGAAGTTCATGTAAAGCATGTGTACAACTACAAAATGTTAACTGGGGAAAAAGTCTCAAGAGTGCTGAAAGTTCAAGATGTCCAATGGAAAACCCCTTAAACGCCTCAAACAATTTTGAAGTTTTCCCCAATGGTGTTTTAGTTTGAATTTATGTTCATTTGCTTCTAAACATCATTCATACTGCCCCCAAATGAATCTCAAACGGGGACTGCTTTGTTAACAGATTCTTTATGTCACAGACATAGATACTTTACTATATGAACTGCAGAAAATGATTACATCGCATATGCATTTGATTAAACTACAACAGTTAACATGTGACAGGCAAGACGGAACCCCACGACAGTGTTCTGTATACACTAATTGTCAAGACCAACATAAGGCAAAGCGAGAGGAACTCGTACCACTGAGGGCAAAGAAAGTCCCACCGATCTTCATCTCTATAGGTAACATCAAAAGGATTACAACAGCACACACGGATTCAATGAGAGTTAGTGCAAGAGATGTATTTCACTGTTTCACCTACAAAGTGTCACTGCTCATCTGAAGAGATTTTAAAAGATTATTTTTTTGTTTTGTTATGACCAGTTTATTGGCCAAGTGCATTATTTTCCTTGTCAGGCAGAACTCTCTTCAGTCCTCCTTATTATAACAGAAACTGTAAGATGAATAGACTAATTTCACTTTTAAAGATGAAAACTGAGAAAAGAAAGAATTCTAGAGTAAGACAGTTGAATCGGCCTAAATTCCCCAGTGAGCTAGTACAGATTTTCCCAACTTGCAGATACAGCTGAAGGCTCTTCAAATGAATTATGATCTCTCAAAATGAAGAGCTAAGATCAAGCAGAATTGCTATCTCCGTACATCTACGAATTTCATACAGACTAGAGGAGCAAGCACAAAACACACATTGTAGAAGAGGAAACCACTTCTTATTTACACCAATGGCTCTTGTAGTTCCAACTCACCAGTTAGACACATCTCCCCTCTGTTACTCAAAAAATTCCCCATCTTCTGTACTGCCGCATCAGTACTAACACAACAGATAGTGCTCCTAGAACAATGTCTTACACCATCTGTACCGGATTTTCCCCTTCCACCATTTATTTCTTTACTGTACGTTGGTTACCTCCCACTGAAGTCTCTTTTCTTGTTTTCTCCAGGAGGATTTACTTTACCCACTCAGAGTAGTCTCCCCCACAATTATCATTGCCTCACGCTGGCTTGACATTCAGGCTTTCAGCAATTGCTCTTAATGAGAAAGATTAAATTGCAGCTCATTAAATAAATTCATTTTATCCTAGTTGCGCATTTGCCTAATCACCTTGCGCCTTGATGAGGCTTACGCCTACACTTGTGTACAAAAGTCATGCTATATAGAAAATGTCTTCTTTCACGTGTTCCTTAAGTCCACAAGAATTTAAATCATTGTGTTAGAAAAAATATTGCATTTTTCAGTTTTTTTTTCTTAGTTTTTTTTTTTTTCCTCCAGTTAATACCACAGTGACTTCTGTCCAGGTTTTTTGGAAAAACTCTTAGCAGTTATATGCAAAAGACGACTATTTAGTTCAGTTTCCTAAACAGCATCAATTCTAATAAGCCAAGACATGTTTCTTGAATACAGCTGCTCACAGGGAAGCAAGAAAAAAAATGTTCTAAGCAGAAGTGAGCTGCATTTCAATCATACGACCTTTTACATCTGAAAAATATACCAATTAAAATATACCAATGAAAATAGTTATTGTGGCACAGCAATTCTTTTATTCCCCCCCCCCCCCCCCCCATAAGGCAGATGGTAACAAACAGGCGAAAAGTATTGGGAGCTCAGCTAGAATTGCACTGTTTTGTGGGAATGGGCTATGATAGCTTTCCTATTTATGTTCCAAAGATCCAAGTAATTTTGTTGTATCTTATGTTAACTTCCATGAATAGAAAGTAATGTTGTGTAGGTTTCATTAATGTGATAGAGGGCTGGCTCGTCTAAAATCTTAATTAAAAAGAAATAGATTTCTTCGGTATAAGGAAGCAGAGGAAATAGTAAGAAGTTCAACACTTGAACTTTATTACCGAATGAACTTTATTATCTCACTACCTAAAAGGAAAATCAAGAAGTTGAAGATTAAAACATGGCTTATTGCACTCCATTTCTTTCTCCCTGACCTGTTACCCATATGTCCCTGTTAACTCTAACTCTTATTATACACCTTTTAGGTTTTTCCCTTCACTCCCTCCAAAAATTATCATCTGACATTACAAGTGAGGAACGCTTAGGGAATACAGATTTATTCTCAAACGCCTGGAAAGTGGAAGCAGCCAAAACCTTTTCAGGTTGGTTACAGTCTGCATTTTGATTACACATATCTGATTTGTATTTCTACATTAAGAGGAAAATGTCATTATCGCTTGTTTTGGCTAAACCTTCCTCTTACAGGGGAAGAACACAGCAAAAAAAAAAAATTCAATTTGACATATAAATACTGATGACAAAGTAACAGAAAAATAACTAGAGTTAATTGATCATTAAAGTAAACAACAACTTGATGTTTTCCAGACGTATATAACTTATCTGTGACCTGAAAAAACACTGTAAAAAATAAAATACAGAGCTCTATAATCATAAAAATCTGGAGAATCTTCAAATAAAGTTTGCAATTAGTATAGAGGGCTTGCGGTGGGTACTGTGTGTCTGCCCAACAATTTCTACATTATTCTAATCTGTGTCCTGACTACACGCTCAGTACTATTTCCTTACAGGAAACTGAACTCTGACCTCAGCTTATTTTATGTGCTACACCAGTGTCATTTGACACAAGTCGTGGTAGCTGTATTTTAGGAGACGCTTTATTGCGCTGATGAAAAAGCAAAAACTTTTTCATTATTTATAACTTGCACAAATTTTCAGTACTATTAAGGTTCGAATATAAAAAAAATGTAAATGACTGGATTTGTATACCTAAGATAATTATGGCAATAATGAATTTCACAAGCAAACTAGACTGTATGAGTAGAAAACGATTCAGTAGGAGTAGCACTTAATCATCTTCTGAGGCATTATCTTTCTTGAAAACAATCTAGAGTTTAAGTAAATGGGCTAAAGCTTGAATAACAACCCAGTCTCTTCTCTCACATTTCCCATTAGTCTAGTATCTAAACTCAGAACTCATTACATTCATATTTATTAGACAGTTTATCATGCTCCAATTTTCCCCCAAATGTCATTAATGAAGCATAACTTTCCATTCACATCAATTGCAAATTAACTCTTTGAATGCAGTTGCAGAAGTACGCAGATATATTTTGTGCAAAGCACGATATTCAGCTCGTAGTTACTCGTCTGCAATGCCCCTCCTCTGAGTCCATAACCATACGCTCATTTAAGAGTTTAAAAAACACAATTTACTTCGTTAGTTATTTTCTGCCTGTTCAACCCAAAGACACTAGCATGAATTAAATTCGTAAAAAGTCTGCTAAGTGTTTAATCTCATTTCTTTCCTTCTTGCCCCAATGAGCAGAATTGCTTTCCATTTATTATAAATACTTTATAAAATGCATTATACTGTTTTGTTTTTTTTTTTTTTTCCTGCAAGACTTCGGTCTGAGGGAATACATTATTGTGGTGCCAGTGTTGCAGTAATTTCTGCATATTAAAAAATGGACCTTCCTTCAGGTCTGTGATTAAACTTCCTTATAGCTTAAAGAAAGCCCCCAAAAAGCATCCACTGCTTCCAATCCGCACTTGCTTTTTAGATTGTTTTGAAGGTACCATTTGACCTTGCCCTCAGTCTAAAACGAGCGGCGCCTTGCAGTTCTCCATTTCAAATGGCATTAGAGCTAGCTTGAAGGCCACGTCCCCCATTTTCAAGATGGCTTTGAATTTCGTGTGACCCCTCTGACCCCTCATTTTGCGTTGGCTGTAGATTTCCCAAGCGAACTCCCGCCCTTCACCCATTCCATCCGTTACCAACAACGTGCGAGGGAAGCAGATGTAGGACAGACCCTTGCAGGACACCACTCTCGCTCGAAGGTGACCCACTTCACAAATACCCCGTGCACCAGGCAGCCAGCAGCTTTGTCCGTCACGCTCTAACGCTTTCACCACGCCATCCCCCGGCTTGTTGGGGCTTAGTGTAGCAACATCTTCACGGAAATAACAGTTTCTCCAACAGGAAAGCTTAAGATCCACTCTCGCAGAGGTGAAGTTGGTGTATTTTTGTAAAGATAGACCTCACTTTTCCAGTGAAGGAATACCCGGATAAATATTTGCAGCGAAGGGCAGAGAGAGAGTTTTAAGAAACTGATACAGCCACAAACCCCTCCAATCGCTTGTTATCAACACAGCCCTATTTTTGGTTTGGTTTTGTTGGTTTTTGTTGTTGTTGGTTTGTTGTTTTTTTTTTGTTGTTGTTGTTTGGTTTTTTTTTTTTTTTTTCTCCAACCTATCGCACATAACATTTTTTAAAGACTTGAGAAAGTTTCTTTCAAGGAGTCAGAGCTTATATACTTAGCTTTTCACATGACATCTTGTCACCTCTCTGGTACTGGTTTCAAATACGGTAATGTGATTAAAGCACTTCCGCAGGACAACAACCTACCGAGTGCTCTACAGCTCATCTATGGAAAACTGAATGTCACTCACATCTCCCTAATTTGTCAAAAACGATGTTAGAGAAGCTTTGCCTACTAAAATTGCTGCTGCACAAAAAAAACATTTCTCACACAGGTTTTTAAAGATGTTGCCAGATTTAGAAGAAACAAACCACAATACAGATCATCTAATTTCTGGAGTACTTGATCTCCTACCGAGGAAAAGCAAGAAATGTTTTGGCAAATATTCGTCCAGCAGCTTCCTGCAGGAGAAGACAGTGAAACATACTGTTGACGCCAAGACAGTCCCTTTGACGCGGGTCCTGTGAAATCAGAGTAACAGGGCTGATTTGGGCCAGGGGAGGAGGGTGCGTTAAAAATTGAGTGCCGCAAATAACTTAGAAGTCTCCTGTTCGTTTGTGAGGAACCCATACCACAGGGTTCCGACAGCCAGGTACGCTTCAGGCAGATTACTCAGACTTAACATTCAGAGTCCTCACTTCTCAAATGTTTTATGAGGGTAGAGTAAAAGCATATCCCTAGTCCAGAGCATGCAATATTCATCGTGTGCTTAGGGTAATGAAACGGGTTTGATTGACGTTCTGAATGCACATGTGGAGAAAGGTCTGCGTTGAGGCGCGCAGAGGCTATCATATGTCAGCTTGGTCACCGGAATATCAATACTGTGGCCCTCCCTTCCCAGAATAAATGAGGAAATGGCAGAGCAGTTCACTCTGCTTTTGCCCCTCTAAAGCGGGACAGCAAAGATCTTTCTCCTCCAAGAAGCTTCTTCACTCCTAAATACTTATGTCTTGTCCTCTGCGTCTATTGGTTAAGAGTGAATGGGAATCAAACGTGATTCTAGGAAATCATCTTGCCCAGACATCCGTAAAAAGCATAAAACTCACACGGCTATAAGGCCAGAGAACAGCTCCTCAAGTAAAATATTGCTTCAGTACAAACTCTTTTCCAGGAATAGAATAACAACATAGAGTTTTATTTAAGGAAAAAAAAAAAAACAAACAAAAAGCTGTCGTAGAACTGGATCAGTCAACATCCGTTTCTGCCACCTGAGACACTTCGTTCTTGGAGTATTCTTGATCCCAAATTGCTAAACTGAAGTTCCTCGCACATAATGAATAACCCCATACTGCAGTATACTCAGTATAAGAGGATTTATCCTAAACAGACTAAAACCGCCACTTGTACATACTTTTTTAGTGATCTTTTATTGAAGAAACTAATGTTTCAGAGGAGATTTTCCTCTCGGACAGATGATTAACACAATGTCTGTAGCAGCTCTACTGCTGCTTAATGACTTGTCAAAACACCAACTTTATATATATTTTCAGACAATAAAAACAAGCTTCTCAGTTGCTGCTCATTTATGAAGCCAGGTTGAAAAGAGAAAGGAGCATGCCAGGTACTAAGTTTCTCGGTTCTATCTGGCAAAATTAGGGTTTGGTTTTTTTTTTAGGATTTATTTATTTATTTATTTGTCTTTTTTTAGGAAGTGACATGACAGTGAATTACCACATGTTGCGATATCAGGAAGTTTTCTTTAAATCGCGTTGACTCTCACACTAAATGATGATCAAACGTCATAACTAATCGAGGAATTTTTAAGCTTATTTTTCAGGTGTTTAGGGATACTTCACACCATGGATTAATATAAAAACAAGGAAAAAGCTTTTAGGAGGTAGACAACATGAAAATGTACTTAAAAGCAGTCTTTCCTCAAGTGTTCGTTTAGACTCAAATTATCCACTATGAATAGCAATAGCTCTTTTCTTGAAATGATTTTCCAACAACAAAAAAAAAAAAAATGGATTTTTCAACTTCTAAGGAACAAAAATCAAGTTTTAGAAAGGAAAAACTAAATCTCTAGGTGTGGGGTTTGTTGGTTCTTTTTCTTTCAAACTGCTTAGAAAATAATTAAATATTTCCCCCAAAAGCTTAATTCTCAGGTTATCTATATTATAGGGAAACCTAAATTGGTGCTTCAAAGCACTGCACTTCTTGTCAACATTGTAATTTTCCACTGCAAACCAGAATCTGATTTCTAGCAGCAACTACTCATTAAGTTGCAGATATCAGTTAAAGCGCTCTGAGTTTCATTTTGATGAATACAAACAGGATTTCCCCAAGACACTTTAGAAAATATATGCTTCTCTATGCCATAATTGCATTTTATAAACTGAGTTGAGAAGAAAGCAGGACATGTTCTACATTTCCATCCCACCTCAAAAATATAAAGGAATATAAATGGCTTTCGCTTGCACAGTCAGTCCAAATTTTGCAGACAAAGTGAAGAATCAGCCCAGAAGCCTTTCAAAATTCAACAGTGTTTTTTCTCCTACACAGTTCCAGCCACAAAGCAGAATCTCGGGTTTGAAGTAATATCCAAATTGGAGATTATTTTCTTTACTGAAGAGTATGGAATTGAGGAAGAAAAGCAACTCTCAAGCAACGTTTTTCCCCTCTCAGAAATCTACTGTTTGAATTTTAAAATTCAATGTGAAAAATACGGTATGAGTAATGAGGTTAAAAACATTCACATTTCTGTAGGCAGAGGACAATTTCCTGTTAACTCCCCCCTTAAAAAAAAAAAAGGAACTAAATTGGTGTTTATAGGTGTTCATGATCACCTCTGACTTTTTTTCACTTATTCTAGACTACAGGATAATTTAGGTTGGAAAGTATCATTGATGTCACTTCTAGTCTGTTATCCAGTGCTTGTTCAAGCAGTTGCGTGACCAAATTTTTAATACCTCCAAGGATGGTGTTATTCAGCCTCTCTGAACAGCCTGTTCTGGTTTTGCCATCACTCTCACAGTTAAGAAAACCTTATACCTAACAGCAATTTCCCATTTTCTAAACTGTATATCTTGTCCCTCAGCACATTACAGTGCATTAGACAATGCTGAGGTCACTCCTTATGCTTCTCTTCCTGAGGCTGAAGCCACCTGGCTCTCTCGGCCTCTCCTGTGTAACTTGCTCGAGTCCCCTGAACATCTTGGTGGCCCACCACTGGACTTTCTCCAATGTGTCTGTCTCTCACTGGGGAGCCCAAAACTGGGCACAATACTCCAGGTGCTTTCTCAGATGTGCTGAACATCAGGGAAGAATTACATCCCTGCCATCTACCCTGGCTAATATAACGCAATAGGCGACCAGCCTTCCTCCATGCAATGGTGCATTGTTGCCTTCTGTTTGACTTGTTCACCATGACTCCCAACTCCTTTTCTACAGCGAAACCGCTTCCTGCCCAGCCAGTACACTGCGTATTGTTACACGGGGTTATATCACCCCACATGGATTGACTTTTGTTGAACTTCATGAAGTTCACGTCAGTCCATTTTTCCAACCTACCAGGTTGCTCCGACCAGCAGACCTCATTTTGACTAGCAGACCTGAACTTTGACCACCGTCCCTCAGTTTACTGTCTGCAGACTCGCTGTTTGTAAGGCCACGGGGCAACATTGACCCCAGTACAGGTACCAGAAAAATGGTACTGGTAACCAGTTACTGCTCGGACTTTCTAGCACTGCTGACAACCCCTTGGAGCCTGACAGTCAAGGCAACTTGCTATCCATCCTACAGTCCACCTACCCAGCCTGTATCTCACCACTCTGGTTATTAGGATTCTGTAGGAGCTCCTGTCAAAGGCATCGCAACCGCAAGGTGCACAACACCCACAGGCGTCTCCGGTTCACATCGGGCTGGGCGGGTACAATTTGCCCTCAGTAAATCCAAGGGCAACTGTCCAACTG
The DNA here is from genome assembly GCF_965231255.1 of Vanellus vanellus. Taxonomy (NCBI): domain Eukaryota; kingdom Metazoa; phylum Chordata; class Aves; order Charadriiformes; family Charadriidae; genus Vanellus; species Vanellus vanellus. The sequence continues at coordinate 6,232,807 of NC_138911.1, read as the reverse complement.
TCCAGTTCCCAGTTAACGTTCCTGCCATTCATGAGCTTGAAGTGGCTTCCAGCAGCATTTTTCCAGCTAGAGACAGTACGAAATCTAAGCCCCCAAAAATGCAAGAATCACTTCAGTCCTTTCTATATACTAGTGTTAAACAAGACTGACATTTTAGGAAAATTAAGTTAAGTGTGAGTTTCGATACCCCTTTGCAAGATAAGGAAAATAAACAGATGGCAAATAAATTAATACATCTCCTAACACATTTGAGGAGTTCCTTCCGTGAATGTAAAGTAGGATAAGAAGAACTACAAATGACCAAACGGTGGAAGATAAGAACGCCCTAGGAAGAAAAATTGAAGCTACAGAAACAATTGGAACTAACATCAAGTAAATAGTCAAGAAAGAGAACCCGACAGCAGAAATATACTATTTCTCATTCTACAATAGCAGAGTTTACCTCTAATAAATTAGAACTTTAGGGATTTGAACCTTGAATACCTTAAACAATCTTTACCCCTGGAAGTAGGACAACACTTCACAGTTGCTTTATTTAACAGTATAGTTCATTATACATTGCTGCGGATTCTGTCCTATTAAGACGATAAGTGGAAAACAAAAGCAGATGTAAAATGCGTTCAGTCTGTTGTGCAGTGTTAACTAAAACCACCTGGAAAAAAAAACCTGAGTAGTACATCACTCCATCTGTGAGAGCTACTGAGAATTCGGGCAGTGAAAAACCTCCGCTGAAAACAATGCAGCAGGGAACCTGCAGCACAAGTGGATATTAAATAGCTGAAAATACAGGAGTTTTTCTACTTTTACATTAGAGAAAGCATAAAAGTTAAGAACAATATTGGTCAGGTGTTTTCTGAATGAATTATTACTCAACAAAACTGTATTTTTTTCACTGTCACTGCAGATGAATAAAAATCGCAACCCATCCTTTTGCTTAGGCTTATTTAGAATTATTCATTTAGTTGAACTTGAGAAAAATTTCATTTCATAAATTTTCATTGTAATATTAACCTGCTGGAATTTCAGTCCCGACGCGCCTCCTGTGAGACCAGCTCTTCCACCCCCTCTCCTGAGCAAACTGCAGATTTCCATCTTCCCGAGAAGTGCACTTCATTATAGGCTTATCATGAAGAAAATTTAACCCTACAGAAGAATGAAAAGCATTGGATTCTCTAACTCCGTCATAGGGATGAACACTCAAACACTTAAGCGACTTGTCGTCACGTCCATTCAATGAAACATTGTTTGGCTTTCCATTCAAAACTGTGAAGAGGCTTTTATACTTTTTGATGAAATTTATTGGTGGAAGGCCACCGTTCAGATAGTAACACATACCAATCACACTGAAATCAGCAAGTTAATTAATTCTTACCCATTCCCTAATTAACCTGTCTGGGTAAGCTTTTGATTTGTCTATCTCCGAGATAAAAACAAGGATTTGGAAAAAAAAAAAAAAAAAAACAAACAACAAAAACACCAAGATAAAAGTGCTATCTCAGAAGACATCTACTGATTCCTATTGCGAGTTGGGATGCAAGCCTGAAATCTTTTCTCCCCCCACGCGCAGTCCCAGACTGTTGATGTCTTTTACGAGACTTATGAAATAAAATTTCACTACGCTTTTGTAAATGTAAAGGTTTAATACTGAACAGAAACTTCAGATCACCCAGACGTTTTACTTGTTGCTAGTATCGCCCAAATCAAATTCAGAGGGAATGACTCCATATATTTCGTTATATATTGTCAATAAAAGTGAAACAAAAGTGACTGCCGTTATTTAAAGAAACAACACGAGAAGTAGAGGTACAAAAAAAGAGGATAATCAAGCAGAAAGTTTAGTTCAGCTGTAGACAGAACAACACGAGTGAAGACTAATGTACTCTTTATTACATTAACACGCGGACACCTTTTCAAAGTAGCACAAATCCCCCTCCTGAATGGACAACCGCTGACCCCTCCAAAACTCAGACCCACCCTGGCGGAGCCTCTCGCAGGGCTGATGTTGCTGCTCGGCAGAGCCATCGTATACACCAGGAAGAGTGAGCACAGAGTATGACACCATCAGGAACAAGCTCCGTATCAAACCGTAAATAAATCAACTTAATAAAAGGCAATGAGATTCATCCACAGCTTCTGCTCCAGACACTTTCCAAAGTATAACAAAAATGCATTCTTTAAGATCTAGTAAAAAATTCTCTTATCTTCCCCCTCTAAATATTAAAAAAAAAAAACAAACCTGGAAATACTGTTTATTCGGTGATTTCAGACAGTTGGTTTACAAGGAAAAAGAAAAAGAAAACTGCAATAGCACATAAGTTGCATCAGAATTTGCTAACAGGTGTGTTCGAAGCTTCTGGGTGCTATAACGACAGAGACCTGGCACACAGAACAGTCAAGGCTAGAAAATTAAAGTTTCGCACAGACATGTTGGCATTTGCCAGCAAAGGCAGATACCCCCCTGGAGTAAGAGTAAAATTGAAGCTGATCAAAGTGTAGTTTGGTTGTGGTTTTTTTTGTTTTTTTTTTTTTTTTTGTTTGTTTTTGTTTTTTTTAAAATCGAATGAAGGAGTGATTCTGATATTTGCTCGGCAGGACTCGTAACTGCTAAGAACTCACTCAGGACTAGGAGGCTGCGCTCGTAGCCTGAAAACCCACACTTGTTTAGATGAATATCACCCTTTTCCACCTGCCATTTGGATACAGTCTGTCGGTCGCATACCCAATCCCGCAATAAAGCATCCCGGGCCACCTGCCCGGGATGATACTGGGGTCTAGTTCAGCACGGGCAGCCTTTCCTATCCCAAAAGCATTTCATGCTATCACAACTTTAATTGCAACGCTTAATAAACGTAAAGACACTCTTCTAGATTTTGTTGTTGTGTATAAAACGCTGTTGCCCATCATAAGGCAATAGCCGCGGTATTTTTTCAACGTAATATCTTGACTGACAGGCACTAGCAGAGAGGCACAGCTAAATTTATGCAGCAATCATTACTAGAAATCCACACAAATTTTCAAGATAACATAGAATGAGGCAAAATGATTTTTAAAGAGGAAATCAAACCGAAAACATTCGTTCGGTTAATGCAAATGAAATACCACTGCTTTCTATTCATGGTAGATAATGAACGTAAAAGTCTATCCATACAAAATTTTGAAGGATAAGGCAAATATATATTTCTGCATGACATCTGTCATCAAAATATAACTTTGTTACACAAAGCTACACATCTGTAATGCTCACGCATGGTTTGCTTGTCACGTTAATCGAATTTCACTACCTCCGGTATCACAGCTACCAGTCAAAAAAAACAGAGAGTGGAAAAAAAAAAAAAACCAAAAAACCCCACATTCAGGAAGGGTGTTGCAGCACAGCCTGCTCCCAGCTATCAGACCCCTCACCAGAGACATCTGTGGTCAGTTTATTACCGTTTCCACAGCTGCCTTTGCAACGCTATTGAGAACAAACCCCACATCAATTAACATGGACAGCGAACGCCCTGATTTTCCAGCCTCCAGAGCGCAAGTCTCTCTTTCCTCCAAAGATTTTCACTACCTACCTATCTACTAACTCGAAGACTTATTTTTTTTAACCGTGACAGCAGGGAGAAAGAAAGAGAGGTTCCTCCCTCCCTTCTTTGTCCACTTACAAGAAAAGCAATTTATTCGCTACAAGATTTTCCTGAAACAAGCAAAACTCTCACACCAGCAGCGAGGAGACCCGGAGGATCATAGCAAAGGAACATAGCAAAAAGGACACAAAATCAAGCACCAGGGACGACGTCAAGGGGACCAAGGCAAGCCAGGCTCTGTGCCACGAGCAGAGGGCAATTGGTCACAACTGAACTAACAGAAAGCAGCAAAGGCCCCCAGGAAACAGGAGAGCAAACTTCTCCCCAGGACTGAGGGAACACCAACACAGTTTTACAACAGCAGAAATGCTAAAAACAACTCCATTACCACCACCAGGCTTAGTTTGGTGTACCTGTTTGCAGACGAGCAGCCAAAACGAGCCTTCGCAGAAGCGCGTTCCCCATCAGCGCGGCACGAGGAAAGCTGGAAATCCCCGAGCTCAAAACATCGCTTCTGAAAGAGGAGACAATCCTACGGACTCCCACCAGAAGCTCAGCTACCTGCTGCTCCCCAGCCAAACCCCAGCTCTGCCCAAGCCTGGGGCTTTCATGGGCAGAGGGCAACACAGGTGGTGGCCCTTTGCATGAGGGGTGGGAGGCGGGAGCATGGACCCCAGCTGGGCAGCACAACTCCACCCACCCTGCCTTTGGGCTGCTCAGGAGGATGGAAATGTTAAAAAGATAAGAACTGAAGGAACGCTCCCCAAGCCCGTGTAGGCTTCTGCTTTGTCCCCAGCGCAGGAGATAGCTGGCGGTGCTCGGGGGTTTGTGCAGCGCACGTGGACGTGGGCCCTCTGCCATCCCTTCTCCCCGGGCACCTTCGCAGTCCACGACCGCCGTACAGCGACGTGGGAGAGCGCACCCCGATGTCCCTTTTCAGTATCTCTGAACAACCTCTTTTTTCACCCCGCTGACGCTGCCTACCTCCGCAGCAGCCTGCCAGGGCAAACAATTACCGAAGTTCGTCAAGCACCGTGCGCTTCCTTTCACTCGTTTTAAACTGAGCCACTGTGATTTGGTGAATCTCAGTGCCACGTTCAGCGTCTCCATCACCACCAGGGTTTCCTGATCTCGGGCACCCCCCTTCAGCCTTCCCCGCTCCTCACTGGGAATCCCAACTTTTCATTCTCTCTTCCCAAGGAAGCTGCTCCACCCCTGAAACCACATCGCTGTCCCTTTTCTGCCTCCACAGGGACCTTCCTGAGGGGAGAAGACCGGAGCTGCTCGCTGCGTTCATGTCGTGAGCGCGACCAGGCTCTACTCAGCAGCAAAACAATAACTTCCCTCTTGTTTTTCACACCCTTTCTGCTGGCGCCCAACATCTTGATAAGGAAAATATCTAATCAAATATTGTCTTCTAGATGTAGGACATGTTGTCCTTTCTGCGATGTCCACAATGGACAAGAATTAGAGCAGCCCCCTGGTCGAAATGGAGAAGCTAGTCCCTGAAATCCCCTGGGAAATCCATATATGTATAACTCCCTTCAAAAATTAGGATAATAACACTTCTCTTGTTGGTCCACGCTAATCTCACATTACATTAAATTCTAATTCGTTTATATACGTATAACTTCTTTGCCTAAAGTATTCTTGAAGGAATATGTGTCCCTGTGTAACGGATGGATAACAATTCCTGCAGTTTTAATGTAATGAAATAATTGCTCATCCTGTGGAATCACTGGTTTTTTTAGTCACTGGAGATTCAGATTCTGCAAAATAAGATACTTTCCAGGAAAAAAATAGTGGATAAATTGGCGCGGTTATAGAAGAGATTGCTGGTAAAAAAATCACTATGTGCATTTGACAGAGGTGAGTAGGTTTTGACAGCACTACCCGACTCACCACTGAAGGAGATTTAAATAAAACTTCCCCTCGATTCAGATGTCACTCACTGAAAGGACACAATCATAAATAAAAAGAGATTTATTATCCTTTTCTATCTTTTGTTCTGTTTTTAGGATGTGTCAAAACCACAATTTAGAGAAGAAATATTATTATGAGATAGTCCTTCACCAAGAAAAAAAAGATATTGCTTGTCAAAACTCTTGCAATATCTTAAAAAGAATCTTAACATTTTTAAAGAGAGAGTGAAAAATATATGTATTGATGTTCTCTCGTAGTTTTGAAGTCCACAATCTCGGGAAATGAATCTATGAAAAGAAAAATAAAACAATAACCTTAAGACATTCATTGTTTAAATGTTCTGGTTCTCGAATTATTCAGTTTACAACACATATAATTTGTAGAAATTGATGCTACATTGTTAAATTAGACCATAAATGTGGTAAGGCAGATATATTAAATCATAATAAACTCTCAGGCAGAAGTGCTGAAATTTATTAGGTTACTGAAATAACCAGATGGATTTACAGATTTTCACTTTAATAGATTTCCAGCCACTGGTATTGTGGGTATTTTCTAGCTTAGGTTAAATCACAGTTCAATTCTAACTCCTTTTTTTAACCAGGTTCTTAAACTTTATTTTACTCTTCTTTCTAGATCGCATTTTTATATGCTTTATATTAATTAAGTGTGGTCTGATAAACGTCCATGACATTTTGAGTAAAAGAAGTTCATGTAAAGTTAGCCAACGTTCTTTCAAGTTTTCTAAAGTACATGTGTAAGTAAACAGCCTAAAAGGAGTAGCTGCAACCATTTTTGTATGTGTAACAGGTATGGCTTATTTTATACAACTGTGGTATCTAAGCTATTGGGAGAATTAAGGTACAAAGAACCTCAAGACAAAAAAATACAATTTTCATTTTGCTGTGTTCCATGGGTAATGTCATTTCTTCTCTGAAACGCAACAGGCTTGCGAACAACATCAACCCCAGGGACAAAGGCTACTGCTAAACAAGAAGAAAAATCCTATAGTCACGCCGCAAGACAAAAGGCAGAACCATCAATGCAATTTTTTTTAACTAACATTACAATAATGCTCCACAGTAGAGTACGTGCCTTCTCATTAGAGCAATAAAAGTGTGTCTGCAGAATATAAATTCACGGGTACATCTGTAACTCAGCCATAAGCGTCAATCTGGCTGCACCCCACCATCGGCTATAACCCCCTGCCAACTGTTCCCTCTCACAAAATAAAATTTTATTTACCAATAAGAAGGGAGGCCTCTTCACTTCTTCACCCACTCCCTTTTCTCCATCCCCAGCAGCCGCCCTGAACGCGGGCAGGTAGTACGCAAAGGAGTTGCGGTGGGATGGGTAGGAGCACCAAGAAGGAACATGTTCCGTCCTGGCGGCACCTACCGTCATGGCTGTTCTCCAAGTCCAAATCTGCCCCGAACGCATCCATACCTTTTTCTGGGTCCACCACCATTGTCATATTTTCCTTCCACAGCAGCAAAGCTGCTCACTCCCTGCACGGCAACCTGTCAAAAGAACTTTTAAGACAACTGAAACACCAGCAAACTTATTTTAGCCACAGAACTTATTTTGGCCTACATACTGTGTCCAAATTTCATTTTATTTATGGGTACAGCGGAATTTGAGGTGGAGGATTCACTGCCAAAAGTCCTTCAGAAGCCAGACCAATGGATTCGGAAACCAAAGAATATTCATCAATGTGAAGAAGGTGAAGATGTAGAAAGCATACCGCAGTACCGAGCACGCCAAAAAAAATAATCTTATTCTCCGAGTGAATTAAAATTAATTCAGCCAACGGCATTGTCAATCCAGTATGTAAGGAACCAAAAAAACCATGTGGCTCCAGTGACGCCTACCAAATAGATGTAAGAGCTCTGTAGATCTAATTTCTGTACTAATCTGAAATCAATCGGAAATTGGTATTAAATGCTGTCACCTGTGGAACTGGGAAGCAGTTAACCGAAGTTTTCCTGCGAGGTGGTGCTCTGGGCAAATGCAAAGCGTTATACAGTATACATTAAACACGCGGGGAAAAAAGATGTGAGGCAATGGTTAGAAGTCGCAGCAAGGGGTATTCCAGTTAGGGAAGGGAACAACAACAACAACAACAAAAAAAATCCAGAAAATGACAAGGATTCCTCAAGTTCTGAGACAGGTTTCCCCAGGAGGAATTTCTCTCTTGTGCAATCCCCATGTTGAAAACTCAAAATTAAACCAGAAAATGCTTTGAGCAACCTGAGCAGCTTTCACGCTGGCCCAGCTTTGCATATCGGGCAGGACCAGATGGCCTCCAAAGGGCTCTTCAAGCCTGAATTTTCCAAGATTCCTTGAAAATATGCTGGGCTACTCATCACTTATATGTAAAACTAAGGTCACGCTTGCTTGTATACGCGATTCCTAGAAGTTTTATGAAAACTATCTGCATATATTGGATGCAACATGAATTGCCAAAGAAGATAATGTAGATAATTAAATGGTATGTTTTCCAGTTTAAACTGCATCCACAGCTGCTTGCCATTTGATTATTACAGATGAGTTTTATGGCTCATACGAAAGCTGCTGCCTTCATACCACTGACTTGCAATATCAATAAATAAAAACAAAATACTATGTATTCTCGAGTGTATGTACTTCGGTGCTTCAAGGTAAAATTAATGAGAAATATATGCATTTCTTTTGTTATGAATAACTTAATCAGCATATCGAATCACTTTAAAACTTATTTATGTGTCAGGAACAAAATTGCTTTCCATCTTCTGTTGACTGCAACCTTAATTGGGACTGGAGATGGAGTAGAAATATTTTATTAAATAGCCTATCATATAGAAAATTACAGTTTAGCGTTGTATTTGATATGTAAAGCCCTGGCTGATGTGTCTTGCTTAAGCACTAGTGAATTACAAACACATTGAAGACTGCAGCTGGTATTACTTCTTCATTTAAACAACCACCGATGTAAACATTTTGTTCTCAACTTGTTTTTTCTGTAGTCTGTTGGCACTTGCTGAGCCAGTGCCAATAACAAGTTTTAGGAGCCAACACCGCTCCATGCTTCCCACGCCCCAAAAAAAAAATAAATCAGATTTTATTTCTTAATTTAATAAATGAGCCGCTACACCTTCTCGCTGGCTTGGTTACTGTTGTGCGCATCTCACCCCTTCGCCGTGTGCTTAGCGTGATGGACACCAAAAGAAAACCCCTGCGGACTGAAATTGTGTGTTTATACGCAGAGCAGTTAGAACACAATCCATCTCCTTTATATCCTGATTTTTAATATGTCCAGGAGAAATAAAAGCCGTAGGGTGGAGGAAATACCGTAACGGCTTTTGTTGTGTAGAGCTTGAGGGAGCAGGGGAGTCGCGGGCACCCTGAACTGCTCAAGGGAGATGTCCTGCTACAAGGAATGGGGAGTCTTGCTCTCTCCATGTCAAATAAGGTAAGTATCTGTATAACGAATTACTTCTATATCTAATTTCTATTCACTTTGCCCACTTGTACCCCAGTTTAGAGACGTCAGGCAGCTGTGACTTCGCTTTGAAGTCTTGGCTGGTTTGGATATTTGAGACGAACGCTCATCTTAGGTATTTTGGAAATTAGACTGACAGTTGGTTCTGCTTTGAAATGTAACTTTGGAGGTTGTTACCGGACTATTTTCTGAGAGGAGGCGCCTTTTTACTCCAGGATTACTCAGCCATCCAAAACTGCAGGGCTCGGGAACACAAAGCTGTGTCCACCCTGGCCCTAACTAACTCCAACCCTAACCCTCACCCTGCGCCCTCAGTGGTACTTGGGGCCCGGATGTGGTGGAAAATGCCTGTTTTCAGGACAGAGGTTTTGCTAATGAGCCATCAATCTAGTTGGCCCGCATACAGCCCCAAGGTTATCCTTCATGAGCACGTATGCAGCACGCTCAGCCTGTGCTCGGGGCTGGAGTTCAGCAAGTAATTTTCTTCGTTAAGAAACAATTTCTTTTTCTCCAGTGTTCCTGGAGCTTGTTTTCCATGGTTAGCATTAAAACTTCTTTTTAATCCCTGCATTGAAATGCAAATTCTTGATACAGAAAATGAATCTGTGGGAGGTTCGAGTAGTAAAACAAATGGTCCCCGATGACCTGTGAGACACATGACAATTGCATCTAGTGCGATGAGGAGATTTTGGGGATTATATTCAGAAACCGAAGATCTTTAGAAAGGGGCTTTCATATTCGTCTGCTCTTGCAGTACCTGATCTTGCTGTTCCTGCTTCTTCTCCAGCTTAGTTGAGGTTTCACTCTCCAGAATTGATCACGCTCTGTCGGCGGCTTATCGTTTCGCCTTTTACTTGCGTGTCTAGACTTCATCTTGAATTGCTTGACTTCATCCTGCCCAAAGCCATGGTGTGGGGCAGACGACCTCTGAAGGGAGGTGAGGCTGTGTCCCCCCCTCCTGCCCTCCACTGGGAGTGTGCGACCACGCGCTTTTACCAAAAGCAGCTCCTCAAAGATCTGCTTCTTCAGCCGACTGAGGGGTTGATCCTGACTGCAGTAGCTTCAGCTACCTGCAGAGAAGGCGCCGGGGGAAAACAAGCACAGACATCTTAGATCACCAACTGCAAAGCACTATATCCGTCACGCCTGACCAGGACAAAGAGCTGCTGAATCCCAGAAATCCCAAACCTTTCCTGTTGCCTGGGGAGGGGCAAAGCAAAAAATTAGGTGCCTCAGCCACCCTCTATTAGCTGCTTCATTCAAGAGCTGTCTCTTTCCCCTACCTTGGGTACAGCAACTACCTACGTCTCCCTTCTGGGAGTCTCTCTTCTGCCTTTTCTTTTTTTCCCGCCCTCCACTCCATCACTGGGAGAGGAACTGCTGAGCAAACGCTTCTGCTGCTCTTCTGCCTAATCATTTCCAGCTTTTCTAAATAAATATCAAACAGATACTCCTAACACATTCCTTAACGTACTTTCTCCAGTGCCAAGCAGCCAATCTCAGCAAAGCCCAAAGTCATTTTTGTTTTGCTTCGCAGCAGGGCTTCCAGCGATTTGCTTCTGGTGCCTATCAGGCCCTGAGGAGAAGCCTCCCCGATAAGATTAGGTCTTTTGTTGGTCTCTGCTGGCACCTTGCCTCCTCCTAATCAGGCCCTTTGGGACAAACATGGTTCTTTATGGGCAGGTTGGCTGAGGCTGTAAATAAACACACATCCGATGTAAATTGTGAAACCCATTAAAACCGCAGTGATTTACAGCATTCGGGTTTCCCATGCAGTGAACCCGAGCATAAGTCTGGATGATGATTTCCAAATGCAATAAAAGTCTCTGCTAGAGAAAAGCGTTTGCCAAAGAACAGCAGCATCGACAGCAGCAGGCGGTCACGCTTCACCACCTCTCCACCAGCCTGATTACCTTGTTGTAAAACCTGTCCCTGCCCTTTCGCCTATTGACTGTTTGCATTATCGCAATTAAACCTAAGCTTTTGGGGGCAGGCGGATGGGTCCTAATTCCAAACTTATAAATGTCACTATAGCAGCAGGTGCAGTATAATATGAAAAGTACCGAGAGCGGCAGGAGAAAAGATGGAGAGAAACGCTCCCTCTCTGAGGGTATTCATTCTTTGATGCCGTGTCCCCGAGCACTCATCCCTCGCCATTCTTTTATATATTTAACGCCACATACCGAAAATCTGTCTGAGGTTGCTGTTCTCTTTTTCATAGTCGCTTTTTCTTGCACAGCTTTCAGGGTAGGATCCACAAGGTTCAGGCGTGTACGCGGAGCGTCTCTTGGGTCTGATGCTGGCTTATGTCTGGCACCCCAGGCGAGTTTGCTTAAATCAACTGAGCATCCCACGGACACAATTTTCACACCCAACCTAGCAAAAGCTGGCACTTCGGTGAGAGGGTATCCGTCACAGCGTGCGTAGTGCCAAGCTAAGCGCAGCCAGATCAAAACAGAAAGCATAAATGATGCTAAAATAAAGACCGAAGCGGTGACTTTAACAATTTGGGGGTGATTCTGAAGCAATCATGTCTCCGCAGGCAGCTCCTCCTGCTGTTATTTCAATTCTGCGCGCAGACGTTCTCACCGAGGCAAAAACTACTCTCCCTCATGTCACCGGCAGCGCTCTTCCTCACTGAGAGTATGGAGAAAATTATTTATACTCGTGCACGGGGCGAGGTTGCGTCAAGAGAACAATGTCTATTTCCTCTGAAAAATGTTTCTGTCAGTGTTGGTACTGTCAGAGACGTTGGATGAGGAACATGGTTCATACGATTATCGATAACAGATGTTACAGCCACACTTTCTTAGTCTGCCCCCCAATCCACTAGAATCCATGTGGGTTTCAGCGGACATAAATGAAGAAAAATAAGCTGAGAATATGTGTATATGTAATATGTACTACAGTTGTTTTGCAGGGTTAAACTAACAATGCAAAACTTTTGCGCTGAAGAGTTTATGCGTTTGAGCATAATTGACGTAAATTGACAAAAAGCAACGTGCAACAATCTTTAGATAAGCACCATATTTTTATCTCAAGTCTGTTAAACGCTTTTTTATTCATTAATAAGATGTAAGAAGACAAAAGTTAGATAAAAACTCGCATCCTTCTATTCCACCCTAAAAAAGGCCTTGTTTTTTAGTCAGCCATCCCTTCGATGACACCGCTGACGTTTTAAACACATAAATATGCTGTGGAAACGACTGGGATTTGGACAACACATTGCCTCGGATGGTTTTTTTAATCACCACTGTCACCTACGAGACAGTAAAAAGGAAAAAAAAAAAGAGATAAACTAATAGTGAGGACAATGTGACATCACTTTATCATGTTTATAGACTTTCTCTCTGAGGGATTCACAGTCTCCACTGTGCTTATAGTAATTGATATTGTGTGTACACTGCAGAATAAACAACAGAGACTCGTAAAAAGTAACCTGACCACAAAGCACAATCCCGTTACCTTTTCTCTTTTTCCCGCTTGGCAGTTTCCACTCTCAAGGAGAAAAATTCACAGTAGCGATATATAAACTTTAATATCATAAGGCGCAAGCAACTGCCCAAGACTCTGCAAAACAATTCTGAAAAGCCGAAAAAAAAAAATAACGCCGACCACACAAATCTTTTATCTGTTGTATCTTTCTGCTGCTCAGCCCCCAACTGCCCATTTCCCCTTATCCTTTTGACATCTGCGAAATACGAAGCAGACCAGACCATATCTTCAGCCTTTCACTAGCGACTCGTTAGAGACTGCGCAGTTACACATTTACATCACGTGCTTCTTAACATTAGAGATGTGCAGAAGGACACACGGCACCCGGAGAAAGCCCTCCTTTTGTGTTGTGCTGGGACGTGGCCACGAGCACCCTCTGATGCTGCCATCCGTTCTGGCCAGTAGAGCTGCCCGGAGGATGATGGGCAGCTGTGAGCAGTAACCTCCTGCACGGTCCCAGCCTGCTGTGGAGGAGGACATCCATCCACTCCCCCCAACGCCAGCACGGTCAGTTAAACTTTGATAAGTGATAATGGAGGAGGAAGAGAAAACAAAATTGAATACTCACACTGAACATGGTGAACGATAGACTTTAGCCCGACACGTAGAGTGGTTCCCTTCAACACAAAATCACTGAGAAATGTCAGAAAGGCCTTTCTAAATTGCTTTTTCCCTATTTGCAGGTACTCGCACCAGTCAAAAGCCCATCTTTGTCACGGAAAAGACTTCTTGCTTTCATCCATTGCCTTCAGAAATGCTTGCTCTAGTATGAATAAACGATGTGTTTTCGAGGAGCTCAAACATTTCGTGGTCTGTTCAGCACTGCTCTGCTGTGGGCTACCAACTGATAAGACACTCGGTTATCTGACCCATCCTTAAATGGAGGACTTTCATTATGCACCCTACCAACAGCTCCGTGCAAAAGCAAGACCTCTACACTAGATATTAGGATGATTTAAGTTGTCTTCAGGAATAGCCATAGATAAAAGCGACGTTCCAACGTTTAGGGTTTGAGCATCAGTTAGAGAGAAAAATAACAGGTGTGATATTGGGGAAAGGTCAAGAAGTGGCTTAGGTTTAAGATGTAATGAAAACCCATTCATGTTCCACAAAAGGCTCTAAGCTGTATTATTTTCCGGAACTCAAAAGTACTATCCGGCGATCGGCCTTTTGCAAATCGGGGGTTATATAAAGTACTATATAAACCAGCTGAGACCTCCTTTTAAATGTCGTACTGAAATCAGCATGTGATCAGCGTGGTAGGAGTAAAATTAAGAGTACAGTAGGTGAAATTAGGTACTTTGTCTTGTTAACAGCTGTTTGCGTAATGGTCTGCTGATTTAAAGGCATCTGTTCTTCTGCAGCCCATCATCTACCGCAGATACCCGCTGTATTACAAATCAAGCCTCCTTTGTACACAGTTTGCGTGTCCCTCGTTTTTGTTGCTCATTTCAGCGCTGCGGTCGGACGTACGGGAGAAAACGCACGGAAATTCTGATCACATACGCTGGAACAACATGAAGCCACGACCATTTTTCACTTTCCGATCAGCGGAGTCTAATGTGTCTTTGCATCTAAATAAACTATTTGCATGATAAGCAGACATCTGTATGAAAACGTTAGCATCCAGTTAGCTAATATACTTCTTCTGTGGTATTTCAAATGCTGAATCGTCTGTTTCATTTTAGGAAGACCGAGCTGGTGCGATAGATCTGTTAAAACCGGATTTTTATGAATATTCACCCTATTTGCAAAACAAAGGGGGTGAAAAAAAAAAAAACAAACCCTGAATGGAAAAATGCTTAGTTTGTTTTTAAAAGCTTATGCAAATGCTCTCAGATCATAGTGCATATTTTTATCCGACTTTGAATTCCCTTCTCGCCGCCGCAGATCTCTGAATTGTTAAACAGTTTGTTGTTACGTTTTTGTTAGATCATGTTCTGCGAGCTGACAGCTCCTGGTTAATTTATGGGGCCTCGGCTAGAATTAGGGTCCCAGCTCACCACGTGTGTGTCCTGAACCCTTCAGGTCTTATTCTGGTGAGTAAAAATCACCTGGACATGGACTTGAACTAACAGGGAGCTGAAAAGAGCTCCAGCCACTGACTTGTATTTAATCCTTAGAGGAAATGCCTTTCTCTCCGGCGTGTCTGCATTTCAAACCTTTGCCTGCAAAACTTTAATTAACCTTGAGGGGAGCTTAATGGCTGAATCTCTACATGCTGAGATGAGAGCGTAACGACAGGCGGTCGCTCCAGTTTGCTGGGGAGAGTAAGCACCATGCCTTTCACTTGAAACGCAGCTCTCGAAAGCAGCGACAGCACACGCTGCAAACCGCATGTGCTGCAGACCCAATCTTCCATAATTTCATCTCTGAGGTAACCGCCATTCAAGTCAGGATATATCACAGAGGGGAAAAAAAAAAAAAAAAAAAATCCAATAGCCATTATCAATGATAAAAGTGGTTTTCTGCTTGTTATTCAGGAAGAGGCACACTAAAATGAATAAACATTTTTCCCACTGGGGAAATGGTCAAAAATAACAAACACGAGGTATAGAGGGGTCTTTTTGGTTTTTTCCCTCCTCTTCGTCAACTGTGTTATTGCCAAAGTGTTATTTGGCTCCGGGATTTGCCCCGCTGACGCTTGAAAAGCTGCCTTTCGGGGGGATAGTGTTGGGTAGGTGAGAGGATTCCCTGCGGCTGGGAACCCCCAACCTCCGCAGCAGCGCGCAGGCATCGCCTCCTGACAAAGGGGAAACTCGCTAAAAACAGCACGAGCGTCATTTTGTTCCTTACTGGAAGCAGTTTGCAATTGATTCTCTTAACAGGTTTACGCTGTATGTATATATAGATCAAATTTCCACGTTTACTCTTTCTGATCTAACGACCTTCCCCTTTTTTCCTGATTTTAACCCCACTGCTGCACTGTGCTCTCCAACAGGATTTAAGTAAATGTGTTATCCATACATTACCTTTGAGACGAAGGCCAGAGTCTGACGGCGACCTCCCTTCTCCAGGATGGGCTGATTCAACACGAAAAAGGGTGGTGAGATCTCGTCGTTCTGCTGAAGTCTAATCTCCCGCCCGTCCCTCGCCTTCTATGCTACCCAGTTAAAATACAAAACCATATTTACTTCTCAACAAAAGCAGAGCAAATGTCTGCAGCTTTTTATTTGAGTTTTTTCTGAGGCCAGTTTCAGACGTGCTGTGTTGCAGGTTTTGCCTCCCGCTGGACCTGTGGTTCTGCATGCAAATGTACGAAAGCAGTTCTCTTTCACTCGTAAAATGAGAGTTGTTGTATTCTTCAGAAGTTAGAGTCCAGCACCGTATGGCAGAGCATAATTTAGCTTCCCCATTGAGCAACATCCACTGCCTCCCATACCCCAACACGACTTCACCAGAGACTTGTGTTTTCATATATGCAAACCCAAATTTTCTACCAAAAAAAAGACCTGGGCAACGTTTTGCTGAATTTGGATGGTCTTCCTCTCATCGCCAAGAAGGGCAGGGTGATGTTCAGAGGCACAGTCAGAATGTCAGATGAGGTCTTTTTCCCCATTCAACAACTCATCTTTATTTTTTTTTCTGCCTGCAAGCTCTGCATTAGTTTCACTTCAGCTTCAAAAAGTATTATAAAATACGTCCTTGTTGTCCACCTTAACACTTTTGGTGGTGCTTGCGAACAATTTGGCTTACAGCGGTATGCAAATCAAAATCTATGAAATGGTGTCTTGTAACTCAAATCTGAAAGACTGCTGCGTGGATTTATCTCACAGGTAAAATCTGCTCAGTTGCTGCAGTTTAAAATAGGTCAAGACTGAAGCAGTTTATTAATGACATAATTACCCAGCCAACCAGGGAACGAAACATTTGCAGTCCATGTCAGCAATGCAACAGATAATCCATAACGCTAGACTTTTATAAAAAGTGTATACGCACCTGCGGGCTTCTCACTGCCCCTCAGCACCCCACCTGAGAGGCTGTGCCCCAGAACTTGGGGGTCTCCAGCAACCCGCCAGCAGCGCTGGGTCCCTCGGGCTGCGGATAAGGGGACGTGGCATTGCACGTGCCCGTCCTGCCGCCAAGGGCCCCCCTGACCCACACCCACACCTCTTCTTTGTGTCAACCTCAGCAAACTGCGGTTGCCTCGCGCCTGTTTAACCTTTTGTCTTCCTCTTTTTAAAGGATGACTTTTGGGAAAGTGCTTCCCCAGGCAGTCGGCTGTCCCATTCACGGTCCTTACTTTTTTATGTAGTCTAGTTTATTTTTGAGGCTAGTTTTACAATTTTCTTTCCATGAAGTTTGAATTAAAAAGACCTCCAGCTCCCAAGCAATGCTTTGTAAGGACTGTAGGCCAGACTCTACCAGGGGAAGACTGAATCTATTGAACTGAATAAATTCATGAATAATTCCATGAGCTGTTCTGGAGGGGAAGAGTACATGAGCAAAATACACCGGACAGTGCTGCAAAGCAGAGCACGATACATAGAGTGAAGTGCCACATCTCCTGCAGTTCGGGTGTTTCCCAGAACGATTTTGCCTGGAGAGCCTCGAGCCAGTGACAGGACAATTTATCACCAGCCACCTACTGCAAAGGACAGCTCTACGTATTTCCCGGGTTTAAGCGTGCTCTGCTCTAGCGAGACCTGATAAAAGCTTATGCTCTGGGTCGGGCACCAAACCGAATAGCAATGGGGAGGGCTTTTCTTCTCTTTCCTTGTATTTCAAGGACAAGAGACTACCTACCACTTTTTTTTGGCCGCATCCAAGTATTTGGTCCATTCATACAGTCTATTCTTTGAAAAAAGAGAGAAACTTCTCCCTTCCTTCCCATTTTCTGTTTGCATATATTTAATGAGACACAACAAGGAGGTGGATGTTGAGGTACCATGACATTATGTCACATGTCTCTGGGCAGTGCTGGAGGCCCTACAGATGAAATGCCGTTTTGTGCATTCAGGGGAAAAGCCAGGGGGGGGTGTGTGGGGTGTGTCCATACGATAAACAGTCCAGATTTACACCCTGCCTCTGAATTTACACATGAGTTTTCATCCCAGAGGCAGAGGGAACAGCAGACGGCAGTCAGTGGAAACCGTCAGGCACTTATTAGAGAACGAGGAATCTCCTCAGTGCTTTCATAAATATATCGTGAACATCCTTTTGCCTCAATTCTCTTTTACACCTCCTCAAAATACATATTCCCCCCCCCTCTCCCCAATGTCCTCTACGTGCATTTTTTGTCTCTTCTGAAGCTCTTTCTACTTCTTCCTCGTTTTCTCTTCCCTCTCTTCCCTGGCCCGAAATTTTAGTCTCACCCTCTCTGCCTTTGAAGTCGGCGGCTCCCAGCTCTCAACTCCTTAGACTAGTTCAGCCGAACTCACTTTGTAGAAGCGCCCAGAAATAAAAGTCTGAGAGTCGTAAGGGGTCAGAAAACAGATTGTTTCAAACCTTTGCCTGACTCTAGCAACAAAAGGCACCTTTGAAGTCTTGTAAATAACTCAACGCGCCCCTTCTCCTTGTAGAACGAACACAGATGGCAAATATCCAGTTACTTTCAGGTCTTTAGAAACCCGCTCCCTCGTCTCCCCCCCACCTCTCTTCTTGGTTTTTTTTTTTTTTTTTCCCCCTGAGAAGTAGCAGTTTCCCCGGCAAAATTTCAAAACGAGAGTCAGCATCGCAGTGCACCGAGAGGAGCGCGGTGTGTCCCTGCCGAGGAGCTCCGCGCTGGCCCCAGGAACCCGCACAACTTCTCGGGTCCGCGGGGCCAGAATCGCCTCCTCGCGTTGATCATTTACGATGTTCCACTAAGAACAAAAATTCCTTTCTTTAATGGCGGGAAAGATTTGACCTGCCTGCAGTTCTGAGCGGTGCTGAGAGATGGTTTGTTTTCCTCTGAAATGTTCCCCCCTTCGCCTCTGTCTCGGGCAAATCCCTGAACGTGGCAACACTTAACGTTCCTGGGGGAACCTGCCATCAGCGATGACTCTTACCTCTGGCTGCCTCCCACAGCTGGCCCACCTCTGCAGAAAGGAATGGGCACGTATACCCTTTAAATGCTGGATTAGGCTGAGGATGGCAATGTAACTCAAAGAAGATCAGTTATTTCAGTGAAAAATTTGGGGTCATTACAGTTAATAAGGCAAATGGACATTTTGCGTGTCTGTGTTATGGAAGAAGCACACGCGGTTTTAGTGATATTTACCTTTTATGTTAAGGCTGGAGGTCGCCCCGCGGAGATCACCAGTACCTTCGGAATACTGCCACAGTGAACCAGTACATCCCGGCTCAGACCAGCTATAGAAAATAAATGTTTAAAACGTACCTGGCATGATATAATTTGTTTATATACTTGAATACTCATATAGAACTGTAAAATAGTGTAAACTACGAAGGGAACTGTCTCATTCACCAATAAAACTGTTGCTAAAAACCATGACTTTCCTCCCCTCAAAGTAGGTGCATAAAACTTTCTGAGCCAGAAACTTCTTACGTTTTTCTGTAGAAACTTTTTTCTTGCCGCAGTTGTAAGTGACGTACTTACAAGCACTGAATGTTCATTACAGAGCATAACATGATTAAACGTAGAGTTTCTGGTTTATTAAAAGCAAAGAAAATAAACCCCCAGTTTCCAAAAATTAATACATGTTTAATTAACCATTTTTAAACTGGAATTTAAGCTGAACTACATGCACCTATTTCGGAAAGAAACACCGTCTAAGTTCAAAGAAGCCTCACGGCTGCAGATGTTGCGTGAGCGCACTTTTCTGTCATTAGGTCTTGGTATATCTCCATGCTGTCCACACATACATTTTGAAAGCACTCCCTATGTTTTCCAATTTGTTTTAAAGATTTTCCAGTGAAATATAATTCTGAGTGAAAACACTAAAAAAATTAGTTATTACTGAGTTCATTTCATGAGTTTTATACACTCTAACAAGCATAGCACACGTTTCATATTAACTTTGCAGTCCAAAATCAGTTTATAATTTGCTGTATATAATCATATTCACTATTTGACTGCAGAAGAACTTTGTACAACGTTTCCTTCGATTTATATAAAGTTCTGCTAATCCCCATCTACATAAAGATAGAATCATCAAAACCAATTTCTGCCTTGCACCAGGGTAAGATATAAATTACACTGAAATCAGTGGGGAGGGATGGGAATGGGATTATAATGAAACTGAAGAGTTTTGCTACATGTAGAGAATGTGAGAAATATCTGTGATGCTTTTAAAGGAAAAGCAGATTACTGGACACAGGGGGTCCCTTTGTATTAATGGTATTCCAGAGATTTACGTCCTGATAAAGAACCGGACAGCTAATGTAGGTTACTAGAGATTTCTGGATTGATTTCTAGGACAAATTAAATGTCAAAAGTTGTTTATATTTGTTGTTTCAGATTGTTTTGAGAGAGTATACTGAGGAAAAAAAAAAAAGAAACCAGACAAACAATGACCTTTAGGTTTGCAGAACATTTAGAACCTGAGTTTGAGAGAGGTGTGTGCGGAACCAGGTAACTGTGACGAGAGTCCTACTGGGGGGCACAGAGAGGTGGGGGACACCTGGGCGTCAGAGCAGGGCTGGAAAACCAGGAGGTACCTCAACCTATGAGCTGCCGACGGTGGCTGGATGGATTCCGTTGCCTCCCCATCACGTCTCACATTAAAAAAGGATGTTCTGCAATCTTGAAAACACACGTTCGCCTGATTGCTCAAAGAGAAACTCCAGCTGGACTTCCAGTTTCTTTAGGGGAAGGATTCCCTTTATAAAAGATGAGCTTCACTCAGGGTTTCAAGAGTTTTACCACATCTCCCATCTGCCTCCTGTCTTCCCGTGAAAAGAAAGTGCTTTTCAGCACACATCACCTTGCTTCCCACAGTCCCGTCCACCACCTCACGGAATCACAGAATTTTGGAGTTGGAAGGGACCCCTAGAGATCATCTAGTCCAACCCCCCTGCCAAAGCAGGATTGCCCAGAGCACATTACTCAGGACTGCATCCAGGCGGGTCTTGAAAATCTCCAGAGAAGGGGACTCCACCACCTCCCTGGGCAGCCTGTGCCAGTGCTCTGTCACCCTCACCATGAAGAAGTTTTTCCATGTATTTGAATGGAACTTCCTATGTTCTAACTTGTGCCCATTGCCCCTCATCCTGTCACTGGGAACCATTGAAAAGAGCCTGGCTCCATCCTCCTTCAACCCACCCTTTAGATACTTGTACGCCATAATAAGGTCTCCCCTCAGCCTTCTCTTCTCCAGGCTAAAGAGTCCCAGCTCTCTCAGCCTTTCCTCATAAGGCAGATGCTCCAAGCCCTTAATCATCTTAGTTGCCCTTCGCTGGACTCGCTCCAGCAAGTTCCCTGTCCCTCTTGAACTGGGGAGCCCAAAACTGGACACAGTATTCCAGTTGTGGCCTCACCAGTGCAGAGTGAGAGAGTGCCTCATCTGAAGGCGCTTTCCAGCTTCTTAATACGTCACAAGTGCCACAAGTATGCAACACAGCTAAGAAAGGGGGAACAACTCACTCAACAGCTAGGGTTTTGATCACTACCCCACAGCGAGCCCTATGCTATATGTGGACCTCTCTCTGCTGTAGTTGATCCCTTCATACTGATTTGTGAGTCTCTGCCATGTGGTCACAAAAGGCTGGTCCCGCTGAAAACCCTTTCTTCTGCTCTTCATTTAGCAGCTGCCTGCCTTCCAGTTTAACACATCTTTCACAACATTTTTGGGGTCTGTTACAGGGCTCTGCAAGTCACACAGAAGACAACCCTTAGTCGTATATGGCTCCTCAGAGCCAGAGCTGCCACCGCGCCGCTTGGCTTTGCCCAGAGGCTGCACAGGTCCTCTGTGTTCCCGGCTCACTCCACCTCTCTCCTGTCTCTCACCTGTTTGTTGAGAGGCTGCTAGGATTACCCAGCCCTAGAACTAACACACACGCGTTTTCCAAAGACTATACAAAGGTTGGATTACCTCACGTGTCTGTGAAGGCATACAAAATATACTTGCGACCGCTCTGAGGAACAATTTAATTTCATGAAGTCACTTCTGATCGTGATGAATCATATCAGAATTGGGCCATTGTGTTTTGGGTCATTTTTTCTTGTCTGTGATATTTTCTGCTTCTCTGAATCGTTTTCAGTTGTGCAATTCTCACCGACTTTCATGCCTGTGGACACAACATATTATAAAGGATATTGCCTATTAGTTTATTTATGTGAACCTTAAGTTAAAATACCGGTCCTCACTTTTTATGCCACTCAGCAGCGACAGAAGGTATGTCATTTATTTCAGATTCTCATGGAAACAGCTGCGGCCGTTTCACTGGAAATCTCTATTGAATAAGACTTGAAGCTGGATCATTTCTTTATTACTCAGGTTAGACTACTTGTTCTGCACCATTGTTCATCAGATCAAAAGACCTGTCTGTTCTGTTTTGAAGGCAGAGTGAACGATACCCAATATTGCAGTCAAACTGCGTGTTGCTTTTTAAAATGTGCAAGTTAAAAGGAAACAGTTCCTTAATTAAAAAAAATAATATATCATCACCACTACGAAAGCCTTCCTAATACTATGAAAGTAGTAGTTTAGATGTCTATAAATGGGGGTTCAACCAAAACAATCTAATGCTACCTCTTTGCGTCCTTTCCCTTGTGTTAGGCTGCAAAATCATTTTCACTAAGAACATTTGGCAAATTAAAGTTCTTCCAGAAGGTGATAAGGCGCAGAGCTCTGCTAATAATTTTAATACAGCGTAAACTTCCATGTAACTGGATGAAGGATTCTCAGAATATAAAAATGTACAGAGCATTAAAAAGAAAGCAGCTGTGAAATACCGCCACTCGCTCTGCACGCAGCCCTTAACTTTTGCACAATGGTTTTCATACAATTCAAACTCCCCTTTTACATTATTTGTAAACACAGTACTTGAACCAAAAATACTTCTTGTTCATCACCGGTTCATTCCATTTCAAAATAAGAAATGTTATTTCAAGTCTCTTTAAAGCTCTAACGCAGGTTATTATAGCACTGATAGCATGCTAAATTTGATAGGATTGAACCTACTCAGAAACTAATTTCATTGGTTGGCAAAGGTAAGTTGAAGACATAAATATGCTTCTTTTTTAATCACCACAGATACTGCTTAATTGTAGATGCAAATCTTAAAAACATAACCTCTATCCAGGTGACAGAATATTGACAACTTAACACTCTCATTAAAGAGAAGGGTTTACTTCACTGGATGGAGGAATGATCCTTGGATTGTAGACTTCCAGAGAATTTTCAAAAGTCTGATTTAAGTTTCACCGTTTACTCATTCATCCTCGACTGCTCTCCGAAGAACGCAGCAAACCTCCTACTGTGGGAGCCAACAGCCGTGTCTCATTAGCAACATCTATATCACCGTTTTAGTTCACATCGGGACTAGACTGTTAACGCGACTCTCCGAGTCACCTGCCCTCATGGTGGGCAGTTTACGTAGCAGTGTCATCTCCAAACGCCGACACCTGGATTCATTTTGGATGAAACGAAATCCTTATATTTCTCCAAAGGAGGCACCTACTGAGCCCCAGCCGCTGATGGGAATTCACTCCAAAGGATCGGGTGAAGATAATCCAAAATATGGTCCCTGAGAAGCATCGAGAGTGAATGAAGTCATGCCGGTGTCGGCATGGTAACCTGTGCTTTTGCCTTTGACAGGTGCTTGTACCAACGTTTCAGAGGGCACGTAAGGAATTTCACACTTAACCCTCAGGATGATGCACACAAAGTCTCTTATTGTAGATACGGACCTGCCTATGACCGTGACATTCCCTAATGACAACTCCTACACCCAAGTGCGCTGCGCCCGCTAACGGACAGGGCAGGATGAGGAGAGGGTGCCAGCGCATGCGTTTTCCCAGTGTGAGTGTACCCACAAATTTGGGTGAAACAGGTACATTTTTTGCAAGGAAAAAGAAGGAGGAATATTTGTTCTAAGTTTTACCAACTCTCTACTTCAAGAAAAGTGCCTGCAGGAGCTCACGGTTACAGAGGATAAGCAATGAATGAGTTGTATGTTTCTTATCTGAATATACCGGAATCCCCTACGCTCTGTGCATTGTACAAAAGTGGATTGCGGGAGGTAAATTTAAACAAGTCTGAAGAAAAGAATTTGCTTTATAATTTAGAATAAGATGATTAGAAAGTACAACAAAGCTTGGAAATTGGGTAGAATTTGCGAGGTAATGTAAACATCGATTATTTTCCTTTGATGATTAACTTCTTACAAAAGCTGACTGTGAATACCAAGGCATTTGCATAAATGTGAAATATATAGCGAGGGTTTTTTCAGAAGCACTGACTCCTTAATAGACCGTAAGAATTTGATAATAAGCCAGTAAAATGTAGGATAAAAGAACTTCATCCTTTTCTTCTGCTCATTGATGACTATAAATTTGCTTAGACCAAAAAAAGTTATATATTGAATAAAAATCTGTAATAAAATGGTAGCTGACAAGTAAGCGTACATCCTCTGGTTTTAAAATGCAATGCAATAAAAACAGAAAAAAAAATTGCTTGGAGACACTTAGTTGTCAATTGAACTACACTATTAGCATTTAACACGTAATTGATTTGACAGTATAGTGGCGGGCCATTCTCTGTAATCCTTTCCTCAGGGCTCTCCTATGGTTATGAGTTTTGATCTGCAGACCATGTGCCAGCAAACTGCTTGATGTCCATTTTTACATTCCCAAAGAAAAGGCTGTGTAAAAGGTGGCGGAATGACTAGGGTTAAGACAGGAAGAACGGCAGGGTGAGGGATGAGGGGTTTGAACTAAAACATCTGACTTTCCTGGCCAGTGACGTAAAAATAATCCATGATGCAACTGATCTCTAGCTCTCACCCTCTTCTCTCTTGCTAGAAACGTCAAACGGAAACAAAATACTGCCTTCATATTTCCAACTTAATTTCACCTTGGCAAGAGGAACCCCAAAACTTGATTTCAGGTCAAAACCAAACCGACATAAAGAAATATTCAAATAAATTATGACAACGTTGCCAGAATATTCAGAGGTGTTTAACCGTAGTGGGAGCACCCAAATAACGGAACTAGTTTTGAAATAATACACAAATTCCGCTTCCCCCTTTCCCCCCCATGTAAGAAATCACTTTTTATCAGAGTTTGGCTATTTGGGTTTGGATTATTAAAACGAAAACACTTCTGCTTCTTATGCGTATATTTTAGACTTCCACTTCCACTTCCTCTTCTCTGTATGTCTCTTTCCCTTTCTCCCCCTAGAACTCAGCTCAAAAGAACAAACAAAATATTCATTATAGCATGAAACCCCAGAAAGCTTGCTTGCCTTGGGGCCTGCATTGGAAAGCTGGTTGACCCCTGAGTACAAGATGCAAACTCCCGTTTAACCTCTTCTTCTTTTGGGGCACTTAGAAGAATTCTGCAGAGATTTCAGGGCAAAAGAAGCACATGAAAGCCCTCTGAGGAGTTTTAGGCTTTCTCTCCTGTATTAGCCTCTACTCCACTCTTGTGGAGTACCTACCTGCAGTACTGCCTCCAGCTCTGGAGTCCCCAACACACGAAGGACACGGACCTGTTGGAGTGGGTACAGAGGAAGGCCATGAAGATGACCAGAGAGCTGGAGCACCTCTCCTATGATGACAGGCTGAGAGAGTTGGGGTTGTTCAGCCTGGAGAAGAGAAGGCTTTGGGGAGACCTTATTGTGGCCTTCCAGTACTTAAAAGGGGCCTCCAGGAAAGGTGTGGAGGGACTCTTTATCAGAGAACGTAGTGATAGGATGAGGGGAAACGGTTTTAAAGTGAAAGAGGGGAGATTTAGATTAGATATCAGGAACAAATTCTTTACTGTGAAGGTGGTGAGACACTGGCCCAGGTTGCCCAGAGAAGCTGTGGCTGCCCCATCCCTGGAGGATGCCCAAGCCCAAGGCCAGGTTGGACGGGGCTTTGAGCAACCTGGGCTGGTGGGAGGTGTCCCTGCCCATGGCAGGGGGTTGGAACTAGATGAGCTTTAAGATCCTTTCCAACTCAAACTATTCTGTGATTCTATTATTTTCCTGACACTTACAGGAGCTTTGAATATCCGAGTCCTTTACTTCTCCAACAAATTTGTCTGAAACGGGCCAACAGGACCAAAAATTTCTTCAGATGTATACAGAGATGAAAAAGCATACTTCACAAGAACTGGCTAAACACCTGGCAGCTGAATACTCCTTGCCTATCTTATCTGGAAAACTTTTTTTAAAAAATAAGAAAAATAAATATTTTCAGTTTTTTAAATGCTTTAGCTGAAAAGTAAGAATGTTGAAAAAACACCTCTACTTTCTTCACTTTCCTTTTTCTTTTTTTAATGTTAAGAGATTACCAAGTAAGAAAGGTAAACTCAAAGAAAAGAGCTTTGCACTACCTATCTCATAAAACAGGAACACAAATTTTTAATGAAATGGCAGAGTAGAAAATTTCAAGATGTAAACAAATAAATTAAATATGTCTAAAGTTTATAGTTTGTCTGCGAGGTAAAAATACTTAGAGGAATTGAAGCAAGATTTATTCTGGTATTTACAAACAAATATTCTTTTGCATTCAATTAAATTGCCAAGTAAAATAAATAAAGAAAATTATCTTTCTTCCCAAGAATTCAGTTAAAATTAAAATTCCTGTTGACACTTGGCAACCAAGAGCTTTGGAAATAGTAGTAACTCCTATTTCAAGGTTCAAGCAAATCTTTGACAAGTGGTACCAGAGGATTATCTAACAAACGTACTGATTTCCAGAGAGAAATACTATTTAAAAATCTGTTGCCCTGTTCTTTGAAGCATGGGATTGTGGTCTCTGGTCAGGGACAGTAGTTTCTGATAATAAAGGATGCTGAAAGGATAATCCACAGCAGCTCTCTGTTCCTTCAAATTTCATTTCCCTCCCTGCGGTGAGTCCAGTACATATAACCTTGAAAAAAAACATAAGGGATCTTTGCAGAATTCCTCCCCCTGCCAGTGCCGTTGGCCCAGCCAGTCTGGCCAAGACGTTAATTGCTGTGAAACGTTCGATATGCGCGTTGGGAAATTGTATAGAGTATCTCCACAGCTGCGCACGTTCTCTCTGATAACATGCTGTCGTCCTTTTGTTCACATTTCTGCTATAGAAATACAGCTATTTTTACATCTAGAGCTCAGAGGAAGACAGGGATAAATGTAACAGATGTAACGCTTATTTCCCGATATATAATCAAGATGAGCTGTTATTACAATTGTCACAGATTCTCTTTAAAAACCTTTCGCGTTCAGCCCCAAGCACTGTAGAATAGACTCTGTGAAGGGCCGACAGGATAAAACTTCGTTATTAATGTGGCATAAATCCCATGTAAACCAAGACAAGCTCAGCCCTCCTAACGTGCTATTTGGGGGAGTGGAAAGGACAAATTCCAGGTCCTTTAACTGCTACAAAACATAAAAGCTGCTGTATCAGAAAGGGAAGAGTGCACGAATTCCTGCTCAGCCTATGTACTCTTCAGCAGCGCGATCTCCTCCTGGCTGCTGTGTGCAATACATGGCAATTTCCCATTCTTTCTCCACTCCTTTCCTTAATTAACATGAAAAAGATGTTCCTTTCCATTATTTGAGAATATTCTTTGCTTCTGTGGATGAGACTGTAATTAACGAGACTGCGAGAAAGGAGAAAAACAAGAAATGTGATTCCTAAATTAATGAGATATTACAGATATTATGGATTAGAGCTGTTGAACCTTGCCAGCTGGAACAATAGCAGGGAGACAATGTCTGCTTTCTTCTCCTTATATTAAAATGATTTTTAATTAAAAGAAACAGATTGAGTGGAGAGGAATGCTTTTCTTCTATTCCTTCTCCAGTAACCTGTGATTTGGGGTTTTATTCCTTTTTCTGCTCAACATGAAGGATGTTCGCCTAGCAATGCCGTGGGAGGCGATAGGACAAAGCCGGCACTCAAACTTACCGGTTTTGACTTTTTCCTACGTTTCCTCCTAACACCAGTCACGACCTGCCTTCCACACCGCTGTCTTAACCCCCTCCAAAATCATACACCTGGTTTCACAGGGGCTCTCCCCTCTTCCCCGGCACGGGGCTGGCGGGAAGCAGAAGAAAGCCGGCGCCCCACCAGCTGAGCCGTCCTTTAATTTGGAGATACACGTGCTTGGACAGCAACCAACTTAAAAACAGCTCTTCCCGACTACAACAGACGATGAAAGACAAAGAGGGAAGCCGGGTGTGCCTGAAA
Source organism: Vanellus vanellus (assembly GCF_965231255.1). Taxonomy (NCBI): domain Eukaryota; kingdom Metazoa; phylum Chordata; class Aves; order Charadriiformes; family Charadriidae; genus Vanellus; species Vanellus vanellus. Next base: position 6,205,066 of record NC_138911.1, on the reverse strand, counting down.
GCACCTTGAAAAACGACAGGGGAGCTGCTCCTCACGTGCGCGCCTACTGGGAAACGACAGTGGGAATCACCCCGTGCTGCTTCTGTGGATTGAGAATCATGAAAAAAGAATAAAATAGGTCCTTTGAAGACGCAGAGTGAATACAAAAAGAGACCTTTCCTGTACTTTGACAACTGGTTTTAATGTCTCATTGAGCAGTAATAATAAGTATCAGACTAAAAATAAACGGGCATTCTTTTTACCATGCAGAGATGGATATTCTTTTTTTTTTACCGTTTTCTTGTCTTCTCTGTATTCTGCCCTCGTGCAGCTTGTTCCCCGAGGCTTCTCTCTTTGCTGTGCAACTGACAACACGGCTATTACTATGGCAGGTCAAATCTATTGCTTCCTGGCTAACATATCCCAAGCGGAACCTGCTCTAGACATTTCGTAAGGCTTCCAGCTCTCATAGCTGGAGACGGTGAAATTCCCTGAAAAAAAAAAAAAAACCAACCAAAAACCAAAAACCAAACACACAAGCTGACTCCTCTCTCAAAGCCATCATACTGTGGGGTTTATTGGTGTTGGTTTAGTTTGGGTTTTGTTTGGTTTTTTTTTTCCTTTTTTTTCTCCCTTCCTTAAATACTTAAGGAAAAAGGATCAGGAGGAAAATCCCCAAAGTTCCTTTTTCCTTTTCATTTGGACTTCACAGGGCAGCTGAAAGGTCTAATTCTGTCTACAGAAATTGTAACACACGCGCAAGAAACACCATCTCGCAAAACATATTTCACAGATTGCGTTGGGGACAGCGCTTTTGTGTTTTGTTTTGGTACTACCTGCAGCAAAAGAAATCTCCAGTACATGACTAAGGCTCCTGCGTCCTATGGTGGGGACTAAGAAATATTTGCCACCGAAGGTGCCCCATCCCTGGAGGTGTTCAAGGCCAGGTTGGACGGGGCTTGAAGCAACCCGGTCTAGTGGGAGGTGTCCCTGCCCATGGCAGGGGGTTGGAACTAGATGACCTTTAAGGCCCCTTCCAACCTAAACCATTCTATGATTCTATGAAGAGAGCTGGCTGTCCATGAGCACATCGGAACACGCTCCTAGCCTTGGCTTGAGTAGCATTTTACGGGTTTTGAAGCTCGGTTGTCTTGATTTCAGCTAAGCTCTCAGGAAAAGAAGGCGGAGTAAAAGTACATGCATCCCACAAGTTTTTGGTGCACTCTTGGAGAAAGAAAATATTCAAATTTTGAAGTGAATACAAGACGTCTTACTCACAGGGGGTGTAGCCAACATGAGAGGTCCAAGCCTGCAAAACCAGAAGGCCAGGGTGCTTCTGATGAATATATGGATAATATGGATAATATGGAAGGTGAAGGAAGCACAGCACAGTGATGTTTTCACAGATTAAAGGCTGGGTACAAATATTTCACTATACAGGAACATGGGAAGGGGAATAACAGTGTCGCTAACAAAAAATTATGACTAGACTACAGAAAAGCCTTCAAGTGCTCCTGTAATATTTGTTGATTGAATTCGCAGCGTGATAAGACCATTTTCTACCTGTGGCGTCTGCTTGGTTGGTTGTTTTCCGCCGAGATCACTAAGGTACGCTTACCATGTAAGATACTTCCAATCCCACTTTAAAAGCTGATTTTTGTGAGACAAAAATCTTACCTCTCGGCCTATGATTACCTGTTTAGGTCCGTGTTATGACACCGCTTGCACTGTCTCTATTGTAGGAAGCGTGAAAGGGTTGGTGGGTGTGCGCACGTGACAATGAATCTGTTTATGAATTAAAAAATAGATTGCAAAGTATAAAATAGATGTTCATTAACTTACTTGCGTGTATCTACACTTGTGTGTCACAGTTCTTTTCTACGGTCCTTCCAGCTTCATGGAATATGGTAAATAGATTAACAGTGAAAGAGGTTACCCCTCTCTTTGGCACTATGAAGTAATCTGTCCTTAGAGGCATCTAATTATAGGAGTAGTTCAACCTTTCATGGTTTTTGGCTTGCGATAAAAACTATGTCCTGTCTGACTCCCAGCTGAATAAGCTGCTTTACGAGCTTAACGGAAAATGTTCTTGCTATGTTAAAAACTGCATATTCTGAAAAGGGTGTTGAACTGCCGACAACACCGTTACCAACTGCTACGAGAAGGGAAACACACAGGTTTTTTCCTTGTTGCCGTGATGTAGCATTCTCCTTACCTGGCTGCACGCTAGACGGAATACACGTATATCGATTGACAAAACTAATACTTTTTCTCAAAAGTCACTGCCCGAGTTATCTTCCGTGCTTACAGTTGTGAAAATAAAAGGCAAAACAAGCCCATAGAATGAATCCAAACTCATTATTTTGCATTTTAGTCATTAAAAACCATAGGATCACTGAGTCATCGTCTACGTCTTCTTTACTGTTCGCCATTCAGCAATTAAAATTCAGATCTGTGAAAGTTTTGCAAACCCAAGTAAATAAAAAGATTTTTCTCAGCCATTTTTTTTTGGTTTTGCTCTGGCAGGCTTTTCCGAGTTAGTGAATTATTTTTCTCCACATAATAATTCAAATGAGTATGTTTCCCGGAGGATGTTCATTTCTTTTTTTAAGCACATTTCTTCCTAGTTAAAATGGTATTTGAAAAAGGGAGAAGGAAACGAAGAAAGGAACGAGACAGATATATCAATCACTGAACAGTCTTAAAGAGCACTGACTACATTACTCCCAACAAATACATTATGTTGTGATTCAGGAAGAATAAGAAATTACATCTCACACATTATGCATGAAGTAAACCCAGCTTCAACCTCCTTCTTGGATCGCCCAGGTCCGTCAGGAGATGAGAAGGGTGGAAAGGCGCAAGAACGCACCTCCAGGGCTCGGCAGGATGCAAACGCAGAGCAACGTACAGACTAAAAAAAGATCAGGCTTATTTCAACAGACTTTATAATCTAGAGTTGTCATACACGCACCAAGGACTGGCGATGAAAAATTCATTTCTGGTGCAGTACCATTTGCCCCATCAAAGACAGTCCTACGATATTTAGGTTATTATACCCTGAGAAGAGGACCCAGCTGGCACCACTAAATTTAGCTGAACGTTAGCCCACGTGGGAATTTCTTACAGATGGCCGTCATCTCATCTGCACTGGGAAAGGTAAAAGCAATATAATTTCATTACTTGCAGTGAGCCTTTGCCTGTCACATCTGCAGAGCAATGACACCACAAGGCAATTTTTTTTAGAGAGTTAGATTTTGCTCAAATAACATAGAATGGTTTCCCTCTGCATGCGAATAACCTAAGAAATGGGTGAGTTTATCAGCAGTTAAAGCCCATATATCTGAGTACGTTAACTTTGTAGAAGTAATGGATGTTTAATTATTAGCAATCACAAATGTTATCGGAGCTGTAAGGCCATTATTTAGCTTAGTGCTGTTCATTGATTAAGAAGCACTTTTAATTAAAACTACCAAAATTCTAGTCTCCTTCATTAGTGACATAATGGAATAACGATGAACAGAGGTCAGTTTGGGGATTATTTTGTGAGTATTAATTAGTTTGATTAATTAACATTACTTAACAAATTCTCTCTTGGAAATGATAGTTAAGTTAACAGAGAATTATAGCCAAAGTGGGAATCTCATAGTTGTTTGGTTTTAAATTTAGGAACCTAAATCAGAAACTTGATTAACAGAAGGTAAATTCTACCTGCCAAATTCATACTGAATTTTTAAGTTAGTTTGTGATCAGATTTTAAATTCTGCTGCTCATCTTAGCAAGACATAGAAAAATACTCACCCAAGAAATCCTGTTCCGCCTTTGATGACCCACGATGAATAAAAACAGAGAAATGAGGAAGGATTCCAAGTACGTACAGATCTCCAAAATCAAAGACCTCTCTTACATCTAAGATGTTTAAATGTGTTTTTTTTTAATCTGTAAACCCATATCTATTAATCTGCAACAGCAACACCCCCTTTTTTTTAATGTTACACATTAATACACGTTGTATAGTTTTAAAATAGTTTGAAATTGCATCTATACGATTCAGTTTCACCCACATGTAACACAGGAGTAAATCTATCACAAATTTTTGTGAGATGAGACATTTTTTTTTTTTTTAAATGAAGTGTGTATGTATATATACGAGGCAGAGGAATTTCCCTTCTCTTTTCCAAAGGTTTTCGAAAAGTGGAAGCTTTCTTCAGGGCTGCTCTCCAAAGTGAGAGAGGAGGGCGTGCTTCCAAATTATTAGAATTCTCCTGGAGTTGCTGCTCAAATCAGAGAGCTGGTAAACTTTTTCTTTGGGAAAAAAAGTATCATAGCACCAAATCCAGGATAATTGTCACTATGAACGTTATTTGCTTTAAAGGTACTACTTGCTCTGAAAAAGAAGTTTTCTTTGTTTTCGTTACCAGTCTGAAAAACCGTAAGACCGTAAGACTGCTACCAACTAATTCTGGGCACGACTAAAAACATGCAAAAATTTGCAAACTATCATTCAGTTTGAAAAAAATACCACTCTGGCTAGTAGCCATCTTAATTAGTAACCATTAGATGAATCTCAATTAATTTTTCTGTATATAAAATCAAAATCTCTGTGGTGAATTTCAAAGAAGTGGAAACATTGTCCTTCATTTCTTCACCAGGGTTCTGCAACAGCTACAAAAGTGATCCGACATTTATTTTTCATAGCGAAAAGAGTATTATTTCAGAGGATGTTTGAAAATCAATTCCTGGTTTCTGTCCTATCCTGTTTATTCTGAATAAGCAGAGTTTGAATGTAGTGTGCAAGAAAGAGATGTATTTACTTGTTCACTCATGTAAATGAAAGATATTATTGTCAAACAACTTGACATGCTAAAGGTTGGGCTTTACTTTTCCTCACTCATAATTAGCAGCTATGAAATAGTTCTGGAACGGTCTTCGCATTAGTTTTCCCAAATAATAAGGAATAAATAACCCATGTATATATTCTTGCTATTTTATTTAAAGTAATTTTCTATATCTCTGTATCTATATAATATAACGTCATATATAGAGATACAAATATATAAAGGAAGAATTTTTTGATGCTACACACTGTACAAGAATATGTTATATATACTATAATGGAATATACTGCCTATAATATAAGTTATGGGTGGACACATGTATTGTTATAAATATAAAACTTTGATATAAAAACATAATCTAAATTATGGATGTTATAAATTCTATGTATTATAGTACATATATTATGATATATTCATATATAATATAAATTATTGCTGGGTATATAGATATAATACATGTATGTTAATGCTAACTGTAACGCTTGTGCTTCCCCTTCAGGTTATCACAGAATGTTGTCCCAAGAAGCTTCACTGAAATTATAGGGTTAAGTAATTACCTGGCCCAGGGATCCTAAAACAGTCTTGAATTTTAAAACCTACACTATGTGGGTCCTATTTGAATCAGTAATCAACTCTTTCCTTGACATTAATAAGTCTAGATTTTGTTTGGGGCTTTTTGCTTTCTTTAATTTACATCTATTCTTATTTTTTTATTCTTTTAGACGATATCTTCCACTGCATTTCTCAAGCATTCACTACCTTGAATGTCAACCGAGGCTGGGATGAACGATGAACCCATAAAACCAAGAGCAAGTCTTTTTAATACTTTTTAAACAGCGCATTTTCCCGTATCACAGGAAAGATGTCAATAAGTTCTCCTTGTTCAATGGGCCCTATAGAAAGTGTGTTGCACAACACACTTGTTAAGTTTGCCACGGCTTACGTTTCTGAAACAGGCAGTTATGCCTGGGGAAATTTTAAAGGCCTTCACAGAAAAGAACAGCACGGAAACTACCGCTTACCACATCCAATTCTCTTTAACGTTGCCTTTAATTACAAAAAGGAGCGCTACAGCAGTGTTTGCTCAGAAGTACGCCTGCCGCGGCCCCCGAGACAACACTGGGGTTGGACACGAATAGCTGGAGGCGATGCCTCACCTGGCACCGCCTGTGCCAAAGCAGTGACCTGAGGAACGCGACTGAACGTACCTGCCGAAAACGTCCTTCGCCAACGGGACGTGACTGCTGGGTTGCGTTCGCCCCTCCTGTAGCGGGATTTAATAGCAACTTAATCCTTGAAACCGGCGCTCCAGCCGACGGGCTGACAGCAGAGAAGACAGAAAGACGGGAAGAGGAAAGTGAGAGGATATTATCTGATGTGTAACGTGAAATCCTTCTGAACGTCACATCACTTGAAGCTACAGGTCAACGCTGGACAAAGACAGACGTTTAACCAAGCGTTTCTTGGTACGCCAAAATATTATTTGCTTGTCATCGCGTTAATTTAAAGTATTCCTATTAAGTTACGGCTACAAAGCGAGACAGATGCAAGACAAATATCCAGGTTTCCGTGTATTTGCTAACTATTAGATCTAGTTTTAGTTAAATACGCTCCAATTGAGCGTTGTATGGAGCGAGGCAGTATGTTTGCAGTGTGCATTCATACACACCTGTGTGCAACGTTATATCTAGAACGCTGCTCATCTCTTTTCAGGTGCACCGGTGAACGGGCAGGACTGCGCGAATAAAACAGCAGATCGGACATCAGCTTAACCTCCAGTCCTTGGCCATGGAAGAAGTGCCTGCTTCAGGAGCATCCAACACTTCCAGTTAGAAGGCCCTGGTTTTAGAAGCTCCTAGCTTTAATTATTTGAATTGTTATTTCCATGTTGGACTTCTACCCCAGGTACAGCCTTTCCTTTAATTTCAGCCCAAACAATTTAACTCACGTCCAGTGTAAGCTCAGGAAAAAAGGAAAAACAGATCTCCCTCCTCCCCTCCCCCACCCCATTAAAAATAATTTAAAAAATCCTAATGAACTTTCAGTTCTATACCTTATTAATGACTGGAAACGCGTCAAGCATACACATTTAGTCACAAGTATGGTTTTGGGGTGTGGGTTTTTTTTTTGCCACATCTGCAAGACTGGAAATCTTACACTTTGAAATCTGCGGCGGGTGGGATCAAAGTCCAGCAAAGTGGATTTTGTCTGTGTCCACCACTTGTGATGCTACCGAAGATTACGCAGAGTTAAAGCAATTGACTGAAATAACTCATTTTCGTAGAGGAGAAGGGAGCTTGGCCAAGCTTGAGTAGTGGCCCGCTGGGGGAAAGCAAGAGGAGAGAGCGCGAGCCAGAGAGCTTGCAGTGGCTCTGCAGGGCGGCCACAGAACAGCCTACCGCAACGCACCGGGAGCAGCCCACGGCGCGGCTCCTGGGTGACAGAAGACTCTTCTGGGCGAGCTGCGGAGGACAGCGGTCCACATTTCCACCTTGCCCACATATCAACGGAAAAGTGATGGGCTGAGGACAAGCGCAAAGGAGAAGATGCAGCAGCAGCAGCCAGACTTGTTCTCAATCTCTTTCTCCTTGCGTCTTGTTCAGGGGATATCAAAGAATCATAGAATGGTTTAGGTTGGAAAGGACCTTGAAGATCATCGAGTTCCAACCCCCCTGCCATAGGCAGGGACACCTCCCACTAGACCAGGTTGCCCAAGGCCACGTCCAGCCTGACCTTGAACACCTCCAAGGAAGGGGCCTCAATATATGGTATGGTATGGTAATCTGTATTTAAAAAAGCTTTTTATTGACCATTTGTAACAAAACCTAACTTTTTGGCTGCACTATTAAGTAACAAAACCTAGCTTTTTGGCTCTTTTTTAAGGCAAGTGTGCAGGCAGATACATCTTAAGCTCCTGCCTGAGCGGGGCTGATACAAATGCACGCATTTAGGAGACGCTAGCACCCACGGTTTATGTAGGTACTTAAATACAGACTGAACTGCTAATTTGGGTCTGTGGTTCCTTCTGAACGTCTGTGAGGTGTACCGTATCTACAAAATCTGCAGGCTTTCCCCCCACCCCACCTGACCACTACATCCATTTCTGACAATGATTTCAAATGAAGAGTCATTTTTGTTTACTTTCATTTAGTTCAACATAGCTTGGTCACTAGGTACCAATACATAATTCTAATCTTTGGCAATTAGCATTAATTACAGCACGCGGATCTGTAAAATTGGACTATTAACCACGATAAAGTACAAAGAGATCACTACATCATTGCTGTAGTACAAGGTTGAACGTGCTGGGGAAAAAAAAAACTCTTTCTTACTTTTCTGAATCAGCATATAAAGAATTTTGGGACACTATTATTTCACCGTGCAAATCAAGGCGACAGCATTGAAGTAAGTCTAATGTTATTGTTATTGTACTTGAAAATACTTTATGGAAATTTAAGGAAAAGTATTTTCTGTTAGAGAACACAGCTAACGACTGACAGGAAATTTTGTTGCTCTGATAATTTATGTACGCGATTTGAGTTTTTTCATGTCTTGAATGAAGACAAAAATTATGAAGTTAAAACATTACAGTAAAATCAAATTAGTGTTTTATGGATTACTAATTTGTAGTCTTGACTCACCACACCATTAAGAATATTTTGGAGGAATAAGTTAGTGGTCTCTGGGTATGGCTAATATTTAAGGTGTGTCTAGTGTTTTTTTTAACTATTTATTTAAATAAAACAATAATTCTTGCATAGCTGTGCATTTTAATATATATTTAATCACATGCGCCAAATACAGTTGACTTAAAAAAAAGTCAACTTAAAAAACCCCAAACAACTAAAAGTAAAATAAAATGGCAACTACCAAGTAGGATCACAAATGCAGACTTTGCTATCTATTTTCATCATTAAATGGTTTTTCTTTTGCATTTTGAAGGGGACCCAAAATGGGATTTTTTCTTATACACACCTTGTCAACATATATAGAAAAAAGAATGCTCAAATGTAGAAAAAAGAATGCTCAAAATACATAAAATAGAAGCCAGACAAATAGCATCAGTATTTCTAGCTATTATCAACTGTTTTGAGATTTTTCCAAAAATCCACTCATTTCTGGAGCTTCCCTTTAAGAAATCAAATTTCAGTTTCTTTTCAACAAGCAAAGAAAACGTGCTAATTTTTCATATGCTTCTATAACATTTTTTAATCTGATGATCTGACTTAAAAAAATTAAACTATCTTGTCCCATAATTATATGGTCACATTATAGAAAGCAGTATATTATATCGTTTGTACTGAAATACTTACAGAAGTGAGAGTGAGACAGCTTTCCCAAAGCCACACGATCAGGCGGAGGCACAGAACCCGAAGTATCTTAAGTTTAATGTTCTAAGATTCAGCGAAAGCATCCTCTGTTCATATTCAAAGACATTCTTGTTTAAAAGTCAGTCTTCCTGACCACTTCATTACACGTGCTTCTGAACTGTAATTTTTGGCTTTTTGTAGCTCATTATTACTGAAAAAAAATTACAAACTTCACAGGTTATTGTATAACTTAATGAAAAACTCTGTCCGTATATAAAATTCCATATGAAAAGTCAAAAATGGACTGGATTTCTCTTAGTTCTTAAGTAGGGAAACACCAGGACACCCTGATGATTAAAACCTAAATCAAATCTAATGAAAACGTATTTCATTACATTTCAACGTACGTATGTTCACTCTAGCAAAATGTTCTATCGTGTTTTACTGCAGAAAATGACACATTTTAAAACACAAATAGGCTTAAACATTTCTACGAGCTCTTCAACAAGAAAATCAGAGGAATTTAGAGTTCTGTTTTTATATACACTCACTGCCTTGATTTTTGTCATTTTGGTAAAGTGACCACCTCAGTTACTAATTTTATAATGCAAAGTAAAATCTGACCATGGATGAAATGTCACTCGAGACATTTTAAGTTACATACACTTATATGGGCATATGCATATTTACAGGTAAATTTGTGTATATACGCATATATAATATGCATTTATGATTACAAACAGATCTGCACATAGATACATAGAGAGATTAATTCAAAGAAGTTTATCATGCAAATGGAAAACTGAAACGGAAGTTTAACGTTTGAGACATTCTAAACTCCATCTCATTCTCTTACGAAAGAGAATATGTGTGGCCAGCTCTTAAACTGGAAATTAAATTGCTTTTAACTGCTAAACTTTGGGATATCTAATAGGAAAGCGTTTTGTCGCCTTACGTGTAAGGATACGGTCCGTGACCCGGTTGCCAGGCAACTAGACGGAATTACCAAACGTTTTCTTAAGATGTGCTGCTCTGCGGTAGGATGGGTCCGCGCAGGGAAACGGACCCAGTGACACCGCTCTCTCTGAACCTCAGCATAAAAGAGTTTCAGAGCGTTCTAGAGAGACCAAGTAAGAGCCACTCTGACTTAAATTGTATAAACTGCGGTTCCTTTATGACCATGTTCTTTATAACGTTGAGTAACTACAGATGAGAGGAAACAGCGCGCTCTGGTGAGCTTCAGCCCAGCGCTGGGATGGGAAACCGCTCACGCTCACGGCTGGAATGAGAGAATGGTTATTGATCCACTGAGGGAAAATATACGCACCTTTGCTAGCGACAAGCAATGTTATAAAGCTTGGAAACGCTATTGTGAGGTTTTGTTTTTTTTTCGTTTTTTTTTTTTTTTGAAATCCTTGACTTTGACCACACAAACTCTTATACGTTCTGATGTCCTCTCTAAAATATGTTTGGTTTTTTTTCACGTATGAATTGAAAAGAAGCTTCCTCTCAAACTGAAAAGATGGTAATATGTTTTTGAACTGTACTTCTCTGAAATACAACCACCAAGGATAGATTTCACTTCAGATGCGTACCAACCTCTTGACTCAAGACTAAAATCTTCGGAATAGCAATATTTGTTAAGCCATACCTACAAAATATATCAGATACGCCTCCCCCCACATACAGATAAAAGATTAATTTATCCAACGTTACTTTTCTTAATTCTGTATCATTATGTGGATTATTCTAAAAATAGTAGGTATAAAGATAAGCAGAGATTCCCCCAATCATCATCTTCAAGAAGTGAAACGGCTAATCACACTGAAAACGAGTAGCAATCAACGTCCCGTCTGAAGGCAGGCAAGTAATCCTCAGACCAGACATAACTGATTTCTACACCTTTAATCAAAACAGCAGGATTAATTCTCCCCACCGACACGGCTTTATCCAGTTCCGTCTCACCTGATCTCCACCGTCACTTAGGGAAATGGACATACAAAAGTGAAACCATACCCGCACGCAAACACACCCCAGATCACGAGGCTAGAGGAAAGCTTTGAGCAATAAACCTCTTGGAAACAAAACAAAAAAATAACCTCATGACCCCCTCACCCACCCCGATATTCTGTGTTGGTTTTCTGGTGGCGAACAGATTTATTACATTAATTGTCTGGTGGTGAAATTTCTGGGAATGTGGTGGTGCACATTCCCAGAAAGCAGAGGGCTGCTCAACCATTCACTGGTTTCATGTATGTGAAAATAAAAATAAGAGGAAAAAAAAAAAAAAGCAAGCTCGATTGTTGCTGACTTAGGAGGTAGAGTTTTTTCATGTTGTGGACACCAACCTCAAGCCCTCTCTTGACACAGCAGTAATCAGCAGTGACAACAGCAGTAGTTGTGTTATCAGCGCCGCTGAGTTCTTCAGAAAGGGGAAAGGAGTGCCGGGTAGGACAGCTTACCTCATTCCTCGGGGGCATAGACGTGAAGATCCGCGTTCTTTACAGACAGATGACTGAAACAGTTTCAGTGACCTTTTCAGCCCATACCTCAGATACTTCAGCTAAGGTGTGCCATGTGCAAAGAAACGTTGGTTTTGACATAACCAGAAATCAGCGCCCGCCGTGGATATGACAGGATCGCAGGTGCCTTGGCTCGCCGAAGGTGATGAAACACAGCAGACTCTCTTCAGCCAGCTTTGTTGTGGCTATAACTGAAAGGCAGCAAACCTCTGCTACGTGGCCCACGCTTGTCTGAAACAAATTCGTATCGCATTCGATAGGTACGCTTTGACGATGATTGATTTTAGGATCAGCTGTGAAAAGCAATCATCTCTCTTCTGATTTTTCTTGTGCCAGGATTTCACTTCTTCTGACACCTAACGTGGACAATCTTTTCTTTGATAGTAGCGCGACTCTGTTGAGCAGTCCTTTGCCATCATTTGATCAGCTCGTGAGTTGCTTTTCTTTTTGAAATTGTCACAATTTCTCCAGGCAGAGGAGCCTACCGTTCTGCAACAGCTACCTCTGAGTAGAGGCGCACATACAAGACGTCAGGGCGAAATACTCTTCGCTCCAGCACGGAACGGACAGCTGTTGGAGGAGACTGTTGAAGGACAGCTAAAATCTCAAAAGCTAAAACTGAAGCAGAGAGCACCACAAAACAAAAGACAAGATTCGTCTATTTGCTTTTTAAACTGGTTCAAAAGCAAGCCAATATAAGTAAAGTACTTCCCATCTATAAAAGCTGCAACGTGCTGCATTGCATTAAGCAGTTAACCGCTCCTGAGGCACCGGTTCTTAAAAGATTTGCATCTCAACAAGATGAAGCATAGGAATGTCTAAATTAGACCAATAATGACATACATGCGAGAAAGCAAAAGCATTCTCTCTTCCTTCTCCTTCTTTTCTTTCTGCTTTCTTATCACAGAGTATGCGACCCATGAGAAACTGGAAGAACCCTTGGAGTCACAGCGCTTACCCCAACCGAAATGTTCCTCTGCTGCAGTGAGCAAGGGCCAACTATAGTGGACAAAGTGGTGTTTTTTGGTTTTTAATTTTTTTCATTTAAAGTATGTTTACCCTCTTGAGATTAGCACAAATATAAGGGATGGAATGGACTTCCCGTGACTGGTACCCAAGCTATAAAATTTTAACTGAGTTCCACCTGCAAATATGTTTGCTTGACTCCTAAAAGCCATCGTTCGCTTTATCTCCATCCCTTTAACTCTGCATTTCTGCCAATGCTGCAGTGTTCAGCGCTCAAAAACGGACTACTTGTGACAGCAGTTAGAAAAAAAAAAAAAAAAAAAAAAAACAACCAACCAAACATCTTTATTGTTTAAGTAAGCAGATTTGAAATGGTATTACTGAAAGGTAAGTATACATGGACCCCCACTGTTCCGTTTTGACAACAGTTGCTTTTATGAGTTGTGTTGTACTTCAGCTATGTTTACACAGATATTTTTTTTCCCCCCATTAACCGCCCCTTAATTCTTAGCTGGATTTAAAACCTAATCTGCCATAAAGGTACATGAAATAGAACAGACTGAGAAAATACTTGAGAACGGCTCTTGTTACAAAGAAAATAATTTATAGTATGCAGTTACTGATCAGGTAGAACAGTAGTTCAAAACCCGGCCTGTATTACAAAGCATTTCTTCAAACATCCATTTTGGATTATTGCTGAAAGGTACTAATCGGTCTATTCTAGACTAATTTACAAACATTCATAAAATAGTGAAAAATGCATGCTTTAGAAACCTGGTACATTTCATGCCTCTGGACTAAAAAGAATATGAAGATGGAAGCCAGTGATGGGCATTTTTTAATGTAGATCAGTAGTGCTTAGAGTTTTTTTTCTTTTGTACTAACAGACTCTTCAATTTTTTTCTCATTTCTTTCAGGTGATTTTTTGTCTTCGGGTTTAGTCCACGGAGGGTTGTGCAACTTCTGTTGAAGGTGAAAAGAGCATCAGCGTAAGCGTTGCATACGCGATCCGCACATACACGAGCAAATAAAAAAGCGTTTTAAAAATCCACGGCAATAGCGCACACAGAGCTGTATTTCTGTTAAACTGATGTACTATAACTACTATACTACTATAAAACTACTATAACCGAATATGATGTTCAACAACTGCGTCTAGAGAAGGATTCTTATCTCTACTAAAAAAAAAAAACAAAACAAAGCCTATTTAACAATCTTTGACAGTGCCAAACCATACGAGTCTGAGGTTGCTTTATAGTCACGGTGATTTTTATCTTTTTCTCTTGGTCCGTCAAACCAAGAGCTCAGGTGTACAACTTGCTTAAGACTTTTCCGTTGGTAACATGGCTGCGTGCAGCTTCACATAATTGCAGATCGGTAATTATTTTGGAAATCTCTCCCTTCTCCTGTTCCCAGGGCTAGGGGCATCACGCTATTAAATTAGGTACAGTCCAAGTCCGCACTGAGTAATCAGTTCTGTTTCAAAAGCATTAGCGTAGAATGCGCAAATATACTTCCCGTAACTGCACGCTTTACCAGACCTTGTAATAAAAACCTGAGAATTACTCAGAAACAGAATACCTGAAAGCTCGTCTCTGCTTCTGCTGTCTTCAAACGAGACGTTGAATTATTGCGATTCCCCAAACAGGTCTTGCCAACCTGTCAAGACAAATGTCAGAGATAACTACTTTGTATTTTTTCCTAAAATATTCATGATTCGCCTCAAAAGAAAAATAAATAAAATAAAGCACAGTGGGCTTTTTTAGCCTAGTTAATGAAATGGAACAACCCAAAGTTTTCATAGCTAAACTAATCCCATACTCCCATCACCCCCGTAAGAGTCTAATGCGGCTGCCACTTTAACACTTACTACCGCTTTTTTCCTCGTGTTTACATCTCATCAGAAATAGTGAAGTTTATTCCTACAGTGGTCCCATGGAACAGATAAATAATTACAATTGTCTGTTACGGGTGAGGAAATAGTAACAAACAGCTGAAAACTATCATTACAGTTAGGACTTCTAAATGACTATTATCGTGTCTAAACTACAAGATCTCTTCGGTATAATGATCCCCGAGTGGGGATATGTATAATAATTTCCTGAGTGGGGAAGTCGGATGACTCTCAAGGTATGGAAAAGCTTGTACGGAATCTTCATCCCCGTCATTTTAGTCCAACAATAACGTCATTTTCTTTGCCAACACGCTTTTTAGTATCAGGGAAAACAGAGTCGAACAGCATAAATAAAATTAATTACAAAGCAGATTTTTGAACCAAAAGGATCTCTTAAGTAGAGATTTACCCAGCACTGAAATTTCTGCTGTAATTAAATTGAAGTCCCTTCAGGAGTGGGATTAATGATGCCATAGGTGAAGAAAATAAAATGTGAAATAAAGTAAAATATTGATAATCTTTGGTCATTAGTTTAAAAGGTGTTCACATTGGAATTTCTCTACTTGTTTTGCTATTAAAATTGATACATTTAAATGGAGTGGAAATAAACGAAGTGTTTTTTGGGTTTTTTTTAAGTCATCAAGACTCTTTCCAACATAACTGTAATTTTGCTTATTTTAAATTTTAACATAACTGTTTAGCATATGCCCTTCAAGATTTTGAAGCTGAATCAAGCCTAGGTAGAATATTTTTTAGACGTCAGACATTGTCCAACATTTTAATGAAAAAAGGTGAAAAAATCGTTAGGATGTGGACATGAGCCTTGCTCATAGGAATATGAATGCAAACACTCCTTCAAGAAGAAAATCCCAATAATATCCACTACAAAGCTTGCTGGTATTTCTGCAGCTATTTTTTTTTTTAGTATAAGGGTTGATAACATTGGTCCAGGATAGAATAAGCTATTTGTGTCCAGGACAGCAAAGGAATCATGAACAAAAAGAGAAAAAAAACCCAAATCTCTAAATGCTGTGTTTTGAGGCACTTTTTTGGACAAACCTTCTTAAGAAAACGGAAAGTAAATCTGAATTCATCCTATAGCAGCTTAAATCGCGACATAATAAAAATCACCTCACTCAGCAGAGAACACTGAAAATAAATACCCTAACATGTAAATTAAATATCAAGAAATTGTATAAATATCCTTTCAGTACAAATGCCGTTAGACCGAAGTTAATTAAAAAGTAAGAGATTGACAACGGGGAAGAAAATTCATTAAGTTTTTGCACTTGAGAAATTCTGACAGTCCCTTGCCTGTAACAAAGTTGATCTACGAACAGGTGTGAGTACGAAAATGAAACGTGTTATTAAGAAAACTACTTGGAGAGGAGACGGCTGCCTCCCTCTTGAAAGCTCCTAGAGAGACCGTGGTACTGCCAAGGATTTTATGGTACTTCAGGGGGATTTTAGTCACGTTTAAGCTCCTGAAGTGAGCCTCTGAGATGGTGCAATTGAAGCAATTGATGGCGGGGACTCTTTTTCAAATTTTCCCACTATACGCAATAGCTAATAAAAGTCGGATTAACATCACCTGATAGGGAATAATCAGCGTAGTATTGATAAAAAAAACCACAACCTACTGATAAAGCACCTAATCCTCCTTTTGTGAAGAAAATTAAATAACAGATGTTTGACGTTCTGGATAAGACTAAAGAGTGAGATGACAAAGAGTAGAAATTTTTAATAAATTTTTAATACTTCAAAGCTTAAAAGTGTGGTCCTGGTAGAACGTGCATTTAAAATATTTACTAGTGAGCTAGATGAAAAAAAAATTTTTTTCAGCTTAATCATGTTTAGAAAAAATTGAGGGTTTCAGAGACTTCCAGGTGAGCAGCTTGAGGACAAAAAGGTGTTACAGGTCAGAAAAGGAACATCATTTCAGGCTGTGTAATGAAGAGGACAGAGTAACACCAACGAAAGATGACATCATTTACAAATCCACAATTTACTCCAACTGTATACACTGAAAGATTTCAGGTAACCTATTTCAGCAAGACAATACATAGGAGAGAGGAATCAAAAAATATTAATTGAAATTCATAGAAATATAGGTCAACCATTTAAGACATACAAAAGAAGGGGAAAAAAAAAAAAGGTCGCCTTAGAGGAAATAAAAGCTAATGATAAAAACGATGCTTTATAAGTGACTGATCTTTCATACTCTTTTCATAGACCAGATGACAAAGGGCATCTTGGTAGGAAAACCGAAGTGAAGATTTATGTCCGTAGTATTTCATATTGTTTCACACACAGTTGTTTTCCTTTTTAGTCACACCCCATATGGATCGCTGCTGGAGAAAGACAGCGGAACGGGACGTTTTTCAAAACAAAGCAACTCCCGTGTCCTTAGGTTGTTAAAGCATAAAGCATTCCTTATTGATTCCTTGCCACAGTGAAACCTTGTATATCATTAAGAAATAAATTACAGATCGAACAACGGCCATGACTTTCAACGTGCCATCAGTCAACAGCCGTTCAATAGCCAGAACTGTACCCAGTCACTGCGGATGAGCCGTGTCCGTCCGTCCACCCGCCTTACGTCACTTCAGTTCCTAAAGATGAGGCAGATGGGTACAACACCACCTTTTGCTCTAACTGTGAACACGGTTTAACACAACCTAAACTGAATCCCCATACATATACACCCTCACACTTATGTACAAACAGACACATACCTATGTATATATTTATGTGCTTGTACATACATGCACACAGAGGTTTGTATATATAGATGTGCACCTCTAAGTATATATAGATGTGCACCTCTAAGTATATATAAGCACATAAGTATACACGACACCCCCTTTCCCTCAGCTAAAGACCACCTCAGACAAATGGGGAAATACAAAACCAATTCACTACAATACCTTTCACAGCCATGAGTGACCTACAGATGAAAAAAGCCAAATATTAAACTTTTTTTTTTTTTTTTGATAGTTCCCTCTATGTCAAGCGGTGGAAAGATTGTTTTGTTTGCTCTTCTGTGTGAGTCTCTCTTTCTGTCAGATTCACTCCTGTGAGAGGTACGTTAATTGCAGAAATCCAGAATGATAGCTCGACACGGTGGAAACCAGCAAAAAGCAAAAATAATTGCTTTCGGAAACTAAAGGGGTTGAAAAGCTGTTGGTGTGGTTTTTCTATTTTTATGAAGACGAGGTTTTCGACCTGCTGGCTGGAGGAGCGACTGGGACTTTGCCAAGCTTTGAATGGAGATTTCAGCGTATCAGGGCCACGAGGGCGAACACAAGAGTGGCCATTCCTGCTGCCCTGTTTGGAGACGGGAGGGGGAGGAAAGGGAGAGGGATGCCAACTGGGAAAGCCTCCTTGCAGGAAACTTACAGTTCCAGCTCACGCACGAACCCTCTAACGCCACGGAATACCCTTAACCCCTCGTACCTCGTCCCCTGCCCTCCTTGCCCCACCCGGGGGGAGGAAGCCCGGGGCAAAGCGATACCCCCCCTCGACGTACGCTCGTACAGAGCTACAGACACTTGGGCAAAAAGCAGCTTTCCCCATTTCTCTCAGAGAAGATCATTTATTGCTTTTCTTCCAAAGAATGAACAGTCTTTTGAAAGATTATTACTGAGAAGAGCTAATAAAATGCTAAGCCCATAACAAAAGACTAAAAACATCCAAATAGAAACAACATCCAGAAGGTTAAGAAAAAAAACCCCAAAGGCCAATACATCCCAGAAAAAAAAAGTCTCAACTCAGTCTTGTTAGTTTAATGCCACTCCATTGACTCCTCTTCTGCCACCATAACAAAGCAGGTTGTAATTTAAAATCTTGTCAGCAATACTCCAAGGCTGCTCCGGTTTTCATGCCACGTGTAACACGACATTTCAAAAAATGGACTGCTGCCCCCGCTGTCGCGCCAGAAGCTGTATGGAGAGGAGTGGGAACAGCGCACAGAGGATGAGAGAGTTTTGTCTGCACATAATGTCTATTGGCATGTCTTAATACGAAGTAATTTTTTGCCTGTCCCCCTTCTTAGCGCTTCCAGAGAAGTTCAGCCAGGCTCTTAAGCTACACAATATAAATTTAAAAAAAAATAAAGAAAGAAAAAGAAAAAGAAAAATTTATAATAGCCAGGGGAAAACGAAGGGAAAATGAAGGCGCCGTATCTAGATGATTGCCCTCTGTCCCTTAGCTAATGTCTTTCCAGGGATCCAGGAGTGTAGTAATAATACAACTTAATAACCTTGGTTATTTTCCTGTTTGTGCCCGAAGTGATGGGTGGATAAAGAACACAAATCAAAAGGCAGAGGACATGGCAGAGGTGGACAAGACTAAATACCTGGGAAGCTGTAAAGCAAGGAGAAGATAATTCAACACTCGCGCTTTGATCTAGCTCAAAAGCACTGGGTCACCAAACCCTTGCAACACTTTAAAAGGTGCAAATTATTGTTAGCATGGTGAAAAGATGACTTCTAATGCAAGACTGAGATAAATACTTTAGCATACAGGATTGCATTTATGAAACCGACAGCAAAAAAAGCTCACGATATTCTCAAATTCTAATTTCATTACCTAAGTCCATTTCGTGCCATTGGTGTTTAGAACAAAATGGGCAGTTTATACTTAACTGCGTTCTGTGCTTTCTTCTGCCTTCCTTTAGGGAGCAGAAGAAAAAACAGAAACTCCCACCTTTAAGGAAGGCAGTTTGAAAGGGAATGGGGACGGTGGACTAACTCCCGGTCTCATTCAGAAGCACAATCCCCATGGTGCCTGTATCAATACACTGCTGCCATTCCAAATATTTCACAAAAAAAACAACGTGGCATACAAGCTTTTAAGAGACAACGCAAGCTAAATGCACTTTTACACTAAATTCTCAACTCTCCAATTCCTCATTACACTTTAAACTGACGTTTTGGAGATTCAACTGGTATTTGTTCTATCCATCAGCCACAAACGATGTTTACATCACCAGGTTGGAAGGCAATTTTGGACCGTTTCATTGTTTTCCTCACCCAGCTAAGCTTAACATCTATTAACTCTTTAAAAGGAACTGTCACATTTATAGGTTCACCAGAGATCAAGAGGGATTCTATCGGTATTTTCTGCAGTGCCTAAAGCCTTCTCAATCAAGAACATTTTGTCCCAGCTTCATTAGCATGTGCCCACACAAGCAACAATCTTCTAGATTCAGGAAGCAAACCTTCAGTACTTATAACCACAGCCACTATTTATCCAAGTACATGGTTGTTAAGTAAACAATGACTAATCCTTGAAGTGGTTTTATGACTCAGAGCAATGAAACAAGACAGAAAGATGGATTTCTCTGAAACTTCGACTCCTGCCTTCTCTCTTTTCCCCCCTTTCCTAGTATTTCCTTATTTTAATAAATATTACAACGATTTCATATGTTGTATCTAACCATTAGCAACAAATCCTGGCATTTCACCCATGAACCAATTAATTTTACAGAACAATCTCTATATTTTACGTGTGAAACGTTCTTTACCTTGCCATTAAGTTGCTCTCACTGATATTTCCAGTATGACCGCCATGCGTTTTGTAGCTATGGGCGTATTTTTAAGATAAACATTATATCCATTAAATTACATAGGCTGTATTTTTATCATAAAACGTCAAGAAGGATCTAATGTTTGAAGACTCACCTTTAGAAGTTCTAGCACACAGCAGTCAGAATTCTGAGCAGTGCAAGCTGAACCTTTCCCAATGAAAAGGCTTCAGGAAAAAGAAATTCTGGAATCTTTTATTCAATTGTGTTGGATATTTGTTGGCCGTGCCATTTCACTGTTTGCGCTGTTATTAACTCTTTTCAAGTTGCATAGTTTCTTCTTAATGTCTCCTTAATATTTAGCTCGGCCAACATTTACAATTTTTATGACTAAACACAAGAGAAGTCTTATTTTCTTCTACGTGGTAGAGAAATAACTAAGCCAAATTCAGTGACGTCGAACGCTTGTTACTTGCTCGACATAAACTTTAAGGAACACATTCATGATCTATTTGTGTTTGTAAAATAAAATTTTCATGCAAGCAATACATTTTGTATATACAAGAGGAAAAAAGGTATCTAGGACACTAAGTGGGAATTTTAACAAGACAGGAAAATTGAGGTGGGGCACGTGTCTTGAAATACTGTCTCACCTTTATCAGTTTAGCGTGCAGTTTGATTAACAAAGTGTCTTTGTGTGAAATTCTGGTTATTAAAATAAGCAGCTTGATCACTAAAGTATGCAAAAATTTCAGAAGTTGTGGTATTCAGTTCACCTAGTGAATTATACAGCAGAGCTGGAGCTGTTCACAGCTGGATGTATAAATTATAAAGGTGGATCAGCCAAGTGTGCATGTTCATTTAAAAAGAATTTTCAACAAGCCAGTTAAAATTCAGCATGTCCCTTAGCTATTAAACTATGCAATTTGATCTGCAAGCTGCTCAACAACGTAACTAGAAAGGTATTCCACTGCATCAACGCAGCAAATAAGAACTGGCTTTATTGCTCAAATAATCATCTGACGTATCACAAGTGGACAGGAAATCGAGACGTTTAAATAAGTGATATTATATTCAGCTTTTACACTTAGAGCATAGATTGGGTAGACCAAACTCTATCCAGCATCCAGCTCTGGAGTCCCCAACATAAGAAAGACATGGACCTCCTGGAGCATGTCCAGAGGAGAGCCACGAGGATGATCCGAGGGCTGCAGCACCTCCCCTATGAGGGGAGCCTGAGAGAGTTGGGGCTGTTCAGCCTGGAGAAGAGAAGGCTCCAGGGAGATCTTATTGCGGCCTTCCAGTACCTAAAGGGGGACCTTCCAGTACCTAAAGGGGGCCTACAGGAGAGCTGGGGAGGGACTTTTTACTCGGGCATGTAGCGATAGGACGAGGAGGAATGGCTTTAAACTGGAAGAGGGCAGGTTCAGATTGAACATTAGGAAGAAGTTTTTCACTGTGAGGGTGGTGCGGCACTGGCACAGGTTGCCCAGAGAGGTGGTTGAGGCCCCATCCCTGGAGGTGTTCAAGGCCAGGCTGGACGTGGTCTTGGGCAACCTGGTGTAGTGGGAGGTGTCTCTGCCTATGGCAGGGGGGTTGGAACTCGATGACCTTCAAGGTCCTTTCCAACCTAAACCATTCTATGATTCTGTGAAACACTGCAGCTGCAGCATTCCCTCACCTCACCACAGCCCTCCTTTTGGCTTCAGCGGGCACTAAAGCAGGAATGTGGGATGTTTGCAGAGTACGACGGAGGAGAAAGGACTCGCCTAGTTCTGAAGAACTGAACCAGGTACAGGACACAAGGATAGCACGATTAGGTCAACTGACAAACTCGATATTTTAACGAAGGTGGTACTCAGCCGTATCATTCCTACCGTCGCAAGTCAACGTCCTCAGCTCCGCAAAGCACTAGGGCTGCTATGGGCAAAAGGAGAACAGTGATTTGTTCTTCTGCCATGGCAATTATTAGCTTAAAGCAGTGAAACTCGCAGCAGAAAAAGAAGTTTAACGCCATTGAATTTTGACTATGCTTGGATGAGATATCTCTTCGGAACTGTTCAGATAAATTTACGTTCCCAGATCTTTCTGTATTTCTTGTATTATTGGTTCAAATCACCGGAAACTTTTAATAGGCAAACTTGGTTAAAATTAGCTAAAACTAATTAAAAGTGAAAGAACTTAAACAATTGGTGTTTAAAAAAGGAAAAGGCTATATTTCCTCATTAGACAAAACCTACAAATTCTATAAAACTTGCGCCGAATTTGCTGTTTGAATTGTTATTAAACCCTACTGTCAGTAATGACGCGTGCCTGTTGGTCTACCATATACGCTGCAGAAAACTCATATTTTGAGAGGGCTACGTTCTACTTGGTCATATAACAAATTGCTACTACTTGAACCTCAGAGTGACTGAAATTTTTTGAATAAAGAGATTGTAACTCTTTACTACATGAAGTACACTCTTCCCTGACATGTTATTTTTTCCCCCCACTGAATGGAAATTTTAATTTTTTTTCATACTTCTTCTCCTTCTCCTCCACTCCCTCCTCACCCTCCCCCCAAAAGAAAAATACAAATTTTCCAGTTTCTGAAGTGACCTGTTACCAAACTGAGACTTTGGAAATGACAATTTTATGCTGCCATATAGCAAACAACTTCAATGAAATGAGTATTCTGCGTGCAGTTATACCCGCTGTTGAATATGTCTGGATATTTTGTTCTCTTTCTTTTTTTCTCCTGTCCAAATAATTCCCATACTTCCATGAAACATTTCCTTAATAGTTTGTTTTTACATTTACTATTTACATATATGCAGAATAGATGATGTTCTACTAAAATGCCATTCTGCAGCAGAAATATCATTAGCCAAGTTAGGTCCACAGTTGCGTCAAGGACGTGTTTTATCAGATCTGCTCATGAATTTATAAGAGATTGGTATGTCAATATCTCCTTTGACCCTCATTGTTTAGGAGAAAGGTATGGAGCAGGATGTATGTGCATATATGTTTTCATAAGACAAGTCTGCAGTTCTTCATATCCCTCTCCTATTTTAGAGCACAGTGTATTGAGTGGAAAGTTAATCAAAGTTGATGTAACTTCTTCTGACCGTCGTAGTGCTCATTTAGGGAACAGAATTACTGAATTCACTTTAAGAGTTTTATCGGGTTGAAAATTTGTTATAATGATGATTTCTTTTTTTCCTCTCATTACTCCCTTGGGAAAGCAATGGGAGAGTACAATGTGATCAAAGCTCTGCAATTGAAACTGATAGAGAAAAATGAAGCAAAACACTGTGGTTGCTTAGAAACACGTACAAGTTTTGCTCCAATACTCAGTGTCCTTTGTCACTGAATGATTAATGAACATGCAGTGTTTGTTTACTGCAGGAAATTAAGGCAGTAAATAAAAGCACTATCACTTTTATTTATCAGAGAAGACTCTACAAGGACAAAGAGCAAGAAACCTAAGATGAGAACAGAGAACAAAGAATCACTTTACAAATTGTTTGATGTTTTAGCATTACCAAATAGGTGGTTTTAAATGCCGTGTTACGCACTTAAGAACTATTCGATATGAAAAAGGGACAAAGTACATTCTGGTATAAAAGCCAAAATAAAGCTCCCGAAAGCTTTTGGGAAGAGGGAAAAGAGCTCTGCACAGAGACTTTCAGGAGACAGTCATAGGGATAACATCTCTGGACAAGACTAAGGAAAATAGTATTAACAAGATTCCTCTAACAAAATAAAAACAACAACAACATAAATAACGGAAACTTTAAAAAGAAAACTGAAGTTAAGATTTTTTTTTTTTGGTCTTTGACAAATTTCAGATGATTTGAAATGATGAAGATATTACATTACAGGATATCCTGCCTGCTGCTGGCTACTACGGGTCCGGCACCAAATTTCATGACAGCTAAGGCATTTAATTTCAAAATTTGATAATATAATTTGGCCTGCCTGTAACCCATTTGTAAACAAATCTTCGTTTGCTTTCATTCCAACGTAAACTACATCAATTATTATGAACATGCATAAAACCATAAAAAAGAAATTGCAGTAGGATTATAAATTTGAGAAAGGGATGCTTAGCCATACAGACTAAAAAACATCAGTTGAGACCAACAGCTAGCTATTTCCCTCTATTTTTTGCCTTAACAACTGAAATATTGAACATTCTTCTCTAGTCAGTCTTTACTACAGTAATTCTTCCAAAACATAAATCATATTTTGTTTATCAGAGACACAATCAGAAGATCTTGCAAAGTTCTGAGAAAGTGTTGCTGAAATAATAGATTTCTAAGCAACAGTTTGAAGCATATTCATTCAGGTCCCGGTCTTTTATATTGGCCTCAACCTTCATTTATTTTTCTTTAAAAAATGGCACAGGAGAACCTGTGATACATTCCCAACCATCCAGCCTATAATTCCTTCATTGGACGTTCAGCAGCTGTAAAAACTTCTGATAAGCACACACATAAATGCACACAACCAATTAATGATAAACTTATGAGAAAAATTCTAATGTATTCCCAAGTTTGGAATTTTCTCAAAATGTCATAGTGTTCACAGGTACAAATCACAGCATTGAAGTAATATGAAACTTTAGGAGAAAAAAACGCTTCTCATCCTTTTAGGATTTAAGGTGGTATCTCTAAAGTCATCGTATAAGGATTAAATGTGGAAAGAGACATTTTTAGTTCACTTCCCAAAACTAATTAATTTGAATTATTTGTTTTCTCTAAAAAAAGTAGATATCTGTTAACAGAAGATATAAAGAATAAACATAAATGGTGGGAAGTAGTTTCTAGCCCAATGTCATCATCTGCACTGTTGTGTCCCATACAGTCCACGTTCAGACAGAGAAAGAAAAGTGTAAGAGAAAGAAAAACATTTCAACTTAAACAACAACCAGGAAAATTACTTTACTCACCGCTGCGAGCAAGCCACAGGACAAAAAGTGGTCCAGGTAGTTCCATAGACTTATAAAGTAGTCAGAACAGTTGTGAAAAATATATTTTAATGCCTTAATTCTCTTTGATAATTTTACTGCCTTTCTTTGATCAATCCTCAGGTTTACACGAAAACTTTCCCATTTTCATAACTGAAGGTTGTGTGGTAGTTAAAGTGATATCAGGGGTTTCTAATGAACTGGGATGTTTTATTCTCCCATGGCGGGCTCCAAACGAGCAGTTTTCAAAAATTCAAGTGTGGAATCCTGTGAGTACAGATGGCTTTCTCATAAAACTTCACGGGTCGCTTTGGGGATTGTAGCAATGAAATGGAGAAAATTCCCTGAGAAAAGAATTATTTAATGCCCCTCTGGCAAGAAAATCCAGTACTTTGAGTGCGGCCGCAATTCGAAAATAAGGATTTCTCTAAAATATTACGTATATGGTGTATTACCTGAGCTATATTCGTAGACCTGCTCTTCTGCTTTTCGGAGAGGACTGTTGCAGTCTGTCCTGCGTGCCAGAGGCCACCCGGCTGCGCTACGCAGGCTGCTGCACTTCAAACCAGCTCCTGGCTCGGTACTGCTTCGCAGCTGTCTGCGCACAGAACTACCTCTTGGAATTCTCTTCGAATCATACCGATCAATTGTTTTTATTTAAAGAAGAAAAAAGAGCTAACTGAACAATTTTTATTTCCAATGAACACGGAAATAAATAAAAAAAGAATCATAGAATTGTCTAGGTTGGAAGAGACCCTTGGGATCATCGAGTCCAACCATCTACCCTACTCTACAAAGTTCTCCCCTACACCATATCCCCCAACACCACATCTAAACGTCTCTTAAACACATCCAGGGATGTGTTTAAGACATCCCTTAAAAGTCCCACTTAATGGAAAGATAACATGTCTTCCTCTATCTGTAATTTTTTTAATTACACTGGAGATTCTGTTTCTAACTGGGACAACGGCCACACTGTCTGTGGCTTCCTTGCTTGGAGATGAGGCTGTCCTAAAACCTTTTTTGTAACTCGGCTCTCAAAGCCGTGCCTTCAACAGGCACTGCAAGCACAGAGCAGTCAATTCTGTTTATATTAGTGTGGAACCTTGATTGATTTCTTAAAATGTGAAGAGAATGTAACTACGTATATTGCATAATACACATTTCTCAGCTGGAAAATAAAATTATAGCAACACGTTTAAAAGCACGATAAGACTGATAAAACTATTGCCTGCTTAATTTTCCAATGAGGAATATTATCTAGCAAAGCACAGTGAATTTGAATATCCCTACGGTGTGCTTTCTCTGATTTTACTTCTTTTCCTCCACACAGGACGTTTTGTCAAATGCAGACTTAGCAAACCTTAAAGATTTAAAATCTAAAGGAAACGCGAATCCCACAGAATATAGAATTGGTCTTAAAATATGATAATTGAGAGATTAAATGATATAGAACTTAATCCTATTACTCAAAGTTAGATATGTAGCCTAATTTCTTTTTCTTTGAATTATAATGCTACTTAGACGGCGGCGGGGAACAGGGTTAGATTTTAATTTAACTGGAATAATGAAAACCAGTTTGACTCCTCGAGACTTCTAACTCCAGTTAGAGTTGTCTTCTGCTTTCTCAGGCAAATTTTTCATACCAAGCAGTATTCCATGCTGACTGAATGGCTAAAAATACTAGTTGCTAGAAGCACAGTAAGACACCACCACCCCCTAATCAAAATAAGTAAATCCTTGATTTTATGGAAAAGCGCATCTTTTGGGTATCTTTCTTTGCATTACATGATCGCGAAATTACATACTCTCTTGATTTGTGAAATGCATTTACAACTATTTTTTTTTTTTGCTCTCTGATTTAATGTATTCACTTCTGTAAAAAAAAAAAAAAAAGAATAGTTGCTTGAACCTCTTTCCACAAATATTCAGTCTAAATAAATTCAGCCTCTACCTGAAGGAACCCATACTCCATCAAACTTTCCATAACTTTCCCAGGTCATAATCTAAATGGAGTTCACTCTGACTTCAGACTTTTACATCTTATTCTTTCTTCTCCTTCTTCCAATTTTATCAGTAAGAAGTGAAATTACCTTCATCCTTAGACATTACCAAAGGTGCAACGGCAAATTATGCACTCTTCTTCTGGGTACACAATTTCTCTTTGTCTCAGTCCCCCACTAGAGGATGCAGCAGAGGGCAAGTCACTTACAGTTGAGAATTAATAAAATAATGAAATTATTTAATAAAACTAGCAGCATATTTGTAATAAATGGGTAGCATATGCATCTTTTTACAATTTGTTGGATACTGAATTATCTAAGATTTGCTTTCCAAACCTTTCTACATATTGCTACGCGTTGCTATGATCGCTACCAGCAAGCTACCCAGTTCGCTCCAGAGGAGTTGGTTGTATTTGGAGGTAGGTGACATGTTCCACAGGTCACTCAAGAGCCATCGTGACAGTCTTTTTCCTGCTGTCTTCTATATTTCCCCTGCCAATTACTCAAGGTAGCACTATGCTTTTTGGACTATTGAGCAGACACCACACTCCCTCAGCAAATTTTGTCCCTCTCATCCTTTCTGCCTTTTCCTGTTTTATTTGTAGCGTTATAATTGCAGCCGTAATACAGTCATTTGGGATTTCTGTTAACAGCTCCCACCGTGCTGTTTGAATGAGAGTTTTGCCTCAGTAAAAGCAGCAGATTTAGCTTTCTGGCAGACGTGTCAAAAAAAAAAAAAACAACCAAAAAAAAAAACACAACAAAACAAACCACAGCTTGTGTCTTTCCTAGACTGGCAGTGGACGAGATGACATATTTTCAACTGTTACGCTGTCACCTCTTACATCTCCCCGAAGGTTTTGTTTTATCAAGTGAAGCAACTGTGACAGCTGTGCCTGATGATTAGTGGAAACAATATGTAAACAAGGTTCTGCATCTCGCTGTAACGCAGCAGCTCTTCAACCAGCAACAAGCCGATTCTGGAAACGGTTAAACATCACATCGCATCTTTTCCACTGCTCTCCTTCCCACAACAGCTCTACAAGTTCTATCGAGTAGTCTTTAAAAGAAACCCAGAGAGTATACCCGCATAGATTGACAACGAAGAGCACGTGCTCCTCAGCCCTTCACTGCAGAGTGTAGCTGGTTTGGAAAATATAGGTACCAGCTTGACCAGCAAAAGTATGGACCAGCACGTGGGTAATTGCCTAAGGCATTAATGTTCCCATACCATCTAGATTAGACCCTGATTTCCAGGTGAGCTAAGCTTACATCTTGAGAATCGCACTCCTGGATGCTCTGGTTTTCTTCCTTTCTCGAGGCCACGTGAAGATTCTCTTTCTCTGCCGAGGCATTTCGCTGGACGTGGGAAATAAATAAAAAAAAAAATAAAAAAAAAGATAAAATAAAATAGTCAGTTAATATAGATGAAATTTCAGAAAAGTCACAGTTGAAAAATCAGGATAACAACAAGACAACTAAGAGGTCAGATACTGCAAACTGTCAACTATTTTATACACTGTGTTTTCAGCAAATTTTGTAAAGGGAATGTTTTAATATTAATTCTTATTAAAGCACTCCCTTGGAAAGGATTACTCCCATATAAGTACTCAAGACTTTCGACCTGAAAACTGACCACGCACAAGTGACTGGGTGGTATATCGTTTTGTATGTTACTAAGCAAGACCGTAAGAAAATACAGGTTAAATTACATTTTTTTTTGTGCAAACATTTGGATGGGGGGGGGGGGGGTAAAGGAGAGGTGAGGGGAAAACTCTCTTTTTTTTTTTTAGAGAGAACCTGCACTGTGTTACACCTCAGTATTTTTTAATTTAGCTTGACAACGTCACAATTTCGCAGCCTTAAATACTAGACCATGGCATAACACGACAAGGAATTATTTCAAAACGGAACCATCCACGACATCTGGAAAATGTATTACTAAATTAACTGGACATCCCGATACATGTATAATTGCCTGTACCCCACAACTGCATACTCTGCTGAGACATAAAGTAATTAAAACAGCTGCATGCACCGTACTTTGCTGATAGTCATGAGATCATCATTATGACCACCTTATTATTCTTAGTTCTGCAGAATTATTTGGTTTATAACGCATCCAACTCCCAGTGTCTAATTCAAAGTCCACTGAAATTCATGCAAGGAATGTAAATTACGTAAGATTTGTAAGTGTTTCCAAAATACACCTTTGCTAAAAAAAAAACAAACCACCACCCAACAACAACCCCCCTCCCCAAACCCAAATCAAAATGTAATGACTTACTCTTGCTCTGATACAATATATTCCCAGAACATAATCAAATTTTCAAAAGAGCATTGATGAGCCCCTCTTTTTATTATGTTTTAGATCTTGAAGAGTTTGTAATTTTCCTTAGGGGTTTGGCTTCCATCAAATTGTCTGCCAGACATCTTGAAACTCTTCAGGGAAACGGGGAGAAGGAACAAATCAAACTAATTTCTCTGCAAAGAGAACTCCAGACACCAGTTCTGAAACTTGAACCATCCTTTCCTCACGTCACTTACACTGCACTGGGTTGCTAACGAGTACAAAGTTTTCAAAAATGATGGAGAACGGGAGAAAACAAATGTGGCTGGTTACTATTTGCAATATAGTCTCCGTTCAACAGCTCTTCGGGGAGGAATCGATAGTTTTATAGAGAAATTGACTACTAGCAAAAGTGACGAGGAGGTGAACAGATTAAAAAGACCCATATAAATAATGGTTTTGTTAAATAATGACTGTCGTTTCATACCTGTATTGAGTGATTCGCCTGTTTGGACTGAAAGAATTATTACAGTTCTGCAAACTTTTATTTCTTCACATTGAATAAGAGAGACATACATACAGTGAATGACAGTACGCACGTCCACCTGACTACCTGAACCAGTAAATCCAAATGGGATGCCAGGAAAACCGGCCAGCTTGAAGCCTTATTAACTCAGCAGAACAAATGCCATGTGTATAGTGCCTCTCGTTGCAGAATTTGATTCCTGCTCCAGATTGCACCTTAGCAAATTATACATGCTGCACATATACCCGATTTCTCAGCATGCTGTACTCATTTCTACAGAAAAAAAAAAAAAAAAAAAGGGAAGTTTGGGGTATTTAGGTGAGGCTGTCATCACAAAAAACACTTTCCCAGTGACGCGTTCTCAAACGCTTACAGCATTTGCTACCTCTAGGGAAACGAAAACCAGGAAAATTTCCAATTCGCATCCTCTTTAATATCCAAAATAGTCAAGTGCAATCTTATCTCCTAGAATCCTTATATCCCTTTTTTCTCTCCCAAACCAAAATATAACATTTTCGCAGGTGTTTCAGTTTTCATGCGATTGTCTTAAACCAGTGGGACCAGATTCTGCAACAGCCTTCAAAAATCACTTGCCGCAGCTGCGCTGCTCAGACGCCGGCCAAGGGGGAACAGCGACGGTTCTGCTTCATTCCCCGCCTGGTTTCTAATGATAAACATCGCATCCCTTCAGCTATGGCACAACCATCACCTCCAATTATTTTTCATATAAGCTGACATCGATCTGCACGGCTTGAGTTTTCATTTAAAAGCCCACCACGCTTCTCGCCGCAGCCCACGGAGGACAGCAGAACGGAGGGCAAGAAGGTGTCTTGCCAGGCCAGGAAGGGGTCCTGTAGATCCGAGTTCTCTCCTTCTGGCCAGAAGGCCACAGGGCTTTCTCGCACCTTATACAGGTGCTTTAATCTATTAACATTTTGAGACTGACATCTTACACTGAAAAAAAAAATGAAGAACCAAAATAAAAATGAAGATTTTTGAAGGCTTATCTGTTTGCTGATGATGTGGGAGTCTTTGAGGTAGACTTTGCAAACAAGATCCTTTGTTATTAAAAATAATCTCTCCTAATAAAAAATGAATATGCTATTATTTGTCTGAATGAAGCCTATTCACTAGACTGACAGCTTACCTAATAAAAATGCCATCAAGTATTCCAGAGTGAAACGGTTTGGAAACAGTTTCTGAACTCCTTCCCAATTTGCTTAAAGCTTTCTGAACCCCCCTCAAAGCTTTTCAACACAGGATTTCGCATGCAAACATTTTTTCAAGGTTCATCAACCCTTTTATCTTTTTTTCTCTGAAATAATTTATAAATTACGGCATCTTCCGGGTGAGACCTCAGAAGCTTGACTGAAACCCAAGCTTTACGTTTCAGATATTTGCAATAAGCAAAATTGTTTACAATGCATTTAACGTATATGCTTGCAGATGAAACTAGTCTCCGTTGGTGTGTGCTTTGCTCGCGGCAAAACTTCCAGAATACTTAGGACAGAGAAACAAGCCAAACTCATTATTTCTTTGAGTTCCCTTCCAAAGTCTGCACTGGAATAAATGACAAGAGCCCAATTCTGCTTCATGCCTTTGAAATTTCCTTCAGTTATGCTTTATATATTTTTAATTTCCAACATCATACAAATTTTCTTCTCAAAGTGTGCGTTATTATAATATCCTCATCTTAACTGCTAAATAAAACTGCAAAGCTGGGTCAACCCAATTCCGTCTTTCATAAGGTCTTTCAACTTTGATACGAAGTTCAATTCTTTCCTGTATTAGAAGTAGTCTTATCAGATCTTTCTCCTTCCCAGATGGCACTTTGGCATGACTGCACGACTCTCTCTCGGCAGCGTTTGTTCATGCGAGATGCCAGAGTGCTATGGACGGGACTGCTGCCAGGTGACCCGCCAACACAGACATGGGTTCCACCAACACGTTTATTTCCTCTTACTCAGACTCTCAGAGATTACTCTTTTCTACACAAAGGGTTTCTAGTAATATTCAATTTCCATGTTAAAAAAAAATATATTTAAGGATACTCATACGGATCTAACAAGGAGATTGCACGGCATTTTGAACATAAGCAAACAAACTAAGCAATTTCTGGCAAAATGCAAGTTCATGACACCCAAGGACCAAAACCCCCACACCAGTTCATGAGAGCCGTGATGATTTTTCTCTAATGATGGGCAATGTCCTGGTGTGCATATTCATAACCCGTTTAGATAAAATTTAAATGCAGAAATCATTGGAGTTGGCCCAGAAACACAATTTTGCTACTGAAGGCTCCACTGGCCCAATCTACAAACGTTCAAAGACTACCTCCAGCAAAGACTTGCTAGCCTGTCTTTGGCACACCTTCTGCGCCTGGCTGCGCTTTATGACACCCATCTGGCATGTTGGGTGAGGCCAACCTCAGAGACCCCCCCCGGGCTGGGGGTTGTTCCTGCTCATCCACCTCCACGGAGGTCACTAAACAGATGTTCTGCAAAGGGGCTGCAAATAGGAAGCAACCAAGGCCCGAGACATCCCCGCTTCCCGGTGCACTCAAACAGTTTGTGTTCTTCTGGGAGATGTCTTATTCCTTTGGGATGGAAATGGCTTATCGTCATGTCTAGGAAACCCAAAATTGCTCAAGGATTTGTAATGCTTACTGTGAAAAACTAGAGCGGTTGTGTATGTAGTTGGTGGATGAAGATGTCAGAGCTTTTCTGGGCAAGGCGCATAGTGCAAGAGCCAGAAATATCTCCTTTCCAAAGTCAGTTCTGTCTGACTGCTCCTGGAAACCAGGGCCAACTGCCATGCAATGCCTCATGTATTTATTTCGGTCAAGGAAAAGGTGTCAATGCTATCACCTTTTCCTTCGCCCCTCTTTTCTGAGTAGCACCATTTGCAGTTGCAGAAGTTCACAGCAGACTGCGGGACAGACTTCTGACTCACTCTCCTAGCGCTACACATTCCAGACATTTTAAAAGGAGTATCTATTATAACTTTACACAAGAGAAATCACAGATAGATGTGTATTAATACCTACATGTAGCATAAAGGAAATCATTGTATCACATTTCTTTATATCCTGACTTTAAAATCTTCCACCGTTTAACTCACACGCAGAAAGAAATGAGAAGTCCAATTCTAGTAACAGTAATCACCCCACATATTTCTATGGCAGTAAGGTTGATCGTATATGCACGTACATATATTTGTCTGTGTACACAATAGCGGTAACTAGCTTTTCTCTATTGCACAGTCAATATTATTCAACAGTAAGTGGGAGAGAGTGCTCATTTTTTATTTCTATTTAATTCACATCTACAGTTACGTTTATGCAGAGCAATTTTTCTCAAAGGACTGCAGATCCTACAATGTAGCAAATCTTTAAACTTCTACATACTGCTTCTTAAGACACAGAATCGCCTTTGATTATTTTTTTATTGTTATTATTTGCACTATGTTCAAATATCTTTAAGGCAGAACACAGCTGCTCACTGGCATACGTTATGGCAACACTGATCACGGAGCACAACTATCAGAAGTTTTGCAATTAATCTAGGACAACCTCACTCCCATTAAAAGTGAAAACTGTTAGGACATCCTTAACGTGGATACAAAAAGACCACATTTTCTTTTCTTCACATTCTGCGTGCATTTGTGTTGGTTGCAGTGGAATTTCTCTGAGATTACATTCACAATAACCTCCAACGGCTGAACATCCATCAGAGGGAAAGGACTTGTTCTTTCAAATAGATCATTTGGGATGATGGATGGCATATTTAGACGTTAATTTCCTGAATCATCCTTTTCATAACATCACTACGAGCACAGAATTTTCCCTCATACACGCGGCTGCCTCCCAGCAGTATATTATGTTGGACATAATATGTACATTCTTGTTTTAAAATTTTTCTTTGCTAAGTGTTCTGGGGTCCTTCCTCTCTTGAAAAAACTACTCTAAAAGAAAATAAAAAATAAATAATAACAATACAAAGAGTCTCATTTGTCAAGAGCTAGGGAAGACGTTTTCAAGCACTGTTTGTAGTATTTCCTACTACGCAATTCTTCCAGTTAAAGTCAACCTCCTTGGGAAAAAAAAATAGTTACTAACCACCTCAGAGCAGTGGAGCTCATCTCTAATTGAACACTCTTTCTACACGAGAGGCAGTACGGCGCACCCTGAGCTCCCGAGAGCTGGAGGGTGATAGTCTATTGTCAGAGAGCAGAGCAAAGCGCTCCCTCCAGGGGAGTCCACCACGATGGACTCACAAATGTGCTTAAAGATAAGAAGCAAGCACAGAAAGAGACGGTGAAAATAAGGATAGGTCACCTTCCTCTGGTAATATACAAAATGTTTTTGCATTTACAGTATGGAGCGGAAGTCCACTAACTGCTGAGGCATCTGGTGGTGAAGTTGTAACCCAAATGCCTCCGAGACAGCTGCAAGGGGCTGGTAAAGGAGACAGGACTTGCAGGAGAGCTGTGCCCTCCTACAGAAATAGCCGGAGAACTACTCTGGGGCATCTAAATAGGCAAAGGATGCCAATTTAGAGCAATTCCGAAAATACCTAGCTATGCACAAAAAAAAAGAAGCCACACCTGTTTATCACTGTGCTCCGAATTCTGCTGTGGTGGTGTTTTTTTTTGTTTGTTTTGTTTTGTTTTTTCTAATGCAGCTGATTTGGAAAGCATTGCGTGTTTCAGATAATTTAAATACGTGTTTTCTGGTAGAACCTTAAACCGACATTTTCAGTTGCCTGACTTCCTTGTAACAACTGCAGCTTCTTATTTATATCTCCATGCAGTCGAGGAGGAAAAGCCCTCATGAAAATGTATGCAATCAGTATTCTCAGGATCAATAAGAGGAGCTCTATGATGATTCACTGTACCTCAGTTTTCAACACAGAGTCAAAATGATGCATTTACTTACATTTAACTGCAAACAAGGCAGAGGATGTCTTAAGTCACATGCTTTGAGAAGATTAAGCAAAAGCAAACCAAACAAAATTCGGGTAAGATTATAGATGAGAGGGAGCTAAAATCACCTAAATTAACTGAAAACAAAACTTAGAAATAGTTCTCCTTGTACTGACCTTGTGAAACTCATACATAATAATCTACATTAAGCTGAGGACAAAACACCCCCCTCTCCTTGTCACAGAGCAGACATACGTGTGTTTGTACGAAACATATGAGACAATGAAAAACCGAAATTGTTGAAGTCCACTATTAGGTTCGCTGTTCAGGAAAATTAAACACTAAGGAGAACTCTATATATCACACAATTTTGGAACCTAGTGAGGCTAAACGTTTACCGTCCAAATTGTATTTTAATCAATAATGACCTCCATAAAAGAACCTAAGTAGTTCTCAGTAGCACTTAGTGCACACGTACCCCACGTGTGCATGTATAACTACATAGAATTATATATAATTTATAATATCAAATATATAGCATTATATATAATCTCGTTATAAATAATATATTAATGTAGATATAATTCCACGTGTGTGTATGTGTGTGCACAAGTATGAGAGAAGGAAGACAGCACAAGATAGAGATTAAATATCACCAGTCCAATTACAAAATTCATATTGTAATCAGGTCATGCTAATGTCCTGCTTCTTATTCTTCCTAACTGACAAGATAAAAAGAAAATTCAATAAACTATAACATTCAAAGGCACATTTCCAGTATTTAAGAGAAAAACAATCTGATAATTTTATAAGTCCCACAAAGTGACTATTCCATGAAAGTTAGAGAAAGTGATGGGTTTGTTCTGTTTTGTATACGTTTTCCTATGTTTTCTTTCAGAAGGCCGTTAATTTTGAACAAACTGTTACTACACTTGCTGATATGTTTAGATTTGAAGGTCACTGCAGGTTCTCTAGAGCACGCATTATTCTTTTTGGGGCGGCTGGCGATTTTTTGACAGTACCCATTTTATATTTTCAAATATTCTGGTTATCAGAGTAGACATTCGCTCGCACAAAGGACAGTAAAGAAGCAACTCGCTGCTTTATTTTATTTTATTTTTACCAGGAGTTGAATGGCCCTTACGTCTTAGAATATTTCCTAATAATAACGATAGTAGCAAGAAAAAAACCTACTTGTAGATGGCTCATGATAACGTACAGGAAAAAACAGAAAAATTAATCAAATCAACTATTCACTGTGAAGCACTTATTCCATTCTAAAGTTGTCCATGTCTTGAATGGCCGATGCAGTAGTTTCCAAAGTAAACGTTTATAACGCTCAGGCTATCAAGTGCTCTAAATAGAAATAAAACAGAGAAAAGAATGACAAACGCGACTCCCCTCTTTGCAGAGGGCGGAATGCTGGGATTGACACCGATACCTTTTGAGTTTGTATAGATGTGAAATAATCTGAGCGCGCAGCGTCAATCGCTATTTGATTACCCACAACTTTTTTAGTCTCTACTGGTTCTCTGTAGCAATTCTGTGTTCTCTTTGTTTTATGCTTCAGTCTTCCATTACTAGAATATTGTGCGTGAAAAAAATTAGAAAGTTCATACAATTAAGGTATTTTAATTTTCAATGAAATGGCATCTTGCGGTTTACATCTGTTATTATCTCTAAAGCTGTGAGACGAGCCTCCCCCAAAAACATTGCTGGTCCTAAACAGCTTATGCTTAGACTGGTTTTACTTCTCTTTCACGTTAATAGGGCGGAGAAAATCCCAACCGGGCGAAGAAGAGTC
The DNA here is from genome assembly GCF_965231255.1 of Vanellus vanellus. NCBI lineage: Eukaryota > Metazoa > Chordata > Aves > Charadriiformes > Charadriidae > Vanellus > Vanellus vanellus. Next base: position 6,168,530 of record NC_138911.1, on the reverse strand, counting down.
TGGAGTCTAGAACTAATCAGACAGCAGTTCCTCAAGGACCTTACACGGCCAGGGAAATCTTTAATCAATCCCATTAGATCTATATAACACCTAATAATAACCCAGCAAGGTTTCAGTTTGGGTACATCCTGACAAGCTAAATTTGCTCTATAAGATCATTCTGACTGCCCGATTTTTCTAGCTTGCACTTTTTTTTTTTTTTTTTTTTTTTGCAGTATCCTTCCTTAAGAATTAAAACCAAAAAGAAAACAAATCATTTAAAGTGCAACTGGACTCCGGTGATAAGAGAACTAACCTCTGTAAGTCTGAAACTTATTCATAATTGACTACGGAGGATCTTCAAGCCCGTCCTGTATACAGGGCAATTCTTCTACTACCGTACGCTTTTGGGCGATGGGAACTTGTGCATTCTTAACAAAAAAAAGCCTTTTGTAATTTTCAGCAGATAACAGAGCTGAGAAGGTGAGGACAGACGGCATTCCGACAGTACTGGAAATGGCACCGCTTCGTAACACCACAAACCCCAGCTATTCGACTTTGAGGGTCACTGAACGCTACCGTCTTCCAAATGAGTCCCAATTACAAAAGCACCTGTGCCCAGTAATTTTATGCTAATTCAATGAAAAATGTGACATATTTAGCACCGTGGGTCTACATAACTTTTCATTGATTACCTGTAGTAAGTTAGTCCATTGTTTACCCACTCTATTTTAATAGAGGACATAATTGCAAAGTGAGTTTTAAAGGACACTGGGCTTAAATTCTGCCAAAACCCACACAGGTCCGTCTTTGCTCAAAATACCCAAACTTGTTATTCTTATAGCGAACTTAAACAAAGCACTCTAACATAAATATGAGGCTAAAATTTGTATATATGTAAGAACCTATAGAATGAGCCCATGGAAATGAAAAGTACATCTTATCAGTAAAAAGCAATGCAAGATTTCAGTATTGTCACCAGCAAGTGACGCGGCATTCCAGAACAGAAGCCAGTGGAAATAGCAAAATAGTTGCTTTGTATGACTATCTGTTGGGATTTTGTCTGTAACCGGTTAGGTGTTCCCACGGCTGTCTACAGCTTCTGTCTCGCTGTAATCATTTGGCTGATATTGTAAAGAGGAGAAAAGTACCATTTGAAAAACATCTCCTATTTTATGAGTGTATACCAATAATATGAAAGTTTGTGCCTCAAAGAACAAAAACTAAATTACATTTCATATAATCCAGTTAGGAAATTTAACAAGTCCATCTGTAGGAGTAGCTTTTTTTTTTTTTTTTTTGTCGATCCCGACTTTTATAGGTGAGAGAACTGCTCTATTGCTATACAATTTGCTTTCTTCGAAGTCAATTGGGCTAATGACACAAACATTTTCCGAAGACTAGTGCTGCCTCTAATGATGTAGTGCGGCGTGAGCCGCATACATTAAAATTGTTTTGAGGACAGCTGACTGCTGTGGGAAAGCTGCTGGTAAGACGTTAGGGGTTTGGTCCCGCAAACTGGTCGGCACCACCATAGCAATTTCAGCCGGCTCGGTGCCTTGCAAAAAAGGGTGGAATTCCTCTAAGAGATTCCTTGCCTTTTTCTTTTTTTTTTGTTTTGTTATTTAATCCCCAAATGCAGTCTTTTTCTATGACTTTTCTGGTCTGAGATTTCCCGTAGATTAATTCCCTATTCTGTCACAGATTTTAAAGAAAACGTTTGTGTAGTGCTACAGGATTTCAGCCCTGAGTTCAGATCTCTTGGCACTACGGTTAGGTCACGGGGTTACCACAAAGTTATGCTGTAGACATTTTTATAATTCATCTGATATTATGCTGTTAAGGTCCCCGGACAGCCTTTGCATAAATATCTCAGGAGAAGTGAATCCTAAACCCTTTATTTGTATCACACAGGCACGTATATGTCGTTGGATATATTTAAAAGCATAAAAATATCACTGCTAAACTGCTTTCAAGGAACTTTATTGCACCCAATGCACCTAAACCAATATTACCTAGATAAAAGGAAAAGTAGAACCACCTCTAAAATGGCCAAGGAAAGAATTACATTTATTTCTGATGGCTTTATGTAGTTGGCTTAGAAATATGACTGGATTTGCCAGGTAGCACATCAAGACTCCCTTGAATTATTGTCCTGTTAAAAGACTTAGTAATAGACTTCTGGCATCCATATCATTAATCATTTTGTATTTCAATTATAAAGTTTTAATTTGTTGTTTCTATAAATCAGGCAAAAGAATTGGGTGCAACTTGAGAAATAAGTGGGTTTGTACATAGTAAAAGCTGTATCTACTTTTCATATGCCATAATTACTCGAAGAATAAGTTCTGTGGAATATTACCTATGCTATAGAACAGGTACAAAACATTTGATATTCATATTTTTCTAATAATTTTTTAAAAGGCAGGCTTAGTTCTACTGTGTTTTCCTGCCTCCCACTAAGAAGTGTGTCCTTCAAATCTTATTTATGAGTACATTTTTGAAAGCCAAGAAAGAGAAAGTAATCTTCAGCATGACTTCCAGGGTCTTCTACGACTCTCTGGCAACATATCACACGGACTTTATTTCCAGGAGGTCTTTCTAAGTATAAACAACAGATTTTGAAACATTTTCCCCAGCGCACCTCAAAGAGTATGTAAGTTGAGATGGCAGAATCCCCTCCAGCTCCCCTCAGCACCTCTGTTTCTGGGTATTATATTTTCTACCTACTTATACCATCACCTGCAAAGACCAACCCAGATTCATCAGCAATTCGGTGGTCAGAATAGCTGGAAAGCACTGACCTATGCAAATCAGAGCCTTAGGGTAGCTGAAAATTCATCACCTAGATAGTTCTGCTCGTTAAAAAAAAAAAAACAAACCAAAAAAACCAAACCACCCCAAAACCTAAACCACCCCCCTTAATCATAGAAATTAAGGACCAGGTATCAGAAAGCATATAAGGAAAAAAGCAACCAGTGTAATATATTTAAAAAAAAAATACAGAAAGAGGCATTAGAGACAAATGAGAAGTAAAAAAGAACAAATATAGTATATTTTTACGTGTCTGCATGCCACTAACTACAGCAGATAGAGTTATTCAACGCACGGCTGTCTCCATCTCGTCTCCCTATTTTTAATTCTTGCTTGTCACATCAGAAATTGAAATTTATTTGGAACAATGAAAAAATGTGGACCCGATAACAATCATCAGGCTCAAAATAGCTCTCCTACCGTGTTTTGCAGTAGATGCTGCCCCTTATTTCATAGATGAGAAAAGAGAAGTACAGCACGGTAAACTGCAGGATCACTTAATTAGTGGAAATAATAGGAAAAGAACTTTTTTTCATTCGGTTGGCCATGCTCCATTTTACATGGCTTACCCCACACAGTGAAACAACAGTCAATTAAATTTAAGGATATTGTGGTAAAATGCAGAAATAATTCCAAACAAACAGAAATATGCTTTTAGGCCCAAAGCACGTGAAGTGAGTGAATGCATTTTAGATTTCCTGAGACTCCCCCATGCATTTAAAGCACAAAGATGGGAACAGATATAAATGGGGATGGCAAGTAAACGGCAGTTTGCATTCTGCATAGGAATATCAAAACTTTAGAAATATGCTATGTTAAAAAGTTAAAGAATGAAAAACATCCAACCGCAGAGCACAGGTTGGACAAGTACTCTACTGCATAGCCGGGCGGGTCTGAATTTTCATTTGTATTATGTTCTGTGATATCTACCACATCAGTATTCCACATTTCTCTAGAGCGCCTAGTGATCTATGACTCTGCACTTTGAGAAAAAAAAAACAAAACCAAAACAACAAGCAAAACAACCAAAACTGCTTCACTAAATAATATATCCATTGTCATCTGTAAATGATGTGCTTGGAGATAAGCTGGGTTTTTTCAGTATCTTCCTAATAGAAATTTAGGCGTGCTGGCTCGTTGGGGTTGGCGATCTCAGATCAGCATGTGTGACACAGGACACTAGATATACTGTAAATATCTGGGCACAGTGTTATTGCTTGAGGATGAAGGGTCACCTTGACCAAGTTTAATTGCTTTTGCCACTTGCGTAACCACTTTACTGCCTTTCAACAGAATTTTTATGCAAGTCAGTAGCATTGTTTTGTAGATTACTTCAAATAAAAGCTAGCTGCTGCGCTTCTGCTATATTTGGCTATAAATCCATATAGAAACCATTCTGTGCAGGGCTACTGAGGCTATCTTAATCATAAAATCATGCATTTGAGATGTTGGATTTTCACTGTTTTCTCCCACCTGATTTGCAGTGGGAGTTAGACGTTAAACTTTTCTTTCATCTCCGCAGTTCTCTAAGCCAGTGCTCTGTCACGATGTGACAGAAACATGAAGATGAACCATGGAATTACCAAATCTTTTTTTTTTTTTCCTCCAAATGTCTCATAATTTGGAACTACAGCTATGCTCAACTTTGTGATAGTCCAAAGCACGATATCACATTCACAACTGGAACTGGAGAGGAAGGCAGTTGGTTCCCTCAAGGTTAACATTTGCGCACCTGAGCTAAAGTTCTAACCCAAGTACTGAGCTCTGGCGTTTGTAATTTATTGGATAGCAGAGGATGCCAACGTGTAAGTAATTAATTTGTAACGTACTCTATAGTCATTGTGTCATCCTGCGTGCCTTTGGTATTCACTCGATAGTAAAGCAATTTAGACCGAATAAACAACGGCAAACAATTGGCTAGATTCTGCAAAAACTGATGAGTGTGACATGCTACTGAGGATACTAAATATCACCTTTCAAACCTTCAAAGGGAAACAACAGCAGCTATAAAGTCATCTTAAGTACAGATAAATCAAAAGTTGCATCTTCTGTACCCACACCTTCAGCAGATCAGCGTCAGAAATGTAACTGGTTTTCCCCTCTCTTCCCAGCAAGACCTTCAACTTGACAGTTGAAAGAATCATGTGTTATTCTGACTTGGATCCTTAATATTAATAAATACCCAGTCACCTAACCAGAAGACTATTGATATGAATCAGCATAGATATTGCTGCAAGTCAGACGAGAAGCTGGACTGTGTTTCTGCAAGATGTGCTATCAAGAAAGGACTACGTTCAAGGGCTGTGCAGTTCTAATGCATCTTCAGAATGAGGCTAAAATCAGAAAATTATCCAAACCCAAAATGTAAGACCCAATTTACATTCTAAATTGGGTAGCTATTCTAAAACAATTGGAAATCTCACTGAATTTTTAAAATAAAGGAATAAAATGTTAAAAAGGTAAAACTTCCATGTGGATTAAACACACCTGTAGTTTTGATTGCGTGTAAGATGCTTCCAAATGCTGAGGCTATTGTTGGTTTTAGTATAAATAATGCGAGGAATCCCTTACGTTCAAAGGGCTGTGGAGTACACGGAAAAGAAACATTGCAAACGTAACGAGCACAACGTCAAAGTGTGGACTTCTAAAAACATGTAATAGTTATACATACGCTTCCTCCATGGGAAAACTTGTGAGTGACGAGTAGCATTCTCAAAGTTCAGGAATAGATATGGTGGATTTTGGTTAAGCTTTTAGTAGGGAGAGCATTTACAGATGTATACGGATGTGGGGCAAAAGCATGAGAATCCTTCATTGTGAAACCAGATTTAATCCAAAAGGTATTTCTTAGCTCTTCGTCCTGGTGCCATACGCCCTAAGGCAGAAAATACAGAGGGGCACCGGTGAAAGAAAAAGGATCGGAAAGGCACGCGATGCACACCTAAGGGTCCACTTCAGTGCTTCCCCATGAATATGCTGTCCATATTTGACAGAATAAAACCGCTAAATGTAAGAAAGGACTAGGCGCAATTTTTATTTTCCCACCCTTGTTTCCTTCGGTCCTTGGCCCTCCCTGAGAAGCACTGAATGGTGGGAGGGAGGACACAACTGGCAGCACAAAGCACAAGGAGAGAACAGCTCTTCTCTCTCTACGGACAATACGCCCACGCTGCATCGGTGACAATTCAGGCCAAGTTGTCAGCTAGTGCACGTGCACCGCCTGACGACCACAAAGGATTTACTGCTGACCCTATTCACATTTCTTCAGTGATGAGGTATTCCATAGCCCCATGTCGATCATTCCATACGCAAAATAGTTTACCCAACTAATAAACCCAAGCTTTTGTATCGGCTTTCTTCTGAATTATGCACAGTCCTTAGCTACCTGAATTCAGTGGAATCCTTAAAGCTAAAAGATATCTCTCCCAGTGTTAAATTATCAAGATTATGTCTCTTCTTTCCACACTTCTACATGGGCTTTTTTTTTTTTTTTTTTAAATTAATTCCCCGAATCACTCATCCCTTCATCATTCAACAGAGGCTTTTCACAGTAAACCAAGATTAAAGCAAAGTTTAGATTTGGAGATGGGCCAGATGATATACAATGGGTTCACCTGTTTATATTTATCACTTTTTTTATTGTGGCTAGACTATCCACTAAATATGAATGTAGATTTTCTTCAGGTAACTGAATAATTTGAGCACTTGCCTGTATGAGCAATCACAATCCCATTTGCAAATACATTTTGTCACTCTTCTGTATTGGATTCAATGAGCAGCTAATGGAATTCTGACCCAGAGATGAGGCATCTCTAATGTTCATTGATTAAAACAGTTTCACAATATGAGTCTTAGTAACAATGACTGAATAAATTTTCCTCTTATAAACCTTTTCTCCCAGATAAGCTATGACCAAAAACTCATTACAAGTTTATCGTTGGCAGTGGGACAGATTTTCTTCACACTGTGCATGAATCACTGATGTTTTACTGTATAGACACATAAGAAGCCATTGTATACAAGTACAGAAGAATGAATTGTGAACTTTCAGTGGTTATTGAAAGGCGGACTATTTGAGCAGAAAAGAGAAAATAATATAACAATCACTATAGATAAATGCATATTCCAATAAACTTGTCTCTGTATAAACATGCATATAACCGTTGGTACTTTCATTCAAATTGTACTGGACTGGTGACAAATCAGGGTAACTCAATGAATTTAAAAACAAAAAAACAAACAAACAACTTTACTTTGGACTGTGCCAACCTCATGAGGTTCAACAAGGCCAAGTGCAAGGTCCTGCACGTAGGTCGGGGCAATCCCAAGCACAAATACAGGCTGGGCAGAGAATGGATTGAGAGCAGCCCTGAGGAGAAGGACTTAGGGGTGTTGGCTGATGAGAAGCTCAACATGAGCCAGCGATGTGAGCTCACAGCCCAGAAGGACAACCACATCCTGGGCTGCAAGAAGGACACAGACCTGCTGGAATGGGTCCAGAGGAGGCCACGAAGATGATCAGAGGGCTGGAGCCCCTCTGCTGAGAGGAGAGGCTGAGAGAGCTGGGGTTGTTCAGCCTGGAGAAGAGAAGGCTCCGGGGAGACCTTATAGCAGTGTTCCAGTATCTGAAGGACACCTACAAGAAAGCTGGAGAGAACTTTTTGCTGCAAGGGCATGTAGTGATAGGATGAGGGGGAATGGCTTCAAACTGGAAGAGGGCAGATTTAGATTACATGTCAGGAAGAATTTTTTCACTCCGAGGGTGGTGAGGCCCTGGCCCAGGTTGCCCAGAGAAGCTGTGGCTGCCCCATCCCTGGAGGTGTTCAAAGTCAGGCTGGATGGGGCTTGGAGCAACCTGAGCTGGTGGCAGGTGTACCTGCTCATGGCAGGGATTGGAACTACATGATCTTTAAGGTCCCTTCCAACCTAAACCATTTTATGATTCTATGACCAAGAATATGAGCTTGCAAATCAAAAAGACAGAACGAGCATCCTGTTCAAAGCCAGAAAAATTTCAGTGAAACCTGGTGGTTGAAATTTCAGTTACAGATGTTCCTTCATGGTAGAAGAATTTGTGAAAAGAAATTGCGGCAGTAGTTCTATATTTTCAAGATTAAACAGAGAAGAAAAATGACAAATTCTTACGGACTTCATATCAGAGGCTATACTATAGGAGAGATTATAAATAAAAACTTCAAATAATTAAACAAGCCCATACTTCATGCACTTAAAGGAACACAGTAAAATGGAGTAAAGGAACTAAAGGTATAGGCAAAAATTTTTTTAAGTACTCCACCGAGGTTTAGAGATGGGGATGGGTTAGAGGTTGTACATGTGTTTTGCAGCTGTATTTTTAGTTGACTTCTTTAAAACAGAAGCACTAACAACTATGCTGATAATACCGGGGGCGGGGGAAGTGACGGCAAATATAAAGTGGGAAATAGAGGAAAAAGATATACTGTTGTTTTTTGCATTATAACTCCCAGGTCTGCTTGATACATGTGCGCTTCTATCAAAACATGTGCATTTTAGAAATGCACCGAGTTTTTTATTGCACTGTTTAATTAAAATATAAGGAAGTTTCCTATCTAAAAGAATTAATGCCTTTACTGCCTGTAAGCTATTAGTTGTACTTACAAGCATAGTTTATCATCAGCTCCTGACACGCGTGGCCATATGTCCCTCGCAGCTCTGCTGATATCAGAACCATTCACCTCCATTCCTGCTGAGAGCTTTTCTAACCAAGTGACTGACTACCGGAAAAAAACCTCAAATAGTCCTTACAAATATATATATATATATATATATATATATATATATATATATATATGCTGAAAGGCAGCAAAGGCTGCCGAATCTGCCCACAAAGCAAGAAGAATCGGAGAATACTGAGTGGCGTGTCACTGGGGCTAGACAGGGCTCGCTTTAAACCGGCGAGGCCGTTAATTTTTGCTTTTTCAGCTGTTTCTGCTGTCTTTTCTACCAGCTGGGGCTGGACTGCTCTGGATGCTCAGGACGGCTGTGTTAAAGACAACTGGGGTTATACTTTGTACTTTATTACTGTAATGGGAACGTACATTTATGAATAGAAAAATAAGAATTGGAAAAATAAAATAAATAAAAAAAAAACCAGGACCGCAATTAGAAGACCTTACGTTTTGACTTAAAAAGTTTCGAAGCTTTCCATAATTCTTGATCCTATAGCAAATCATTTGGAATAATGAAAGGTAGTCTAACCCCAAATTTCATCAAGATAGCGGAAATCATCATAGTAAAGAAAAGGCAGAATTTACATGGGAAGAGGCAGCTGTTGAGCACGCTGTTTACTAATGCATGAATTTGTTTCCACATCAATCCTTTAATCACAGTTTTCTTAGTAACTTCTGACTTAGTAGTACGCCATGTGCTCATCTATGTCTTTTTTCTTCATCATTTTGGGCTGTTGCCTGAATTACACGGCAGTATGCAATTTGTCAGGGCTGCACTGGAGTCAGCTGTGATGTATCGGCTTGACAGGGAAAGACATTTTCACGCGGGTTCTTAAAAGTACAAAATGCATCATGCCACGCATTTCGAAAGGGCTTAACTCACGTTAGTCCAATTTTAATGATCAATATTAATGGGCCGGACAGCAAAGCCCGAGAGCCTCAGGTGGCATTTTCCTGAGAGCAGGAGAATGTTTCTAGGGGCACTCAGCAACGATGATACAACGTGTCAGATGCTAAATTACTGAGTAATGAAATTTACCGTCCTGGTCTAGATTTTGTCTGTTCAGCTCTTTTATCTAATATCTAAAAACCAAAATATGCTTAAGGGTAATAGAGAATAAGGGGTGGTTATAATTCAGCCTCACTGAACGATGGACTGCAGAGGGAGAAGGAGAGTTACCCAGGTTTCTGTCTTCTAAGGAATATCCATGTAGGAACAGGCAAAATCTGGATTTGAGTTTTACACTGGATCACAACAGGCAAGATAGGAAAGAAGGTCTGAGTTATGTGTTTATAACTCCTTTTTGCTGATTTTCTGGTGCCGAGGACACGGATAAAAGCATTATTAAAGAGTTTTTATGCAAGTGGTAAACTGGTAGAAAAAAATTTTCAAGGTATCCATCCAAATTTTTATAGAAAACCTTTGTGGGAAATATTATGCCAGGCGAGACTAGATGCCCACAAAGGTTTCTTTTGTCCTTACTACGTATCACGATATAATAAATTCATAGTGTGAACCAAGTTTCACCGGTGCCAAAACATTACCCCCACATGGCATCAGAGACGGGGGGTAAACAGCAGAAGTCTATTTTTTTTGAGTGGTCTTGTTACTCGTGAACACTCACATCTAATGCCCAGAATGCAATTAGCTCACTTGATACAGATCATGTGACTTCAAATTTCTTCTAACAAGTATTTGTTTAGCAGTAGTTCTAGATGTCTATTGTAAACGTATCTTGTAGCCAAAACAACAAGAGAAGGAAATAGAATTAATTAGGTTTGAAAAACAGGAGAAGGTTCTGTTGCATCATCATAGGTATAAGTATTATTAGAGAAAAAACTTGTTAATATATTTATACATGTCAATTACCTATATACTACATTATATCTAAACCCATAATTTCCCATTCCCTTAATAACTGCTAAATTTTACCATCAGTTTTCTTATAGATTGGGCACATTGGAATACCTAATATTTTGTAGTATGCAAAGTGCAAGGATGGCCAGAGAGATGGCTATAACCTCAAGGGTACAACTACGTGCATAAGTACACCTTCTACTTCATGTATAAACACACCTTGTATTTATCTTCATTTTCCCATTATTTCTAGCGTTTAAAAACAGGCTATCCTTTACTGCAGAGGAGAAAACATCCAAACTTTCTTTTATAAAACTATTAAGATACTTAAGCATCTTAAGGTAGAGGTTTTTTTGATGTTATAATCCTTAAGAAACTGAAACAACCGAATAAACACATTCGTTCAATAACAGTCTTGATTTTCTACAGCCATCACAAAGGAAAAAGCAATTAGCTGCGGGATAATGAACATTGTATAACACTTCTTACGCTTCCGAGCAGCAATAATACACAGCGCCAGAAAATGCTTTATAGGCAATTACAGCCTTCCCAGATGAACAAAAGCAGCTACCGAAGTTACAGTCACAGACACGAACATCTGTATTTTCAGACAAAACCAAAGCCAAACACTCTCAACGCGGGAAGAGTTACGCACCCCCGGAGGACTGACTCGCTGAAGCTGGAACTCTTCTGAACCACGAGTTGAGCGTCAAAAACGAGGTCCCTTGGAAAAATGCTTTTCCTTTTGAGACTTCGATTTTTTTTTTTTTTTTGCCCAATCATGCCTTAAAAGTGGCTTTCTTATTGATTTAAGAACAGACAGGAATCCTGGCAGAGGAAGCTTTTCCAAAATAAAGTCTGTTGGCTTACAATTGCCTGTTTCTTTAAGTCTGTTCTAATAAAAGCGGTTGTTTTTATAAAAAAAATACCTGACAATCTAATTACCATCATGACCACAGTTCCATCAACAGAGATGAGGACTATTATTTTCCAAAAGATATGAGAACACAGGATTCCATAAATAATCTGTAAACTACCTCAAAATATTGAGTAATAAAAAAGATTCGATAGTCATTTATTACATAACTCAATTTTTGCACCGCTTCAAACATTGAATTTAAGCACCATCCATTTAACTTCTAAGGTTTTGAACAAATATAGGCTTGATACTGATTTTTTTTTGTGTTTTAATTGAATGTCTGCTCTTCCATTATATGACAGCTCATTCCTTCAGATTATATTACTTTCTTCTTGACAATAAAATAAATAACATTTTAGATTTATGCAATAATAAATGTAGAATAAGGAAGAGCTTAACAATTTTGGAAGATGAGGAGACTTCAGATGGAAGCCAGTAGGTGATTTCTTAAATTGCTCAAGACTAAATTGAACTTGAACGCTGTGGGTTTACCACCAGTCCATTCTGCGTTTCTTCTGCTTTACAACTCAATGCAATGCTTTTCATCAAATTGCTAGAAAACTCCTATTAACGGCCAAAATGCTCAGAGTCAATCGATATTTTCTTTGTGAATTTTTTCCAAGCCCTGTCTTTGCTCAAAACAACGAAAAAGATCGCTTAACTCTCTCTAATGTTTCCCACTTGGCTCCATACACACATATCACGTGAGACTCTGTAAGGGCAGATTAACAATACGTATTGGGTACACGATACCTGCATTAATAATTTTGAAATAAATCTTTACTATATCGTTGGGTAGCAAAATTCCCTTGGGGGTACTTTCACAATTACATTCAAGTTTGTAAGCCACTTCAAATGATTAATTCGATCCTCTGCACCTTTTGTGTCTCCTTTTACACGTAACACTGGTAGAAGAAAAGTATTAATACTAACAAATCTTAAAATAGGTTTACTAATGTGCAACTGCAAAGGCACATACATTCAGTTTCATTTTCATTGCTCACATGGGCGTATTTTTTGATGAAACGTGACAAACGTCAGCTAGGAAAGTCACAAGATAAAACAATGTGTTACTATTTTTCTGTTAAACGCAACGTTAACTAAAATTAGAAATACTGCGCATTTCCCCAGTCACCTCCACTGTCACGGGGTGGGGGGTGGGGGGGTGGGGGAAGAGAAACACTGACGAAACCATTGTGTGATGAGGTATGAGTAGGTGAGGAAAGATATCTCTAAAATAATAACATCTGAAAAGTAATTATGGGGATCTTCTCTTTTTCGTTTTTGACGGAGAAAAAGACGAGTCAGCTTGTCCGGAAAGCTGCTGAATGTCACAGCAAGCCTGAGGCTGCTCCAGCGCGGGGACCGGGGTTTAGACTGAAGCAGAATTTCAGAAGATGGATGTGAACTGCCCGTGCTAATCCCCAGGTCCACACGAGACCATTAGCCATACCTAATAAACCGTTATTCTGATGTTATTTAAAACATTCCTTAAGAAATTTAAATTTGATATACTTATGTCCCTTTCCAGCCATCGTCAAGCGTTAACCCACAGTAATTTTGAGACAGATTATATAATAGATTGTGGGAGACTTTATAGAGACATCCGACAGGTAAAGTCATTAATTAAAAAAGAGGATATTCGGAGTAACACTTTGGAGTATTCTACGTACACAAACTGACCTCTAGTTACCAGCCACAAAAAGTGCAGTAATAAATGGTTACCAGTTACCTCTTCAGCCCGTTAGCTCATTGCTAATTTCAGAGTTGAACTCTGGGGTAATGGGCCAGTCCAGCTACTTATAGTCTCTAACAAGGAGGAGTGAGGTCAACTAGTTAATGAAGTGAAGATAATTATAAAGAACGCGTCACTAAAACTTGAAGGAGAATGATATTGGTTTTGGGTTATGGATTAAATAAGAGATGCCAGGTGCTTTTTTTCCAATTTCCCTTGATTGTAGTCAGTTGAAAAAAAAAAAAAAAAAAAAACTCTAGAACTAATTTACTATCAAGATAATGTGCTAATAATGAAGACTTCTTTAAAGTAAGTAATAAAAGCAAAGAGCTTCAGCTTTCAATTTAACGATCTCTGGTGTTAAACGGTTTCCAGCATGTAATAAAATTTTATTAAAAATTAGTCACTGAAGAAAAAGGGCTGTAGAAAAAGTCCTGTGGAAGATTTCTGAGGCAACAGCAAAAAATACTCAATCTGAAGCAAATTCTGAAAATAAACGATATGAGGAAGAGTTGGCAAACTCTTATGAATCATCGCTAAAAATAATACAAGACTATGGTTGGCATCTGGTTGATCATAATGAGAATAAAAGTCTGTAAGACCAAAGAGAGCTATAAAAAGCAGAACAGGAGAGACTTACATGAAGAAACAGGTCATGCTAGTCATGCTTCTGCAATTAAATTACCTTTTATCTTTTTAAAAACAAATTTCTTACTACATTAGCCTTACAGATACCGATAGCACCCGAGATGTCTATGGCGAATACTTTAGAAGGAGACACGTATTTGTAACTTTCTTTGAAATTAAATTCTAAAACAATGGAGAGTGTCATTTTTCAGTGCTGCTTCATTCTCATAATGTTTGTGCATTAGGAAAGGGTTATATGATTGTATGTCATTACCGCGTATTGCAAAATGTGGCTGACTCTGCACTTCGTAATTGCCTGTGCCTTTTTTTAATTACGGTTTTCCGATCCCTGGGCTGAATGCAATGATCTACAGGTCACTGGAACTGCAGGTGTCAGTGAGAGCTCATTAACTCTGGCAGAAGCGAAGTTTGAGGCAACAACAGTAGAAAAGCACCGCGGTACCACAGAGGCCGACTTCCTAAGGCTTTACCGGAGCACCAGTCTATTCGCTGCCCCCGATGCTCTTACTGTTCCCTTAGAGCTGACCACAGATATTATATTTTGTGCCCTGAGGCTCAACCTCCCTTTCCTCTGATAAATGTTATGAGGATACCCGCGACTTTTTTCTTTTCCCCCCTCAATTGCGAGCGCACAATTAATTTCCACATAAATCCAGGCGTGCAATGCTACGCCTGTGTTGGTTTGTATTATACCCTAATGTTCAACGAGGCGAAAAGTTTTGCTCGTTGTTTCAGGTCCAACCTCATATTTTCTGACCTCTTTGAAACAGATCCTTTAACAAAGCTGCCTCAGACAATACTGGACCCATTGTTCTCTCAGATCTGGATGCTCGTTTTATAAGGAAATAAACAGCCTAATGAGGAGATTTATTATTTTTAAGTTTAAGGAAGGACAGGTGTCAGAAGGGAATATTCCGCTAGGCAGAATGAGACAATGATGCCGAAAAGGAGTAATTTAGGAGAAATGGTGAGGAGTATGTAGCACCAAAGAACAGCAGAATGAAAGGAAGCAGGGAAATAGAGGAAAAAAAACTGAGCAGTACAGCTTTTCTCTGCCCTCCTGGTCTGAAATACCAGACAGATACAGAGGATGATTCGGGCAACGACGAGGAAACATGCAGCAAAAAAAAATCAATGGAAAATTGGAAAAGAACAGTCACAAATATTTTACATTTTAAAGCTTTGGTTTTCTAAATCCTCAGATAGAGACCATGTTACCAAAAAGTGGGTACATATTGTGAATTTCAGATATACAATTCATTTGACTAATATCTTTTTTTTAATTCGGACTACCATCTTTTATTTTTCAGAAGTCCATTTGCCCATCTTTCTGCCTCTGGAATGGGGTTATTACACACAAGATTTGGGGTGCCTGCTGACAAAAAAACCATAATGTCAGTTTGAAATGTAATGCCTAAAGAGAAATATCTTCCACGTTACCTCTGTTATACAGAGGTCACCCTGAGTAAAAATAATCAGAAACATTAGGAAAACCTTCAGTGTCTTAATCTTTCCTATAAGAACAGAAATAGGTCCATAATTATATCTGTTGTTTTATAGGTTCTTGAGCAAAGAATGTTCAATTGCTTTGTTTAAAGGGTCAGAACCTTCATTTATATTGGAATATTATGATTAATTCTATGAACGGTAATAGCTCTGATTTTGGAAAACAGAAATTATTTCCTGAAGTAATTTGTTCTGATTTAAGCTTCTTTCTTGACCTAAAAACGGAGAGAGCTGAGATGATATATTGCTACATTCACCTGGTTAATTTTTCATGAATCTGAAGTTATTCTGTTAGTTTTCCAGGATCTACAAAAACACTCTTAGAGGACAATTTAAAAAAAACTCTGTTCAGTCTTCATAAACATGGATTGGGTCCCACCTGCACTTTCCAAACATTTCTTCATTCCTTCAAAAGGTATATGTATATTTTGAAGAAATATACACATATAACTGAAATGTTTTTCAATTTCCTAGCCAATACTATAATTATAATATCCTACAGTACTATCAGTAATATGATAATAACTGTATAATTATTTATGCTAAATATTAGTTAACTATTGTATCATTATTTTGCCTAAATATTTATATCAGTCATTTCTGCTTTTGTAGAATGAACTGGATAAGGTCTAAAGCCTAAGAAATATTCTGGCTTCCGAAGATAAATCATAGATCCTTTTTAAATAGGTTATTAAAAAAAACTTCAAAACCCCCGGTTAAATTAGCGAAGCTAAGACTCTTGACACTACAATCGTCTTATTTTTTCCGCAGCCTTGCTCTGTGCCTGTACTAGATGCTCAGTAACTATGCACTCAGAAAAACCGTGAGCTTAAATTTCACCTAAATACGTCATTTTTGCACCAACAGAGAAAACTCAGCCTCCCGCTTTCCTATACGGCCATTTCAAAAAGCTTTTCAGAGTTTACCTTGTTCCTGACCAGCTTTCCATGCTTGTACCTTCTTTAAACAGTCTCACAAGCTCTCAACAAGAAGGCTTTCTCAGGTTTAATAAAGATATAAAGTTCCTCAAGTTCACTTTGACGGGCAGCGAATGAAGTACTTAATCCCAGAGAGAAGGAGGATGGCCCACAGCACTTCAACTTCTCTGAATTGTTACACTCATCAATGTACGTTGGAGTCCACAATAGTCACAATATGTGAGGCAGAAGCAACAGCTCCTCGTAGAAGTTTGGACCACAAAAGCAGATGCATTTTCTTCTGAGATCTTTACATCTTTTAAAAATGGAGCGGCAGTTCCCCTTTCAGTCTGTACTACGCATTTCTACAGAAGGATAGTTCTCATTCCTATTCAGCCCCTATTTCCTCCGTCAAGAGGAGGACACCGAAGTGGCACTCATAGGCGGTCTTTCCACCTCCACTGTGAACGGTATGGGAGGGGGTGTCAGTCCGCGCCGTTTGAAATTCCTGCGCATTTCCACTCTTAAAATAGTGCAGTTCACAAAATACACAAAAACCACAGGGCATTTATAATGAAGGAATTCATTTGGGGAATACACAAAACAACGTTTTTGCATTAGGCAAAAAAAAATGTAGAGCAAATTAGTCTCTATTATTCCGGTATCTGTGTCACTGTATTCCCCATCATTTGTGCGTTCGACCTCGCTACTGGAAATAGACTTTTCTTCTGATTTTGATTTGCCGTTAATTTTCCACAGTGTTACTAAAGCTCCTTTTATTGCATTCAGAGCGCGGGTATATTTACTCTGTAGAGCCAAATGTATTTGAATGACGGCATCTATTATTTATTTTTTTTTTTTAAGATAGAATGTTAACCTATTTTAGAAAGAGGAATTAAAGCGAATGGAGTAAGAACGCGCTCCTTCTACTTGCTCGGTATAAATTCACAGAGTTGTTTGTTATGCCGAGATAGAGCAAGTGCAGAAAATGCCTGGATAGGAAGCCGGTGCTCCGATTCACGGCTTCTACCGCCCCCCATTTCCCACAGCAGGTAGCCCAGTCAATGTTACAGTTTCCATCCGTTAACAACACTCTCTAAGTACCCAGGTCCGCGGGCACTCCTCTGCAGATGAAAAAGGAAAGCGGACTTTCAGTCCACCTCCTTTTTCTTCATTTTTCTCTTTCCTCATCGCCTCTGTAAGGGGCACGAGGCAAGGAAATTGCTACAGCCAGAGCCAGACCCGACAACTCTCAACTAGTTGGGAAGCATTTTCCACTGGCGGAACACAGAAAGGCAATTGCTGCGACATCGCAGTGCCAAAGAAACTATATAGTAAAAATAACTGCCAATAATCCAGAAAGTTCAAGACCTCATAGTTCAGGATTAATGATCGGCCTTCTGGTTATGCCTGGGTTTGGTTGTGAGTGTCATGGAACCTCTATGCACAGAGCCCGAAATCCCTTCGTAATGGTTGATGCTTTCAAGCACCAGTATCGGTGTTTACAGCAGGTACGCGGCAGGGAAAATGGGTTTGGTCTGAAATATTAGCGCCAATTCAAATTGTAAATTCTGTACTTTATGTTCTTGTGCATTGTAAATGTCACAAAACGCACAGACTGATACTGCTTTTGGTCACTTCAAGGGAACTTTTTCCATTATTTGAATATAAGAATTCCCCATTACTACCCGCTCTTCCAAATTACTGAGCTATCCAGAACAACAGCTTTTTCTGCACCTATTCAGGCACGTCTGTGCACTGATTTTTTTAAACCTGATTTACTCTTCTTCATATCACATTTTCTAGAAAGACCAAAATACCTCACCAGGAAACCAATTTTTAAAATGGACCTTCCCAAGAAATTTGGCAATTGGCTTTCCCAATTATCCTTTCTACACCATGTTCTTGTGTTGAATATCATCTCTAACACCCGCTCGTGTATTATGGTTACCAATTATGAACACAAACATACAAACTAATTATTTCCAACCTTTTTTTTTTAAGCAGGAAGCACCCCAATCCCGGGGATGATTGTCCCCGAGTGATACATGTACCGTGCACCACATGACGTACCCTTCAAGGGATTTAAAACATGTTTGACGTTTGTGGAAAGCAATTTTTAGGCTGGATGAGAATACCTTTGAAATAAGATATTTACCAGACAAATCAGCGTTTCTTTTCTGAAGGTGAGACTGCTGCTTATCAGACATGACAAGATGCACAAGTGCTGCTCATTTTTACGTACGAAAACATATTTAAGTAATCACACACATTTATATTCACCTAAAAAATACTAGCCTGCTATCTCAAAATGTTTATGCAAATTTAATAAAAAAAAAAAGAAAGCTACACATCGGTAGTTGGAGTTAGTTGGTTCGTAAGAGGAAGAAAAAGCCAAGGAAAAGATACATAAGAATGGATGTCATAAAAAAAAAGCCTTCTAAAATACAGCTCAAGCACAAAGGGTATAATTCTGGACTGGGTACGATTCTTTGACAACCTATTTCACAGTAGCAGATTTCAGTGATTTAATAATCACAGATAATGCACAGATTTATAATAACGAGGTGTCAATGTGTGGAAGAAGAGGATTGCAGACCATTATTTTCTCAGACATTTTCATGGCATGTGCCAAGTGCAGAGAAATGTGAGCAATGTCTTTTCAAGAGGCAGCGTAATTTATTCACGCACTTTTGGATACAGAAGACTGAATGCCGGTTCTCAAAAGGCCGGAGCGCAGAAATCCTGACGCATTTTACAAACAGGAACATTAAACACAAAATCTATGACCGTGGAAAAAACAAGGAAGAGCATTCGGTGTTTCATGAAAAAAAAAAAACCATGAAAAATCTAATTCTGATCTCTACACTGTATTCCCATTTCTTTCGTTGCACCGCAGCGATACCTTCAAAACCAAAGAGACCTCAAATGCTTCAAAGGCTCTGACCCTACGCCAATCTTAACCACAGGCAGCGTGGCTTGGTGGGCCTTATCCTTCAGGACACCTACGCTTTCATGATAGCGGCACAAACACTTCCAACCCGAAGAGAAGGACAATAAGAACAAGATAGACAATCCTACAGCCACAGTAATTAGGAGGAACGTCCTCCTGAGAGCCCAGAGTGAAGCTCAGACTGCACGACCTACAAAAGAAGAGTCCACTCTCCTGCAGAACATAGAACCAGCGATCTTAATCTAAATGAGCATCAATATCACCATGTGCTGCTATTAATTAACACGGTGCTTTGTTTCCAGGGGTAGTAATTTTTGGGAAAGAAGGTTTCTTCCTACAAAACAGTTATTAAGGAACTGACAATCATTATTGTAAGAGTGGCAATGTGAGACCCAGTTTTATAATTATATTCTGCTTTCTGAAATTATATTTCAATTTTAATTGCACACAAACCACGACATACATTACTAATTTTTGGCTTCAGCCTCTGTACTAATGGTGAATATCAACAGCTGCTGCATAAAAATGACAAATTGGCTATGAGTTAGCGATTCCTATTTATATTTCAGGAAAGAGTTTTGGAATTTAAGGAGGACATTACCGTGTCCTTCAGCCATTCTTCTGCAAATCTCCCTCTTTTATTGAAATCACAGATTTCTTCTAGATCTATTGAACTGGTGAATACATGAGCAAAATGCAACCCCGAAGATGAAAAGTATCAGGACAGTTGTTAATCACTTTAAATCTTGACTATATTAAAATGCTTTGATCTCTTGAATGAAAACACTTTTCCTCAATTTTTTTTCTCATGCTTTCCCCTAAACGGCCCTTCCCATCTTGCATGGTTGGAATATTCCTTGTGGCCTATTATCAATTCCATAGATCCCTTTTGGCAAATTTGATTTGGGTGTCCCAGACTATTTTATGTTTTTATATCAGTCCTTTTCACTAAAAAAAAAACACAACAAGGAAAAAGTGTCTTACTGTTTAGTGTTATATTACCACAAACTCACTATCAGTGCCTGACAGGTAAATAATCCTATGAATGAGCATCTTCACTTATTTTAAATGCAAATCCATCTTCCTTGTAGATTTAGTATGCAGACATGGTCCATTTAGCAAATGATAGATAGAATTTTCTTCCTCAGCAAAAAAAAAGAAGCTGCTTCCCAACTTTAAAAAAAGTTTATTGACATCAGAAACAAGCTTAGAATTATCCTCAGAATTCATCATAATCTTTCAATGAATTTCAAATCCTCCTTAGTTCCAGTTTGATGCTCTTACTGGAAGAAGTTTCAAAGATGTTTAAGAAAAAAACCAACAAACTAAAAACCAAGAGAGAAACCATACCTTGGTGCTTGTCACTTGAAATGCAACTTTCGAGCCCTTTGTAACTGGGGATGTCAGCTTCTCAGCTGGTTTTGAAGGGATTAGATTCGTAGCGGGAGGCTGATTGTGCAGAACGGAAGACAGGCAAAGCTGCACGGTCTCCTTCAGAGCTTTCAGCTGTGACTCCTGCGGAGAATAAGAAATCACCACTTCTCTAAGGTGTGTTATTAGGAACAGAATCGCTTGCTTTCTCTTTCTGCGTTTCTCAGGCGTTTAGGAGCAGCTGCTGCTTCTTCTTATTAACGGAAGAAATTAAGGCTGTTTAAAGCAGGTTTTTGCACATGATTAGGTTACTGCGCGTTACGCACCAAACTGCCTAGAAAGTCATTGCGCTCCTCCGTTTTCTCCATGCAGTTTTATCCACATCGATTATGGTAAATAACTAAGTGTAATTGTATCGGAAAAGAAACGAAAATACAATCTACCAGACTTTTACATATAATAGCTAGAGAGAAGTAAACCTTCACAAGTATTGCAAAGAGGCAGACCTTGCATGGAATTTTGTTTATAACGTTCAGAATAATTGGTATTTCTCCACAGATTATAAAGATTGATTTTAATCCAACAAAGACAACTTTCCTCACAAGCATATTATGCTGTTGTAGTGTATAGTAAATAAACCATAGGCCTTTTCATCTGTTAAGAATATGATTGTCTAGATCCATTACTGTCCATCAAGCCAAAATAAAACATTTAAGTGGCGAAATCCTCGCAACTCATGTTGGAAAACTGCTATTTTACTCACAGAAATACAGATAGATGTATTAATGAAAACAGCAGCCTATCGCCGAAATAAGCCGAGACAGTAAGAACACTGAGATAACTACGGCACTGAGGAAATCTCATTTTAAATCTTTGCTCCATCACGGCAAGTCACTTAAAGTCAAATGTTAAATATTGAGGTAACTTCCTTATGCTCATTTCAGGTCAGGTTGGGCACCATTTGGCCTTAGAACAAATCCTGCTCTTATTCTTTGTATGAAGGATATGCCTATAACTACATCAGCCCATTTTGACCTTCAAAGATTTTTTTGAAGATACGTAAATCAAGGATTGTGAGGTATGCTATGGCAAAAGTGAATGGAAAATATATGTATATGCAACATGTTACACACTACGTATTATATATGTGAAATATCGCACACACAACAGAAAAATATTTCACAGTTATATGAATAGCAAGCAATGGCATTCAGCATACAGCACCTTATTTTAGTTTATTTGCTGAACAAATGCCTTTTAGAAACAGAGAAATATTCCGTGTCTTATATCAGATACATTCCCTGGTTCCCGTTCAGGGGAAGTTTATCTCATAACTGGGAAAATCTGAGTGTTTCTTTAAAAATAAACAAAAAGAGTTAGTAGGGTATATTTCAGTGGTAGGATCAAAGACAACCACAAAAAGACTACTAATGCGCAGCACAATAAGGCAAATCAAAGAAATGGGAGATGGAATGGAGTTCGGTTTGTTTGCAAACAGACAAAATTGAATGCCTTTCCCTTAAGATGTGTGCAGTGAGGAGGAATGCTACATTATCATCAAAGAGGACAGCACTTTGTATGAATAACTGCTTATTAAAATGTATGAACCTCGAGTCAGACCGATATGTCTCTGACCTAACGGCAATGTAAAAGGGAAAGGGTTACCTTATCCATCTGACTCGGGGAACTTTTAATTTCTAATTGACATCATGAGATCTTAGCAGACTTCTTTTCATGTAATGTGTCTTTTCCCCTGCCTTTTCAAGCCGTGACTGCACAGAGAACATAAATCACCGTTTGACATAGTCAAAATAAGCTCAGACACCAAACCGGCAGAGGCGGCAGACTGTCTAATTTTGCTTGAAGATATGGACTCAGCCATTATAGCACTGTATGACCCGAGTGCTCCCTGCAAATCGCACCGGTCTCAAACAACACTCCTTCCCATCTGGAAATCCCTCTGGATAATTTCTCATCCTCTCCTCTGCTGCCCCTGCCATCCAGCGCTTGTTCTGCCTTGCCTACGCCCAACCGTTTTGCCATTCCAAAAGTTAGAGCGGAATATTTTGTTTTCATCCTGTGGGTAGCAAAATTCAATTCTGACTTCGCTGACAGGAGATCTATGAACGGGAGGCACGAGGATATAACTTAAGGAGACACTACCGGAACCAAGGACGTTGTTTGACAAAGTTCTCGATAACCTTGCGTAGATGTGGTTGTGGTCAAAACAGGCTCCTTGCCAGTTAAAATGCTGCCAACATATGACACACGTCTTCAGATTTCCCAGATCTGTTTATACTCTTGTCATGTGGTTGGATCCAATATAGGATAATTTGGGCTGCGGTAATGCAAAATTTGTCACTCTTCCAAGGGTCCATCACGGGAACTAGAAAAGTGCTGTGGCGTAAACAGACTTATGAGAGACACCAAGTCCACTGTCAGCACAAAACTGAAGAAAAACACAATTTAACGCCTATTTATAGGCACAGCCGGAGATTTGATCACTTCATTATTCATTTCAAATACAGCTCATGTTCCCAAAATGCACATTGCTTGATATATAGCTTCTAGTCCTTTAGCTGAAACTGTGTGTGCTAACAATGTCAAAACACTTAAGGCCAAGGCTTCGCCGAAGACAGGGAGGGACCATTGGCCATTTCTAACTCTTTTAAGTTCGTAGTTCATACAGAAAAGCTCTTAACCAGGGGAAAAAAGTACCTGCAACTTAAAGGGTCTTATCACTCTGCAGTTAGCACTAGTCAAAGACAGGTATTTCTAGTCTCGTAAAACTGTCTCACTGTTCTCACTGGTATGGACTTTGCCTTTTTCCGTCCTTTGCGCTGCCTTTTTAACTCCTGTTTGCCGTTTCCACTGCACTTTCGCAGCACGTAAGCGATGGCTCCATCCAAAGACTCTCTCAATGATAATTTGCGAGAAGATAACACCGGGCTTCCGGTAAACCTAGGGAACGCTAACTGAGCCCTGAATTAAAATTCTATAATATTTAATAGGAAAGAAACAGAGGGTCAGAGAAGTCGGTTGGGTGTGCTGCAAATCCCCTTTTAATTTGCAGACAGAATCCCTTAATAGCAATCTCATTAAAAGCTCCTGATGTCAAATGTTCTTTGCTTTCTCCTTCACAACTGCCTGCATTACAATGAATAACTGCTTTTAGAAGATATTTACGGCAAGCACTGCTCTCTTGCCATTGCCACAGATGGTATATTGGCACCAAAGAGAGACCGTGTCTGTGAGTGTTATACGAGCAAAGAAAAAACATGCTTAACTTTTAAATTAATACGTGGAGTGGTTCAGTTGAGTGTACTCACAAGAAACGCACGATATATCACCAGACAACAACATGGGTTTGGATAATGCTGTTGTGAGCAATGCTTAAATAAATGACATTTTGCAATGCTGGACGCAAATCCTCACTCAAGAGGATGATTTATTGACTGCAATATGGAAGATTAAAGAAAAATGCTTTTAGTGAGAGGGGTATACTTTTTTTTAACCGTCTAATGGAACCTGAAAATACTAGAAACCTAACAAAAAACGTAGTCTTTGATATTGTAGTGAAGTGTTTTCCTTCCTGATAAACTGCTTCCCTATTGCATGATATTTTCTTCCCAGCGACCCTAAATCTAGAAAAAAAGTTCCCCTGTTGCTGACAGGAGGGAACGTGTCCTGCTTTGTCCCTTTCCTGGGATTCCCCACTGCCTCCCTGTCCTGAGCGGGCACCTCTGCCCACACCAGTCCCACCCTAACAAGACACTGACCCGTTTCTATACCGTATCCTACTTTGAACTATGACTAAACCTCAGATAAAAATCATATGGGTTAGAGGCACTTTCTCGTTAGCGTGCCTTTTCACATAAAGGATTGCCGCATTTGGCTTTCTGTGGGTTTTTGAGATGCTTCTTTCTAATTGGATTGCCCTCTTCTTAACTAACTTTGCAGCTGCACTAAACTTCATGCATCATAATTAGTTCCGCTGACTTCAGTGGCATTACACCCAGGTACACGCAATTAAGTATGCATCTACATCTTTGTAAGACTTCCATTTGTTTTTGTCAAATTACAGTGAAACGTTTGCAGGTGATAAACATGCTTACGTCACGTTACACTTCTTACTTTGTCAAGGGCTGCCTTTTCCAGTTCATCTTTTGCAACTGCCAGTTTTTGCTCCAGATCTGTTAGCTGTTGTGCCTGTGGGAATAAAGAAGAAAAAGCTGATGCAATCCACAATGCATTTCCCCCCTCCCCCCCGTAATTTTTCATGCAGTGCCTGTGAATGAGGAAAGGATGTAAAGGATATAAATTTTACAAGAATTGGGTCAGAATTGCTTGCAAAGAGACCAGGCCTCAAGGGATTTCTTTTTTTTTCCTGAGAAAAATCGTATTTTTATGTGGGAACTGGGGTCAAATCTGCTCCACTGATGTGAACGCAAGTTTACTCTTTAATTTCAATGTCAATAGCAAAAGTAATTCATAGAATCATTGAATGGTTTGAGTTGGAAGGGCCCTTAAAGATCACGTTCCATACTGTAAAGTATTTAAAACGATGCTCTAGTATCCTTTTGGAAGAGTCAAAGTATTCAAAAGGTTTTTATTATTTCGTTCATTTATCCGACTTCTGTTTCTGATTTGAAACATTATTCTGTAGTTTTTAACGTTGAGATCTTAAACATTAACGTAACTCGGCATAAACAGACACTAGAAAACAGCCAGACATTCATGCATGTAGACACCTTATGCAATGCTACTATTTGCTGGTATAGCGAGGGGGTTAAGTCCAGATTTGTTTCTCCATCTCCTTCCCTGGAGATATGAAAGGAAAATTCAAAAGAATAGCTAGTTACGCAACTGCACAGTGAGAAAGCATTTGGGGAGATTTGCGTTCGAAGCCAGGGTCAGGCAGCAGCCTGCACCCAACGCTGAAAAGCTGTTGGCTTTTTATAGGATGTAACGTTATTTTCCCGCATAGTCCTTCAGGAGGAGAGCTGTCGTTTTTCGATAGACAGGCAGGGGTTCAGGAGATGCTTTTAAATCCTCAGTAAATAAAGACAATGAATTTCCGTCCTCTGTCCTCGGAGCTAGGTAGAGTCAGGCAGACTGCTTGCTTCAGGGAAACGCGTTCTCTGCAAAAACTTTCCGTTTTAGGAAAGTAGGAGCTCCCAGATTCCTGCTGTTCTCTGCCCTGTCATTAACAACACATTCCTCTGCAACCAAAAGGAATAAGGCATAGCTTTCTTTTACTGTTGTATTCGCAAAAACTGCCCACTAGTCATTTTCCCTGTTTATGATGGGAACCACGGAGAAAGACACTGGACTAACCACTTGTCCTTTCTCTCTGAAATTCTGAGTAGGTACCGCACGTTTTGTGCATGTGGAGTACTTGGTTCAAGTTCTCATTTCTCAGTTAAGGAGCAACACATCTTAATGTTGACCGAACACTTGCGAGCACCCTTTCCCACGCTCACCAGGTTTCTGAAGTTCATCCCCAGCCAGGAACTATTTTCTTGCCAGACGTTTTGAGATCACACCCACTCTGCTGATGGTAGCCTAGCTTAACGTACAGCCACACAACGTAAACGCTCCTTAGTGTAAACCCCATAAAAGACGGTTAACTTGGTCTCTGTGTTGGGGCAACGGGAGTGCTTCCAGCGCGTATCGCAGCTGATGTGCTTCGGCAAGCCTGGAGCCCTCAGCAGATACCTCAAGCCATGTTTAGTAGCATTAGGCATAAAACAACTATTAGCATCAGGCATCGGCTGATAAAAGACAAAAGCCTGGCGTTTTCAGTTCCCTGCTCAGGTAAAGAACTACTTAGTCACGTTTTAAAACAGGATTAGGTATTTATCAGAAGGTTTATGGGAGCAGCCACGGTTTCATTAGTCAAAACCACGTATGATTTTAGGCAATCTCGCTTCAAAGCAGAAGCCGACTGCTTGCGCAGATGGGGAAAAGTGTCTTGTGAACGCAGTCCCGAATTTCCGCCGCATCACAGCTCTTACACCCGATACCGGTCGCTGTCACACACACAAGACACAGATCAGACCACTGGTTTGGTTCCTCAGTCAGGCAATAGAGCATCCAATACAGAAAGATTCCTTCCATTGCATCAGAATTTGCAAAATTTAACTCATCGTATGAGTGCCTTACTAACATACCAGATTTTTTCTACAGTTCAGTAACATTTGCATCTGTTACTGAATATAGTACGTAATAACACTCACAACAAACATGGCCCAGTTGATGTTTGAAAGACTGAGCATTAAGCTTGGCTCTATCTGACGCAGAGATATTTCTCATTAGATACTAGAACTCGACCAAGTATTTTCTCACGTCATTAACATTTTAATTATTGTTACTTTTTAAACTGTTTTTACAGCGCAGTTATACAAATTAATGCACTTTCAACCAAGATTTGGAAAGCCGTATGTATAATTTGAACCGCGATTAAAAAGGAAATGACACAAAATAACGTTTACAGGATAAACGAGAGGCCCGGACGGCATCTCGGCTGGTGTGCAATGCTAAAAGCTAAGAATCCCAGGGAAGAAGATGGATCGCCGCACGGCGTGGGGCAGACCACTAGGCAACTTCTCCATTCTGCCAACCATCTGCGTTACACTGTAAATTGGGGAATACCAGAGCTAAGGCTGAGAATTTGAGGATGTCTGGTTTTCTTCAACACAGGCGTTATGTAGGTATCTGAAAATCCAGGAAGAATATGAATTCCACCCCCAGAATAATTAAGGGTGATGGGTGCAGGTCAGGCAGGGGATGTGGCTGCCTGGCTCTACAGCTGTTACAAATACCGCACGCTTGTTAGCGCAGCCAAAAAACCGTTTTTTAAAAGGCTTTTTAGCATTTCTTTCCCAGAGACTTTATCCAGCGCGTCAATGCGGAATACAAAGTATGTAGTGATCGCTTTGGCTGCTGGTGGTGGAATTTTTGTGCGTGTGGCTGTTCATTTTTTTTTTCTAACTTGTAACTGCTTAAAATATTCAGGAAAAAATTAAAATACTCTATTCCCTTTCTTTTCCTTATACAAAATTCCAAAGTTGGTTAGTTTTGGTTTTTTTTTTTTGCCAGAAAAGGCTAGGTTATGGCTTCACTTTAGAAGGATTGCTCAAAGGTGCAGAGATAAACATAGTCATGACTGGGTTTTCTTCAAAGCATGATAAATTGGGATTTTATTTGGTTATTACAAAATTTGTAAGGCTCTATTGTATTTCATACCAAGGAGGGCTGTTTATTGAGGACAAAATTATCACACATCCGGCTTAATTGGAAAACATGATCGACTAAGAGATGTTTAATCTCACATTAAATAGATTGGGTGTTCTGAACTCCGTTTTTCCCCACATAGGCCTTAAAAGAATGTTTAAGAAAAAAAGATAAAATATTTACTGCATAACCGTTTATTTTATAATTGATTATATTTTCTAACGAGGACAGCTTTTTAACTGGAAACCATTTAACCTGAAATTTGAATAATTTATCTAGCAAACCCAATTCTACTGCGCTTATTCTGCAAGCATTATTTGTATCTCAGAAAAACAGAGGCTTGTGCTCCTAAATCATACCGTGTACTGTAGCACAAGGTGTTAAATGTAACAGAACAACGCTTTTTGGCAGCTATTCCGTTTAATCAGATGTGCAGCAAAACCCAGACGTTCAGCAACATCTAAATTATATTTCAAGCACTTACAACAAGAAGAAAAGTAAGTTAAACCCATCCTTTTCGCAAAGACTCACAGCTTGTACATTTTCTTAATGCTTATTACTTCCAGATTGCTTTTATCTCTCATTTGTGACTATTCTGGATGTACACTAAAAAAATGGAAATAAGACCTTTGTGCTTTTTTGTTAGCTGAAATTTTTTCCTTCCCCAACCCTCGTGTTTTTCCCTCACATAAAACTTGTCGCAATGAAAGCCAAATAGCAGTTCGCTAGGGTTTTAGTGAAGTACTTAACCTCTAAATTAAAGGGAAATAACCGTTTCTCTGCAGAAACAGGTAGAGAGGATGTGCACGAAGCGAAGAGCCACATCACCCACCTTTGTGCCTCGTCTGCCTTTTTATCTCCCGTTGGGGATTTTCCTCCCTTCAGATCAGGCGGGAGCACCTTTGGTTTTAGCACCAGTTGTTACGCCTGATGGATAACCGATCCGCACGACCACAACCACCTGCTGCTCTTTGTTTTCTCAGTCAACCTTCTTTGAACAGTCGCATTGCTTATTTTAGCAGTGAAAGAACACACACTGAGGGGATAAGCATTTTAAAATTAATTATGGGGCACACCAGCACGCTCTACAGTTGTGCACTGGAAACATTTACTTCTTTTCTTGATAGAGGATTTGTTCCCATCTAGCCCAAAGCTTCACCTTTTTTTGTTTTGGGGCTTCTTTCTAAGATTTGACCGTGCCAGTCAAGAGTATAATTCAGCCAGAGGAGTATAATTCAGCCAGAAAAATACAGACCAAAGCAAACAGAACTTGTGCTTCTGGGAGTATCACTTAATTTAAAAGTGTTTGTCAAGAGACAACTCTCTTAAAATTTTCCATTTCGAAAACATTACCTCATATTCAGCTGATGAATAAAGTAAAACCTGAAACATCCAACACGCAGAGTATTCATTAACATCAGCATATTCATTATTGAAAAGCGCCTCCAAATAAGCCAACAATGAGTAACACAAACGTCACAAAAACCCTCCCAAAATGCCGATTACACTTACTGTGGTTATTTTTGAGAACTTCATGCTGGAGATCGTCACATAGATGGCTCTGAATTTGCTGTTAGCAACATCCCAGAAAACAGGATCAAGCAAGGGAAAGAGTAAGTGATGCAGAACTACTGTCTCAATTTTTATTTCTGTCTGATTTGGAACAAATGCTGAGGTATTTAAAATCGCTTCTGCTCGGAGGCACACCTAATTTAGAACATACGCATCAACGTGCCCCAGACGCTGATTGCCTGGAGCCGGCTGATCTCCGAAGCGGTCACCCCACAGCATGGTTCATCAAGGAGCCCTGGGGCCAGGAGAGCGGCTGGTTCTGGATTCCAACACGTGCCAGGTGCCACCAAGGACCTGGTGCCCAAGGCACCACCTTGGCTGCTCCTCTGCCCTCTCCAGTTCCAGGGAAAGCCAACATGCGTGAGGATCATGGCTGGCGCCTGCTCCTGGTTTCCAAAATTTGTCATGTTTGTGTCTGACCGTTCCCTCCCTTACGGAGGCTGACAGCACATCGCGTCCTGATATCCTCAGCATAAAATGTCTTCAATTCTAATATTTTGGAAAACATCATTTTTCTCGGCGATTTCTACAGCACCTACCACTGCAGAAGCTTAAATGTTGAAGAAAAAGGATTGTGTCCAAACAGCTGCTCTCAAAGCGCACTTCTGGCACCAGCATTACTCATAGCACATCTTGCCCCCTTTAGACATGTAGCACACGTGGATCCAGGTCCACAGTTTTCACAGAAAAAAAATTCCCTCTTTTTCCCGCTACATGGTTACAGAAGATGAGGCTTTGACTCATCTTTCAGCTTCTTACATGTCTTTCCCTCAGTCCTATTTTGCTCTCTGATCTCTGGGCAGATTGAAATTTTTCAAGACTTTACGTGACAACTTTTTTTAAATTTTTCAACCCTTCCGGGCACACTCAAAGTCATTATAATAATTAAAGCCTTTGGAAGATGACAGTCAAAGTCCCAATCAATTTCAATTTGATACCAGTAGTAAACCTCTCCTCATTTTAGCGGGAGCAGGACCAGATTGAATAGCTGTACGCTGCCAGGTAAATGTGGAGCTGCTGCTGCTAGATTTAAGTAACCGTGTCCCACGCTGGCTATTGACTAGCCTTTTCTCACCCAGTAACTCAGACTAGCATCACCTCCTAATGCAAGTTCATATCCTTAAGGCCACACATCCTCAGGGCCACGTAGAAACTTTTAAAATTGGATTTTTCAGTTCATTAAAAAAGTTACAACAATTTTTCGTGGTCAAAACTGTGTTGGAGAAAAAGTACTGACAGTGAAATAATGGACCTGAATCACTACGTACTGAAATGATATTCACATTTTTCCAATTCTGCGATTTCCAAAACTGCATGAAACCTTTAAAAGAATAGAATAGTAGAAGGAGATTTGTTTCAATAAGGATATCAATGAATTATGTTAATATATAAGCCAATGTCCTTACTGGGAAACATATATATATATATATGTGATGACATCCTTCCACCTTTTCTTGTATGTCGCTTATGTCTTTATATTAAAAAAATTCCCATGGAATGAGAAATAGCTTGTAAGTATTTTTCAGCAGCCAGTTCTGTCCAGGCCCCTCCTGTGCTGCTCACATAATGTGCTAACATTAACACATTACTAATGATTAAAACATTATAGCAACAGTACACAAAATGTTATTAATGACATTTGAAATGGAAAATATGGACCGGCAAAAAGATGCCAAGGTCAACAGTGACATCTACTTCCCAAGCAAAACACAGATAATCTATGTAAGACTTTCTACATACACTTTTGTGAAAAATGTTGTTGTGAAAATAAACTATTCCACCATTCAGGGGAAAAAAAAAAATTCTTACTACAAAAGAAATCAATTTTCTAAAAAAATCTTGTGCTTCGTGAAAACAAGAAGTACTCACCATACAGTCATAAAAGACCACGTAACAGAAGATGAGGAAATGGTCCCTATGCTAATTATATTATCTCAACAAGATAGCTATCTGAAAACTAATCATGGTATCTCTTACCACCCAAACGTCAGCACCAGATATTTATGCAACAGCCCTAATATATTTTACAAAAATCAACTAAGCAAATTTCAACTTCCCATCTCTCCCAGGGGCCTCAGCTTCTGAGAAAACCAACTCAATAATATCCTCTCTTAAAGCAGTTTTCTACACTCAGTAAGTAGCCAGACCTAATCACAAATAACTGATAACCCGGAAACCAAAATCATACCTCCAACTGTGGGCAACATCCAAGTACACCTCTTAAAGTGTACAAACATACTGACTTGATCAAAAAAAAAAAAAAAGTCCCAAGGTGAATAATCAACAAAAGCATTATAAAACCAAACAAAAACATCATAAGCCTTCTCAGTTGGAAAGGAAAAAAATCCAGCAGTTTCTAAGACTGAACTACCACATACAGCAAGAGCTATAGGGATCCAAAACCATGAAGACTAAGTCCAACATTCATTATACTGCAGAGCAGAAACAGCTCAAGGGAGACCCCACCATCTCTTATATTGGAACTGAAAGAAAACATCAGTTCTCAGCCGTGACATCAAGCTATAAAACCCCGCACAGCCTAGCCCGTCACTCATCCGCCTCAGGATGCGACTTGCCAGATTCGTCAGCACAAAAAACTTGGCACAAAGTTCGTATTCAATCCTATTATGCTCAAAATAGCAAAAATTGAAGTCTGTAAAATTATTGCATTCTAGAAATCTGCAGATTAATAGAATAATCTTCATATAACAACCCCAAACATGAATAAAGTCTACACCATGCTTCCATTCCCTCAGCCATCAATGCAATTGCTTTGAAGAATATACTTAAAATTTTTTTTCCTGCCATCCTGATGACTGTCATCAAACAAGGACTCTCCTTGAAGGAAACACACCTATTTTCAAGCAAGTCATCAAAGTAATAGCCGTACATTATCACACGGCAACATGAAAATTCAGCTCTCCCTAGCAACATGCTCCTGGCTGTGATACATCCTTGGATACAGCAACTTCCGTGAAAGATCATTAATTACTGATTAAGCTATTAAACATACAAATTTACTGATTTTATAATTACCTTGTATTGAAAATGCTTTGAAAGAAAAATGCCATCAACCTTTCTACCTGGCTTTGCGCAAACCCCTGTATACAAATGGAACCAGAGCACGAAATGCAAACCACTCCATAATCTCTGGGCTCGTAGACAACCTGATCTGCACGTCTAACCACCAAATCGCTGCATCTATCATTGACGAATATTTAGTAATATTAGCACAGAGATAATTCCTGACCTAAAGATGAAGAAAAGCATTTTGCAATACTTCCAGCAGTGATGCTGTCTCCTACGCTCAAAGGACCTTTTCTACAAAAGCAGAAATCGTAATTTGAAATAATTAGTCAAAATAATACGAGTGAGGTCATCTCTCAAGGTCGGGGGCAAATTCCACATGATATCTTCAACGCGAAGTAGTATTTAAG
The DNA here is from genome assembly GCF_965231255.1 of Vanellus vanellus. Lineage (NCBI taxonomy): Eukaryota > Metazoa > Chordata > Aves > Charadriiformes > Charadriidae > Vanellus > Vanellus vanellus. Next base: position 6,135,877 of record NC_138911.1, on the reverse strand, counting down.
CCTTTCTTCCCCAAATTATTTTAAATTTTTTTTGGTGGGTTGGTATATGATTTATTTCCACTACCACCTCCACCCCATTTTCAAGCCAAATTTAAATGCTATGATACACAGACATCTTTTTTTTTGGTGTAGCCCTAAATTTTTAGACGAATTGTTTTAGACAAAAAAATAATTTTTCTCTCCAATACAACTCAAGTTCAATTACAGATTCATAAGTTTTCACTTGATTGCTTTCTATTAGTCATGTTTGGGCATCATCACTTTCATTGTTTTAGGAATTGGCATTAGGTTTAAAGATCTCAGTTCCTTACAGACTCGGCAGAGTGGATGAAGAACCTGAAGACTGGAAAAGAACATGTGTGACACCCATCTTCAGAAAGAGAGAAACTGAAGAGGTCACGACTTTCAGATCCATTAGTACAAAATCCATTTTTGGAAAAGTACTGAAAAGAATAATTAGACTACCTCTCTAAGGGACAGAGTTTCATTTGATATGTGTATCATTCATGAACTGAACAGTAAACCAGACGTATACTCATTAAATATTCTGGTGACATCAAACCAGAACTCTGTGTGTCATAGGAGATGGGATTTATCTAAATTTATCCTGACAAACTGGAAAAAATAGGATGACATTCACTGAAGACAAGTATAAGATGCTAAATACAGACAGGAATAATCAATAAACCAAATACAGACTATGGAGCAGTAGGGATGAACAACTCAAGATGATATCACGAATGACTAAGTCGTGTTTTTGCAGAAAAGGCAAAGAACACTGTGGGTACAGACTACAAAAATCCTTTTGCTCTGCTCAGCTTGACTGAAATGTCCAGCTGGACTTCAGTGTGCATTTTAGGGCCCCGCAAATGGACAGAGACCAAAGAAAACAAGTTCAGATGTGACTAACGTGAAGTTGTAATGGTATGCAAAGGTACTGAAAAGCAAGACTGGAAAAAAAAAATTGTACATACGTTAATGTAAAAAATAAAAACACTGTGAGAAACCCAGGATAATAACCTCAAAATATGCAAAATATTGCTCTAAAGCAAGTTTTTTTTTTTTTTTTTAAATCAAATAGATCTACTCTCCAAGTCTATGGGAGATAGCATGATAACTAACTGGCTTTGATTTCAGTGAGGAAGACATATAAGAAAATGTTTTCTACCACTAAGGCGAATAGATTACAGTAGACCAAATTCCAAAAATTGAGTTTGAATTGCTGCAGGTTTCATAAAAAAAAATTAGATAAATATCGTAAAAGAATAACCTGTATACAACTGAACCTTCTCTGGAGTCAGAGAATATGGAACATGGAATCATAGAATGGGTTGGGTTGGAAAGGACTGTTACCCCTCATCCTATCGCTACAGTCCCTGATAGAGTCTCTCCCCAGCTTTCCTGTAGGCCCCCTTTAAGTACTGGAAAGCTGCTATAAGGTCTCCTCAGAGCCAGGCTGAACAACCCCAACGTTCTCAGGCTGCCCTCATAGGAGAGATGCTCCAGCCCTCAGGTCATCTTCGTGGCTGTCCTCCAGACCTGCTCCAACAGGTTCATGTCCTTCTTGTGCTCAGGACTCCAGAGCTGGATGCAGTACTCCAGGTGGGCTCTCACCAGAACGGAGCAGAGGGGCAGAATCCCCTCCCTCGCCCTGCTGACCATGGTGCTTTGGATGCAGCCCAGGATACGGTTGGACTTCTGGGCTGCGATCGCACATTGCCAGCTCATGTTGAGCTTCTCATCAGCCAACACCCCCAAGTCCTTCTCCTCAGAGCTGCTCTCCAGCCATTCCCCGCCGAGCCTGTATTTATGCTTGGGATTGCCCCAACCCAGGTGCAGGACCTTGCACTTGGCCTTGTTGAATTTCATGAGGTTGGCTTGGGCCCACCTCTCCAGCCTGTCCAGGTTCCTCTGGATGGCATCCCTCCCCTCCAGCATGTCAACTGCTCCACAAAGCTTGGTGTCATCAGCAAACTCGCTGAGGGTGCACTCCAACCCACTGTCCATGTCGCCAACAAAGATGTTAAATAGCACCAGTCCCAATATCGACCCTTGACGAATGCCACTCATCACTGGTCTCCAGTTGGACATTAAGCCATTGACTGCAACTCTTTGAGCGTGACCATCCAGCCAGCTCTTTATCCACCAAGTGGTCCATCCATCAAATTCACGTGTCTCTAATTAAGAGACAAGGATGTCATGCAGGACAGTGTCAAATGCTTTGCACAAGTCCAGGTAGGTTATGTCAGTTGCTCTTACCTCATCCACCAATGCTGTAATGCTGTCATAGAAGGCCACCGAATTTTTCAGGAATGATTTGCCTTTATTGAAGCCATGTTGGCTGTCACTGATCACCTCATTTTCCATGTGCCTTAGCAGAGTTTCCAGAAGGATCTGCTCCATGATCTTGTCAGGCACAGAGGTGAGACATAGGTGGTTCTTCATTCTCCCAGCCCCTGCCTTTGCCTTCTGTGACTGGGGTGGTGTGGTTAGACTCCTAGCCAGTGAAGACTGAGGCAAGAAGGTCATTGAGTATCTTAGCCTTGTCCACGTCCCAGATGACCAGGTGTCCCATTTCCTTCCAGAAAGGGTCCACATTTTCCCTAGTCTTCATCACTGATGTATCTGAAGAAGCTTTTCTTGTTGCCCTTGACATCCCTGGCCAGATTAAACTCTGTCCGGGCTTTAGCTTTCTCAACCTGATCCTGGCTGCTCGGACAGTTTCTCTTCATTCCTCCCAGGCTCTCTGTCCTTGCTTCCACCCTCTCTAGGCTTCCTTTTTGTGTTTGAGTTTGTCCAGGAGCACCTTGTTCATCCACGCAGGCCTCCTTTCTATTTTCTATAGTCTCCTAACAAAACAGCTTTTGCCAAAACTGGAGCAGTGCTGATGGGATTGCCAGATATGTATAAGAATATTTGATCTCAGTAAATATGAAGTAACCTTTCTTATTTATGTATTTAAAAGGAAAAGTCTCTAAGAATATTTTCAGACCTTCCATTTCATCACCTATCAGACTCTGCTTGTGTTGTGGGCACTTTTCATTTCATCTTCATCCTTTGTAAGAAAAGGAAAGGCTTATAGAAAATGTAAACCCAATCCAAAGAAAAATAACCTCTTTTTTGCTAATAAAATCATCAAATAATATAGAAGCCACAATAGACCATCGAGATTGAATTTATCAAAGACAAAACATCATAATAAAAATGTAGCTTAAAGGATGATCATTTTCCTACTTTCATTCATTGTGTCATTTCCTGCAAAGTCCAGGGAAACTTTTTGAAGACTATTTTCATATCTTAAGTCTTTAATAGTTATTCTCGCAAATTAATACGCTTAAAAATGCTGTACATTAAAGGTGTAATAACCAATAAGACTCCTCTTCCAGACTGTTCAGTTGTTATACAATGTGCTGAAGTCAGCCTGTAGCTTAGAGGACTCGTTATCCCTAATAAAGTCACTGGATTAAGATCTCTGAAAAAAAAAAAAAAAACAAATCAAAAAAACCCCAAACTCTAATATTTTGCATTACATTTATGTTTGTAACTGATTTTTTATAATAGCTTTTGGTTGTTGTTTTGTTTTTCCTAAGCAGTATTGCTAAATTTCCCAAGGGAGGTCGCAAAAGATCCAGATGCCGAGGAAACACATTGGATGAATAAACACACTACGGGTTAGAGATCCCGCCCGAAAGCGAGAGGAGTTGTAGTATTCTCTCAGGAGAGGTGATATGACAGACCCATAGGAAACCATCCTCAGTTTTCTCTTATCATCTCCTTTTAACATTGAGCTACAGAAGTTACATTTAGCGTTACAGGGCAATGTAACAACAGCAACAACAACAACAAAGATAAGAGCATTCTTTTTGTGCAAAAAAAAAAAAAAAAATCAATGTATAAATACAGTTTAAGGAAAACAACATTGCTTTTTTGGAAAGCTTTCTGCAAGGAAAGAAGGTGTTTTATGGTACTTTGAACATAATGAAGAATCCTTTAAAAGGTATTCAGTGGACTTATTTTTCAAACATGCAAGGTCAGCAACTTCTACAGTTGATAACCACGTTAATACAAGCAGGTGCAAATCATGGGTGAAGTGAATGCACATTTATGAAATGGGTGGATTTGGGTCAAGCCTGACCACTGACTGTATACAAATAGCAGAATTGTATTGAAAAACCCCAAACTTTTGCATCTTCATACATGTGCAAGCACACAAAACACTTTTGTAAAGGGTTATCAAAGATTTAAAGTTATGCAATCAATTATTTCGGGCCCAGGCAACAAGTTCATTTATATTTTAACGTTTAACAGAAGTTCTCTGCAAAGTCAGGTCTTCGGCGGTTTTGTGGGTTTTTCTGTTTGGTTGGTTTTCTTTAATCATTTCACCTCTTTCTCTGTAGGGAATGCAGAATCTCATAGTCTGCGTTACAGAAATAAATACTTTGCAACTCTGGAAAATAGGTTTACTGTGGCATGTAATTAACTACTGCTAATAAGGAGCAAAACACATATGGTGGCATCTATTTTACTTTAGAGGGAGGGATGGTATAAATATTTACTATATCCAGTCAGTATGATGTGAAAACAATTTCACATAATTTTGCTTTTCTTTGACTCTATTTACCATATCAAGTGCGTGGTTTAAAATGTTTTTCACACATCCAAATAATGAATTAATTGGTGTAGCACTTTGTTTCAAAGAATTTGGAAAATGGTTTTGACTGTGTCAGACTTTCAAGTACCGGTTTAGTTAGGTAAGTCTTTAAAACACATCCTTTGCCCCTTATATATAAAGTCAATTCAGGTGTTTCCCAGACGGAAATACTTTCTTGAAACAAGTCTTTGGATGAAAAAAAAAACATTATTTGTAACCTGCCTTCTCTTTCTCACAGAAGTCTGTGCAAGCGGTTTTAAGACAAGCCTAAATTGGAGATGTTGATGTGGTACTGCTTAGTCCTTCTGAGGTACTGAGCGCTCAGTACCTGAAACCCTATTTAGGAGCATAAACGAGAACTGAAGGCGAGTGACAATCTTGGTCTTAATTTGTGATCCTGCAGTTCACAGAAATGTGTGGTTTCAAGAGTACGACCACGGAATCAAGGTAGACCACTGTGAGGAGCAGCAGATGTTGTCAGGCTTTGGGAGTAAGATTCTCCTCTCTCCTCCCTCCCTCTTCCTCTCTCCCGTTCACCCCCACTAACCTCCTCGCCTGCCTTCTCCTTCCCCTCTCTATTCGAGCACCTCCTCCTTCGCTGCTTCCCAATGCCCCACATCTCCCAGCCCTGCGCTTGTCTTCTCGAGTTTGACGCTATTGCCTGGGAACCTGGTGGCTCTTAACACGTGGAGAGGTCTAGGGACCCCCCAGGGCCACAGGCAAGGACTTGGCCGGAGTAAATACCCACCTCGACAGCTCCGCTTCAGGAACCGGCCCCGACCCCGTACCCAACGGAAGCAAACGTGGTTTGCTCTTCAGGGGAAGGCGCATAATTATAAACCATCCCACTCATGATAAGCCCATGTGCAGAATACTTATTAGCAATTACCTAATTTGTTGTAAGGCAGATGTTATTTACTTGCTTGTTGAAATTTAAATTCCACTACGGAACAACGAGTAAATACATGGGTACATTCGGCTCGGTTAGCTGTTGCTCACATCTGAATTTTTTGGGGGGTTTCAGGACTGTCTGTCAATATATTTTGTCTCAATTTAAACGACAAAAGGGAAAACAGATTAAGCAGTAGATTAAATTCATAATTCTGAAACTCTGAAGCAGAATACTTAGAAATTCATCACAAAAAAAGTAAACAAAGATATACTCAAGCCATAACAGTGAACCGTTCTCACCTTGTACATTTAAAAGAACAACGATTTCAAAAATACATGATACTTGTATAAATTGACAGTGAAAGTTATTGCTGGATTTATTTTTTCTTCATCTCATATTCCTATCAGACACACGCATATGTTTGTGTTTAATGAACAAAAAACCAAATTATTTGCAATTCCTTTCTAATTTAGTAAAATACGTGACTTCTAGGACAGTATAGCCAAATGATGGGAATACAGGTAATGAAGGAGGAGTAATTTGAAAACAAGAGGTTATGAATGTCTGAAACAAACGCAGAACTCGATTTAGCAAAGTATTTAAACTTAAGAGTACTTCACTGAATCGGGGGTTTAGGACCACAATTAAATTATTGTAACTGAGAGTGGACTCGTTCAGAACTGGTAAGTACCTAACTTACTTACAAAAGCAGCTGTGAAATTAAGAAGCCTGAGTGAATTTTTTTAATAATCATTACTTATTTTTCCCATTAAAATACAAAGCAAATTTCAACTTTTGTCAGCTCTTTAAGGATCCTACGCTGCACGCTTTAAGGGACTGAACCCTAACAAAGAGACGGGAGCTCAAATTCTAATCTCAGTAGAGACACTGACAACATCCATAGCCTTGAGCGCATCACTTAACTTCTGCAACTCTCGCTGCTCATCTGTCATATGGCATTATATCACAGAGGGAGAGAGACAGAAAAATATAGATATACCTACGCACGTGCCACATAATTAATCGGCTAGATTACAAAACACTGTGAAAGCATAAGAAGAGTAAATACATGCCAAATGCGATGAACTCATGTTTCATTTACTACCGCTTGTTAAGTTACTGCCACGTATTGTTAAAAGTAGATACAATTCACCCATTCAATTAAAGGAGAACGCCGTCTTTTTTACCCCTTCATCTTCCCTCTCCCACTTAATCCCCACAGCTCTAGTCAGTACAGTTCATGGACAATAATAGGTACCAGAATTTATGAAGTAGTTTCCAAATGTTGGTTATACAGAAAAAAAAGCAAACAAAAAAAAAACCAACCCTACTTACTTCACGTAGACCTTCACAATAAATTCCACCACAGAAAGTAATAGTTTAACGGGCACACACAGGAGTATTCCCTCATGCCCTTCAGAAATCTAATATGAAGCTTACCTCCTTCTGGTGAGCTGCTACGGGGAGGTTGCAGCCCTCGGAGCTAGACAGAGCGCAGAAATCCCTCAAGCCCTCAGCAACGCCCACAGAAAACGTACGATTTCATGGGGCGGGAAGGCGGTGGGAACGGGGAAGGGAAGAATCCTCTAACGTGACAGTAACTTGCAGCCAGGAGATTATCACACACCCCATTCGTGCTCTGCGCTGGCAGAAGACTCTCCACCCACCGTTTAGATCTTTCATCCGAAAGAATCAGAGCTTCACGAAGCAGCCTCAGCAGCAAAGAGAACCATCTGTTTAGTTTCTAGTCTCGAAGCAACTAGAAACGAAACGCCACCTGTTCTTGCCCAGACCTAGCAGCGTCCCTCTGATCAGACACATATCTTTCCACCCTATACCGAACGGCTCCTCCTTCACTCAGTATTTCTTACTTCAGACCTGAAACCCAGACAGAAGAGCACACCGAACCTACCCTTTCCCTCATCTCACGTGATTATTTAGGGGGATAGCGTCAAGTTTGCTGTTCCCTTTTCTTCATAAATCAAATTTCCTTTAGCCGGGGAAAAAACCCAACAAATAAACCTGGCAAAAATACTTCTGACTACACATAAAGGGCACACCAAATTAGCAAATCAGGCAGTCGCACTCAGAATTGCACACAGTCGAGAGATGTTTCAAGTATTTGCACATGCAGTTGTCAGTATGTGGGACTTTGGAATCCACTTCAAATTCATTAACATCGTCCATCTAAAGTTCTCAAACTGTTTTTAATTACGCTAGTTAGTAATTTCCCTAAAAAGCAAGTAACTTATTCCCTATTTTGCAAGGAAGCGCGTTCAGAGCAGAACTCACCCTACATAACTTGGGACCTACATCTGAGCTGGTGGCCCCAGTATTCCTTCATACTCAAGAACGATGTCTACTCAATGTAGGTCAAGGAGTTTAAGGCATAATTCACATGGTCAAATGGAGACATGGCCTTTAGGAGAAGATCTATTTCCCAGACTCTCCAAGGATTAGAAATAGAGTCTACAGTGCAGACATCCACATCCACTCAGATGAGACGCACTTCTATTCACATTCACACGGGACGCGCTGCCTCTGTTATGACGCAAGAAAACTCCCCCCACCACCACCACCACAAACTCCTCATCTTTACATCTATACCTTAACCACTAAATTGTCATAGTTTACTAAAGTAGGATCAGGAGAAGGTGGGTTTCGCTTTACGTATGCCAGTGACCGGCCAGATAGCCTTTCCCGTCTGTTCGCTTCTTCATGCTTATGTTTTACGTCTCTGCTTCTCTAAGGTGTTTTTGGGCAGGCAGCTTAGGGTCAGAGCGTTCCCTTGCTCCCCATTACTACACAACCTAGAATAATTCGGATCTGCTTTTGGGATTCACTGTGTATTAGAGTAACGAAAACAACAAGTAGATAGTAGTACTGAACAATCCTTCTGCCTCGGCCAAAGAAAACAAGCTTTCGCACCCAGGCACATTTAGAAGCTATAATTTGTTCCTCTGTTCAAACTCTTAATTATAGTTAAACGGAATTTGAAGAAAAAAATGTGTTATTTTTGTTAATGCTAGCTGGTATTAAAATTTAACTGCATAGACGTATAATGTGCCTAGGTTTTATCTCTAAACCTATTCCCCTGGTTCTGGCCATCTTATGATGGCCATCTTATGATGGCCAGAAATAAATGTTCCTGAAAAACCTTGGAATGAACCTGTGCATGAAAAAAAAAAAAAAAAAAAAAATCACACAAATCACACTGTGTATTTTAAACAGTCTACGTTATTCTGCCTTTACAGTACTACGCATACAATAGGGAGACAGTAGAGAGAGTTAAATACTTCCAGAAGGCAATTTGGACCTCATATTGAGATGAATTATTTTGTGAGTAATTCTAGCTCTAGTCACTTTGAAGATGACTACTTATCTTCATCCTTTATGCCGGGAATAAAAGCACTACTCAATTAGCAGCCTCCAGTCAGGTGACCTCAATCTCCCTCCTCCTCCTGTAACAGGGATTAACTTCTGCCTGCGTTAACAAGGACTTGATGCACTTCAGCAAAATGTCTGTATGTTCCATCCTTTTTTTTTCCTGTCTCCCTGTCAACCCCCCTCCCCTTTTTTTTTTTTTTTTAATAAGATAGCTGGAGCGGCTATTCATTTGGATTGTATAAGCCACAGACATTTCTTTCTAGAAACTTCAGTTTTTATAAAGATGTTTCAGCATAGAGCAGGCAGTTGGATCCAGGGACATAAGGAGCATTCCGTCGCTCAAGGTTATCACAAACACAAAAATTTGCTTTTAGTGTTGACAGTCACAGAATCATAGAAGGGTTCAGGCTGGAAGGGACCCAAAGATCATCTAGTCCAACCCCCCTGCAATCAGCAGGGACATCTTCAACCAGATCAGGTTGCTCAGAGCCCCGTCCAACCTGACCTGGAATGTTTCCAGGGATGGGGCATCTCCCCCCTCTCTGGGCAACCCGGGCCAGTGTCTCACCACTGTCATTGCAAAATAATTCTTCCTTATATCTAGTCTGAATCTACCCTCTTTTAGTTTAAAACCGTTACCCCTTGTCCTATCGCTACAGGCCCTATTAAAATGCCTGTCCCCATCTTTCTCGTAAGTCCCCTTTAAGTACTGGAAAGGGCTATAAGGTCTCCCCGGAGCCATCTCTTCTCCGGGCTGAACAACCCCAACTCTCTCAGCCTCTCCTCACAGCAGAGGTGCTCCAGCCCTCAGATCATCTTTGTGGCCCTCCTCTGGACCCGCTCCAGCAGGTCCATGTCTTTCTTGCACAATAATTGACATTGCCCTGGAGGACTGCTAATCAAAGGAAAAGCAAGAACCATCTGTAAAATAGTGTATTGTTCAGTTGGAAAGATGAAAAATGTGTTAGAGAATCTGTGGAACGGGGCAACAGATTTTGGTCACCAGCAGGAAACTAGAATATTGCTTTATGTGAGCATCTAAAAATGTAAATTCATCAACTAAATACTTTCCACTCCTTTCATCCATTTAAAAACAAAGACAACGTTTTAGGCTTTGAATCTTCTCTTCCTTGTCCCAAAAAGCAATTTAATAAAAAGTACTGCCTCTGTTACAGCAGTTTGGGAAAAAAACCAAAAAACCAAAAAAACAGGGCAACCAAAATAGATGATATTTCTGAAACTGCATTATGGTATTATGTCTGTCTGTGGTGTTTTGAGCTCTTTTGGTATCTTGAGAAGGACATGATTCCTTAGAACTAAAGTAATAAGATTCCTTAGAACTAAAGTAATAAAGACAGCTATCATACTCCTACTTTACTTCAATACTACATTAAATCTAATACTATAGGTAACTATAGTGAAATAAAACTTACCTTAAAAATCAAATCCTTTTTCCCATAACGAAGCTCTTTCAGCTGGGCTTGGATCTTTTTTGACTGAAATTAAGGATAATAAAATCAGGGTTTTTTTTTTAATTTTAAATATTTACTTTTAAGAACAGGAAAAAAAAAAGTAATAAGTTCTGACAAAAGCAGAAACTAGATCAGCTTTAAAATGCAGAAAAATAATCAAAATCTAAGGCCATTTCTTTTCCAGGGTAGCATGTTTAAACCAGGCAAAAGTATCAAGGAAAATGCAAAATAGCGCTCACCTAAAGAATATACATGAGTTAGTACTATTGTGAATAACCATTTGGCTTACACAGTTTAGACATGTGATGTTATTAATATATTCCATGAAGTATAACTGAAAGCATCACCTTCGAAGAATCGTCTTCTTCTTAGAGTTAAAAAGTTTCCATAGTGTTGCATAGGTTCTTCTTTGTAATGACCAGGGAGTTCCAGAGAGTATCCAAATGAACTAGGTTCTCAGTTTGTGACCACGTTCTCTAAAATAGGCATTTTTATGTTGATTTATATCAGCTTAGGCTGATATTTATTTTAAATATTATTAAATTTATCCTTAAACTAATTTTAAGTTATGGTCTTTACATTTTTTTATTTATTTAACCAAAATATAGTCGAAATGTTTTTTATATCTTACACCCAACTATTTCACTCTTTATCTAAGAATTTTGTGAAAATAATAGTTTACATTTACTAAAATCCACAGTCTCCACTGATCTCCAATAAGCTTTCTCGCATTAATTATTACCGAATGTTTAAAGCTCCTCGGAATGGCTTAGAAGTCTATTCCACATTCACTGAAACAGCACATCCATACGCATAACATATTACAGATGGCAGCGTATCTTCTGTAAATTGGAGCTTTTAGAAAGATTTGATGTCTTTCCAATCGGTGCAGTCAAATTCAGCGACAGACTTTCGGGCAGGATAAATGAATCTGAAGACAAAATTTTAGAACTCGCTTTAAATATTTAAGAAGTAAGGCCAAATTGGTTATTGCAGTCCGTAAAATCTCAAACAAATAGCCAACATCAGTTCAGTTCACTTCTTCTGTACCTGCTGGTATCTCATCTACACAGCAGAAGGTGCCAATAGCCTACGCTCAATCCCCGTCTTCTGATCCGGGCAACGCAATCAGTAGAACTATGGAATATATTCCACGTCAGCTAAAGACCAATGAGAAAACCTTAACCACCTTTTATTGCCCTTAGGGGTCGTGCTTAAGAAAGTATAGAGTCTCTGTGACACACAAGGTATCCAAAACGGCTATAGAGGCATAAATGCGTTACGATTAAGGTATCACTCATTCGCTAAATCACAAACCTGTGATGAAATCAAGAGTTATGGAGCTGTAAGTGTTCAGCGTGGAATATAAGGAAGTTAAAGCACATATAAGACCTGTAATTCTTTGCAATCAAATTTGGTTGTTTCGGGTTTTTTCTCTGCTTCTAGGGAGAGGGCTTACAAAACTGACTCCTTTTGGTGCCATCAGCCAGATTAGACCGTCGTTAGACATGGGTTGATAGCCATCTCTAAACCACAGGACCTGGCAATATTTCCTTTCCTGTCTCCTGGGAGGGTTGAGGTTTGCAGCGCCCTGCCTTCCTCTCTCCAGGGCTCTGCATTCCAGGAGAAGAAAAGCCACCCGTATAAGCTGTAAAGGACCACAAGCACACTCCCACCTGCGGAACTGGACGACCGGGAATCACAGGGCACTCTGAAACCATTTCTATGCAGTCTGAGAGCGCAGAATGAAGCAGAAGCTTCCTGGTAGGCAATTCTACCCATGAAAACTATTTGATCTAATAACTAAAAGGATACCGATTTCACACAGTTGTGATGCTTGGTGAGTATAGTACTTAATTAAAGGGCAGAATTGGTGCAGCATAGGGCTACCAAGATGATTAGGGGACTGGAACACCTCTCTTATGAAGAAAGACTGAGGGAATTGGGTCTCTTTAGTCTGGAAAAAAGACGGTTGAGGGGGGACCTGATCCATGCTTATAAATACTTAAAGGTTGGGTGCCAGGAGGATGGGGCCAGGCTCTTTTCGGTGGTGCCCAGTGACAGGACAAGAGGTAACAGGCACAAACTTGAGTATAGGAAGTTCCACCTAAACATGAGGAGGAACTTCTTTACCTTGAGGGTGGCAGAGCACTGGCACAGGCTGGCCAGGGAGGTGGTGGAGTCTCCATCTCTGGAGACATTCAAAACCCGCCTGGACGCGTTCCTGTGCAACCTGCTCTAAGATGGCCCTGCTCTGGCAGGGGGGTTGGACTAGATGATCTCCAGAGGTCCCTTCCCACCCTATGATTCTATGATTCTATGAAAATACACTGCGTTTCTCCAGCTGACACCACCTAACTGGCAAACCAACAACAAAAAAAAAGAAGGATGCTCCAGTAGTACCTTTGCTTGTTCTAATGGTACTAACCCACTTAAAGGCCACAAATTTGCCAGGACGATTCATGAAGTCTGAGATTCTTAAGGTTTAAAAGGCACTCACAATCTGCTGCCTTGAGAGTTCGCTGAGCTTACGTTTAGTTTTCTGAAATTCTCTGCCAGCAAGGCTTGTCACAGTGCACTAAATTTAATTTAATCTTAGGCTTCACCCTTCGATTTAAAGACATTTATGTTGCAAATATTAAAGGAGATATAATCAGGGAAAAGATCTTCAAGTTAATTACCAAACATTCAAGATGTTATGCAGCTAGGAAAAACAAACTTGAAAAGGAGGGGAAAACAGAAAGCCATGTTGCATACACTGCCAAGATTTTTGCAGTAAACAAGGGAAGAAAATATATTTGTATTCATATACTGTGGCATGTTTGAAAGCAACCGTGGTGATAGAGGAAAATAACAGAGAATTTGACAAGCTACCCAAAAACCCAAACCCCTATTATTTCCTGCCACTTAGGATTTCTCAGAAATGGCGGTTGCAGATCTTCTGCTAAATGATCAACCTGCAGATCAACCTGCTAAATAGGTGCTATAACTAGAAATCACTATTTTGACCTCCTACCTTTTGACCTCTAAGTTAAAAAGTAGAGTCTTTAATGAGGAAAACACATTCAACCATAATTATGATGTTTTTTGTTGAGAAGGAAAGTGTTCTGTCTCATTCTGGCAAGGTGCAATGACTTTCGCAGAAGTTATAGATGCAAAAACCCATGACTAAAGTCATGTTAATGAGTAAATCAGACTCATATATAGTAATATCCTCTTTCATGAAAAGTTAAGTAGCTAAAGGGGCCGCTCACATGAATGCATTTACTTGCACATTTATGTATTTGCAAAAAAACCAGGGCTTTTGTACCATCAACTATCTTTGCTAGCTTGCTCTTCAGAAGAAGGGAGATTTCTTTCCCTGCATTTTATAAAGTGACCCTTTTTATCTTGAAGTAATGAAACATTCTAGGAATCAATAATAATAAATCTTTGCTGTCTCTATAAATTATCTTTTAAAAGGCATTTAGCTATTCCTGTCTCATTCTAGGCATGGAGATGGGGGAAGGAAATCCATTTTATATATGTTACAGATGTATAATATGCATCTACAGAGCTATATACACTTTTCATAAGCATGCAAAAGCTTTATTTATTTTTTTTTTTTGTCTAAAACTTGAGTTCTCAGCTTGCTTTCTAATACATGTGAGTTGCTTCTAGTGAAGTCACAGAAATAAGTTGAGCTGAGAGGGCTTTAGGGACACTCACCATACACACACGGTATGTAACCTATACCAGAACCTCAGCAGCAAAGACCCTGACGCAAGCTTCTTTTGGGCATCTTAGATTTAGAATAGAAAGGAACCTTACTTACCTCTTCTGCATGAATACCACAAAGCTTGTTTCCTGACAGGAGCTTGTTTTTGAGGCTTTTGTTCTGAGAGGGGGGAAAGAAAAAGAGAGGTTTATTACTGAGAGTAACTGAAATATTAAGGGACCTTTTAAATATTTGATCATACCGGTTTTATTTTATACATGGATAACACCTTCAAGTCACCAGCAAAGACACAGATAAGAAGACAAGATAGATGCATCACGGCACAATATCATCTCTTATAGAATTCTAAAAGGCTACGACTTTGCATTAAAACCTGCTTTCACAGGAACAGGATTGCACATAGAAACCTTCCAAAACACTCTAGCAACTGAAAGCAATTTAGATTGGATATGCCGAGGTAAAAAAAAAAAAAAAAAAAAAAAAGAAAGAAAATAACCCTCTAATCCTTACCTGGTGTCAACTGCATAGCTCAATATCATTTTCGGTAAATCATTATAACAACTGAGTAATAGGGCCAAGATCTCATCACTTGACCTTGATGATCAAATTCATGGGGTCTTTTTGCTGAAATTCATAATTTAAAACTGCAAGTAATCAAAAGCTTTAGAAGGTTAGCTACCTGATAATATTTTGCCAACTCAATATTCTTTTTCATGTCGGCGTATTAAATGTATTCCTTCTCATTTTCAGAGAAAATAATGAACTTTGATAAAATGAATTTTCAATGGTCTGGTAATTCTTTCTGCACTCCTCGCTCATGTTATCCCATAACTGACTGCCAAGGGTAAAGATTTCTCTGCTGGGCGGACGCATTTCAAAACTGTTCGATATGCAGATATTCAAGTGCTGGACATAACACGCTTACGCTAAAAGCAAATGAAAAGAACGCCAAACCCAACTTCTCCTGTGCTAACAAACTGTAAAGGTACCTAGCGAAACCTAGCCCATCACATTTCAGGAATGCATATTTATTGCCGAATAGCAATAGCTTTCTTGAATATTGCGCGCAAGAGCAAGCTGGCATTCGAGAAAAAAGGGTAATTCCATCCATGATATCAGTTCAAATTTAGGTCCGCATCCCACTGAAACACTGGAAGCTTGATTCCCCCCCCAAAAAAATTAGAAGCTCAAAGTTCTTGAAAAAAAGCCTTTCTTATTAAAGCAAATGCAAAGAAACTGAAATTCCATTTGAAACCTCCTTTGCACCAATTCCAAAATAAGGAGGAGATATGACATCGTTTCACACGTTTCACTGTTGGTATCTGCCGTGCACCAACACGCACCTCTGCAGAAGCAATAATTCTCCAGCTGTTTAACAAGGGCGCCCACAGTTCTGTAACGCAACAAAAAAGGGATTGGGATGTTACTTGGAATGAGACAACCCAGCTTCTGCTTCACAAAATGTGATTTGCAAAGGGCTGGGTGTGGGGCGGGAGAACAAATGTTGTTCTTGTAAGTCTCACGGTCGATTACTTTTTCTTCTTTATTTGAAAATGGCGTTGAAGCTCATCACAGAGCAGCACCTTATGGTGCTAACCGCTGTAGGAATACAGACCAACTGGCTCTGCCCAGAGGGGACTGGGTAGCAGGTACAAGATAACAGAAGAAAAAACAAATAGAAGCCAAAGCGATGAAACAGACCCACCACCCCTATTGCTAACCGGGGGTGCATCTGAAGAGCTACGTTGTACCGTGATCACGCAGTAGATGTGATTGGTTTCACAGCAAAGATCAGCGTCACCTCTTGATGGCCAAACAGAAGTGCCAAAGGCACTGCTTCATTAGGGAATTGCACTTAATTAACCCAGCAGTCAACTCATCGTTTTGTTTTGACTAATTAGCTTCATTATTCTCCAATCCCCCTCAGCTTGGCAATGGTTGGTTTAAGTAACAGATTCCATATTTCAGAACCAAAGTAAGAATGAGTTGCGATCCTTACATTTTCTCTCACTTACGTTCCTTTTGCCAAGCATGAGCTACTATGAGAAATACTTCTATTAATAAATTAACAGTTCGCAAGTAACCTCTACACCTGCTGCTTTGAGAAGACCCTGCGGTAACCCAGAATGTGAAGAACTGAATGCCTACCCCCTTGAAAGGGCACACGTTTATTAGATGGTTGTCACAATTTCCACGTTTTGTGCCAAAGCAGCCTGGCAAGAGAATATAGTTCAAAAACAAAACTCGGTGAAAATAATTTAAGCTAGGAGAGGAACTCTGATTTGGAGACTTAGCTAGGTTTAACGGGATTTACCAATGGTGTCTCATTATCCAGCCTACTAGCAACACAAAAAAAAAAAAAAACAAAAACACAAAACCAAAACAAAACACATAGGGTTACCAGAATGTAGGCAAAACAGCCATGATTTAATCTGCACTTAATGCTTTTAGAAATGAGAGCAAGCATTAAAGGTTGCAATTACCAAGAGCATAATAAGTAGGAGTTTGTCAGAGGTAGATGACAACTTCTTGCTTACAATTTGAGTGTTTATGTTACTTAGAAAATCACATGTCACTGTCAAATACAGCTTTGCATCCTGTCAAATACAGCTTTGCATCCTGATTAATAGCGATAATTGTCTATAGCAGCACGTGAAGCATACCAGTAAAAACATGTGAAGTATAGCAGAGCTTGATTCGATCAGGATTCTGAATTGTTTCAAAACTAAGAGTCTGCTCAGGTACATATTCTCTAAGTTTGTTAGAAAGGGGCTATTCAAAATCAAATCAATTAATCAATGAGATTTTTAGGTTACAAATGCTCGTTGAGTCAGGACAGACGTTCTGACTTCTAAGTCTAAGATAAGGATTCAAGATGATGCTTCTTATTTTCCTATTAAGCATCCTTCAAGGAATATCAACAAATAAGCTGAACTAACTAGAATTTTACACAACTTATTTGTTATGAAGAACTTGAATGGAAAAGGTCTTGGACATTTCAAGTTCGAAAAGCAATAAAAGTTTAAGGATGAATTAAGTATCTGTAAACAGGTCTTTAATAGCATCTTTTAAAATTATATAGAATAACGATTTTAATTAGACATGGCCTTTTAGATTTAGAGAAAGGATACCCTTATATTCAAACTAAATAGGTATTTTAACGTACTTGAACATCTTGGAAAGTGTATAGCATAAACAGTTAGCTGGAGGAGTCATATCATTATGCCAAGTTACTGTAGTATCTATTTCTTCATTTACTAAATCTTCCAATTCATTTGTACGAGTAGTTTCAATGCATCCCTAAATTCAGGTGCAGAAAACTCCTGTCAGTGGTTGCCACATGTGCAGAAATCCCGGTGCCGCTTCCCATGCAGTCCATTTTTAGTGTCCTGGTACCTACGCTCAAGAAATTATACCAAACATGAGAACCGCGTCTATCGGTGTCCTCCAAAAAAGCGAGGATTATCAACCACAACTTGTCAGATTTGTCAACATAGTCTTCACAGAGCTTCCATACTGAAAATAAAAAGCTTTCTGCCTCATTCCTAAACAGGTTTGTCAGTCAGTCCCGCGGCATTTTTTTTTTCTCCTTTCCTCTCGTACTGACATAACATTTGCGTATTTTGTTTGAGTTCTGATTTTATTTTCAATACCTGAGATTAGGCTTAACAGAAGCTGAATTCACTATATGAATATTGACAGCAACCCTATATTTAGGTTGCCTAAAGATCTCCTACCGATATAAAAGCACACAGAAGAAGCTGTAGGGTCAAAGCTGCTTTGCCTTTGGAACCTGCAAGGGAAAAAAAAAAAAAAATATCCCTGCTCAGTGGCTAGAGAGGTATATATTCCTCTCTATTCCTAACTTTTGAAAATAATCCCTTCGCTTCTGTCATTTATTTCCTGAATCAAAGACTAGTAGCCGCTTAAAATAATCACCAAATGTCTGCAGAGAAGCACCTCTATGTTACTACAAAAGCAGTAATCTCTACTGTGACAGCCTGAGCGCATCACCTCTCCAAAGAAGGAGAGAGGCAAGAAAAATACAGAGAGATACGACTACCTTCGCATTCTCAGAAAACAATAACCATGACTTCAACGGTCCTTTCTTTTCAACTTGTTAGAGAATTTTACTAACTTTTATCTCAATAAAATTCAGGTCTCCCTCCCTCTCCTATCTCCTCCCTACAGTACCAATGCTTAATGGCAGAAAGGTGTAACAGGGTTTTTTTAGTAATATTTTTTTTTTAAATTCCCATTTCCCTATTATAAAACTTGGACAAAGACTTAGAAAGAAAAGCACAAACTATACGCTTAAAAACTTGATAGAAGTACTTTTACAGTTGCAGTTTTGGTTCCTTTTCTGCAAACTCATTTTATTACCGTCATTCATTATATAGCTTCATATTGTATTTTTCATAATATCCCCTCCTCATTTAGCATACACAATAAACACCTCATGAGGCAAGAGTCACAGTTTATAGGCATTGTTAAATGTGACAAACTACCCCTGGGTCCAGTTTAAAGGGGTTTATCGTCATTGTAAATCTGAAGTTATGGGGATTAACATTTATCTGCTGTATCACGCAGTCTACTTACAGAAGGGCAAAATTATGCCACTGAGGTAAAAGGCACAGATTTTCAGATGCCATTTCTTGAAGTTAGGTTACCGTGACCTCTGGCCACACAGGTGAGTGCTTTAACACTCTTATGTTCACGTTTCATAATATGAAACATATTACCTCTTTGAAACAGCATCCCTGGATGTGTTTAAGAGACGTTTGGATGTGGTGTTGGGGGATATGGTGTAGGGGAGAACTTTGTAGAGTAGGGTAGATGGTTGGACTCGATGATCCCAAGGGTCTCTTCCAACCTAGACAATTCTATGATTCTAAGAGCTCAACCCAGGATGGACAAAGCACACAGTGCCGACAGCAGCAGTACAAAGCAAGTTCCGTTTGCCTGCGAGCCTTTGAAAGCACGCGGACACAGAGTATGTTCAAAGAAAGAAAATCACTTTCTCCCTCCGAAAATTATTCCCGGCAATCAACTTCAATTCAGACATTTTATCTGAGGTCTGACAGCAGTTATTTGTTGTATACAAGACAAATTTGGCTCTGCCTCCCCTTGATGAATAGCGCAAATCAAACCATGCTGAGCGCCTGCTCATCATTGGAACATTTCTCTCTTACAGGCATCTTATTTAAAAAAAAAAAAAAAA
Source organism: Vanellus vanellus (assembly GCF_965231255.1). Classification (NCBI taxonomy): domain Eukaryota; kingdom Metazoa; phylum Chordata; class Aves; order Charadriiformes; family Charadriidae; genus Vanellus; species Vanellus vanellus. The sequence goes on along the minus strand of NC_138911.1, from coordinate 6,116,536 downwards.
AAAAAAAAAAAAAATCAAAAAACAACCCAAACCAAAGAACAAGAAAAAAACCTGGACTCTGCTCAGCAGGAGTGTCAGGGCCAATTGCCAAGATGAACTGTTTTCCATCTCCTGTTAAACCAAAGCGGTTCACTGCGCCCTTAGGAGGGAAATCAGAAGAGAGCAATGGACCGAAATCAAATATCTGGACTTATCTGATATCACAGTGCATTGGTATCCATTTTGCTTTGGACATTAGCTTTGTATTTCACGATGATGAAAAATGCTTTATATAGCATGAGCCAGTGCGACTGCTTTAATCCCAGCAGGGTTGGCTCAGCCCTTCATCTTTCTGAGTCCGATAAATTGAGTTTCCTGCACTCTACTATGCGAGCTTTTTCAGTTAAGACCTTAAGAGCTGCAGTTCCACCTTTTCTTGATGGCCAGTGAAGACACAGTGACTTTTTGTAAGAGGAGGAGTTTGTTTGACTATCTTTTTCCTTCAGTTATCCTGTGGTCGAGCGTGCCAAACAGCTGAAGGACTCTGCCCCATCAGTGTGCATTAGAACTGATGATGCATATATGAACCGCACATTTTTCAGATCTGCCTGGGTCTAAACTCAGAAAGCACCGTTGTCCTTCTAGCTCTGAATTCCCAGAACGCCCAGAAGCTGACGGCCGAACTGGGTAGCGCTGGCAAACACGTCACATCGCTGCCGCTGTAAGCTTAGACATATTTGGAGCTTTAATGCCCTGTTTTGTTGGTCTCGATTTTTTTTTCTGTAACCTGTCCCCCCACGCTACGCTCTTACAGTACAGATAAAGTCATGTAAGAGCAAGTTCCCCCCAACAAACCGTATACATTTCTTTTCCTCTGCATATCTATCCCTTTTAATATGAGAGGCTGCTATTTTTTTCTCCCGAACTTCAGGTAGCCCAGCTGAGCTGAAGGACTTGATCAGCAACACACAAAAATCTTCTATTTGGGCTTTTCGCACTGAGCACACACTTCTGTTGTTTAGTTGAGAAACACTGTGTCCACGGCTTCTTCCAAACATTAACCTGGAATAATTTGTGCTCCAGGCAAGCACACAGGGAAAAGGAAAGGCAGAGTCAGGAAATATACCCAGGCACATGGAGGGCCCTCCTGAGAAAAACAGCTTTTGTTAGTATCCCGTCATTTTCGTGCATATATGACAATTATGCACAGTGACAGCCCAACTTTATCCAAAAGTCTCCACTCTAACAAATACGGCACAGTATGTCCTGCAGTTGTGCCCCAAATAATCCCATTGTGTAAAACTGAAATTGTGTAAAACCTATTGGAGTGGGTCCAGAGGAAGCCACGAAGATGCTCAGAGGGCTGGAGCACCTCTTCTGTAAAGACAGGCTGGGAGAGTTGGGGTTGTTCATCCTGGAGAAGAGAAAGCTCCGGGGAGACCTTGTAGCCCCTTCCAGTACCTAAAGGGGCTACAGGAAAGCTGGGGAAGGACTCTTGATCAGGGCGTGGAATGATAGGACAAGGGGGAATGGTTCTAAACTGAAAGAAAATAGATTTAGATTAGATATTAGGAAGAAATTCTTTACTCTGAGGGTGGTGAGACACTGGCCCAGGCTGCCCAGAGAAGCTGTGGCTGCCCCATCCCTGGAGGTGTTCAAGGCCAGGTTGGATGGGGCTTTGAGCAACCTGGGCTGGTGGGAGATGTCCCTGCCCAGGGCAGGGGGTTGGAACTAGATGATCTTTAAGGTCTAACCCAAACTATTCTATGATTCTATGAAATGGAACGCCACTATCTTCGATCTGTACTTTATCAGCTAACATTTGCCAGACGACAACACGAACACTTCATGCAACTGCTTCCATACACACCACTGCCTTGCGTGCGGCTTGTGGTGCGCAGCCTCTACTATGTCTGTGCATCATCTCCAAACCTCTCCATTAAGGAAGCTTTGTTTGTTTTGCACTAGCAAAGCGGCACGAGGCTGTCTGAAGACCTCTCTTAGCCACGGCTACACAATGCTTTTGCTGCATCATAAAACAGTTGCTGTAACAATGACAGCCCAACGTTAAATGAACCAGAGTAAGGACATATAGAATAACAATAATAAAAAGAAAAATATACATTTAGACTATTTAGTTTGTTGGGCAGTTTTTTCAATCTCTTTAGCTCTATCTCTAAATGCAAACATGAGAAGATAAATATACATATATATCTTTAAAGTCATAACAAGTTAACGCATTGCAGCATCTTGGATTGGATCCAGTATAGACAGTAACTTTCACATTCCCACCTGATCATGCAAAAAAAAAAAATGGGAAGTGCGACACAGGAAAAAATTGTAGTAAATGCTGAGATTTGACTCCATCCTAAATATGGAACAGATCAGGGTGTAAATAGGAGCTTGCCTACCATTCAAAGAGAAACAGCAGCTTAGAGCAGTCAAGTTTTTCTATAGCTACAAAACGCATTTCATCTGTTGCACAACAACATTGTGAGGCAAATACAGAGCGAGTCATCTTTGATCTAGCCGTCCTCACACACACGCTTTATTTCTCAGAAAAAATTTCATATATTTCAACTTTTTCCTGTTTCCACACAGAAAGCCTAAACACTGGCTACCCTACAAAAGCTCATCCCTATTAAAATGTTTAAATGAGATTTTTGTGTCTACGGCACAAATCATTGATAGCTTGCTTGCATTAAAAAAGTTGAATGTTAGTGTTTAACGACTTAATAGGAAGGTTTAATTCACAGCCTAGTTGCCATCAGTACTAGTATTTGCATCACGCAATTGCCTAGATAACTAGTTGTAGATCAAACCCCATTCCTCCATAGATATGTAGCTCCTCTTGTGTCTGATACTTCGTTCAAGAGCACAGGTAAGCACAGGAGTATCAGACCAGCATGAGACTCTCCTCCCCCGACCAAGTTGAAGTGTCGAAGCGCTCTTCAAAGGCAGTTGGATTTAAGACGTCCTCCACCCTTGTTAGTCACTGACAAGCCATGAGCATTCTGTGCAGGGTTGGAGAGCTGCTGCTGTGTTTTCAAACTTTAACATTTTAACAGAATGAGTTAAGATGCTGATTTTTCCGTAGCAGCCTTTCGTATTAAAAATGTGCGACGGGATCTAAGGAATCAAGTCACTTTAGGACTCAATCATTTATGATCGTTCTTAGAAATACTTGTGCTCTGAATTCAAGAGAAATGCATAATGCAGTTACTCAGTCACCAGTTATCTGGCAGTCTCTGGGACTAGCTCTTCTTCAGGTAAAAAAAAATGACTGAAAAGCTCTGATTAAATTAGAGATGCTGATTTTAGTAATGACTACTGCATTTAAAATATTTGCACTACATTTAAAGATGTGGGGTTTGCTTTTCATCCTTTTTAGCCTGTATTTTGAGCTGTGTGTCTCCAAGTCACAACTGGTTTTGCTCTGCAGCTCTCCGCTAAGGCGAGATTTATTTCCTGTCCAGTTCTGACAATTAGAATCCCTTGGAGAATGAGGCCTACTCAGAAGGCTGCAATTCATTCATGGTGAACAGTCATTTGGGAGCTATACTCATTCCTTCTCTTTGCCAGGTGGAGTTTAGAGCCTTCACCGTGACCTGTGTCGCTTCTCTCTCCCTGCTATCACCTCCACTTACCAATCAAATCAAATCAAAGCAAATCATGGAATCGTAGCACACCTCCAGTTGAACGGGAGACATTAGGACCACTGAATTCAACTCCCTGCTCCTCACAGGACTACCTAACACTAAGCCATATGACTAAGAGCATCATCCAGATGCTCTTGGAAATCTGACAAGCCTGGTGCCGCAACCAGTTCCCTGGGGAGCCTGTTCCTGTGACCGACCACCCTCTCAGTGGAGAACCTCTTCATAATGTCCAACTTGAACTTCCCCTGAGGCAGCTTCATTTCAATTCCACGTGTAAATAAAATAAATGTAAATAAAATATAACTGAGATTAATTTTTTTTTTTAAAAAAGAGACCACTGGAGACAGATCTGCACGGTAAGAGGAAGATTATTGTACACTGATACTTCTCTAATACTTGGGATCTTTCTTCACTCTTCCCTAATCCAAAGCTTTTCTTTTTAACCAAAATAACTGAAAATTGGCATCTTTTCATGCTTGCTAAAACATGCACCTGAATATTAATATTCTGCCAGAGTTTGCAAATAATTATCCACAGACAAAAAAAAATGGTTTTAGAAAAAAAAAACAAGTTCCTGAATGACTATTATTGTTTATAGGGTTAGGATGCAATCTCAGATGTTCGTACAAACAATCTTTTCTATGAATATTTTAAATAGCTCGGTGGGGAAAAAAGAAAATCTCTCAGTCTCTCATCACTGAGAAACAGCGGATTTTTATGTTACAGCAATGAATCACTGTACTGGACCAAGTATTCTTTTTTTCCAGGGTGTTTTTTGCTTTTGGATAGCAAGGGGTTGGCACCATTTATTTTCCTTCTCTCTCAGTAAAGACAGCTCATGATGGGAAGATGATACATAAAAATATGTATTGGACCATTTTAGTGTTCCATTACACCTTTCTGTCATTTGAACAGGACTTTGTTAAGGGAAAGCAAATGCCATTTCCAATTCTTTCCATGTCAGATATTCTAATTAAAAACGTAGCAGCATATTAAATACAGAATCCCATTTTACAGAATTCATATCTGAAGTGAAGGGTAATTGCCTATGCCACGCAGGATTATCTACAGAAGAAACCTGACAATTCTTTGATCTTTCCCTTTGGTAGAGGTGGCTGAGTGCCCTGAGGATGGTTTGTGGGATCAACAAAGCAGAACACCTAGTTAGGTAGATGGTAGCCTGAAGCTCCTTCTTTTCATTTGTTTGACGTTTGGGAACAGAATCGTGAAAAGAAGTTGGTGCTGCTGTGAGCTGCAGGTTAGGCTTAAAAAAAAAAAAAAAAAAAAAAAAAATAACACTGAGTGAGATCTCTATTAAAGCAAGGCAACAGAAATGAAATGAGTGCGCTGCATGTGACCAAACATGTAAAGAAAAATAATCTAAATATAAAATGCATTTCTGACTTTCAAAAAACCAAACTCCTCTATCACTTCAAGAGTGAAGGGTCACACAGGTTCATTCTGCTCTACAACCTCACTTTTTCTGCTGTACCAGCAGCAGGGGATGAAATGCTGCATTAAGCATAATTTAGATCCTCGCACATTTGCATCCCAGAATTGTCAACATCTGTCTTACAACATAAATGGCATAGCTATGAAAGGAGAAGGGCAGGAGATGACTAAAACACATTTATGCTGCTCTCTGCAGAGTCATATCACTCAGGTTCACTTTAATATTAATAGGCTCTGTCTCCTGAATTCTCTCAGTAGCAGTGCGCTGAGTATCTGTTGTTACAGAACTTTTTGGCCAATATATTTAATTTTTAAAAGAAGTTTTGCAAGCACAATCTACAGACACCTAAAATGTACATCAGCTGTTTTGAAGAAGCCACTACACTATCTTCCAATCAGGAAATAGATATCCCTGAGGCAGTTTTACTGGCTGGATTCACATATTAAGCATATTTCCACCATGCTGTGCTCATTCAAGATACTGAGAGATAAGTACCTTCATCATAGGTAGTAGATAATACCGCCTTCTTGCCTCTGTCCTGCTATGGTCTATCCCCGCTTACAGAGTACAAAGCGATTTCCAGCAGTATAATAATTTTCATGCTAGGATATTTCAGCACTTTCTAAAATAATATTTTAAATTCACGAATTCCATGCAGGCATTACCACCACAGTGCTAGAGGGTGCGGAAGGTGAGACTTTGTAAGGGCAGAGTTCGTATCAGGAAGCAGCGCGATGCTGGCTCTGTCTTTGGAACAGATGAAATAGAAATGAGTTCACATTCTCTTATATCTTGTTAAGCAAATCACGGTGGCAATTTATCACAACCAATAGATGTGTAACAAAACCATAAGCCACACCCACGTGGTCTTCAAAACAGCAAACACCGTCCACCATCCTACTGTATCAGCCACGTGCAGAAAGAAAAACTCTACCAATGGCTGGAGCTGGCAGGACACGAGATATCTTCAGCCTTGAAGTGGCCCAGTTGCATGAGCAGGGACACTGTGCCGTCTACAAGCAGCACGGAGTAAACAGGTAAACAGCTCGCTTAATAACGCAAATGTAGGCACGGGACAGTTTGCATAGACAGTTAAGGGTATTCTTCCTGTACCGGCACAGAACTCTAATCAAATCGTCATTAATCTTTATTTCCTAAAAGTCATTCAGCAAGATGAAGAGAAGTCAGGTGCAGGACTTGATTCAGAGGACCCAACTGGCATTTTTTGAGCCTTTAAGACTATTTCTTCAGGAATCATTGACCTACCCGTGACGGTGAACTTACCTTTTTACACCAGGATCCCTCCTCTTGGGAAGGGAGGAGGAAAGGAGTATATCCTGATTTAAACTGAGCTATTTTTCCATGTTATTGAAAAGTGATTCCCCCTATTTAAGCTCAGTACAGCAATACAAGGTACAGATACTTCATATTGGGCTCCTAAAGGGTCTTATGAAAAAAATAAAAAAGGCTCCGAGTACAGCTTAATCTTCTCTGGTTTCTGAGAGTAAATAACATATGACTATAAACTAACTAAATATATTTCAGAAAAAAATAAAAGCCAGTAAATAATATTTCAGTGAAAACCGGAAGAAGTTAAAGATCATTATAAGAAAAGTCAAAGAGAGTATTTCTTGGTACTTAGAAGACAGCCTAATCAATCAAGAGGACATGGGACATCCTACCTCTAAGAACACCTGGAACAGAAGGTGATCTGCTTGGTCACCTGCTAATCAATTCCTATTTCTAAAAGGAATCTCTCCTTTTCACTAATGCTGCCATGAATATGGATTTGAGTGAATATCTCAAACTCAAGGGGAGGGTTTCAGTGAGACTTGGGGTCATGCCCTAAAATGGTAACTATTTAATATTACAAAATAAACATTTTTCTTAGTCATTTTTAGAAGTATTTCATGTGATAATGCAAAGTTCTTTGTAATCACTCCAACAAAACATATTTATCTGTAGATAAACTATCACATTTTTTCATTTGATGACTTGATTCAGTATCACTGTTCAGCAAGGGACAAAGGGAATTTGTTGATCGTTTTCCCTCAGACAATATATAACTAAACAATGGAGGTTATACTATGTAACTGTGAAATTACACAGACCGCAATTCTGGATTATATTAAAAAGGACAAAGCCCCAAATACTTAAAGTATCAAAACCCAAGTATTGTTTTCCACTCCAAATCTCTGCCCAACAGCCTATAACATTTGGCAAAGACTACCTCCAAATTCTGGCAGAGAACTGTGCCTGCAAAAGCAAAGCACGTGCTTCCTTCTTCAGAAGGACGCATTATTAGCACTTGGCTGTATCTTTTAACATACACTGAAAAGTAAGTCAGTATTCAGAAGTCTTTTCCGCTCTAACCAGACTATTTGTCTTCACGGTTAGCTCCTGGCGTCCCGCTTTTGTGCACATTCCAAATGTCATCTGTTACTGAGAATGTTCTCTGAACAGCTGCATTGATGTACAGGCTGCGAGAAGTAATTTGCCTCAAAGTACTGGGGTCACTTACTCTATTGAAATGTCAAAACAAATATTTTATAATTCTTGATTAACTTCACATTTTGGTCCATATTGTTTCTGCAACAAAAGAAGTTTCAGACTGCTTGATACCAAGACCTTCTGTAAACCTGTTTTCATAAATTAGGTCATAATTCGTTCAGTTCAAGTTACTATTAGCATTATATGTCAGAACCTCAGCCACGAATCCAGCAATTTTGCAACGCTTCGCATGTTGAAACAGCATCCCACAACCAGCATCTTGCCTTTCTTTGCTGTACTTTCCCCTTTCCAAAGCAGAGGAGAAATGGCAGCATATATTTTGTTCTGTTCTATTTTAACTATCCTTTGATGAGCCTTGATAAGACCAAAACCCTTAAATTTTTAGGGAAATTTCCAAAATAAAAATACGTTTCAGCCAGCCTGCTAGGCTAGCTTTACTTGGTGACATGTCAAGTGCTCATGTACACATAGCGTTTTGTAAACAGTAATGTGTGTAGTTACACCCCAAGTGGTGTACTAAAGACAAGTGAGGAATTAGAAGAAAGAACGAGCTTGTGATATCAATGAACTGTGCGCATTCAACTCCATACACACGCGGAAGGAGAGGCTGGATGGGCAAAGCATCGCTTACTTTAATTACAGGGTTACGTTGTACAGGTCATATAAATGGCACGTTGTTTCCAAGCTATCATCCCAACAACAGAAGATTCAGACATTTTGGGTAGGAGCCACCACTTAGTTAAATGGACTGCTGAACATTCCCAGATCCTTTATCTACCAGCGATAGCCCATATACGCAGGTGCTTATGGCGGCCATGGAAAGGAGTCTAGATTTTCCCCTGAGGCTACCGAGTATTCTTCCCCCCCTTGCTTCAGACATGCAAGTGAAAGCCATTTGGAAAGCATGGCAAGACCTAATAACAGAGAACAGAAAGTTCACGTCAAAGGAAATTGCAGGATTTACCGAGCGTTCGCCTCCTGACAACAGCCGGTATCTGTAACGTAGGACTGTGGAATTATTCCTTCTGCACGAGGTGACAATGGAAAGCCCTTGCCTTCAAGGCCTGACTTTGAAAGCTGTGTTAGGCAAAGTATTTAAAGTCTTCCCTGAAGAAGTTTGAAAGGAACTGCATGATTTTGCATCTGTCCTTGAATGGCATCACAGTTTAAAATACTGAGTGCAGAAGGCATACTTGGGTAAACAATACAGCCAGTAAAACAACGCTATGCTCTTACCTTCCGGGCTAGAGACTGCTCTGTCTTTTAAGCACAGGAGAGTGGTTTGCAGATGGAAACTGTCTCTAACTCTGTTTTTCCTGACTTTAATCATTGCAAAAAAATCAGCGTCAACTGTCAATGCTTTATCATTGGACTTTATTATCGTGTTTAACTCAATAGTTTGATAAATGGTATTTACAAAATCTGTTTGGCTGCGTTTTCTGTAGCTTAAGTGCAGTCTATGTACGTGGGCAAGGTATTTTTAGGGCTGGAAACATGCTTTATGAGAAACAGAGACTTGCTATTTTCTAGATTTATGATATTTTTTATTTTGCTGGATAGAATATAGGCGTATTCATCATAATAGCAATTATTTTGATATTGATTCAACTAAACCTTCAAAGGACCTTTCATGCTAAAAACAGAACTAAAAAAAAAAATAATAATCTGTCAAGTAAGAAAGAGAGAGCTCTTCACTTCTCCCATCTCAATACTATGAATGTGCATAAGGAATGTTTATGTTCCTGCTTGAGATTATCATGATGCAAAATATTTTGCGCAATGTGGTAACCAGTGCATAAAACTACAGCAGAATTAATGCCTAGTTGCACTGTCTCCAGATTCCTTCTGGATTCAGAACCCAGATGGGCAAACACTATGTCCTGATGGATTGGAAAAACTGAAGAAAGTTTTCGCATCTGCAGAACTATCACAAACGCTTTCAAAACCTTTGAGAACTACATCAGTATTTGCAATGTCAGTCAGGACAAGCCAACGGCATCCTGGCTTGTATTAGAAATAGCGTGGCCAGCAGAAGTAGGGAGGTGACCGTGCCCCTGTACTCAGCACTGGTGAGGCCACACCTCGAGTATTGTGTCCAGTTTGGGGCACCTCAATACAAGAGAGATATCGAGGTGCTGGAGCGAGTGCAGAGGAGGGCAACGAAGCTGGTGAAGGGCCTAGCAGACAAATCATATGAAGAGCGGTTGAAGGAGCTGGGACGGTTTAGTTTGAGGAGGAGGAGGCTGAGGGGAGACCTCATCACTCTCTACAACTATTTGAAAGGACACTGTAGAGAGGTTGGTGCTGGTCTCTTCTCACAGGTAATTAACGACAGAACAAGAGGGAATGGCTTCAAGCTCCAACAGGGTAGGTTTAGACTGAACATTAGGAAAGAATTTTTCACAGAAAGAGTGGTCGGGCATTGGAATAGACTGCCCAGGGAGGTGGTTGAGTCACCATCCCTGGATGTGTTTAAGAGACGTTTAGATGTGGTGTTGGGGGATATGGTGTAGGGGAGAACTTTGTAGAGTAGGGTAGATGGTTGGACTCGATGATCCCAAGGGTCTCTTCCAACCTAGAAAATTCTATGATTCTATGACTTGAACACACCCCCCGTCCCCAGACATCAGTGCGCAGCACCAGCTAACCACATCAAGTACACACTGACACCGTAAGTGATGACAAAGCTATGTGTAAAGCAAAACAAAACTGTCAGACTAAAAGGAGAAGAGGGGAAGCAATTAATTTGTCTGCCTGGCAATTTAAGGAGACTGCGCACCAGGTCCCTCATCCCTGTGTAGTGCCTTGAATTAACAAACACTGAAATTTTCATGCAGTTGCATGAAATTTAGGACCCAGCCTGAGATTTCAGCTCCGGGAGCTGGCAAACGCAGCTATAACCGCGGAGAACACTGTTGTAGCGTTCCCTCAACACTGAAAGCTTCACAATCCTAAAGGGCTCTGCTAGCTGAATAAAGTACCGAGAAATGCGGCAAAGCAAAATCAATGACAAACACACATTATTCATCCCTACAATACACTGAGAAAACCCATGCGCACATAGAGAAGCACAAGATACGAATGATACCTCCTCTACAAAGGCACGGGGAGAGGTAAACGACGTGCAACAGCCCGGTACCGTTTGCTGCTCCCATAAGAGGAAGAGGCTTACACGGCAAGCAAAAGGCCAAGCGCGTCTACCGCGTGCTCATTAGGTGCAGATTCCGGAGTGGCACGAAAACAGCGAAATAAGATAGTAAGAGCCGAGAAAAAACAGTAAGCACAAAACTAGCGCGAGGGATCTACATTTTCTTCAATCTGGATCCCAAATAGCTGCTGTAAAGCCAAGCAGTTCAACTGGAATTACTTAACTGAATGACACTGATTTGATGCTCAGCGAGCGCCAGGCAACAAGTCTTACTGGGGTTTGTGTTTTTCAACATTGTATAAAATCCAAGTCGCAAACAAGTCACCACACGGGTAAATACTTTCAATACGTACACGCTTGTTCATCTCTCTCTCTCCTCTCTAGTCCTCCAATCCACAGTATTAAAACCTCATATGATTGACACGGTGGTTCTGGGCAGGTCTGAGCCTCGCCAGCAGTCGAGCAGCTCACCTTTAGCTCACCGATTCACAAAACGAGAGCTCTCCTGTCGCCTCTCACTGAGACTGGGGAAGATAGAGGCTTGGCTTCTTTCTTAATGAAAGCAGATCCAATACACGCGTATATACATTTTTTCACAGGGGTGCTGCGATCCTGGAATTTTTGGTACTTTAGCGTCATGGAAGGAACAGTATAGAACTTTAAATCCCCTCTATAAAATTTTCCCATTCTGCACAAAATGCATAAACATTCAGGACACGTAATCCTAAGAGAATACCCACAAAAACCTGAGCAGGATTAATTTTTCATCCTTTTTTTTTTTTTATAATTACTATTCAACCATACTTTATATTTCAATACCTATTAGATTTTTTCCTTTTTATTTCAGTTGAAATGAAGTGTTAATAGGTTTGGACAAGAAAGCAAATTTGACAGTCAGCAGATTTCACATTAATACTTGTCTTGGAAAAGAAAGGATGTCAAAATGTAATTTACCCAATCCGATGATATCAAATAGAATATTGGTCTGTCAGTCAGAGGCAGGCAATCTAAGTAATGCATCTGCCCAGCACTTTTAATAACTTTTACACTCAGAACTATCTTAGAGATCTGGCTCGAGGTCATAGAAGGTGTACTTCTCATGAATCCTTCTTAAAGCTACAGCTGACTACGCATACTATTTAAAAGTGGGATGTTTTTATCTGCAAAAGAGATTTCAATATTTCTGGATGCAGCTGGATTTTCAGAGGGGCAATCTTTTAATGAACTTACTGCTCAACAGCTGCGTGACTTGGAATCCATAATTATTTCTCAAGATCCCAATTCCACATCAGCATCATTCCAAACTCCCACAAGTTCAGGATTTAAATTCATAGATTTATAGACTCATATTTCTGGCAAATATAAGTAACTATGCTTTGAAATACTAACAGCCAAGACACGACATAATCACGATGTAAACTTTAAACCTGACAAGTCAGGCAGGTGTGTGGTCACGTTCCCAATTATACTCGCTATACTTAACACAACTGATGATATCTCATTTTACTTCGTTTAAGAAGAAGTAGCCCTACAGATTGTTCTTTGGAGTAATTGATTAACCAGAGAAATAAGGTATTTGGGAAGTAAGGAAAGGGGAAAACAAGGCCCGGAACAAGCAGAATCCTGATGAAGGGCTAGTGAAGAAGACAAGCCAACCGAGCTGTCATCCACGCTGGAGCACAGGCGCCCATCCCAGGGGGATGCTGACACCACGGCTGAACCAGAGAGGAGAGTCGGCACACACTTGTGTACTTTAGGGGATCCCTATGCAAAGCTCAATAGATGAAACCGAATCTGCCCAACTTTCCAAACACTTCGTAAGCTTCTGTTAGGACTTTGAGATGGCTGAATCACCAAATCCACTCTGCTGAGGCCTGAAAGTAGAAGAGTTATACAGCTGCTCATTTAATTAGCGGTTTGTTAAAATCATTCATACAAGCCCTGGTTCCTGAGATGACGAAATAAATGCGTTCACGCACTTAAAAAACTTTCCTTTCCTACAACACAACACATTCCTACATTTCTTAACACAAAAAGTCTGCAGGCACCTACAAAAGACACACATTTCTCACTCTAAACCACCTACCAAACAGCAATATTCTCTTTCTTTTAAGCAAATAGTCTCGAATCCTCTCCAGAAATATATAGTTGTACTTATAAGCTTGCAAAGACAAACAGTACTTCCTATTACAGCGTTGAGAGTCCTGCCTGGCTCCTCCACTCACCTTTGCAAGTAAGACAGTTACTGTGTGAAAAATGTAATAACACTATTTTAAAGTCAACCTTCATCGAATGGAGCAAAGCAATATCACTTGGGCTATATTTAAAGTATATCTAACCAGACTTCCAAAGCAATCTGAATTTGATCTAGAAATATACAGTCTAAAGCATCACTAACTATAACGGGGAAAAGGTTAGGGCAAAGTCAGCTTTTCATTTCCTTCCTTTTAACACTTGCAGGACTACTTTCAGTTATATTACAAAGACTAGAACAACTGAAGGAAAATCCAACATTTTCCAAAGGAAAAAAAAAAGGTGGGACATTTAACGATTAAATATAAGTAACTCAAAATTACTGAGAAATTTCTTCATCATTCACTGAGCTTAAACCACCGTAACAATTCGGTATTATTTTACACCAACGTTAAAGAACGCACAGTAACCACGAAATCTGTAGTACACCAAGTGCTACTTGTTTTCTACATAGTACTCGCTCTGTGCGGAGGATGTAAGTCGTAGCAAACAGTGCAGCGTAAATAAGATTACTATGAACTGGACATACACGCTTGCCTCTTTCAAATGTAAATAAATTGAGGCTTTACCCAAATGATAAGCACAAGAGTTGGCAACAGTCACTGAGAATCTGCATCAATTAAGAGAAGAATATTTACAATTTTTTTCCACCTAAGCAAGCGTTTTGGTGAAATACAATGGTATAAAACTGCTTTTAATTTAGCTGTGCATATTTTAGCAATCAAGCTACATCTGGTTTTGCTTGTTGAAACAATAGAAAGTATAAGAAATTTTATTTTTTTCTCCATTTGCAGCCACAGAAAAACAGCCGCCCTCTGACCCAGAAAAGGATGCAATTAACTATAATTGTATGAGTCAATTCACTGAACCAATTCTTGTGGGTTCTTGAAATGATGTTTAAATGAGCAGCATGCAGCTTGGAAAAAAAAAAAAAAAACCAACCCAAACAAAACAAAAAAATCAGATTCTATAGAGTACACCAAGGAGGCATACTGCCTAGGTAGGACTGTGCAGAAATAGTTCACGAAGAATACCAAATCGCTGCATCCTTACCCTTTTCTCACCAGTTCTGGGTTTAACTGGTTCTTTGCTATGTCATTTTATTTACATTTCTGCTAAAAATAACGTGCTCTTCACAATGAATTTGGGGGGGAGGGGAAGTCCATAAAATTTAATCTGCCTACAGACACTATGTAGCTGAAAGAAAAAAAAAAAAAAAAAAAAAGAAGAGAAATCTGCAGCATAGCAAGCATTTAAGCATTTGATTCAATACAGACAATATATGGGAATTGCCTCAGGAACTTAATCGGGTTCATCCCGCCTCTGTGACTACCGCGGCGACGCAGCAGAGTACCAGCAGAGAGGTTGACTGACTGTCCCATCTACTCCTGCTTGCTCATTAAGGCCAAGCTGAAGCCACAGCCAGCCATCCAACCAGGCGTCACCACGTGCCTCCTGGGAATTTTGGTTTACACAACTCTTACCATCTCTAATTTCCGATATTTTTTTGCTGTCTGTGTATATCAATATAAGCAGAAAGCAGTTGCTTCTCAGAAATAGACAAATTGGAAATTAAGACAAGATAATCCTACCATCTGCACTCACCCCAACAGGAAAACATCCTTGTTTTTATCACAGTTTTTTCTGCCATCTTGCTCGTTACAAAATATGGCCTTTAAAACCCAAATAAAGGGCCAAAAAGAACACATATCCAAAGAGAAGGAAGTCATTAATGGCTATCCTATTTCTTATGAAGAGGCTTCGGGTTTTGGCTTTTGATTATATCCAGGGATTTTTCTACATCGGAAAAACTCCCCAAATCCCTTCTTGTGCCTCCCGGTGGCACAGCACCCGAAGCCACGCAGCCAAAGCCTGCCGTGCCCACCGTTGTGCAGCACATCCCACGGTCTTCCACCGAGACGTGCTTTCACTGTGTGATCAGACCTCTGTCCCCAGAAGCTGCTTCTCAACATGGGCCCTGGCAGAAAATCCTTCATCTTTAAAGGGACTTGTTCTTTGCGGGACACCAGCCATCCATTGTCCAAATTAAGGGTGGCAGGCGGATATCGTTTTAAGAACGGCTTAAAGGGATGCGTTTCCATAGTATTGATTGGTATTTGAGACAATTGCTGAGTCTAATTTTGAAAATTTGGATTTTCTAAATTTGAAAAATGGATTTTCTAACTCAGTGTTATCCTGAAGTATTTCAAATATAAGATCAAATTATCTCCCTCGGTAAATGAGCAAAACTCCAGTGAAAACCAGAGAAAAATAATCTAACGTAATGACCAAAAAACGTGCCAGAAACAGAGTAATTTAAGAACGACATGGAAAGATTTGAAGTTCTGATACAAGAAATAAGATCAGGAAACCAATAGAATCATAGAATCATAGAATCATAGAATCAGTGAGGTTGGAAGGGACCTTTAAGATCATCAAGTCCAACCATTAACCTACCCTGATAAAAACACCACCACTCCTAAACCATGTCCCTAAGCATCTCATCTACCCTTTTCTTAAACACCTCCAGGGATGGTGAATCCACCACCTCTCTGGGCAGCTTATTCCAATGTTTAATAACCCTTTCAGTGAAAAAATGCTTCCTAACATCTAATCTAAACCTGCCCTGACATAACTTGAACCCATTTCCTCTTGTCCTATCACTTGTCGCCAGGGAGAAGAGGTCAGCTCCCATCTCTCTAAAACCTCCTTTCAGGTAGTTGTAGAGGGCGATAAGGTCTCCCCTCAGCCTCCTCTTCTCCAGGCTAAACAACCCCAGATCCCTCAGTCGTTCCTCATAAGGTTTGTCCTCCAGACCCTTCACCAGCTTTGTAGCCCTTCTCTGGACACGCTCCAACACCTCAATGTCCTTCTTGTAGTGAGGGGCCCAAAACTGAACACAGTACTCGAGGTGAGGCCTCACCAGTGCCGAGTACAGGGGGATGATTACTTCCCTAGTCCGGCTCACCACACTATTCCTGATGCAGGCCAGGATGGTGTTGGCCTTCTTGGCTGCCTGGGCACACTGCTGGCTCATGCTCAGCCGGTTGTCCACCAACACCCCCAGGTCCTTTTCTGCCAGGCAGCTTTCGAGCCACTCCGCCCCCAGTCTGTAGCGCTGCAATATGAGAAAGAGAAAACTTTCCCGGGCATATCCAGAGCAACTGAGCCACTACAGTTTCTAGTGAACCAACTGCTGGCATTTTGGTATCTTTAAGCTATTTTTTAAACATCATGTTATGTTCTTGTACACACATAAATATGTATTGAATCTATATGTAAAGAATGATTTTGATTTAAATGTACACACAAAACCATACATACAATTACATGCACAAACACACACGACCCACCAGCGGACACCTGACACAGGGGACTAAGTTTATAGTCTGAAATAGAATAAATATTTTACATTTGAAGGAAAGTAATCACAGTACATTAAAGCACAGCTTGTGGATGAACCACACAAATCTGACATTTTTATAATTTTTTTAAGCCATGAAGAGCTTTCCTGTGTTCATTTATCTATTTGATAAAACAAAACAGTATTCAGAGATCCTTATTGACAAAAGAAAATTAAAATACCTTCTAGAACACTTTAAGCAGCATCTGCTTGATAAAACCCTTATAATTTCACCTAAGAAACATTTCCACATCTATTAAACAACATGCGTAAAAACTGCTTACAAAACAGAGATCATTAAAAGAAGAAATAATTAAAGCATTATCAGTTGTTGTTTTATACATTTTGGGTTGTAAAAATTGTGAAATCAAATTCTTCAAGAACAGAAGATTCATTACACGGGGAAGTTTTTATAGGTAAACGATAACTGGGCAAAATTATTGGGACGGATATGGCAAAGGCACTTCGGGGCAGTCTAATGAAAACTGTATTTTTAAATTACAGCATAGCTATAAAACCAGCTTTCTTAAGATCAATACGGTACTTAAATGACAACTAAATAAAATCAATGCAACTCACTTGAGTTATTATGCCTAAAATTAGTGACAAGTCGATTGATCTGTTTAATATTTCCTTCTCCAATAACATCTGCCTCAAATATGGCTGAAGAGTGTTCAGAAGGGAGCAGCGTGGGAGAAAAGACTCCAGAACTATGTAGTCTAAAATGTTTCTGGATAACAGAAAACTGGAAATTTCGCCCCGGAATAGCACAACTTCTACATTTAAGACTCAGTATGAGGTTGACTGGACACTGAGGGTGAACTATTTCCCACCACTAGAGTAACATACAGTCAACTGCTGCAGTGGATTTATAGGAAGAGGCCAGGCAAATTTGAGTGTTTTGTTCCCACTGCACTAGACAATCAATTCTTTCACATTTTTAAGGGAAGCAATTCCCTAGCAAGGCTGAGATGTTCATTAGCAAAAGTGACACATCATTATTTGAGTTGAACAAATTTAAAACTTTGAATGCCCCTCCTAAGCCCACTGTTGGGTTTTTTTGGTGGTTTGTTTTTTTTTTTTTTTTGCAGGAACAAAAATGTCTGCGTTTGAAAATATTCCAGGGTTTCAGGCTGAAATAGGTGCGAAGTAGATGAGAACCAGTTCTTTTTGCTATCGAGAAAAAACTCTTTCACGTCAATCTACTTTTTAGAACACCATGGTGGGGTCACATTAGAGCCAAACAGCTCACACAGACACCTTAACTCAGGTAGTACACGGCCGACAACGTAGGAATTTTATGGGTTGCTTTTTCCTAGAATAATTCTAACAGGAATTCCAATTAAGTATTTCATTATCTTTTTATCCTCTTTGCATATCCATACATAGCTGGAATTATCATTCCAAATACTGTATTGAGTTTGACCAAATTAAGCCTAGAAGATAACGAGTCTCAGGAGGGAAGTATAATCTTTATAAAGTCACAGGCTACTCGCCCTCCGCTGCAAAAAACCTTCAGCATATAAAGTTGACATTTTCCAGCTACGCCTTATCTTGATTAAAATTACAAAGTACAAAACAACAGCAGTCCAGTTTAATTTAAACATTCGAAGAGCGAAAAAATATTTTTAAAAATCACTTTCTGCTCCCTCTGAATTTAGCAAAGAAGCATCTGTATTCAGCAGTATGGTCTGGAAGAAAATGCAAACACTCCAAGCTTCTCCCTCGAAATCAATGGAAGTTTTGTATGGTGTACCATAATACGATCAATTTGGATTCGCCAGCTTTTTTTTCCTCTAAATTCTTATTGACTTTCACCGAAATCTAGTTATAACTATGAGAGCCATTTTCCTGCCAACTAATCCAGTAGTCTGAGCTTCAGAGCCTCTGGAGAGCTCTCAGCCCAGGACAGGAGCAGTCCAGGTGCTACATAACTTTATCAAGAAACTTTCTAAATTAATAAGCCAAGTGCATTTTTATGTCACATATACCTTTATAAATTCTTATGCTATTAAGTACTGCGTGCTGTTTTCAGAGGCAAAGAATAGTCTGATACTGAATGTGGAGGACTCGGAGGTCCTCAAGGGTGACCTCTCTTTTTTCATCTTAAGTGACAAACATCAGTCATTGGTCAGACATTATTTGTAATGATGAAATCAACAGCTCACCTCCTCTTTCTTTATGAATCATGGAAATTTTATTATTACATCCGAGGATAAAAATCAATAGTGTCTACTCAAGGTTTTGAAGTATCGATTTACATTCTTTTCTTTTAACCACATATACCCTTGTTGCTTCCTTTTAAGAGGTCTTTCCACTGAGTAATTTTAACATCTTCCTACTAAAAGCAAACTTTTCCACCTATCTGCAAGAGATGAATAAATTAGATCAGCACTTTTCTTTTCCTGTTTGGCAAAATTTGCACTAGCTTCATGGAAAGTCTTACAAAAACTATAAAATTTCATCTCTGCCTAAAGTTCTCTGGAGCTTGGCTCCGCGTCACCTTGCCCTTGAGATCTGTAATGCTGGAAAACACCCATTTGGATAACACTAAGATTCACAACACTGTACAAGTTCAAAGATCAAAGATTTTAATTAGGTTTCATGCTGCCCCTGTTGCCTGGTGAAGCTGTCACTGAGAGTTGCGTGCAAAGGAGAGAATACCGCTTTTAAACTTTACTATTGACGACAATCTCTTATACTTCACGCTTTGCTGCCTTTTTGAAATAAGATGTAGAGAAGGAACCATTAGGACTTTCTATTCTTAACCCTTAGTTTCAAACCTACCGCTCATACTTGCACAAACATACGGAGAAATGGATTTCTCAGAGAACTCCAGCATCTCCCCTATCCCAAAGGCCTATACAATCCGATCTTTGAAATACTTACAGTAGTTTCCATGAGGCACTACCAACATTATGTAGCATCCGTATCCAGGAGCACTAACAGCCAATGGCAATTTCCTATGCAAGGAAACGAAGGCACAGATTGGAAACTACTCTTTCTTTTCTCCACGGATGATATTTTGCCACAAATGACAAAGGAAAAAGACTAAGCTTCAGTGATAAAAAGCCTCTTATACAGGTCTGAGACTAGATAAGTAAGAAAAATATAGAATTCAGACCCATTTTTGGATTTTGGACTCTAACGCAGGAGAATGTTAGAAATAAGAATTTAATAGAGCATCCCGGGCAGCCTGGGAAAACTGAGTAAAGACATCAGAATGACTTCGGCAAGATTACAAAAGAACAGTGCTATGATTTTCAACTTTGCTGTTAATTGAAGAGACAACAGACAAAGAATATTGGGCAAAATCCAGGCAGAGTTTTCTAAACATTGTGGCTAAGTACAGGATAAAAGGAGAGCCCTAACAGCTATACATCTAGTTTTAACTGTTCTCATTTGTTAAGGATACGTTTTACCTAAACATTCATGTTTGAACATCTCCTTCACTTTCTAGTAGTTCATGGCTGTGAATCAGATTGTTTAAATGCTGGATCTCGATGTAAAGAATGAACGAAGAATCCGAAAGTACGGCAGGCCCTCGGAGAGAGGGATCCAGACACAGCAGATCCATTACATTCCTTAATTGATGCTGTAATTCTGATTACCGTTTAACAGCAGCTGAGAAAATGTGTTCTACACTCCTGGGTCTACAAGGTCAGGCAAATAAAACTTTTAAAAACAAAAGCTTATTTTAACATGCGCTGCGGTCGCTACTGTACCACTATAAATGTCTCACTGACAGTCTCGATGCGGTAGGATTTTGTTTTCTGCACGATCTCATATACCATCCCTTAAGAGCCATTTTCAACTGATTAAACTGCATGTCCACCTTTTCCTTATCACGTTCAGTAAAAAACCTCATAGAACAATTTTAAACAAATTGTTTTTTAAAATAGGATATTTTTTTTTCTTTTTTTACTTCCAAAGAAGGTGTAATCAATCAAGAAACGATGCTGAATTCAAAGTCCTTCAGCAGAATATGATGTCTGAAACTGCTTCTGTACTCCTCCTCCTCCTTCAGCTTTCCCTGGGCAGTGCCTCTGACACTTGTGGGTGTTTTCTGCCGAACTGTAGAACCAATGCAGTACCCAAAGAGGGAACGGGACTTCACCCAATTTTCTTCTCAGGGGAACAGGCTTTTATATTTATGAAAAAAAAAAAAAAAAAGGATAGGTTTATCTGCAAAGTCTGAAGAGTGAAAATGACAATGTCCTCCTTTTTAGAATAGTACCAGTATAGTCTCAAAGCCTTTAAATTTAATTTCTGTTTCACTGAGGGAGGTTTGTTATTGGGTTTTTTTTCCCCACCACAATTCAATGCAATTCAACTGAATTCACCCTGCAGGGCATGAAATTCCCAATAGATCAGGTAAGACTTTAAACTACTGTGACTTTACCTGTTATTAGTGCAGCTAAGCACAAAGAGATTGGAAAAAAAGAAATAATCTGTTTTAGGATGATTTACTCAACACTAAAGCCATAACTACAATTTATACATGAATAGAGCAAAAGTATTGTTTACAAGGTAGTTATTTTAAACTATGCTTCTTAGCAAAAAGAACACATATTACTGAGAGCTACAGTCAAATTCATTTTCCACTCCTGGTTTACTTTGTATTGCCTGTACTCCTATACATCTTTTATGTAATTCATAGTTTTCGAAGTTCTGCCACAGCCAAAACAGCAAAGAAATATATTGCTCGATACAAACCACTGGATCAACTTTATAAATTCTTGCAAACAGAATCTGTAAAGATATTAACAGACCTTAGTGTAGCTATACACTGAGATATTGCAAAACACTTTGCCCAAAGACAATATGATAAGCTAGACAGTCATTTCTTATCTAATCAAATGTAATTAAATGGTTTAAATAAGTGCAAACTTTTTTTTTTTTATACACACCTCAGTCTAATCTGAGGCAACTATAGCTTGCAGGCGACAAAGCTGAATAAGATTTCACTGCCTTACCGTAGAGAATATACCTCATTTATTAACTTTTAGGGAAAATTCCTGACTCGAGGAAAATGCACGTAAGTGTACACCAGCTAAGAACACTTACCTTTCACTGAAGACGGCTTTTATAGGTGCACCAGTAGGAAATGAAGGAAAAAACTAACAAAATGCACAACAGATATCAATGGAGACATTTATTTAAGAACTTCATCCGTCATGTATATGCGTATGCAGAGTTGCACACAAAATGATCCATTCTGAACGCCAAGTAACCGTTGTTAAGACCCACGAATTTTCTGATTGCTTTCATAAACAGCAGTTAACACAGCATCCTGCCGTAGCTTCGTTTTTGGATCACTTTTGGCATCGTTTTCCACAAATGATACGTGACCGACATGACAGAAGTGAGCTGCTCACTCTGTAACAGGCCATCTCCAAAAGTGAAAACTTTTAAAGTATTTTATACGTATTCTGGTCGAGATTTTTGCCAAGTTTCTTAGCTCCACTAATGCTGCTGGTCTGGATTTCCAGACCTCTTGGCTTCTTTGTCAATAATAGAAACTTCTCAAAATAAGAGCTTATCTATTTACATGTCAGTCCTTCATTGGACTACATTAACACAATCCAAATGACGTCGACAGATTTTTTTTCTGATATTGCAGGAAGCACTTAGAGACCGCTAAAAAGGACAGGCTTTTTAGACCCATAATCCCTATGCGCTGTAACTGGCGCTCCACACCAGGGACTATTTTTGCTGTTAACTGTTTTTTTCCAAAGCCTCGAATAGCCGGAAAATTGCTTTTCTGTACAATGTCCTCTCCTCATACGCTACATCACAGCTGCTG
Organism: Vanellus vanellus; assembly: GCF_965231255.1. Taxonomy (NCBI): domain Eukaryota; kingdom Metazoa; phylum Chordata; class Aves; order Charadriiformes; family Charadriidae; genus Vanellus; species Vanellus vanellus. The sequence continues at coordinate 6,094,324 of NC_138911.1, read as the reverse complement.
CATTCAGTCGGAAGGCGGCTGTTGTCTATTCCTATCTCTGAATTGTGAAGTTGAATGGCAGCAGGGCATGCGCTGAAAGAACAGAACTAAATAGGGAATTATTTTTACCGTCATGGAAGAGCCTGGGACTGCAAAATTCACAATTTGCCGATATAAACTGAGGGTGAATGTGATATTTGAAAGGACAAAAGTAGCTGAGAAAGGAGTTCCATTTTCATTATCCGTCTCTACACATCTGTATGCAGACAGCACTTTCTAAAAGTACATATAAAATGCTATAAATTATTTAAATATATAGCATAGCCAATCTTACAAACTAGATTTTTAAAAGCATACTGTACATTCAGTGATTGAAGAAGGCAGGACCTAGATAACATAACGTTTCCTCAAACCCATACAGTTTCAATTCAGTCAAAACATTAAGCCCTTATTGAAACCCTCAAGAACAATCACTGAAATCCCAGAAAACCTGATATTAGTGGACTTACTTTTAGGGAACTGGCAAACGTAGTACAGAAGTTTAATAGAAAGCCAGTAGGTAGGTACAGCTATTGGTTCCTTTCCCACCCACTAGCTGATGGGTGGAAGGACTAAGCGACGCTCTCGGATCAAATTCCTCTCCAGGCAACTTTAATTGACTGAGCCAAGAACAGAAGCTAGAACTTCCAATTTCCAGGGCACGCTAGGATCACACTGCTTCTTTAATTGCAAGCACTATTTACGTGCAAAATAAACAGCGCCCACAGTCTTTTTCTCTTACAGCTCTCGGAACATCTTGCAAGATGACAATATAAAGCTATATAGCACTGCTGCTCTTAAATATACGTGTACAAACCCCTTGTATCTCGAGCAGGGGGGGAGGGCAGGCACTTGGGTCTGGGTGACTGGGGAGGAAACAGGCCTTTATCACTTCTCAGGCAATTTTGAAAACCTAGAAGATCAAATCTTTATTGCATTTTTCCTACACCTCATTTCCTTTTTGCTGCATAGGATATGAAGTCTCTTTCCCTTAGTCATGCCTTTGTTATTATACTCCTTCTGCGAGATTTAATCCTTTTATTCCCACATCAATTTTAAAACATTTGTAGAAAGTACTGGAAGGTTCTGTAGCTCCATTTAGAGCATCCAGATGTTAATTCACTATTTCCCTGGAGAATAACGTAGCTTTTTTCTTTTCTTCAGTGAATCTTTTTTTTCCCCCCTTTTTAATTTTATGACTTAAAAGAGATGAGTAATACAAATCAGACTGATCTTTTCGAATAATTCCAGTTGAATAACAGTTAAATCCTATGTAATTTGGACACATAGAAGAGGAAGGAGCAGCACGTGAGCTAGAGTAGAAAACTCAACACCAAATGCTTCAGGAAACTGAAAATTTGTTTTATTTGCCTGGTGTGTTCTCCTTCTCATCTAAACCATCTAACATTGTCACAGGGGAAACACCGCGATTGATGGACCATTGAGCATTTCTTGCGTTCTTGTAATTGGAAAGGTGGGAGGAGTCACGCTACTGTGTGCCCCAGGCACCCAGGCTGCCCTCCGCCAGGTCAGGGTGACTCCTGGGGCTTGCCACGAGCCTGAATTTAGTTGTGAGGTACCTTCACTGATCTCAGGTACCCCAGAATTTCGCCTGACTTGCCTACTTTTTTTTTTTCTTCCGAAGAGGAAGAGAAACACAGATGTAAAATGTGTGTGAACTGGTACATCTGTGGGTATCCCAGTCAACATATCTATGTTTTGAACTGAAGGACTGTTGAGCATCCTTCATTGCCCATTCATTTTAGGTAGCGATGGAGATGTTTAGTCACTCTGCAGACTGACACACAATTGGAAACATAAAATTACAGGTATGCAAATGAGATGTTCCTCTGAAAGGCCCTGTGACAGCCCAAAAACGTTTGCAACATTAGTACATCCAGTTTACCCAGTCAGCCTTTGCAACTTCAGACAGGAGGGTATCAGGAAATAAAACGGTGCTGAATCACCCCATCTTTAAATTGAGAAACAAATACTTTTGGTGCCAAAAAGAAAGATTCTTTCCAAAGCAGATTTTCTAAAATGTACTATAAATACACTGAATATTATAGAAGTCTACTGACCTACCTAAGAAAATCATTAGCAGTCAGACAGTTTGAATGTTGACTAATGAAGTATTTATATGTGTACAAGAAGAGACGGGATTTTTTTATGGCTGGTCAATAGGATTGGACCGATACCATTTATTAGAATTAACAGGCTCAATTGCAAAGCATCCAATGATCACAGGTGGGAAAAGAAAGCAAGACGATTGTGACTGTACAAGATAACAACTGAGAATGTGGCTTAAATACCATAAGCAACTGAAATAGACAATGTTTTCTTCGCGAGTTAAAGAGTACTGTGCACTTTTTTCAGATAGACCGTCTACATACACTCTCATAGACCAAAGACATCAGAGATCACTGTTTAAATAAGTGCTTTAAGGAGATCAAGTTTTCATACACATCCAACTCAGAATCGTTTAGAAGAGCAAAACATAAGAAGTGAGCAGAGCGGATAAAGACAAGAAGCCTGGATGGTAAAAGAGCAAGAGATCATCCAAGTAAAAGTATTTTCAAGCGGAAAGTTCTTTGCAAAATGAAGCAATGGAAAAGCAAACTATATCCCTATTTCGACAAATTGTTTGGGGAGAAAAAGAGAAGTAGGAAACAAACATGATGCAGCTGAAATGTTTCAAGTTTCTATTCCAAGATCAAATTCCAAAATAAATTCAATTTAATACTAACAGAAATTAAATAAAACATGTTTAATGTGGGATTTTGGGGTCAATTTGGGATTAATATTCACGGCATATAAAGCTTAAGAAAACATTTTAGGAGAGTTTATTTTATTTTATTTTACTAAGATTCTCAATCCAAGATTCTAAGTCCTTCCTCCTCCTCTTGCCGTTTTTTTTAAAGCAGGTAATAACGCTGTGGATAAAGCTTCACTGTGTGCCAGTAATCTATAGAACTGAATTAAATTTTCCTTTCTGAAAAAACACAGCTCATAAGCACAATAAAAGTCACAGAGGTGTACTATGGACCTATGCACTGGTAGCAAAGCGTCAACAGTTGCTTTCAATAAACTGCTATTTCTAAGTGCACACCATCATTTTTGTTGGCTTTTGTGGTTAGAGTATTTCACTGGAGCTTTATCTTTCTACGACAACAACACGTCTTTTAAATATGAAGCCCAACCATAATCTCTTTCAGTGGAAAATCTGGATGGAGATGACAATCAAATATTCCTCTTACCTCGTTTTGCAGGTCACGGATCATTTTGCTCTTCCTTTCCATTTCAGTCTTCAAAAAGTTAATCTACAAATTCAAAAAAATGTTGGGTGTGAGCTGTTGAAATGTACCTGAACATCAGTTTAACCATTTTTTTTTTTAACTCTACTCACAGCTATGAATAAAAAAAAAAAAAGCAAACGAGACCAAAACACTTCTGCTTATAACATGTATAGGCCACAGTTAGTCATTTGCTAAATCTACAAATATTTAGGATTATATTTACTAGAAAACTTGAAATCAAGAGCAGAAAACTGCTGTGCATAAATAGGCTTACTTTACTTTTGCACCGTAGAGAGAGTGTTTATTTTTCACAGTGAAGTCCCATGTGATCTTCAGAGAACTAAAGACGTTTACAACAACGTTAACTGATTTTACGATCTAAAACATTTGTAACCCTCTAAGAACACAATGTCTGTCATCGCAGGTTTCTAACACAATTATTTGATTTGATTGCTACAGGAGTGGTCGTAATGAGATAAACCCCTTGATTCTGACCTGTGGTTCACCTGTGGAATAAAGCGTATTATATGTGAAAGCATTCAAATCTGGTCTTTAGTTCCTATTTAATTCAATGACTTGCCTTGGAAAGTAGATACTTCATTCTTAGTTTTAAGATCGAATTTAATCAAACTCAGTTTTTAAAGACTGCTTTTACACATCAGTCTAAGTTTCTTTCACAATTGAGCTTTCCTCCTGGCTTATGGAATGTAATGGGAGAAAGGAGGAGGTAATTATAACAACTAGGATTAAAAGAGCACATTCCTTTCATTTTGAAGGAAGACGGCTCTCGGATACCTTAATCCCTGTATACACCCAATGCCCCATGCCACATTCTCTCCCCCGTTGACAGAAAAGCCTACCTATGTTTCATGAGAAAGTATACTTCATCTGACAGTGCAGAAAAACAAAACCTCTTCAAGAAAACAGATTTAGATTATAGGGACGTTGACCTAAAGATTAACGGTTTGGATGTCATGCAGATAAAAAATGGCAGCGAATCTGCATGATGACAGCTGTTCTTAGGATCCTGTCCCCACTCAAGTAGACAGATGTCAGTAATTTAAAAACCATCATTGGACTTGACATCACTGTCATCTGTATCAAAAGAGAAGTCAGAGAACACTCTCATCACTTAAGAGAGAAAAGTAGGTAGAGGTCCACGGGACTGACATGCATAAATGTTACTTCTTTTGCAAACTATTCCAAAATTTTGTCTAAGCGGTTTGGTTGTGGAAATACTAACTAGAGATCCAGCTACCACTGAGGGTGATGTTTTAGTAGAAGATGAATATATTCAGCACTTGCCTAGCAATCACGTCCACGAATACTGACATTTAGTCCGTGTATATTGTATAATAAATATGAAGATTTTGCACAACAATAAGTAAAGGTCACGATCAAAATACGAGATCAGGATTAACGAGGGGGGGGGAAGTAAAATAACTATTCACGTGGTGGGTTGTGTTTTTTCAGCTCTTCAAAAGATTTGCCAGCTACCATTAAATATTGATAAAAATAATATACTGACCTCCGTTAAAGTGTTCCCTTTCTTAGTCCTAACTCTCAAGAGAACATTAATATTCCTTCAAAGCCCTTCACTTCTACATCTGAATATATATGAAATAATTTAAGAGATATGATACAAAAATTATTGTCTGTGTATTCTCTATACGTAGCCTGTACGTATCAGTGTATATCTTCTAGTGGAGAGGTATTTAAGACACCACAGTACTGTTAATTTAACCAGCAGTCTGTGTTAGTTAAACCAGTAATTTTTGTTAATTACTATTCACATACACATGTATCTGATATCACTGATATGGACATCTTAAATAGTGCAAACTTACTGTGTTAGCTTATCGGAATAATTTAAAAAAATTAAGTCCCTTTCTTTTGAAAACATAATACCAATATTAATTAAAAAGGCATTCATTTTTGCTTTCATATTATAAAAGCATTTTTAAAGCACTTCTACTAAATCTCTAGCAGCTGAAGAGCCACTTAGTCGTAAAGTACAGCTATAGAGAGCTACATAGGAGGGATTCATACGGCCTGGCTACTGGAGATAATATAGAGATAACCATTTACGTGCATCTATGTCTATAATTTCATGCTTTAACGCAGATCAGTCTGGATAAGACCATTTGCACGATGCTTTTAGTCAGTCCCAACAACAAGGCATAATATCAGAAGAGATGTAAAAATTCAACTTTCAGTCACCAAATCACGATAGTATAATAAACAAGAATGAACGTTTATACCCAACTCTAAATTAAAAGGCACAGAAACTGAAAAATCGAAACCAAGAAACTTTCTACACCTCTTCTTCCTTTCTATCTGCTCTTTGTTCTTGTTTGACATTCACCTCTTTCCAAATGTTGGCTGCCTTTAATTACTACCTAGCTGTAATTATGAAAATACATAATGAAAATGTATTGGTGTTCTAAGGCTGAACTTTGCAATATTAAGCAAGGACACCGCTTCTGTCTCCTGGAGACAGACATCCAAGGTACTCAGAGCTTTGTGTGTTTCAGAGCTCATTACGTTTATTAAAGGCAACAGCTTCCATCCAGTGGCCTTTACTCACAGCAGTTTGTGACCTTGAAATGTTCAAATTAAATTTTCCCCATCGAAATACAGAATGCTTTAGCAGATGGCAGTGATCTAATTCTAAGAGGCAGACAATAGTTAGTTATTCACCACAGACGAAGGATGGAAGAATACCAATAGAGCATCATTACCTCACAGTCAAAGCTCAGCCGTGTGCTTATTTACTCACCTCCAGACTTTGCGTGTCTTGCTCAGAACTAAAACGTGAGCAATTAAAACGGGGTTGGAATACATCCATTAACACCTAACTACCTCGGCAATATCTGGAATCCCTAGCGTACCCAACATTAATTTTCATGGTTTAATTTTCAAGTTATAGTGTAGGAACTGACTCCAAAAGCCAGAAAGAACTGGTTAGACTGTTACCTAAATCATAGGAAATATACTTTCCTTTGGGAAAAAGTGCTCTGCAAAGTGATAAATACTTCTAAAAGCAAAGCTAAATATATTTTTACCTACTAGGATTTCTTAGATGAATGTAACTTTTAAGCTGTTAAGTTATATTTTAATTAATAAACCGGATTTTTGTCAAAGACACATTTAGGACTTTAGGACCTGTCATAAGGGCTGTTACTAAACAAAATATGTTTGAAGCGAAATTAACATCTGATCTTTGTACTAAAAATATAGCAGGCACGAGTTTGTGATGGTTCTTAAGATTCTTGTTTGGTGGTGGATCTCTGAATTAAATTGCCCATATTCTGTTAGTCTTTTATGACTAAGAAAAACCCTACTGACTTCAAAATAACCATACTGTTTATGTTTATTTTTACAAGTCATGCATAATGTGTTACTTAATTCTCATTTTTCATAGTGAAGACAGAGCAACTGGGAAAAAGGAATTTACACAAACGTATTTTCTCCTTTGTTTTGACAGACGGTACTATAAATGTATTGTCAAACAATTCCATCACCGCGTCTATTTAAAAATTGTTAGCATGATATAAAATACCACCAGGAACAAAATGCGAAATGCAGACTAAGCTTAGTCTACTTAGCCAAACTATTTTTGAGTATTACCCTGTTGCCTTCTTCACTTTCTCCCTCATCCGGAGCTATCCAGCTCCTTTTATACATTTTAATCGCAGTTAATGGGAAAGAACTTTGCAAGGTCACTTCCTAAAAAATAACTATTTCTTACGATACAAGCAGTTAGCACGAAGCACAGTCAAGTGAAGAGCCCTTCTCCAAAAAGCTTTAACCTAATGCAGAGATACAGAATCACTACTTACCCTATTTATTCAAATTCACAGGAAAAAAAAACCCACACTTTCAAGTTAGGTGTGTCATTTGCCCTCTGTCTCTTTGTTAACAGAAGTGAAAATTAGTCCATGGTCCATAATCCCGTTTCTGGAAGAACTGGTTCCACTTCACATTTAGAGATACAGCTTCATATTATTAATAGATTTTTTTTTTTTCACTGCATAACAACCTATTCTTAATTGCTTAGGTATTTGATATTAAATGCAGACCAAAAAAGTTCTAGCAACCTTCACCAATTGTTAAAGAGGACCGTAAGTTATTTGGAATGATGTCTTACACATTTTAGTTACATGTTGTATAACTTAACCCACTACGGTGCTTCTGACTAACGAGCTTGCTTTATTTAGGAAAGGCTTTTTGATACGCAAATAATCCATAGTTCTAGTGTGAGATGGTCTGTAGGGAACAGACCTCACAACCCAAGGCTTTCTGGAAGACTGTGTTTGTCCTTGAACTTTGCACTACCCTAAAATTTAAACCTTCCTTATCATGACTAGTATTCCCTCTGCACATTTTACTGTCCCGGAGAGAGCAGCTGAAACAAGGCACATAAATTTATCCAAGGACTCCATTATATTTTCTAGAAAAGATCTGTCCCAAGATGGACTGCTGCCGTTCTTGATATGTGATAGTGCTACAGATGCAGAAGACAAAGGACCCAGAAAGGTAGTGCTCACTCCTGCCAAGGGCCCCCAGGGCAGTCCTCAGGGCTGTTTGCACTGTAAAGGACATGGATGTCTTCACACCTCCTTTTTGTTTCCTCAAGCCGGAGTTGCTGCTTCTATCCTCAGGTTGTTACTACCCAGCAGCAGCTCCACTGGCCGCTCTCTGAGCGCCTGTGCCCACCAACACTTCAGCAGATCCTTAGAACGGCAACTTCTTAGCTGCCGACCCACCATTCTTGGTTTCTCCGGTCTTAAAGGGCCAAAAAAAAATGGATAAGCATGCACAATAACGTTGATAAGACCGTTTCTGATTACTTGTTTGTCCAACTGGTAGCGAAGAGTCTTGCCATGCGTTGCAGAAGACTTGGATGCAAAGCGCAACGTATTGCTGCAGCGAGTCCTTTGTTCTTTCGGTTTGCTCAGAGTCCTTGAATACTTTTCCAGGTTATTTTTCATCTATAGTTTGACTTCATTCTTGTAAATTCTTACTTACACGTTTGCACTTACCTAATAAAGAACACCTTCAGGCAGGTGTTCCCTGTTGAATATATACAGCCAATTAACATACGGTAAGCACTGTACTATGCCTCCGTGGCAAGTGCAGAAAAGAAATATGTATTTCCACACACACCCCCTGCAGTGTTTTATTCATGTGGCTTTGAGAAATGTAATTCTATTCTTATTTACTCTGATGATAATCAAGATTTACTTCACCAAATCCTGTAGAATAAAATGTGCTTAAATTGTATTAGAAACAAGACTCACAATTCATTAAATTAGCATTAAATTCAAGCTCCCATCCTCTAGCTAGGCTTGCCTCAAAGTAGCCAGACCTTCTTTCATAGCATTTCATATTGCTTCCAGAAAAAACGTGGAACACGTGGAGAAACCAGGTGTAAAGTAACCCCGTGTGACAGTAATAATCATTATTTCCATTTCTATTGCATTTTCTGAATATTCATTCAGTCTCACTGTATTGGTGAGCTTCATTATGTACCTTGTACCCTGAGGCATAAAGAAATAAATGTCACAATGCAAGGACACAGTTCTGCTTTCCTTAAAATCAGTGGCAAATTTAATATTCTATTATTGGCAAGTTTTAGAATATAGCTCAAGAACTCAGTTTCTCTAAGCAGCTGACAACACTCCAAGCCAAGTTCCGTTATAAACTCAGAAGGGTTTTTCCTGGTTTCTGCACTAGCTAATGTTTTTGCTTACAGTTAACAGTAGGTTTTGTTTGACTTGTGCAGAACAAATCCTGTGCCCTTCCCCAGTACTACTGCGTGGACTGAATCTACACACGGCACTGTTGCTCAAGTTTAAAAAAGCACTATATCGCAAAGACCAACAGAGCCATGAATCCATTGACGACATCTGAGATGTATTTCATCCACAGCTGAATTTGTCTTGAATATAAAAGTCTAATACAGAGATTAAATAACAAAATATGTTTTCCACCTTTAATTTGTAGGACTAGAATTCATCGTGCTTATAAAGCTGATGGGAATGTGTCCATACACCTGAAAAAAAGGGAACTTTTGACCAGCACGTTCCGAGTACTTAGCAGAGACAACTAGGTGCTCATTTTCTTATTTCAGGACTATATATGTCACCGTCTTAAAACAAGTGCGAGTGGGTTTTTTTTCTGCATATATGCTGCCCAGGCTATTGAGAAAGACCCCCCAAAAAAAAGGTTATTCTTTTCAATTCAGTACAGCATTCAGCTTACTTTTCTCCCCTCAAGAACAAAAACTTTTTTTTTTTCTCTAGAAAAAATGGCAAGTACCAAAAATCTACTAAACATACGTTGTAGGGGACACAAGAATAGGTAAAACAGTGTCTTTACCCTTCAGACTTCTGAGCGACAAAGGTGTTTTCAAAAAAATCACATTAATTGAAGGAAACCTTCAAAAGTAACACTTTACTTCAAAATCTATATTTTTTCTAACTAGAGGGTAGCATGTAAAACATGCACTCTCACTTCTTCTTCCCCAAGGGCATAAAGCCACATGTGAATCACATTCATTCAAAAGAAGGCGTTTGTAAATATTTGCTACATCTAGCAATTATTTTTAAACCTCTGTCTTGGAGGCCCCCTTGTTTTGTGAGCCTGGAAGGCAGTAAAACCTTACTAAATAAACCAGTAGTTATCCAATATGAAACTAATAGTAGATCTATAAATCCTTATAGTGGCTTGTTTTCACGTCCAGAGTTAGAATCACAGAATACTTGAGGTTTGAAGGGACCTCTGGAGATTATCTACTCAATGTACGCTCAGTTGTATTCGTGTTACAGGAGTATTGCTAACCAACATCGGAAAAATTTCCTTTTTACATCTTAGAATTAAACAGAAAACATGATTCTACTTTTTCTTTTTCCTGCAATACCAAAATGTGGCTATTTATGCCCCACAACATTAAAGTGCTACACAAAATCTGACCAATAATTTCAGAAATAGAATTTCATTAAAGCATAAAATCTTAATGGGACTTAATATCTTCCTATAGTGACATTTTGATCTACTATGGTCAAAATCAGACACTCTACTATATCTTTTGTTGCTGAAAATCGGTAGCGATTCCAAAAAAGTCAATGCATATATGACAGTGTACATTGGTATAGATGAGACATGAGGGTCCATAACGATAACCTCATCAGGGAAAGGACTTGGGCCCAATTCTGCAGGACCAAATCTCCAAAAGTGAATACACACACCTAAATCCTGCAGAAATTAGTGAAGACGAGGATCTTAGCGCCTTTGAACATACACACTTTTTTCAGCCCCTTTCTTCTGAAGCTTTTAGAGTACTAACATACTTGACATCCAAGTTTTTTACATGCAAAGTTATTTGAGCTGATGACAAATTCTCAAGGCAGAAGGATTACAAAAAAGACAGAAGAAACAAACAAAAATAATGAAAGAGGGGACAGGGAATCACTCACGGTCGCCTGCTGCTTTTCTGCTTTCTCAGCTGCCTCATTAAGCTGCTTTTGAAAGGCCTCCTGGAGAGATTTCATTTCTTCCCTATTTTATTGAAAACACAGAACACAAACTTCATCACAAGTGTCCGTTAAGAAATAATTCGTCAGATTCAAGAAAAGGCACCTTTAATTATTTAGAGTAACAGACAGAGGTACTGTGCCTATGAGTCTTGCTAATAAAATCATAATGACCCCATGAACTACAGCGTGAAATCAAGACAAAAATTATCTGTGATGGAAACGGGCCACCTTTTACATCTACTGAGCAGCCTGCTGCGCAAAACATCTGCCAGCGTATCATTTCTAGCAAAAACGATTGGCACCAAAAAAAAGCAACGAAAGCGGGCGATTGAAAACACACGGAAATGGAACCAGACTACTATCAAGAAGATCTATAGTTTATACCTATATATATAGTTTAATACCTGTATATAGTTTAAAATAGATAAATAAATAGCGCTCTGATAAAATTCAACTTTCAACTAGCTCTTTCTAGAGACGAGCAACACAAAACTCAGCAGAAGATTCTGGCATACAAGAAAAAAAGAAGAGGATAATTGCTTGGGTTTGGCTTTACTTGAATCAAAAAACCCCTCCGTATTACTGATGCAGTCCGAGGATTTCTCCAAATTGCGAGAACGGCAGCAGGCTGAGATCCTTTGCAAGGCCACCTTTCTACCCACCCCGTATGACACACTACGGGACTGTGGCAAATTAAGAGTGACGTATTTCAGAGCTTTTCCAGGGCCGTTGTTTGCATGGATAAACCTTCACAGAAGACCAAAGCACAACTGAGTTTACATACAGGGAATAATTCAGCCCAGTGAAAACTAACTGGAATGGAAAGCGTCTAGTTCGTACAAGAGCAGAACTTGTGAGCTGCTGGGTCATCTTTCTTGTTAGCTGATAGCTCTACTACATTTAACAATTTTGGCAACACTAGTACAGAACAGATTTAATTGAAATAGTGATTGCGCGGCATGAAACCAATGCACCATGAGCACAATACAGCTCTCTTCCCGTACAAACAGATGCCATCCTTTCAAAGTGCTGATGGTGCACAGGAAGAATAGAACTTGAGGCATCAATAGCAAGTGACCAAGTTTTATTTGCAACTTGGGAAGTACTCAAGAATTCACACAAAAGGGATTAAAAAAAAAAATATCTAAATTAAAGTCAACAGAACTACCTCTACTGACACAAGCTGAGATTCCAGCGCTCTAAACTTTACTGTATTATCCATCATCGCAGAGAATAATCAAAGTAGTGCTCACAGACGAAACACACCTCATGTTTGCCCAAAGAAAGAAGATCATAAGATTAATATTGGGATATCTTTTGAATTTTGGTTCAAATACACTGTGTTCATTTTTCTTCACTTACTCCAGAAGAAGTACAGCCTGAGGCTCCTGGCAAATAAACCATGACCCTTCCTCGGTGAAATTCCATGAGGGATTCCCTGGCACATTTTTAACACCTCCTTCTTACACTAAACTTCCACACCTCTCTGGATGTGAAATCCAGTAAGCCCGTAAACAGCTGTCGAGTACCCGCAGTAGCTGCAAGGCGTTTTCTTGGAGTATATTGTGAAAGCCTTTTATATTCCGAAGGAGGGTGAGCACAGCGATCTTGCACCCATGCAGGGGCCGTCTCTGGCAAGGCTGTTGCGCAGTACAGTCAATCACCGAATCCCTTATATGCAAAAGTCAACATGTACTTTTGGGTGGACCTTGAGAGACTTTAAGGGGTGATTTGAGGAGGAGATTAGGAAGTAGCCGTCACCAGTAGTTTTACTACATACTTGTAGTATGTAGTAAAATTTTCCATTAGCAGACTCAATTTTCCCATCTGCAACTAAGATCTATTTACTAAACAGTCCATTAATACGTTTAACCGATTCATCTGTTTCATAAAAGCTGCACAACAATCAAACCACTACAAAACCACATTCATGTACGAAGGACGGAGTCCATGCCGAGGGCAGCTGTGACACTGAGATGTATACCTTCAGTTGCACCCAAGCCATATAGCTGTTTAAATAAGAGATTAGCTGAAGTCTCGCTTTCATCATTTAATAGATTTGTCTGGAATACCTGAAAGGCTTTTATATAACCGATCCTCCTCTATCAAAGTAAAAATGAGAACTTCTGAATATTGTATTACGGACCTTATTTGTTGTGTATTGAAGAACTGAAGGTCATTTTATCACAAGGCTTCTCTATAGCAATGCAATTTCATAGGTATTTTATTAAATACGTTATCGGCAATAAGATGGCCATGGGATTTAAGTATTGCATTTGTAACAATGAAATAAGACTTTATTAAGTCTTTCAATAATTCTTTTTCTAAGGAAAAAGATGTATAGATGCATTCATTATATAGCATTGTTTCAGCAAAAGCGATCCCTATATTAGTTATATTTTGCTGTCATTAAAACTGTATTGGTGGTGTTTGCTAGTCTGCATTCCAAGAACTGAGAGAAGCGGAACGATGAGCTACTTGTGACAAAACACTAGCGGATTTGAGACTAAGGACTAGGCTGGGAACTTGCTTTCCCCGCCATGGAAACTCGTTGTTCCTTAAGTGCTCGATGAATAATTTGAAGTGAACACTTCTCTCTCTCCTCCTAACTGCCTTCCTCACAGATAGCCAGCACAAGAATTCCTACTTTCGCACAACGGCTAGCGATTTGGAGTGTCTACGTGCATGAATATTTAATTAAGAGGCCTGAATAAATACATATCATCATCTTTAAACTCGGAGACTGAGGTACTTGAATAATTTAATTAACTGGGCATTACCATCCACTAGTAATTTTCCAAAACTTCTGATTTTATTCTTTTTAAGAGAGAATTTCACGAATAAACCTTCCTGAGAAATTCAAAGTCCCTTTCCTTAGCAGATATGTCACTAGAGCATTTTAACATATACTCCTAGTATATGTCCAATATCAGCAAATAAATAATTTATTCCAAAATCTTCCCCCAAAAGCATGCCCTGCCCTTAATTTTACTGCTGTAATCAGCAGACTCTGGAATACAGTAGTGTTTATGCATTAAAGTAAAAGGAAAGGTGGAATTTCCCAGTCTGACAGTTATCAGCCCGGAAATGGAAAGAGAAGGGAGGAGGTGGGGTCTTACCTTTGCTTTTGGCCCAGTTCCAGAAGTTTCTGCACATCATTTTTGGCTGATGCTTCATCATTTTTCAAAGACTGATAGCAAAGGAAGAACTCTATTACCAAAGAGATCTTTAATATTATTCATCTGTGAAATAATTAATTTGGTCATCTTTCATAAACTGCTCCCGGTGAATTACAGATATTACCACTTGTGGGAAATGGAGGAACAGCCTGACTTTTCTTTTACCATAACTCAGCACAGCTAACTGTACGCAGCTGTTTTGCAAACATTAAATGAGAGCTGATCAAATCAAATAAGTAGATTCAGAAACAAACAAACGACTCAAAGCATTAGGATTGTATGAAAAAGATAAGCGAGTATACAGAGAAGATAATACTACAGCTCTTTGCCTCTATCTGGCTCTCCCCAGTGTCGAGTCTAAAATACCTCGTCCTTTAACTTTGCTGAGTACTACCTTCAACTGTTCTGCGTAAGAAATCCCATTCTCAAATAACTTTGTTACGAGGAAAAGCACATTTCTCTCAAAAGTAAGAAGAAAAGCCCTACAACAATAAAGAGTGGTAAAGTACTCAAAAAAAAAAAAAAAAAAAAGCAAATAGTTCAATAGTTCATATTAATTAGAATCAGAAAAGTCTGGAATAAAAGGCAACATAACATAGTAATGTAATATAGCACAGTACTGATATGCAGTACCAGTATTCCTCTGTGACCAGACGTGGGGATGCCACTCCTTATATTTTTGCCTTCTGGCTTATGTCACCATGAAGATAAAAACGTAGAGTCAGAAAAATAGTGTCCGTTAAAATGGTATGAAATACAGAGGCAAATCTCAACTGGTAACGAGTCTCAATCTTTTCACCAGACCAACACACCGTACCTGGAAAAGACAGGCGTGCTCTCAAGCGAGCACCTGGTGATTTCAGGACCTCAAATCCAGAGCAGGATTTATAATCTACTGTTCACTCTGAGGAGCTGATTTGACTCCAGAGTTAATCTGACTATCCCAGTCTACCCGTGATAGCTCAGAACCTCCCAAGTTAAAGGCAGCGGTGTCTCGGCTCTAGCTGCAGGCTCACCTAGCACAATTGGTCAGCTGAACTTGTAAAGTAATGCCCTGTGGTAAATCCAGTCAGTCGGTGTAAGTGGCACGTCAGGTAGCTAAAGGGAGCGGCTAAATTAGGCTGAGGATGTGTAACTCATCAGCAAAGACGCGACCGGCAACAGTAAAGGACAGATGTGTGGCAACTCCACTAAGACAGCTTATTCTTTTTCCTTCCCTTCCTCTTGTTTTTGTTCCACTATGCTCTATTTTCATATTTCCTTTATATTTTTGAGTAAGAGGACAAAGAGCCCAACTCATTGGGATTACATTTTCCATAAAAACATCGGATCTCTGTTAGGTACAAGATCAACAAAACAATAATTATTCACATATTAAAAAAAAACAAAAAACAAAAAACACCACCCCATATTTTTTTGTAATAACTACATATCAGTATGAAAAATTCAAGGTAAATAATCCTACAGAAACTGAG
Organism: Vanellus vanellus; assembly: GCF_965231255.1. Lineage (NCBI taxonomy): Eukaryota > Metazoa > Chordata > Aves > Charadriiformes > Charadriidae > Vanellus > Vanellus vanellus. The sequence continues at coordinate 6,078,815 of NC_138911.1, read as the reverse complement.
ACATAACCTAACCTGGAGGTTTACTTTAATTCCCTCAAGTTCTTTAGAAGTCTTCGACAGTTGACGAAGGATGTTGCTCCTTTCCTTAAAGACTTCTTTCAGTTGTCTCTCCAGTTCTTCATAGCCCTGTCTAACATAGAAAATAAAAGCATGAGATCCTCTCAAAACATCCCTCAATGTATTCAAAAACAGTCTCAGTTCATACAAATTTAATTATCTGAACATTCTTTATGGATTCCTCATTGGAGTGTGGGAAGGTCCCCCTGTTCACCTGCATAATAACGTGATTTCTCCTAGAATAGATAATAGATGTTTTATATGTCAAAAGAATGTGTGAATGCGACTACACAAATTATCAGACTGAAACATGGCAAATGGTGTATTGTCTGTGATGAACAGGAGACAGACGGGATGTATTTAACATGAGTGATGGTACACAGCGTGAGGTTTTTCTTGTTTTGAGAGATATTCCCGGCAAGAAACCAAGCAAAACTTTGAAGGTACGATGTTTCGTGACACCCGGTAATTTGAGGGAAGGATGATTCAGATCTATTTTAACTTTGTAAAATATTTTTCATTCCACAATTTCCCCCCACTTAAACCCCCTTGCAGTATAAACTAGAACTGACAAATACGCTAAAAGGAATCAAACCTAATTATTAATTAATGGATTAGTCAAAATATTCAATCCTTTTCTAAACAGTAATTTTTACTTGGAATGTAACTATATATTTTAGAGTTTTTATAAAAGCCACAGTGAAGCAAATCCAACGCATAGTGGTTTAGTTTGAACAACATACAGATCCAACTCTCCTGCCCCATTTCAAAAAAAAAAAAAAAAAAAAAAGCAAACATTGCAGTTAATTCTAAAGCTACATACTTTTTCATTTAAAATTGTTTTGAGGAAGAGTGGTCAGTGAATTGAAACATCCATTTCTTCTACAACTTAATTTTATTTTTATTTTTTTCCTCTTTGCTGTACCTCTGGTTCTAAGAAAAGGGAAAAAAGAACCTCAACTCTGCAACACACATCAGTACTGTTTTATTATCGGATCCGAGACCTTGAAGTTAAGCAGGAAGCTTAATGCTCCTTTAATGGGTTTTGAATACACACTTTAGCAAAGAAACTCAATAAAACAAATTAAATATGCTACCTAATATCAGTTCTATCTATTCTAGCAATAGAGAGCTCACAAAATACGATAGATTAATGAAAAAAAAAGAAATGCAAAGTATCATATTAAATGATACTTTGGCTACCTGGAAGAGATGAAAGTGAATAAAGCGTCTCTTTCATCAACACAAGACTTTAGGCAAAGAATCCTAACTTTATATTGAAGTTTCAGCAATAATTATATTCAGCTTTGACAGAACGTTGCAAATTAAAAAGCACAGAATTCTTTGAGTTTGCATCTCCAGTGAAATACAACGCATCTCCGATTTCTGCTTGCTGCTGCAAAATAAGAACTAAGATGCTTTGGTCCGCAACACAGCACCCACCACTTTCAGCGAAGATCTTCAGCACAATTGTTTCGCACCGCTTCATTTCACAGTAAAGTTCTCTTTTAGAGGAAAGTTGAAAAGGAATAGGGGAGGGAGATTCTCCCCCAATACCAAAAAATGTTAAGTTTTACCAAGGTGGTTAAATAAAATCTATGATCTGTCTAATGTGTTCCGTAGCTGGTAGATAAAAAGCTCAGCTGTCGGTAAAATATTTTATTCTCTTTATAAATTTTGCTTTTTCTTTCCATTTGTGGATGAACTTCATTTCAAGAAACTGCGGTTTCAAACCATTTCGATTATGTTCATCCACCAGAGGAAAGGAAAAACTGCAGGTCTCGGGAGGGGGAACAAGAAGTACCTCTGAGAACAACCGTAAGAAGGCACGGGATAAAGTCAGCGTAAGGAGATAATGCCAGAACTCAGCCATGCATACCTACCAGTACCTAAACAGCACTCGTCAGTAATCTGGTTAACCTTGATATGGATAACTAATGTTATAAAATATAAATTACCTTAAATACACGTCACATTGCCAAACTCATCATGGGTTTACAAGAAAATCCATACGCCAATATATCGAACCTTTGAGAATTTAGCGTTATTTACACGGAGGGCTTGGTTCAATTTCTTCTATCAAACTGAATGAAAGACCCTACTGTTACATGAATTAAATCCAGCCAGTGCTAGAATAGCTGATAAACGTTAGCATTCTGGTTCTCACACACTAGGTAAATAAAATCTCCTGCAGTAAGTTTTATACAGAAACACCTATAGTTGTTTGGGTTTTTTTTTGTTACCACTCCAGCTATGTGTGATTTTAATCAAGGCATACATCACTGGAAAAGAGCTGGCTCACCTCCGCAGCAGTAACAACATTAAGTGTAATCAGCCTGACAAGCTTCAGAGAATACGCCCATTTTAATTCGCTGATGACCAGAGGTCATGGAGGAATTTCCTCCTGCTGAAGTAACCAGGTAGTATCAACAAGGTCATCACTTCCATTCCCCTTTTAGCATCACAAAAAGAATTTTAGACTTAATGGTCTCTTTTGCCACTAAAATGTCGTGGTTTTGTTTAAAGCTAAGCCCTGCCTTTAAAAAAAAAAAAAAATTACCTGCAAGTGACAACACTGTCTTAACGATGACTTTAAAGTAGCCACCACCTCTAATCCCAGTCCAGCTTGGGCATTTAACGGCCATCTGTCCCAAGCAGCCAATTATGCTGCCCGTGGGTATTCAGCTGGCACAGGTTTCACTCTCCTGCCTTCTAAATACTGCTATCTACCAATTAGCCTAAACCAAGGCCTGTCTTGAATTTTTAAATTGGATTTAATATAAATTATGCATGCACTTACATTTTCCTTCATGTATTTTATGACACACCGGGCAGGGAGGAGACAAAAAGCCAACTCGCCACAGTGAGTCACAAAACAAACTAAAGCCTCAGAACCATTAGAGGAGAATTTAAAAAGATGAAAGAAGAGTGAAGATACAAAACACAACTATCAGATCTATTAACTACTACGTCCTCAAAGTTTTAATTCTGGGCAGTATCATCTCCGATTAAAAGCTCTGACTCTCAGCATCGTGTCCAAAAACAGTGCCCATTTATCTGAAGACAGTAAAATTAAACTCCGCCCCTGCGTGGTAGCCAACAAACCCTTGGATCAGCCCATCTATTTGGGTCACCTCAACGTCTACATTGCAAACCTTTGTCTTTTAGGACTAATGAAGCGATATTCAAGTGAAAAAAGGTAAATTTGTAAATACATTGGTCTAATTATGAATCATATTATTCAAGAATTCCTACATTTTTCTACAAAACTGAATATATGTTCACCTTCACATTTCAGTATTTAGGATTCTCAGGATTGTGTTTAAGGAAAAATCCATGGTCAATTGGTTTTCTTATTCTACCCTTCTTGAATTCTAAACAACCAAATTTTAGGTTCTCACGTACTTGATAAGCACTCTGTGGAAGGTTTCACCCACCCATAAATGTAAGCGCGGCTAGGCAGGCCCTTCTGCAAGAGCTTAAGTCACTTTTCCGTATCTGCATGCCCGCCCTCTGCAGCTGTGCTATTGTATGAAAAGCATGATTTTTTCGAAACTGATGTTCAATTAAAAAAAAAAAAAAAATCAGTATTTCCACCACCATATAGTAACTTTTCATTCATATTTGAAAACACATAAATCACAAAATATAGAATCACAAGTACAGAATTTTGTCCTGATGAGTATCAGCGAACTCGTCTGAATTTGATTAGCTAACAAGATCATTTGTCTAATTAAGAAAAAACTGCAACATGCAAAGCAATTGGGCCAGGTATCAACAAGACTTCATCAGCATAATTCCTCTGAATTCAGGGAAGATTTAAATTGAAACACCTAATCTATATCTAGGAACCTGAAGAAAAGATCCAGCTCTTTAAGAAGGACGGCATCATCCCTCACCATATGGAGGAAAGCATATGGAAGGAACTTCAGTAGAAAACCAGTGAAATGTTAAACTCAGTGATAAATTACGCAGGTGGGGAGGGACAGCGGATTCTTGCAGCCGGAACACCTTGCTTATGTTGAACTTGGATGCCCCTTTGGTACTACAGGACAATTCTGAAAGAAGCTGAGTCGGTTAACACGTGACACGCGTCACCCTGCCATAAACACCATGAAATCCCACTGACTTCCGGTCCTCAAAAACTGTCAGGGTTCTCTGCTCATTTGGCAGTATAATTATACACACGGCTGAAATAAGTTAAACCCATTCCTAGGAAACTCCGCTATGTAATTACACACAGATTAAATCTGTTCTCTGAATATTAGGTCACACCAGTTGCACCATTCTGCAAAATAAAGAGTCTTTATCAACATACCCACCTGGGACTAAAATGAATATTTACCATTTTAGCACATGAATGCTTTTACAAATGTTCATTGTGAAACAGAACAATTTAGGAATACTCTACATGTTAAGGTCATCTGTAGTACTCTAATTGCAAGTTGTTTTGCTTTTACCATCCGGCTATTGATGTAGTGTCAGCGTAAATTCCGATATCATTTGTTTTCTGGGAATGATATTCACTTATAGTTTTAAGCTTAGTCAGCCGTTCTGACTTTTCTATTATTCTTACTGACGTGATTTAATAGATTACAGTAAACATTTCAGCAGATTCTAATTTTCAGTATGCAAGAGAGACAAACGCTTAGTAACTTGAAAGACTTGTGCCCCAGAGATCACTCCACCTCTGTCATCTCCTTAAATACTAGAAGTTAGGCTTTTAGTCTTCAAAATAAGGATTGAGTTTATTTCTCACTGAACAATATGTACTATGTCAGGACAAAGTAAAATTGATTTTGTTTTCCCACTAGGGTTACAAAGCCTGTCTTTGAAATAAAACTTTTATAAAGATTTCAATTATTTATGGTACATAAATGTCCCTGACTGAAAAAAAAAAAAAAAAACCAAAAACAAAAACAAACCCATCCCTTAAAAGAAAAGAGAAAATTGAAATACAGTCTAAGTTTGTCTTAAACTGCAGATGTCTCTTGCAGCAAATCTGCTGTCAGGTATATTCTTTAAGCCACTCTTTTTAAAATCTTTACTGCTTTAATTGGAATTAATAGTTTAGGGCATTCTACTGTAAATTCTAAGAATATTAAGCGAGATGATGAGAAGGTCGCAGCCTCACGGGTTTGGCTATTTTTTTAAAGCAGCAATAGGTAAGAAAAGAGTATACCGTATACATTTTCATGCAGCATAAAGAGTAAATACTGCTTACGGAGCGTACTTGCAAAGTGCCTGAGTGCCCAGGCGTTCCTAAAGCAATCTCTTGAAGATATTCTTGGTGGCAGATGTGGACACGTGAATGTGGTTTATATTCGAGTGAGAAAAAGATTCATCGCAGTTCTAAATCAACGTATCTGGAAGTTGGAGATAAGAATCTAAAATGGTAAAATAAGCAAACGCGAGGGACATAAATTATGACAACAGCATTATGATGCTGCTTTTTCTCTTTCTAAATATTAGCATTTTTTATCTAGATATTCAGTGGGACGGAAGTAATTTATTAATGATCACCAAACAGAATGACCAGGTTATCTAAATGGAGTATGCAGTATATAATACATATAATTATAGCGTGTATATATATAATGCACTATAATAGTATCCAACCTGAGTTTCAACTACTTTTATCTGATTTCAGTGAATTCTGAGTTAAAAATTACATTTGGATAAAAAACATATAAGTTGATCAGCAGATAAGCTCTTGCTGATAACCCACCTTTGTCCGATACAACCGTTCTCCATACTCAGATGGCATTTTCATTACATGTTTTGTATTTGGGCATTATCTAAACACTGTGTTTCAGACTACCAGGGCATAGGGAGGAAGAAAAATGGACACAGAGCTTGGGGATTTAGGGCGAGACAAGGAAAATTTTTATTTACCTGACCTTCACAATTTGTGCAAAATATTTGATTGGAACGTTTCATCCCTACCTACTGAGGACAACGTACGATCTGGCGGTCCAGGCTTGATTTATTAAATAAAAATAAAAAAATAAAACAAAAAAATTAAATATTTTTTTAGTATTTAATTATTAAATAAAAAAATAAAATAAATAAATAAAAAAATCACATTGTCAGTACATGTATGACTATAGCAGGTTATGACCACTTACGTAGACTTACGTGCCCAAACTATTCCAACTTTAATAGCCCACAAAATGGTAGTAGTGCTGGTGCGCTTTAATTGGTTTCTACACTGCCAGCAGCTAGAAAATCAGGCCCTTTGCATCTATTTCCTCTTGTTTTTTAATGCACTCATTGTAAATTACCCAAAACAATCCAGCATCTTTTTGGCAGGCTCTTGGCTGTGTAGAATCAATGACTCATCAGGGAAAAGCTGCAAGTGTCAGTTCCCATCAATGAGTAAAGGAGCCAACGGAGATTTCGGAGAACTTGCAGCTGGCTTAGATAGGTGGCCCCAGGAAATGAAACAGCGAGTTGAATCATCATGTATAACGTGATATCGAAAACAACAACCTAAAGGAAAATCCCAACTTGTATTCATACACCGAAAAGTGCACAGGCCACAAAAGCAGAGTTGACATCGTGAGGAAGGACTGTACGAAGTCCTGTGACTGACTCCACAGAAAAATACCTCCTCCCAAGCGTACAGATGGGCATCTTGAGCCTTTTTTCTTCTTCAAGCTATCATTCAGTAGGCACTTTACCTAAAGCATGAATCCTTACTGGATTAATACAGTTGTAATGTGGAACAGACGGCTTCTGAAAAGGAAGTTATTAAACTTTTTACATCTATTCAAACATGGACTGCTTAAACGTGGACTTGTCCTCTGCATGTAGGGTTGACCTTTCACATCAGTTCTACAGGATTTAGTCTTTAATAGGAAATCCATTCACACCAAAACCATTCTTTTTCCGATAGCTAACATTACCCTTTTCACTTCTGATATTCTTCATCATTTATGCTCATAATACTGCCTTTGGACTCATTTTTCTACTGCATATCTAAAACTTTTGACTATGACCTCAATGTTATTACCTTTAAATACAGTACTGTTACACTAGTCTCCTCAAATAACCAGCAATGCTTTTTTCCAACATTTTTTATGGTACAGTCAGGTTAACATTTCTGTCTCAGCTAGCTGCATAATTTAACCTTGTAGTTGTTTTAGAATTTGGCTTTTAATAACAAAAAAGAACATACCAACACCATGACATCTGTAGGAAATTTCACTCTAAGCTGTTATCTCAGTTGATATAAAATTGAGATATTTCTACTTTACCTGACAAAACTGTCAATGGGTATTCTTTGAAAGCCTATTTCACCGTTTAATAACTTGGTTTAGTAAAGTTCACAGATCAGCTATAATCAAGTTTTAGAAATGAAACTTGTAAAACTTTTTCTTTTATTAACCCAGAGGTAACGAGATGAGAAATTAGCCCCAGGTCATTTGATTCTATATACATAACCAGGCGCGCGCGCACACACACAATATAGACATAAAGGCACACACAAATGAGATGTATAAATTTAGGGCTAATGCATTTCTAGGCACAGACATGCCACGGGAGTATTCTTTTTAAATTCCAGCTGGTACCCTGTAATCATGGTAAGAACACGCTTAGCTGGCAGCACGATCTAGATTTGCCAAGTCCAATCAACATTTCTAAGGGCTGCGGAAGGGCAAACACCACAGTATAAGGTCAGCTAGTTCAATTAACTTCTATTCTATTTTTAAAAATAAATGGGACTTGTCTTAATGATAAGCTACCCGCTCTGTGTTGTGGCACTTCTCAAAAACCTAATACTACTAAGTAAGATTTATTGCATTAATAAACCATACCATGATTTTTTTTATATATATGAGTAAATCACTTTGCAAATTAGCATCTTAAGAAGTCAGGATAAAGGGGATATTGGCACTTAAGGGTCTCAGGTGCTTAACTAACCCTTCCTTTACCACTAAGATCCTGAATTCCTCACCAGTTGCTACCCAGCACCACAAGCACCTAAGAATCTTCTGTGTTACTAGAAATGAAATCCCGACACTGCTGAATTGCTCGGAGACACCAGGAAAAGAGGAAAGAGGACTTGAATCCACGCTGTGGTGACCACACGTGTATCCGGTTTACGGACAAATGCAAGTTCAGCGCTGATCTTGTGAGTGTTTATTCGGGCAGGGAGGAAAGCCAAAGCAACAAGCTTGAAAACTGGTGCTCTCCTGCACTTATGGAGACCTGGGAGAGCCTGGAAGTTGTACTGATAATGTAAACTGTCATAAGAAAACAGCGGTGATTTCTGCTAAGGGAATCTAAAGTCCCTTCGCTGAAGCGAATGCTACAAAGACTGCCGAACAAGGCAGCCCAGACTGGCTGCCGCTGCGTTCCTTCAACACCAAGGGCATCCCGTTTACCCAGCTTATTCACAAAAGCTAACTCCAGCCTGACGTGGGCTAATCCCCTTATATTCTGTGATATTTGGAGGAGAACCACCACCCCTTCAGACAGGGAGCACAGTGACTCGGGACCGAATCACCCCGTAGCCAGATTTGTCTCTCCCACTGACTGCAGAGGAAGCCCAGCCATAAGCACCTTCAGGGTAACGTTTTCTGGGAAAGACCAAAGACGGAACGGAAGCGCTGAATATAAAAAGTGAACTCAGCCGGTACAGCAGTAATTGCGCAAATACCCCCGATCGCAACAGTAAACCGACAAACTGAGCGGAGCGATGCTGATGAAGGCTGGCAGGCCGCCCGCTCGCACCAGGGCGGCCCCCTCCACCGAAGTGACTCGGTGGAAAGACATCACACCCTCAAGCAAAATTTTCGTTACAGACTTTCAAAATCCTTACTCTGCTTGAGAATTCAGATAAGATGTATCTGCACCTTCATTTCTAATCCATCTGCCTCACACGTTTGAGAGAGCAGGCATTAAACAAAATAACTGAGTTACTAGCAGCAGATATATATATATATGTTAAAATTTGGAAGAAAACTTTTCTTGCTATTTAAAGTCCTACCAAAAATATGGTTATACAAAATATGATTATATTGGGTTTGTCTTGTAGCAACGAATTTCCCTTTCCTCCCCCAAATATTCCTAATTTCCAAATTATTTATTTTTCCAATTTCCAGGTATTTAACATTGCTGTTGCACCCTAACTTCTACATTTGTTCTGCTCAAACATGAAGAAATCAGTCTGTTCAGTATAATTCTTCCTCTCTTCTTTCACGTGCTCTGGTGCTAATGTGATTCAACCTAGTTTATTGCAAAAAATAAATGCTAATGTTTTTCAACTGAAGGAATTAAAACCCCCTCCATTTGATTAGAGTTGTTTCAGACATTCTTACAGAAGTTTAGAAATTCAAAAAGAAAAAGTTTATCGAATATTCTATCAACTTCTCCTGCTGAGACCTTACAGTTCTCTGTGGTAGAGTTTATAGTGTTTCAGCCCTTTAAGTTTCACAATGGCTCAAAGCCTTGGAACTCCTGTCACCTCCTCTGAGAGGTATTTCCACAGTCTACCAAAATCAGAATATTAAAAAAAAAAAAAAAACCAAAACACGTTTCTTAGCTTTCAGCCTGTATTTTCCCTTTTTTTCACTTTTTGTTTTCCCTGAATCATGGAAACTATCGCCAACAAATCTGTCCCATCCGCTTTGACTGTCTCCTTTTTCTCCTTCATGGTGCTCTGAATTAAAATAAGCCGGGCACATAAAGAGTAAGCACAATCTCATGGTTGGAAGGGCATCAAATGTAAACAGCTTATTTCCTTATTGTGTTTTATAGGCAAGTCATATGGCTAGTTTAATACTAAGATTTTTGTTGATGCACTTTGACATCTGAGATTAAGGAATATCGCTAGTACCAGAGTCCTATCTGCTACTGAACCCGGCTGACCTGGAACAACTGAGTGTGTTCAGTTAGTATCAGAGAATAGTAGGTCTGCCTATCTTTTGCTTCGAGGGTGAATATTTCTTAATTTTCATTCAATTTTCAAATCAATCGGGACATCTCGCTTTAAAATATTACTTCAGTATGTCAGCATATCACCAAGCCAAACCATTATTGCCACAATATATTAATTAAATAATTGCATGCTGATTATATGATTCCCAAATGATAGGGTGTAAAATGTGTTACATTTTGGATGTCCCGCAGCTGTAAAAAGAAAGAATAAAAAGAAAAATTAAAAAGCACCTCTAGAGCATCGACGCTACTAAATTAACAAGATAAAATAAAGGATAAAACTCGCATAGATATTATCAACTCGTTGTTGGCAAATCCCCCAAAAAGGCATCATAGCACACCAGTGAGGCCAACTTCTTGTGAGGAACAGTTCCAAAGTACCTGGCGGGCAGCACTATGTTAAAACATCTTCTGATTAGCTCAGGGTGGTAGCAGAGCAAGCACATGTGTGTCTAAAAAAGACAATATGGATAACCTGATAAAAATAACTTTTCCTTTCTGTAGAGAAATTGTTATATATTTCTTATATTATGGGGGTTTTGTAAAAGTTCTTATCCCGGCTCCCGGACAGCAGTAGAAGGTTTGTCAGTTTTAGTTGACTCTTCTGACACCGCATCCTTGGTCTTAGAAGATTTAAAGCCTCATCCAAAGGAACAGCAGAATCTGTCTTGGACTCTTGGTAAACTTTTCAAAACTACCTGGGGGCAACTTGCCTGCAAGTCAACCTCCTCTTTTTCTTTTTTTAATCCATCTGCTAGATAATTATACAAAAGAAAAATCCCGCAAATCCCTTCAGAAGACTACTTTTTAAAGGAAACACAATAGCAATATTCTTTTCTACCTAGCAGAGGCATTTCTAGATACTCGTTTTACTTAATCTGGCAAGAAATAAGGAAAGCGAAACGCAAGCTCCTTATAATGCATGTCACTGCTCAGCAATTTTGTTAGTAGGTCTGTCTTTGCGCCTGCTCCTCACCCCTTTATAGTGGGACTAGAACAATAAGCAGAAGAGACAGAAACAATTGTATAGTTCATTTTCTGCCAGAAAGGACAACTTTGAACAATTTACCACTGAATTTCTCTTGATGGTATCAAACCACCCTTAACTTTGTTCACTCCAATGCAAAAAAAGATTATCTCAAGATGCTATTATCCTGGGCTTGTACAAAACACAGGACCATGCATGCTGCGACTCGTTGCTTTGGGATCTTATATATATTAAAAAAAATGGAATATATATCTTTGTTATTTTTTTTGTTTGTATTGGCACAATGATGATGCTGTTCCACTGACACATTCAGGATGTTTTTTATCACTTCTGATTATATAACTTACAAAATTATTCTCCACATCTCGAACTTCGTCCTCACTAAACTTCAAACACTTACTTAAACCACTCATAAAGCCTAATTATGTGTAAGTGCTGTTCATGGATAAATCCATGTTCTTATAAGCCGTACTTAACTGGAGTCTATTGAGAACAAAGGAATTTGGTTTTGTTGCTACTATATCAGGCATTGTTCTTGAATTGTACAGATTTAGTGAATTTCTATTTTAAATATCATTAAACAGTAGCCCCAAAATGCGTTGCTTGTTACCGTCATATATTGGCCAACCAACAAAACCGTTATCTTGACTTGAGCCGTAATGTCACTTCATTTGCATTTCTCAATGTGATGTGATCATCAGGTACAAAAGAAAGTAAAGAGAAAAGATAGGAAAGCTGAAGAGAAAAATACATCTGTACCTGGTAAGGATCAAGGAGGTATAGTCCCATAGGAGTGAATGCGGATTGTAGAAAGACAGAAACGGGAAAAAGGTCATCGAGTGGAAAAGAAGATACAGAAGCAGCAGAAAATAAATATGAAGTTCTGAAGAGCAAACTGAAATCTAAACGACAGTCAGAAATAGCTGAAGAGCTCAAAAGAATTGCAAGGTGTGGGTAAGCAATGAAGAGGGCTAAATAAAGAACTTGAGGTCCACTGCTGTGTCTCTGACTCCTTAAAAACAAAATACTACTTTCAGCATAATTTACATCAGGGAAATTTGGAGAATTAAAATGTAAACCAACTAGTGAATATAAATGATGAGTAAGAGACCAAAACCACCTGGGAAGCAAGAGAACTGGCAATTTCAAAAAGATGTTAACTTCTGAAACATTAAAGACAAATGCCAAAACCAACAACAACAACAAAAAAGAAATTAAGTAGATTTTAAAGAAGAAATGCAAAATCAATGAAAGAGAGAAGTAATTTTGCTCTTATGTCCATCTAGCACTTGCCAACATATTGCAAATACGTATAAGAGAGATATAGTCCTCTCAAATTCAACCACTGAAAGTTATCCATAAAGAGCTGTACGCAGAAAACACTGCAATGTATCACAATCTCTCTCTACTTTGCGGCTGTCCTTTCAACAGATGATATACAGAGCTACGTATATTATTTCAACCCTTCTTTATCCTGCGAAATTCTTTTTTCTGTTTCCCTCAAAAATGTACTGAAACTCAAGGTTAAAAAAAAAAAAAAAGGTGATACATAGCAAGTTAAGTAACAGCTGCTACTCCCATTGGACCAATACCTAAAGGCATATTGATTTTTCTCTTTATAAAGTCTGTATGAAGTTAGTCTTCATACAATTAAGCTTAATAAAATTCAATTGTCTAATAAAAACTGCCTGCGATATTTATAGCTTGACAATTCATGAGTAATATATCTGAAAAAACCAGAATAACGTGTGTATGGATAGACTCCAATGGATAACATGATAGAACAGATCAGCGAAACAGCCATGCTTTACTTTTTACATTAGGTTTATCTATATTTTTTCTTCTAAGACAAATTGGCATTTCCAAAAACTTGGAAAACAAATTTTATGTTTATAATAGACATTTTAGACCATGTCATCCATCCATTCTGAAATTTATCTTACCAGTATATAGGACTTTGGTGAGATTTGGATTAATTTTTAATGAAATCTTTCGTGGTTTTCACTTAACATTTCTATCTCAGAAAACCCTTAAGGTCTGTGACAAAACATTCAGTCCATTTACTCCCTTCTTTCCATCAGTGTTCCCACTGTGTTTGCTTTTACAGTGCCTAAAGCAATTCATAACCACAATTATTTTTTTTATTGGATTTTCATCTATCATTTTAGTATCTCAATGATCCAGAACGCAACTGGGTCATTTTTTTTTTCATTGGCGTAAAGGTCCTCGGTGAACAGACAGGAATGCCATGAGAGGAAAAGGAACACCAGGTAAGAAGACACTGCTAACCTCAATTTATTAAGTGGCCTAAGCAAGGGACCGACTGCGTCAGGACAAGGGTCACGCTCACAGCCCCACCTACACCCCAACTACCGCTCCAACGAGCCAGCGCGGTCGCGCCTGGGGGAAACACAGCACTTTCTCCAAAGGGACTCGGTGTTGTGCAACGGGTGGCAAACGGGCAACCAAGGCATCATGGTTCTCACCTCCCCCAGCTCTGCTACTGGGTGGTTTTATGACCAGGTGCCAACAGGAGGCTGCAATCAAATCACCCCCCGACGGTACGGTGGGGATGCCTTCCAGCAGTTTCAGGTATTACTCTGCTGTCAGTTGTTGATGCAGAGACCGTGCCAAAGCTCGGCACGCTCCGTTCCCGTTCGCATCGTCCTGTTTGCCAGGGCTCCCGACGCTCACTCAACTCCTGATCGAGACAAGGTGATGATGCTCCTGCGACAAGGAGGAAGGAAAAACTAAAGACAAACTGCAGGGGAATGCCAATGCTTTCCATTGGATGCTAATTCCATAGCAGCTTCATCTTTAAACGACTTGGAACGGTGAAAAAAAATATCACTAGCTTCACAACTTTTTTCCATTTGCTTTTTAAAGACTCTGTGAGAACTACAGATACTCGAGAGGTTTTCCAAAGGTCACAGCATAGTTTATAAAAGAAAGCATTAACAAGTGCAAATATAAATGTTTCTATCCTTTCCCACTATAATCTCTTTAATTCATCGGAAATACTTATTTTCTGAATACATCATAATGACAATTACATGAGAAGGGAAGAAACGGCTAAATTTACCGCATACAGAACGCAAATCAAGTGGTAAAGAACAATGTTCTTATCAAGCTTCATGCAAATCTGCGTTTGCTGTTGAGAAAATCCTTCTGGATTGCTGAAATGCAGCTATGTTAATAAGCAGATATAAAAAGCGAGTGATGAACACAAATGCCCATCTCACTTCCTACAGACTTTCCTTTCCTCAGGCACTAACTCTTTGCTTAGCATACGCCTCCATCAGCAGCCAGCACCTCGTATGCCGTGTAGCTGGAACAAAACGTACCTCTTAACTTCGCTCCAAAGTTTTTATTTTTATCGGCTTCCCAGTGATATCAGCACTTCTTCAGTTGCATCAAGAACTATGTGAACTGAACCCTCTCAGTGAACATCTAATTGACATAGAACAGCTGTGACCATACACTCGTTTTTTCCTCTCACTCCGTATCTGCTTTGAACGACATTTGCGTTGCAGATTCAATGGAAGAAAACGCTCCATAGCGAACTTCTTCACCAATACACTTTGTGAGATCAAAAGGTTTTTTTCCAAGAGTGGTACATGAACATATCTGAAATTCAACGTATATGCAAACCACGGAGGATGGTTCGATATATGGGGTATCATTTCTCTCCTAAAACCAGAAAAGTTTCCTTCACTCTGTATTCAGCCCATTTTCCCTAGATCAGAACTGAGCCAAACATAACTTCATGAAATTCTCTGTACTTGTAATTTTTCTTAGCGTGACTGTCACACATTTCCCCCCCCCCCCCCCCCCCCCCCTAAGTTTTGCATTGTCTTTTGTGATTCTCACTCAAGTGATCTCCAAAACAACTATACCAAAATTGGAAAGAACGGGCTGTAGCACTACTACAGCAATGCCGTGATCATGTAAATTCACACATCTCCCGCTGGAGAGATTTCCCAGGTTATCAGCATACTAATCCGTGCATGCTGTCCAACTTCCAGCCTAGAAATATTATTGCAGAATTTAAATTTTCCTAAATGTCCAAGGTATCAGAATTCATCATTTCATTCGGATGATTATTTTTTTTTCATATATAAAATTAATATAATAAAAATTAAGGGGTTCCATTCAAAAACTGTTCAGGAATTAAATTAAAATTTGAACAACTCCAGGCACAACTTAAAAATAATCTTAATTCCTTACCCAAGAAAAATAAAGACAACGGGAATATCTAAGGTAGTCCGAATATATTCTCATCTCTCTGAAAACTGCTCCTGTGCAGTAGGTGTGCAAGGATTTACCTACATTATGAAAAAAGGTGAAGGTCAAACTGCACTTAAATACACCTTGTCAGTTAAGTAACTGAAATAAATTACATCAGTTAGTTTGAACCTACGCTCAACTTCTCTCTGATAATGGCTTAGTCATGAGGGACCTAAAAATGTCAAGCACTTTTCTGAAAACACTGAGAAATTAAAACAACTGAGGTTTTTTTGCTGCTGCTGGAGCTCGGATAATGCAGACAGGGTCTCGGGGAAGATCGTGTCCCCCAGTATAAGTACTTGGTTTGAAACCCCTTTCCTACTGCACTTGGAAGTACTGCTGAAGAGTCGTCTGAGTGTGAGAAACAATCCAAGCTTTAGCAGAGATTAGTTACAAATTCCCACAATCAAAGTGAACGGTAGTCAGTCTTTCAGGAGGCTGTAAAGGAGACACTGCTATTTACCACTACACGTTCCAAGGAGGTTAGAAAATGAGTATCACCTATATAACCCAACAGCAATTTAAAGGGTTTATTGATCTAGCTTGTACCTGAACTGTAGAATGGTTTTCTCAAGGGGAATTACAACACGAGATCACTTATCAAGGACAAGTCCACTCTTCTTCAGAGTGATGTATTTTGCCGTGTAATATTTGCACCCAGATGTTTAACTAAAGCAAACATGCATGAAGGATTATAATTATACTGAGTTATGGTATTATTAGATATGAGAAAGGATTAGTTGCTCGCAGGGTGAGAGTTGTATTTAACATATCCGGTTTAGGATTTGTGCTGACTACAAAATCTGGGGTATTGACTTTCTGATAATTCTATCATCGTTTGCTCCCTACCCCCGCGAACGATTCACTATTCAAAAAAAAAAAAACAAACCAAACCAAAAACAACCAAACAAAAAAATCAGAAAGTAACAGCTACATTTTCAGAGCAATTTCTCCTTCCACCTGGTGCGCTTTCTCACCTGAAACCAAGAAAGGAATTGTACACAGGAAAAAAAAGCCTTTGTACATACAAACATACATGCTTATAGCTAAAAATGCACTGAGCCAAAATACAAGGTGTTTTCCTCTATATTTCTTTTTCATGGGGACCAAGTTGAAAACACTTGAAATCTTACAAAAACATCCTTTTCTAGTTATATGTACTGCTCGTTATCATGGGAAAAATCTTGTATTTATTTCAGTAACTTTGGAGGTGATGCAGAGCCTTGATGATATATTTACACACTCCCAGTTAGGAGAATTAAAAAAGATACAAAATTACACATTCCCACGTAGCTCAGAAATCAAAAGTGATATTTGTGATAAAAGACTTTGGACAGTCATACTTCAACCTCCCGAGCTGCACACATCCGTTTATGCTACGAGCAACACCCAGCACAATTGTGCCCTCATAGACGCGCAGCAACGCCGGAGTTCGGAGGCGTGAACTCGAAAGCGTTATTAAAATCAAAACTTGAAGAATCCAATTATTACCGGCTTGCTCAAAGCCCAACACATCTTTCACTTGTATTTTCTGTTCCCGTTCTTGTTGCAAGTCTTGGCTGATACCCACGTTTTTCAGGAAGTAATCATAGCGCTTGTCTGCAAGCGCTTATTTATGGCATGCCGTTCAATTACTCAGATTGTTATTAAGACCAAATAACTGAAGCACAACAGTAGCAAAAAGAGGTGGCAGACCATCTCAGACCAGCGGGACTATTCTCTGGACAAACAGAGATTATTTTTATTTGCATACAGCACATCCTTATCCATATGTCAGGTTTCCAAGGACTACACAAATGGGAAAATAGGAAAGGGAGTTGCAGCACATTAATTACAGCAAAGAGACCAACTTAAGTATTACGTCAACAGAGTGGTTGACATTGACCTCAGTGGAAGCTGCATTAGGAACCGTATGATGATCTATGTCTTTCCTTTTGGATGAACACTTACATGCCAGTAATTTGTGTTCACTTCATATTAAAAGTGGTTATTAATTAATACTGAAAGTCAGACTTTAAAGTCGAAGTTGGTTGGGCACCACACCCTCATAATAAATATTTTGTGGTAATTGTGGTAATGGAAGCTCTTTGATATCAGTCAAGATCTTCCCTTCTCCTAAGAAAAATCCCAGATAATTCAGCACATTAAGAGCAGTAGGATTCTATTTATTTAATGGAGTTCTACGGAAATTATGCCATGCGTAAACCCCTGTATTTTTTCAGTAGCAAACGCTCCAGTAACAAAATTAGACAAATTGAACTTTACGTACACACTTTGTAGACTTGAAAGGACAGCAACTTTTGAAATCTACTTCAGGGAAGCAGATCCAAATGTTTGGTAGCATAACATTTAGTGCTTACGACGCAAACCTAGTAGCAAACTCACCAAGAATTACAGAGGCATTACACAGCTCTCCGATTGCTCTTTCTCCTTTGTTTAGATGATAAATAAAACTTTGGAATTCTTATGTTTCAACTTCTTTTGTGATTAAATTTTAAGAACGGGAAGGGAGAAAACAGTAACAATTTTAATATTTATTCACTTTTTTCCTCCCGGCATGTCATGACATGAAATACTCTTTAGAAGTGCAGCTGCCTTTATCAGCTACACAGGTCTGACTTTATGAACCCAAAATACGACGGCATTTCGCTTGCTTTCCTTACACGGCCTATTAACCTGAGGCATGGTAGCCTAAAACCACGATGTCCTTTCTCAAAGGGACAATTATTACTTTCTAACTCTTTATACCTGAAGTAGTTTTACTGTTACTAAAGCCATTCCCACTATTATTAGAGCTGCATGTGCATACTCAACCCGGGGACCGATGCAACATGCTGTCGGGTCAGATCACTCGAAATTTTCCAAACAGAACTACATACTGCTCTTAATAGGCCACCTTCTGAAGGCGCCTCGACTTTTACTTCAAGCTGCAAAAACGTAAGAGGAGGGAGAGCACAATACTAAATGACGCAGTTTTAGTCATTTCAAAATTATTTTAATTTGATCTGATTTATCAAACGGCTTTTGCTGGAAGGAAAACGTGACAACGAACCTGCAGAAACAAAGGAGAAAGAGCTACAACCCCCATATTCAACAGCCCAGTTATTAGTACGGAGGAGAGTTTGGTTCATGTTTTCAACTACTTTAGCTTCAATCTCTGACAACAATGTAAAGCAATCAGGTTTTAAAGCACTTAGAGGTGACACAGCATTTCTTGCTGATGCTGTTCAGGCTTTATAAAGAACTCCGTATTCATCACGGGAGGAGCACAACAATCCCATCCCTCATGTGAATGATTCTTTCAAAAAGAAAAAAAAAGAAAAAACATTCTCAACGTATCAGCCTGTTTTATAGAGAGTAAGCCGGCTGTAACTAAACCGGATTGATGGGTACTTCACCTTCTCACCTTTCGGAGTAACTAATTAGCTTCGTATTTTATATATTAAACTTCAAAGGCAGTACAAATCCACAGCCTGTGTAACACAGAGAACTCTCCAAGGATTTTATAACATTGAAGAGGGGAAGGGTAGGAAAAAAGAAATCTAACTTATCTGAAAGTTGTTGTTGTTTGGCAACTGAATCAGAAACAGTTATTCACTCTCCCTCACCACTTTTAACCTGTGTTCAAGAGTTTACGTTTAAAAGTCTTAGATGTTTAGTACAGCTTATTAGTTGTAAAACCCCCTAACCCTAGGAAAGGAGGCAGAGTTTCCTTTCCGGCTCCTGAGATTGTTTGCTTTGTTTTGACACATTCATTTCATTGCATGTGGTAACACCAAGAGTCCGGTACACCTTCAGGGTAAGAAAAATGTCACTTTCCGGTTGATAAATAGTTGGCCTCCATTACCTTTCCATCCTTAGGCAGGTAAGACTGGGGAAAAAGTTTTATGAAATCGACAGCCAAGTCACAGTAGATCTTGCACAATACTTCTGAGGAAAGCAGAAAGAAGTCTTAGCTACCTAAAAACACATTGCTTTGAGAAACAAGTGTAGTAGTAATACTAAATCCTGGTCAGGACCCTCACTAGGAGAATGATAGTTTTGGCATTTTGTGCCGGTGTTTCACTTGAGCCCTAAGGCCGGACTGTCCACCCTCTTAAGACAGCACAGTTCTGGTAAAGGCAACAGCACATCCGCTCGGCCGCAGTCACGGACTTCATTTCACAGAAAGTTCTTTGTCGAAGATAAGTCATTTTTTAGTTTTGGGTTGTTTGTTTTGTTTTTTTTTTTTTTTTTTCAAATGAGCTCACCTTTGCTGCTTAGCTACAGAAGACTAATTGGGAGAAAGGACAGATGGACTGGGAGCAGTCAAGTGTTATCTGTGCTTGGCCAGCCCGAAGCAAGAATTCTTCCTTAACTGCAGCTGATTTCTTGGTACACACCGCTTTTATAGAGTCACTTGCAAAGATTTCTTATTATCCATCATTACTTTGTCAAACCTTTGCAAAATATCAACTGCTGATAATAGACTTAAAAGAAATTTTAATTTGATAAAAAAATATTTTTCTGTCCGTCTTCTTTTTCTTTTTTTTTTAAACTATTATTTTATTTCCAACTTTTGGAGGCGCTCAAGAGCTCCATACGGAAGATATTCCAGATGTGCATTTACCCCGACAGACAAGGGGATTCTGAGAATGAACCAAATGCAAAACAGTATTCTTGATGTCTGTATTTCAATTGTGGGACATCTCCAGCTTCTGCTAAGCTTCCCAGTGAAAAAAAGTTCTCTCCTACATCAGAAAATAAAGCGTTTAGGCTCAAAAGGCACTATTCTATACTCAGATCTACAAACTGGAAAACAAATCGCTCTGTTTCATTAATTAACAGCTCCAAGAGAGCAATATTTGAAGCTGATGTCTGTCATAAAATCTGCAATCTGGATTTTGGTATGGCTCAGAATGGGCCATAAACCAGTAACCTTCACCTTCTGTAAAAGGTTCTGAATGAGTCCCTCACGTGTTTTCTTAGATAGCTCCTCCAACATAATTTATACAGCATAAAGATTTCTTTGGGGAAGGAAGAGCTGACACCGACTGTCGTAAGCACTCTGCTCCCAGCAATACACTGGCATTTTTAAATAAAGATTGTACGAAAGGGATTTGCTATTATCAAATTTTCACAGCTTAACACTTTCAAGTGCTTTGGCTAGTATCACGCATCCAAGAATTACAGAAAGGGTGCAGGAGAGTGTTTTTAAGAGGAGGACAGGTGTAAGGGGTTAATTTCTATTTTAACTTTATGTATATTTTTTTTCCAAGTCTTATAACTTTTTCTTTAGTGCTGTATTCAGAAAGCTTATATACTTCCCCGAGAGATGTCCGAATAGTTCCCTACTGCCAGTTTCCAAAGATACATTAAATTCTCATCCATTATCATTCACATTAGACTGAGTTTTTGAAGTCCGATATTAAGTTCGTATAGCTTCAGTATTTTTATGCTACTGTTTTAAACGTAGACAAACCAAAGATCGCCGGACCCTAAGGGTTCAAAAAAATGATGTCCAATTCATTGTTCATGGTTCCTTTTCTTCCTCTTCTGAAACAGCCTGTGACGCTAAGGCTCTTCAGCAAACGCGGTCCAGAGGAAAGAAAGAGAAGGAAAGGAAAAACCAGTCCTGGTACAGTTCTTTTTTTGGCGGGGGGAGGCGGGGAGCTATGTTTGAAATTGTTTCTAGCAAAACCCAATCTAGTTGTCTGCTTAATTGAAACTCTCCCTGATAACTGCAATATCCCCTTCTACATATTTACGCTTTGCCCTGGAAAGCCTGTAAAACTTAAGCTATCTTTGGCAAAGCTATTTACCTTATGGAGTGTAGGTTTTTAATTAAAACAGCATGAAAAAAAATGTTTACGTTAAACAGACAAAACTGAGAGGAAAAGAGAAGCATCTGGATCTGGTGGCTTTAATGGTGAAATCTTAACACAGAATAACTTTCACAGAAATCGCTGTTATGTAATGAAACCAACTCAAAGAGCAACTGTCCTTTGCTCTGTCACGAGTAGATACCCAACGCAAGACCAAACCTACCTCCGGTCCTATAATCATTTGTTAAGCTTACAATATATTCTTTTTCCCTACAAAATGTAACTTCCGGGACCTCCGCAGTAGTCCGGAGGCAGTGAAGCAGCCTGTGCCAACTAAGTCCACCCACGGTTCCTTCCTATCCTCCTCTTTTCAAATGCTCCCTCTGAAAGGTGAAAACCGCCAAACGGTAGGAAAGGTACCGTATTTAAAGCACACGGAAGGAAGATCCGTACGGAAAGCGGAATCCTAAGGCCTGGGAGCCTTTTTTTCAGCTCCTCTCTTTACACACCAGTGGAGCAGAACTGGGAGTACACCACAGCGAATCCCCGACGTAAACACCATGGAAGCAACAGAAAAATGAACCCTCATTTAAAAAGCAGCGCAATGGCTGGCTCTTTTTAGCAAACAGGGTCTGTTTCAGTTTTATAATCCCCAGAGTGTAACGCTGCTGTCAACCCCAAAGATGCATTTAAAGACTGATAGATGATCTAGTATTACGCTAAGCAGGTTTTCTGCACTTTCTTTTTGTTGCGCTCAGTTCGTACACATGCTCTGCTATCCATCGCCCACTCAGGAAGGGACAGAACACTACCCAAGAACGTATATAAGAAATTAGTTGTCGTCAGGGTTCCAGCAGCTGAACAGAAAATAAAACTGCACTCTACCGAGCAGCCAGGAACTTATTATCAGCAGCTTTACGCTGAAAGACACAAAGACTAATTTTTTGATGCCGTAATCTGTTATTAGTGATTTGGATCCTGGTCACCTACTACTTTGTACATAAATGTACCCCAGATGTTCTCAGCCTGCAAGTTCTTGGTAGTCAAGCGGTTTGTCTCCTAAGGTACAAACAGACCATTTTTATTACTGCTGTAATTAGTATTCCAGGTATATTGGGCAAACATGGATCGACATCCATTATGAATTGTATGAGCGATTTAACCCTCAAGGAACTTATTTTTATGTTCTATCCAGCAATTAGCTTGAAAACAGACGATGTTGTCATTTCCATGGTAATGAATCATACCTTCACAGAACTATCAAACATAATCAAGGAGACTAATATGATACGACGCAAATTATGAATCTATAAGCCTGCTTTAAGATCAAACAATTATGCTGGGGGACAACGGTATGAAATATAAATGCGTATCACTCTCAGTTTCTTCTTTTTTTTTTTTTTTAACTTAGAAAACTGTAGATTGGCAGCAGGAAGTATGATTTCAGTCTCTAAAAACAATGGTATACCTGTTTGTTTCCAAATAAAAATGAAGCAAGATCCAGCAAAGACAATGGGAAACACCACTAACATAAGTCACACTCAGCACTTGCACTCATCAAGAAAAACACAAATTTTACTGAAACGCAGCAGATTTCTAAGGCGTACCTAGAGTCTGAACTAAGGAGAGAGTAGATTTTTCAATTACTTTTTTATAGATCTGTAACTTGTAACAAAAACCATCTCCATCCCAGTATTGACCTAGCAGCATTTATTTAAAATACCATCTATCTTCTAACCTAATTTTTATTTTCTACTCCATACTGAATACAGACAGTACTTACTAACTGGAAAGAGGAGCAGCATCTGACAGGTAATCAAATAAAAGCAAGCAAACTGAAAGAAAGCAGAAGCAGGAGCAGAATAAGAGGTTTAACAGCTAGTTAAGAGGAAAGTATTTTATCTCCCCCCAAAACACTCCAATTTATTGCAAAATCTCTACTGTATTTTTCCCCTTTCACCTACTGAAAATGTTCCTTTAAAAAGTCTCCCCCAAAGACTAATCATTTCTTTTCATAACATTTATCACACTAAAATCAATTGGATGCTTATAATACCCATGGGATGTCACTTATATTCCTGGTTTCTCTCAATTAAACAGTGCAATTGAAAAGCCCAAAGAAAACCAAGTTTCACACAGCACTTGTCCCTGAAAATTGAAGTCTCTTTGGATGACTCAAGAACACGCTGAAGCAAAAACACTCTCAAATTCAATAATGAAAACGTTTTCACAAGTACTTAAATTCACTTATATTGATTCTCACATATATATAACATTTGGATATGCATAAAACAGTTGCAGTTTTTCCTGTTGGCCAAAACAACAGGATGCTCTACTTAGGTATATTCTGGCTTTCCACAGAAGTACCTGCTTTCAAGCACTCAGTCCGTATCGATATTTTTCCTTTTTTAGAGTAGGCTGAAGTTCCGAATTCCACGTGAGCACCTACTGCCACCCTCTAGGCAGGGTGTTCTGCAGCGTGGCCCGGGAGAAATAGGTGTGCTAATAAACAACTGCTTCGCTAAACTGTGAAATTCTATTTTAGCAGAAAGTTTATGGACTCTGTAAAGCATTAGTAAGAATCGTTCTGTCATTACTGGTCTTCAACTCTGAAAAGCCCATAATATGTTCACTAAATACCAAATTACATATGCCTTTCTCCCCCCGCCTCCCCCCCCCCCCAAAAAAAAAAGTTCAATTTGTCTTGTGAACTTCTCTCATCATTGCCACATAAAGGAACAGCGTCTTTCACCGCTACTTAGTAACGCTTCGAGAGTTTAGTACAGAAAAAAACCCACAAGATAAAAATCAGTCAGAAAGCATCAGGAGAGACGTTAACGAAAAAAAAAACTTGTAATTTTTCTGAAACAAGCCTTTCGAAAGGCTGCCCTTACACTCGGCCATTGCCCGACAGGGTCGCATACAAGGTAAGCGCTTCACGACAGGGGCTGTCATCTGTGTTTCTGAAACACCTGAAATCACATTACCGCTGTTAACAGAGGTCAGGGCGACAAAAATGTTAGTTGCAATATCATAAATATCCTGTAATTCTGATAGGGATCACTTTTCTAAAAAGTGGATGCTAAAGCTTGCTGATATCAAGCACTGGCTGAGGTCACTGCCACCAAAACTTCGCCTAATATATATAGCTGTGACTTACCTTCGCTGAATTTCATCCTGCTACTAAGACTGATAAATACATACCAGTGCTTGAATGTTTACGACAGCTATATTTTTGCCAGGACACACTTTATTTCTTATAAAATGTAAAAGTGATACATATTTTCTGAAAGCAGAAAATGTTTTCCCCCCAAAAAATCAAAAACATAGAACGATGACACGCAAATTTATTGAGTATCCGGTAAATTAATAAGCTATTTTTCTGCCGTAGAATCTCATAAAATTGCTGTATGCCATAAAATCCTGTGATCCCCTCGAGTCACTAAAACGGACTTGCCTCCAGCTCTTCAGCCCCAGTGTGACCCTACAGTCACACCGGCGTTCCCTTCAAATGCTGCAATCCCTCTCTTAATCCCTCTTTGAAATTCAATAACAAAAAGTGATATTGGGCAACCTTTTGAAGGGTTTAAAAAAAAAAAAAAAAAAAAATCAAACTCTGTTTAAATGAGTAATCACTCACAACCTTGAATAATAACTTCAATGGACAAAACTTCAGCATGGGACTGAAAAAAATGAAGATAGTCGTCTTCACAAGCTGAAGAACTAGCCTCAAACTATATCTGGAAGCAAAGGCAAATATAGTTTCCAAGTGTTTCATCATAAGCAGTGGATGACTAGGTTTTGCTTCTAAATGTATACACAAAGAAAATCCAACTTTTCTTATTTTTATTCTGAACTGGCTCATCCATTCATCAGCAAGGACATTTTCTGAACATTTAATGCATGGTATTTCATATTGCTTTATTTAAAAGCATTGATATTTCCTATAATTCCTAATTTTTTCCCTACCAAGGAACACATATAATATATACGTGTGTATCCATATACGCATGCACTCAGATACAACCACACAAATAACTGCATGTACACGTGCATTTATGTCAAAGGATTTTTAAGTATTTTTGAACTGTCAAAGGATTTTTAAGTATTTTTGAACTGTCAAAGGATTTTTAAGTATTTTTGAAGTGTCATCATTGCCATCGCATACTTCCCATCCGACTGCCTTAAATATTTTCTCTTGTTTCTGTATTGATTTTTAGGTCCCATCACAGAATCCCTCAGAGCTTTTTGCATTTTTACTAACTTCGTTTTCATAAAGCTCCGAGGGTTTCGGTTACTGCCCTGCTACTCACCTCACGAGTACTCTCAGTTCTTACCTTGCTGACAGGATTACAAGACGAAGCTTTTAAACACTCATTTTGCATTTCGAAAAGAAGAAAACACACTGCCGTAATTTGAGGAAGCGTTTCATAGTCGTTAAGCCAGAACCAAGTCAAAGTAGAAACCTTTTAGCTGTGTGCCTGCAGATAGCAGAAAAACTAGTTCCCCGTCTTCTGCCAGAGAATATCAGGCACTGCTCATGATTTTTCTATAACCCTATTATTCCTGTGTGTCTTTTTACCATTTAAAAAAATAGAGAAACTAACCACGTTGGCAGTTGCAGGCAAGCAACCACTCAGCGTTTGCTTATGTTAAAGAGCCCTTTCTACACACCTATTCCTCTTTTCAAACATATATGAGCCTCCCCGTGCACAAGAGAAAGCTCTCACAAGTCCCGATGATTCACTCCTTCCTTGAAAGCACCATTTCTAAAATACTGCCTTGTTTACGAAATTTCTAGGAAGGGCGGAAACAAGCAATGGACCAGATTTTCAACTGGCGTTACCTATTTAAGTGAAATCTGTTTCTTAACATTTACCTTAAGAGAAGCGGTAAACAACAAACAAGCATCTAGACTGAATATAGCCAATGTAATTTCACTTACAGAAATAAATATTTTGCTAGACTTCAGTCTGACTGCCTTTCCTATTAGCTACAAATACTTCTTTCAGCTGTCCTGTTTGCAATTCTGAAATGGAAGACAGATTTCTGCAAACAGCCCCCCTTTCAATAAAAAAAAATATTTGGAAAAAAAAAAAAATCCAGTGTTTTTATTAATCCACCATTATTGAATGGACGCTTATAACGCAAGAAGAAAAATGCATGCACAATGTAAAAAAGTTACATATATTGAATGGAGAAAACAAACACACACAATTTTTTTGGACTTTAGAGCATCGCTTCACACATTTGTGTTTCATCATGGAAATTAAGAACTTCCAGAAAGGTGACTTGACTGAAAAAAAACATTGATTTCAAGGGCATTTGTCATTTTTCATTTAACTGGTCTGGGATCTTGGATTTAAACTCAGAATTTTCCTTTTAAACCTGGTTTCAGTATATAATAGTTTTTTTGACAGCTGCCCTTTATATTGAACGTTTTTGTACAAGTTTAAATGTATCACCTCTTTCAAGAATCACATTAGAAGTCAAATGTTTTACATCTCGTGAGTTTTCTTCAGGTTAAATAAATAAATTGAATCAGAAATGGAACTGAAAGCTTGACCTTGAAGTTGGCATTTCATTTCTACAGCTCTCAAAGGTTCCATAGTATCGATAATTTTCTTGCTTAGATATAAGTTTGTCAGGAATAGCTGCATGTTCAGCAGAGAACCTGGGAACTCCATTTCTGAAGAAAGTGAATCAAAGACTTGCTGTTTCTTTTGCTAGGGGCTGTCACGGACGAAACTGTCTCACCTTGGGAAATTCGAGCTTAATTTAATTTATTGTGAATCAACGCCAACTTCTGATCACTGATTTGGGTACTGGGCAAAAGAGGGGAGCATGAAAAAAAACCAACACACCAACTGCTTCAGTAACTGCTCTTCCTTCCTCTTCCCCACACTCATCCTACACCAAACACCACCTTTCCTCTGCGCCTCATTTCAACTTTCCTTATGTGCCTGACAGGTTATTCTTGAGTCATGTCGGCATCACAGGCAATTTGGGGCAGTGCATAGCGGTTTCCCTCTGCTGCTTTTTGTTTCTTGGTGCTTTTTCTCTCCTCCAGCATCAGTCCTCCATGGGCTGCAGTCACTCAGGGGTGTCCCTGCTTCTGGCATGTGTAGCCCACAGGCTGTCATCCTTTTGGGGTGTCCCTACCCCAGTCCGGGTGGCCCACAGCTATGGTCCCTTCAAAAGCACCCCAGTTTGGCACTGAACACCTCCTTCCAAGAGCAAATTTGCAGGTTTCTTTATAGAAGTGCATCTCCAACAATGAACTTCCAAGACCAACTCCTCGCCATCTTCAACAGCATCTTCCTGCCCCTCCCTCTTCTTTAAATATGCCTGAGCAGGGTACGCCACGTACTCCCCTAATAGGCTGCAACGTTGGCATATGACGGGGTGTTGACATCAGTTTTGGAGACAACTGGAACCAGCAAAAGCAGCAGACAGGAGTTTGTGGCCTCCTCCCATGCAGGGCACTCCTGCAGAGCCCTTCTACCAAGTATGCCCAGAGAAGCCGGGAAGAGTTTCGTAAATATCTACTAAAAATTGGTTTGCAATTTGTTTAAACTTATACACACATAAAGTCTCTCTGCAGCAGACTAAATATACCTATAGAGTAATATATAGAACAATAGATAATGTGCCTTTTGCTAGTTCGGTTTATGGAGGTTCAGGAGAAGTGACAGAGGGTGGTTGCAAACGGACGCCGTGTCCCCCACAGCCAGTTAAAGCAACAAGAGGCACTGAGCAGAGCTTCCTGAAGTCCTGCATGTTGCCTAGTAGGCAGGGCACCATGCCAGCGTCAATTAAGCAAGTAAGGGTTAAGTATAGAATATATTATTTTGAAGTCTCCATATTCCCTCTATCTCTTTTTTTCTTTCTTCTTTTTTCCTCCCCCTTGTTTTGACAGGGGCATGGAGAAAGGCAAGCAGAGGTTCTCTGAAAGACAAAATCCTTCTAGATTTAAAAGGAAATTGAGATTCCTCTTGATTTTATTCAAAATAATAGTGATGATTACAATTATTTTATTCTACATATCTATAGAGATACTCCTTCCTTCGAAGTAGCTGTCACCGAAAACATAGGACTAGATGCATCTCTGCATTGTTACAGGTTGGCAATTTCTACCTTCTCATGTTAATAAGAATTCAGAAGCATTTGGGCCTTCTGGCCAGAATTTTAGAAGAGACCACAAGGTGACACTTGAGCAGATGCTCAGATTCATAATTGTTTTGTATTTCCTATATGTATATTCACTTAATGATGATCAGCTCTAGACTGAGCGTATAATTATTCCACTGATTAAAAATTAAAACAACAATTAAAAATTAGCAATTAACCTTTCCTAATATGTTGGGTACATTAGACACATTGTCAGTGTCGCTGCCGTCATAACCTAGCAACAGTTGCAGCAAGTGCAGAAGAGGTCAAGAACTTCTAAATCATGCTTAGTTATTTTTTCAAAGAACAACTGATTCAGAATCATAGGATCATATAGGTTGGAAAACAACTATAAAATCATCGAGTCCCACTGTTAACCTAGCACTGCCAAGTTCCACTAAACCACGTCCCTAAGTGCCACATCTACACATCTTTTAAATATCCCCAGGGATGGCGATTCAACCACTTCCCTGGGCAGCCTGTTCCAATGTCTGACAACCCTTTCAGTGAAGAAATTTTCCCTAATATCCAACCTAAACTTCCCTTGGCACAACTTGTCCTCTTGTCCTGTCACCTGTTCCTTGTGAGAAGAGACTGACCCCCACCTCACTACAACCTCATTTCAGGTGGTTGTAGAGAGTGATAAGGTCTCCCCTCAGCCTCTTTTTCTCCGGGCTGAACACCCCCAGGTCCCTCAACCACTCCTCATCAGACTTGTTCTCCAGACCCCTCACCAGCTTTGTTGCTCTTCTCTGGACGTGCTGCAGCACCTCAATGTCTTTCTTGTAGTGAGGGGCCCAAAACTGAACACGGGATTCAAGGTGGGGCCTCACCAGTGCAGAGTACAGGAGGACTATCACTGGCCTAGTCCTGCTCACCACACTACTCCTCATACAGGCCAGGATGCTACACTGATTTAAGAACTGAAGTGCTCTTCTGAATACTTGCATCCCCTAAAGCAAGCACTATAAATTATCAACAAAGTATCCAAATGTAATCAAGATACCTGAATAAGCCATATTTTTTAAAATATATAATCTTCAATTCAATGATGCATAATCATACAGTGTTGATATTCAGAAAAAGAGGTGGTTAGAAATGCCAGAACAAACTTTGGATGGGATCATCTTTGATTCTCCACAAAAAGAGCTGAAAACGGGAAACACTGTTGCAAGACCTAGTAGAGCGCATTTGCTGGGGCCAGCCCTACAAGTAGTGAAGGCAAATACATCAGGATTCAGAGCTACCAGCTAAGTACCTTACAGGGCCCTCTGGAGGAGGTAGTCATCATCGACCGTCATCAGATGTTGCATTGAAAGGTGCACCTGAGAAGCGCAGCATACAACCCACGTATATTAATGCTGACTGAAATGAGATTTAGTATTATTTCAGCCCTTCGCAGCAATCATTTTTCACTCGCTAGGAAAAAAACGATTATAACAGGAAAATGGATAAAAATTAACCATTTTGAAGAAAGATTTTAGAAAAACCTTTCAAATGTTTTCTAAACACATTTCATATAATGCAAAAATCAACCAGATTTATTACAAGTAAAAATAATCTAGAAATTCAGCCAGCATGATTAACATTGGAAATAACATAATAAAACTTCCACTTCCTTTCACAATTCCTCACTTCTTGTAAGACTTGCTGATAGATTGAACATTTGTACTGTTTTTTTTTGAAGAGGCTGATTTGCAGAACTGGCAATTGAGTTTAACTCAAAGCAAATGTCATCAGTTTTGCAAAGGAACCTGCTGAAGAACCCAGGCCCGGGTGGCTCTGAATGGAGAAATAGCCTCTTCAAGATTTGATAAGCAGCACTTTAGATTAATAATCTCATAGCATATTCAAATTAGCCTTAGCAAAAGCAAGGGAAAAAGAGAAAGCTATGTAAAGAGGGAACATCAAAATTTAGGATTTCCTGTCTTTTATGAAGAAGGTTGAAAAGCAGCCAGCTAGAAAGCAGCTTTGCAGAACAAGACCCGGCAGTCCTGATGGACACCAAATGTTGACCACGAGCCAGCAATGTGCCCTTGAGGCAAAGACAGCTAACAGTATCCTGGGCTGCAGCACTGGTGAGATGCAACTGGCATGCTGGGTCCAGCTCTGGGCTCCCCAGTACAGGAGTGACATGGACTTACTGGAGGAAGTCCAGCGAAGGGCTCCAACGGATTGGAGCATCTGTCATAGAAGGAGAAGCTGGGAGAGCTGGGACTGTCTTGCCTGGAGAAGGCTCGTCTTACCTATGTGTCTACATACTTGATGGAAGCGTGTAAAGAATACCATGCCACACTTGTCATATTAGTACCTAGGGACAGGACAAGTAGCAATGGGCACAGACCAAAATACACGAAATTCCAACTGAACATCAGTAAAAGCTTTTTAATTGCAAGAGAGATCAGGTTGCCAGAGAGCTTGTGGGGTCTCCATCCATGGAGATATTCAGAACAGCCCTGAGCAACCTGCTCCAGCTGACCTTGCTTTGACCAAGAAGTTGGACTTAGGCCAATACTAGAGGCCATCATTCCAACCTCAGGCACTCTGTGATTTTGTAAATACTCTCAAGGAGATAAAGATTTTTTTAGCTTCCATAAGATTTTATAGAATTCATCACAGCAACTTATCAAACAAATTCAAGAAGGATTTTCTGTTGCCAAGCACCCTGTTTTTTCCACACGTGCAGAGTCTGAAGCAGCGCTCAGAATTTCCCTCCTCCATAAATTTCAACATCCAGAGCTTTACTTTGAGGGTTCCCATACTCATTTCATTTGTATGCATTATTTCACTAATCAGATAGACTTTCACAAAAGACAAGTGAAAGAGGCTTAAGACATTTTATTAAAATTGTATTCCTGCTGCTCTAGGAAATCAGTTTCTTACACAACTAACTTTGATGGAATTTATTGACACGATAAGATCTACACTTGATTTTCATTTGTATAAAAAAAAAAAAAACACAAAAAAAAAACACAGAGCCAAGACACGAAGCATAAAAATACAGACAGAGAAAACAATGAGATAGTTGAGGAAGTTATAAAAAAAAAAGGGGGGGGGGGGGTGTAAAGTTGTTGCTCACTATTTTTTTTTTATCTGTACAGAAACAGACACTTTCCTGACCTAAAGGAAAAAAAAAATATTGTGCAGAGGAAGTTGAAAAGCTCCTCGGCAGTTTTCCTCATTTGGAAAAGAAAAAAAATACTGCACATTCTTGAATATGACAATTTAGTTAATAAAGGATATATTAATCTTCCTGAAACACTTGGCAAAAGAAAAAAGATACAGAAATGCCAGTCCTTGGTCATTTGAAAGTGATTTTCCATCAATGACCGACTTTACTGCAAATATAAGCCAATCACGTTCTTATAATTGCCTGCAGTTATCACCTATAATACACACACTGTGTTTTAAATCAATATACTAATTTATTCCATATTATTCAAATAATGACAGTATATTTTCTTCCTTCATGAGACAGTCACAATAAGCATTGCATTTACATAATTCTTCAGAGAAATTGTCCTAGTGCACTACATTTTCACCTATTTAAACGGATCATTGACTTTTAAGAAGTCAGGATTTTCATGTGTGTTTTAATTGACTTTGCTTGCTCCCCAGATAAAAGCGTCACCAAATACTTTAAGGCAACTTTGACAGAGGTCTGCTTTAGCTCGGTGTGCCTCTGAAGAAAGGCCTAAGAAAATCACTCTGTTCATTGTGAATATCATTCTCAGTGTTCAGACTCTTCAAGCAAGCTAAGCAAAGCTGTAACTATTTCTAAATAAGAGGTTTTGTGCTGGACCCGGTCTTTCTCCAGATGCATGCTGCTCCTTATTCTCTTTAATAGCAATTAAAACCCGATGTGACTATGAGGAAGGAAGACCTCATTGCACAAAGCATTTACAACTCTTTATAACAGTCTCGTAAATCCTCAAACAATTCTAACACATATGTGGAGAACCAAATTGCAGATACGCACAACTAGAGTTACTGATTTTAATTTCTTCAAGTTTCTCTGCCCTTTTCGATCTTTCAGAAGCGTAATTGATGAAGTTGCACTTGACATTTCAGATTTGGTCAGAGAGAAGAATTAATATTTTTCAAGTTTTAAAGGACTTGCTAAAGGCAAGTGAAAGAGAAAGGCCTATGAATTACTTTTAGCGACATTAATATGGTTCAGCCAAGGTCCGTATCATGAAAATCTGAGTAACAAAACCATTTGTCCAAAAGAGATATAGAAACGAAAGAAAAGAAAATAAAGGGACTAAACCAAAGCCAGGCACTAAACTGAAAGCCCCAAAACGGTGCTGGCGTTGGGTTCTTCTAAAAAGCAAGATTGTACATACATATCTCTAAATATTTTTTTCCTGGAGATAATAATCTACATCCTCCCACAGGTTTCAGCACAGCTATCCAACCTAACGCTCCCCTAACACAAGTCTCAAAAGATCGGATTTTTAGGACAACTTTTACATGATTCCGAGATTTTTTCGTTGACACTTTGCTCAGTGACAAAAGTGACCAAGCCTTACACCACACAACCAACGACATTACGTTGCTGCGACTCCCTCCTCTTAGAGAAGCAAAGGTGTGCTAATTATATCCGGAGCTATTTATAAACCGTGATCCTTTCCTAGGATGTTCATCAAGCACATTACTGAGCTGTAGGACGCTCTCAAGCTGTGTGCCAAGGTTATATTCGAGCCGGTAGGTGCCTCTTACCCAGGAAACAACCAAAGTCAACCAGAACATCCCGACACCCTGGAAGTCGAGGAGAGAAGAAGAAAGGATATTTTTATTATTTCAAAAAATATTATTTCAAAAAGTGGCTAGGAGGCAAAGTGCGTGGAGAATTTCAATCTTAAGTCATCTGATTATCTTAAAGCTTATAGATACCTAAATGCACGCATTTCCGCGTATAGATCCTGCAGCCTGGAAGCTCGTTGCTAGTTTCCTAGTCTTGTCCCACTCCCTCTGAAAAATAGACTGTCTCTAAAAATATGATGCAGATGATTTCTCAAGAAGTTTCTGCTATATTTTGTTAAATAGCAGATGGCTGTCAATGTCTTAATGACATTGCTTTCGTAACTGTAAGTCCTCTGCAGAGTTAAACTTCTTGCACTATTATACTGAAATGCAACAGATCCATTCTAAAGAGTTTCATCACTGTCCTTTTTTTTTTTGGTCTCCTGTTAAGAACTTAGGCTTTTCCTTGGTTTGAAACAAACGTTCCCAAATATCAACAAAATGAATACCCATAAAGGTTGGAAACTTTAAGAGCATCTCAAGTCCTTACAGTTTTCACATTTACAAGGACTGCTAACATGCACTTAACTCCTTGCTGCTACTCCACTTTTAATGGAGTATTTTATATTTTTCCCAGATAAACAAATCTAAGCCATCATGATGCCCACCTTTTCATCAATTCAAAAACCAAGTACTGTGTATTAAAGCACAAGCCCATCCTCTTCCAGCAATTTGGATGTCAGCAGTAGATCTATTTCCTGCCGTATTTAAAATTTTTTTTCTGAAATGCAGCTACTTCATCCATTAGCTATCATTTCATTATTTCCATTAAAGAAATGCAGTCAGTATAAAACCGCGTCTGCTTTGA
Source organism: Vanellus vanellus (assembly GCF_965231255.1). Lineage (NCBI taxonomy): Eukaryota > Metazoa > Chordata > Aves > Charadriiformes > Charadriidae > Vanellus > Vanellus vanellus. The sequence goes on along the minus strand of NC_138911.1, from coordinate 6,044,950 downwards.
GAGTTAATCATTTTGGCTCATATCTCACTCCTGTAGTATTAACTGCCACAGCACAAAACCAGCTGCGTCACATGCTGGTTGGCATTATTCTCTTCTGAACGCTTCCTCTGAAATCAGCAATACATTCCTGAACACACGCTGGGCAAAGCAAACACAGAAAAAGAGTCGCCCGAAGTCAGAATGCTTTGACAGTTTTCCTATTGACACTCAAGAAGAGTTTGAGCTATATTCTCTGTTAATTGTTAAGATGCTTCAAGTCGTACAGCAGACTAGCCAGAGTTTCAGTGCTCAGTGGGTTACTTTTCTGACTTTAGCAGGCACTCGACCAGACTCCAACTTTCCTAAACTTACGGCAATCCCAATACATGCCACTCTGTGTACAACATACTATATGACGTGTAACACTATGGGTTAAAGATCCGTCAAAATGCTTGAGAACATCACTCAAAATGGGTCTCAAAATATAAAGTCACTATGTTACAAGCCCGGAGAATGCTACAGTCCAGACATTTATTTGAATTCCTTATAAATAGAAGTAATTATATTACCACTCTGGCTCGTTATTTTCAATCTGTGACATTCCCCCTTTAGGTTAGATGCATTCACCCATCATAAGTTCACGGAAATGAATAACCTTTGAAAAATTAACTCTTACTTTTCCGTTTAAAAAAAAAATAAAAAGTAGGTGAAACAATCTTTAACTCTTGTGAGAGCAAATTCTTATAGGAAAAGCATTACTCTAAGCAGTTACAACACGTGACTCCTATTACACATGTCTTAAAGAGCTGCGACAGCGACACAACATCATTAGGGAGGAGAGCAAGTGCTATATAAGAACAAACAGGCTCAAAATCTCCTTCCTTCCAGTTTCAGGAGAGGCATCAAGCTCTTGTTTGTACAATGTAAAAGCAGTGAAAACATTTGACACCGCGAGGAAATAAGGTTATGCTCTGAGGAATTTCCATCAAAAGCTGTTACAGGGATAAGTGATTAGACTGAAATTATGTTCTTCTCATTTTAATAAAAGTAAGCTCAATGGGTCAATAGAAGAGCAAAGATGAAAGTAATGGCCCAGATAAAACTTCGAGAATAGAACAGAATTAAATCCTTGTGTTTCATAATGGCGTTCCCAAGAAACCATAAACCCCTCGATTTCACTGCTGTGGACTTGTACGTATTAAAAAGTACATTAACTGTCCCATATACACTACCGAAGTACCATCATTAGAACATATTTGGCAACACTTTAAAAACAAACTGCAGCAAAGAAAATATGTAAAAAGACATATGTAATCAAGTTAAATTTTCAATAGTAAATACAGTTTACAATGAAAAGAAAATGCAAATTTTCCCGGTTTGTCGCTTTAGTAATGACTAAACGATTCTGGCTTTTAAACAATATTTTGTTGTAAAAAAATCAGTTATATATAATGCTTAAGTGAATTAAAAATGACAGTATGTTAAAAGAATCCTGCTGTTGTTCTGCTACAAGTTCAATGCACTTGACGGGCTAAGGTAATAAATTCCTTTTTAATGTAGATCCTTTAACCATGCAAATAGACAATGCAATCACAACCGTATTGTGCTGCAGCTTCCCATCAGAAGCATAGTTTTTGATAAAATACCCCTAAGTACCACAAGTATTGCATTTTTTGTTTGTTTGTTTAAGGTTTCCTTGTTTCCAAACGGAGCATCCATTTAAAAGCAAACATGAAATTGCGAAGCTTTGGTTACTGTGCAATCCCATGAACCAAATATGTTTGCTACCTCTAGACATGCAAGAGATCTCTGTACGGAATTATTCTCATCGCTTCAATAAAGACCTATAGTGAGCTGCTCGGTGATCACACCATAAAAGTATCTGGGTTAACGTATACACCTCTGAATTTCTGTAACTTCAAGTCTAACTCTGCATCTAGTTACGCTAGATTTCTGTCAGGTTGTACATGAGATGATTTTCAGAAGTACTAATACAATCAATTACTGCTCTGACACATCTTAGTCTTCTCACGTTGCTCTCGACAGAACTTCAATAACAGTAGGGCCAAATAACATCTTACAAAAGACAACCTGCTTTCACTTCTAGTGACGTGCCTATCCCAGATATTAATTGGAAGTCACTCGTAATAAAAATAAGTCTCTTGGCCAAAAGAGGAATTTGCCATTATTTGCACGGTGACGGCATGTGAGAGACAGAGTAATGAAACCCCTGCTACGTTTAGAGCTCTTGTTAAGGCTTTTTGAATTAAAAGCTGGATATTGAGTTTGTGATACGAGGATGCATGTATACAAAACATCCTTCAGCCGATGGCGATGGTTGCATATTTTCATATTATTTTAAAAGGAATTAAAAATAACACCGTCTAGGAGTACGTGCAATAGAAAGTAGTACAGCGGAATTTAAATACTTCGATATTTTTTACGAACAACTGAAGTCAGAACATCTGTGGTTATACTAAATAGATCAATAAAACAGAAACATAATGCTGTCCTGTCTTTTTGAGTTTCAGGACCATATTGAAAATCTCAAAATATTCAAAAAAAAAAAAACCAAAGAAAAAGAAAAAATGCCCACAGAATTATCTTAAAAACAACCCAACAAACAAACCAAAACCAAAACCAAAACCACCAAACAAAAAGAAACAAGCTTCCCAGGTTTCTTTGGTTTTAATTAATTATTTAACTTTTTAATCATAATAGAAGACCTTCATAACTATATTTATAAAACTCCTGTTGAAATTAATATACATACAGAAAAATTAAAATCTGAACAAATTATTACCTGGCGAAACAGGAGAGATCTTTGACATTCATTATTTGTCAGCTAAAGACTTTCTACACCGAGGTTAATGAACAACAACAATATATAGGAAATGGCATTCTTTCCAGTGCAAGAAAGTGACATAATTGACAGTATCTCGGCAACTATTTTTAAATCATACATATAATCTACGATTTTGGATCATACATGTGCATGAGCTGCACAGTTGCAGCAACAATCCATGACCCAGTTTCAAAAACGTAGGTCAGAGTTGTAAAGTACCTGATGTTTAAACACACAAGTTAAATACTCTGATGCACTTGTCCACTCTATATCTAACAGGTAAATTATAAAGGCCAGCGAGTCTATAAATAAGTACAGAAATCCTCTCCATAAAAACAGACTTCTTTACTTTTGAGAAGCTATAAAAATTCAACCTCATCTTTGACTGTGATTGCCATTGAAAAGACAGCCAGTGAGTTAATACAGATACGGTAACACAGACTGCGCAGTACAGCAACGCCAAAGAGAGAGTAAAAACACAGACACAGACATTGTGATCCATTCCAAAGGACAAATTTGAGGGAGTTTTCTACTTTTGGGGGGTTTAAAACCTATTTTCCTATGCAAGCAGATATCTCTCTCCGATATATAAATTTGAACGTAATGCCACAGGAAAAAAATATTTCATCCTGTTGTCTTGTTGATTAGTGTTTCCAAGAATTTGCAGTAGAAATGAGAAACAGTAACAGACCAACTAGAGTGGAAAAGATTTGCAAGTCCCTTTAACAGATTTCAGTCATTAAAGATCTTGGAAATTTAAAAGTGTTGGGTTTATGACTACAAAATAGTTCATCTCAAAAATAGCCATTTTGAATGTTTAATCAGCCCAGGAAATACACAAGTTGGAACACGAGTTAAGAAAATAAACCGAGAAAGCAATGTTGCTGATTCAAATGGAAAGCTTTGAAAATATTCCATAGTGCTGTATTTTTATTTCCACTCTCAGTGAACACTCGCATCTCTGCTCTGAGGTCGCTTTTGAGAAACTTTTCCACAAAATAGGATAAAAAAGCAAAAACACTGGAAGTAAACAGGCTGTGGTTAATATTGTTATATATAAAGCCTATTAGACACAGACGCAACAAAGTCTGTCCTCCCTCTTCCAGAGGTTCACTTTGTCTTGAACTCTTCCTTCCTTCAAATCAAGGGAATACAATGAAAATAAACCCCAACAAACCCAAAACAAAACAGAACACCACACCCCCCAAACACACATTCAGCATAAAATCAAAGATCCAGTTTTTCCAAGTAAATCATATAGGTGTTTTCTCTCCGTGGTATTCTCATCTCATTGCATTGTGGAAGTGAAAAAACACTTTCCTGAAGTACTGGTTCTTTTTCTATAGAACTGTGTTTATCATTACTCCTTCCAATATGCACCGCCATAACAAAGTGGCAAAAAAAAAAAAAAAAATTAAAATAATCTATCATCTAGATAAGATCTTAACTTAAAATTTCTTACCTGAGGAGCTCATAACTACTCTTTTATCTCAGACTTGAAACACAGAAAGAATAATGGTTGTCCAAGCATAGCAGCATTGCCTTTCTTCCAACAGATAAGCTCTCAACCTTACATATGACCTATGGAGTAGTTTTTGCTGTTATCTTTTTTTTTTGTTTTTCCTCCATTTCATATAAAATTAACTCAAGTAGGGCCTTGGAGCAACGTACAGCAGCAGAGTTGCTATAGATGATGGACGTTTTTCTCCAATTCATTTAAAACTAAAATAATAACTGCAGTCTGCTCCAGAAAACAACAGCTGAAGTGCAATACGAGCATCAACAGATAAAATGAGACATCTCATTCATTCTGCTGCTTTCAACTGTCTCAGAATTAATAATTCTGGGTGAGTAGCTAAATAAGCTAACAGGAGAATAATGCTTACAAGGAAAAAAAAAAAATAGAACCTCATTTCCCAAAGGCATTGAAGCAAGGAAGCCACATATATTAAATCGTAATCTCACCTGAACGAAGCTTTTCATTTTGATCAAAAATACTGAAGTAAAATTTTTGGCATCTCTGATTCAACATTTCATGACAGTTTTTCATAGAACCATAGAAGAGTTTGGGCTGGTAGGGACATTTACAGGTCATCTAGTCCAGCTTCGCTGCAATGAACGGGGACATCTTCAACTATTTCAGGTTGCTCAGAGCCCCATCCAACCTGACCTTGAACACTTCCAGGGATGGGGCATCTACCACTTCCCTGGGCAACCTGGGCAAGTGCCTCACCACCCTCAATGTAAAACATTTCTTCCTTATATCTAGTCTGAATCTATCCTCTTGTAGTTTAGAACCTTTAACTATTGGAAGGCCGCAATAAGGTCTCCCCGGAGTCTTCCCTTCCCCAGGCTGAACACCACTAACTCTGTCAGTCTGTCCTCATAGGAGAGGGACTCCATCCCCCTCATCAACCTCGCACCATTCCTCTGGACTCGCTCCAACAGGCCCATGTCTTTCCTGGACTCAGAGCTGGACACAGTACTCCAGGCGAGGTCTCACCAGGGTGGAGTAGAGGAGCAGAATCACCTCCCTTAACCTGCTGGCTACACTTCTGCAGCCCAGGATACGGTTGGCCTTCTGGGCTGTGAGCACACATTGTTGGCTTATCCACCAGTACCCCCAAGTCCTTCTCGGCAGGGCTGCTCTCAATCCCTTCATCCCCCAGCCTGTATTGATACAAACTTACTGCGGGTGCACTTGACCCCATCATGCAGATCATTGATTAAGTTATTAACAGACCCGGCCCCAAGACTCAGCCCTGGGAGACAGGTAACTTGCACCTAGCCTTTACCCAACGTGACATGTTTCAATTGATGTTTCCAAGCTATTCAAATAAAACTGTAGGTAATAAAAACCTGATTAACTCTGCTATCATATAAGGCCATTCAACAGCGTGCAAGGGAATAAGAATGGGAAAATGTGCTCAGAAGTGTTGGCTCACTTGATGTACTCGGTCTTTAGGTACTACTAGAAAAGTGCCCCCAAACACATAAATTCCGTGAGATCCACAGACTCTTCAGCCGCAGAAGCCACCTGGATGGAACAGGTCTACTTCCCTCTGCACAAAGATGTCCTGAAAACACTTGGCACCATGAAATCTACAACTTCAGGCACCTTCTTTAACGTTTTCCCAGTGCCATGTACCACAAGTGGAAAAAATTGAATAGGATGTCAGAATGTTGTAAACTTAACTTTACACTCCAACCTACATTTCATTGCAATATTTAAGGGTCCTTTTTTTCCTGAACACTTTGGAAAAAGTGTATTATCATCCAAGTATAACCTTCTTCAAAGAGATGGAAAAGTAGCGTAATTACACAATACCTAGGTCATTTTGAAAATTATAAGTGAATTTAAAACAGTAATAACGAATAATTAAAATACATTAAGTGTATAAAGTACAAAGCAAGATAGGTTTTAAAACCTTTTGAGAAAATTAATGCCTTTCTTCAGTTACATTAATATAATTTAGAGGAGCAAGGGGTTGTGCTTTTCATAGCTTGGCTCATTTAAATGAGAAGTTACAGCCTAGGGAAATTTCAAATCAACTTTTACCAACCGAGCTTGACCTCACCTCTCTCGCCAACCATATAAACGAGAGCAGAATTTCCTTTTTCTGCTAGAGATCAGCAACAGAAACACCATGTAAAGTATGGAATCAACTTCTTCAATCATTAGCATTCATTAAACCAATGTAGCTAAACCAGACAAGCAGAGGAAAACACAAACGCATACTACTTCTCATTAATAAGATATGAGTACAGGCCGAAAATTGTTCTTGACCCAGCGTGGCTGGCCAATAAACCCTTACAATGAGAGAAAGCCCAGAAGAGATGGACGAGGGCGATGACCTCGTGAAGCTGCAGGGAATGGTACGGGGTACGAACGATCACGGCTGTTGCAAAGAGAGCTGATTATCACAGCACCAAGGGGACCAGGGGGTGGTCTTCTGGTTTAGATAAACAGCTATCAACAGTTACATGGATCAACCAACTGCATCACAGTCGAGTGGATAACTGATGGTATAAGTGTTTCTTCCCAAATTCATTATAAAAATGTGAATGCTCGAGTTGGCCAGACCAGCATGTGGGGAGGGAATATCTGGCTCTGCCCAACACAGAGTATAGAAACTGAGCAACTAACAACAGAATTTCAAAGATAGCAATAGGCTTGGGCTGGCTTCAACCCATATTTTGCATCCTGGTGATGGGATGGCCACCATCGTGACAGTGAACATATTCTAGAGACCGGTAATAGAGATTACGTTGGTATTGTGATTAACCTGTATATTGTAATTGCTGTATTTTGCTTCTGTATATTGTTGTATCGTTCTACCAAATCAAAAATCTTGTGTAACATCAAATATCTTCACATAAGTAAATTTGATATTAAACATCCTCTGCATATGGAGCAACTAGAAAAACTTGGTCAGAGTCCTGGATTCTGGAACCCAGACAGAGATCCATCAAAACCAGTACTTCTACAAGGAGAATGCAAACTCACTTGCCTTCCACAAAAAAGACTAGGCTACTAGTCAGGCTACTAGTCCCTGAGGGTAGAAGCTAGGCAAGTAACATATAATAAATACGCAAGACTTCAAAAGCTTTGCCCAGATCCTTCCAGCCAAATAAACTCTGAATGTAGACCTTTTACAACAGGATGCCACACGGTGCAAATATCAGGACTGTGGTTCCGAAAGCACTGCACCCTAGTCAGCAGCCCTGCCCGTCAAACAAGTTCCAAAGTTCCCCTAGAAACCACAGCACTATTTAATCACATAGCCAATATGTGCGTTAATTCTCCCTCGGGTTCTCTTGATTGTCTTCTTCAGGGTTTGCTGTTTTGACGCTACGCTAGATCTTGCTTTGTCAATATTTTCAAATTCTCAAAAGCTCATTTTAAGAAAGGAGGAAACGAATGGCAGAGATGTTACCGGGGTGCAATTCAGAAGAGTTAAATTATTTTCTGTCTCATTGAAACAGTTTCAAATTACAGCAGTAATAGCCAAAACTTTGCATCTGGTAGGTGTTTGCTCAGCTATACGACCACAGCTGGTAGCTGCAATTTGGTCCTACCCAGCAGGTACAAACACATGATCAGAAAGACGGTGTTATTCTCAGCGCTCTTGCCAATCAACACCTAAGCAGTACCACGCTGACTGCTTTTTCCAAGATGTTCTTACTGCCTCAATACAGCTTTGTACTTAGAGCATGTCCTCAATTCAGAACTAGTTCCTCAGTTCCCTTCTCCTTGCTCTAATATCTCAGAAGAAAATTAAAAGCAAAGCAAGTGAGAGAAATGGATGATTATCATTTGCCACTTCTTGTCTTCTGTTACGGGTTGTGGTTTGTTTGAGTTGTTTGGGTTTGTTTTTTTTAAACACAAGTAGCAGGGTTCAGACTTCCAATTGCTTTTCTATTAAATGAATACAAATAAAAATTTTTATACAAGAAAAATATTCCAGCAGTGTCATAAATTTTCCTGGAACTATTAAAAATTCTTAAACACTTCCTGATCATTAGAACTGTGCTGACTTTCTCTTGCATGAGCGGTTCTAGGAAGCCTTTGCTGTTATCCAGAATAATTTGCGTATGAGCACAGATAAAACACCCCTAGATTTCTAACATCATTTCTACCTCTTTTATCGTCTGTGGTACGCTGTCTCCGACTTCTTGTGCCACTTAAGTAAATTATATCCCCCCTCCTCCAAGAAAAGAGCAGCATAGATTTATGGCACGATAAACAGCATCCTGCTAGCTGCTAAGCCCCTCTTCCTTCTTTCTGCCGCTTCTCTTTGGAGTAGACAAACGAAGAAGCTACTACGTTGTGTTTGCACACTAGTCAGCACAAATGGGACTTTATTCTAACTTTGCTCCGGTCATTAGTTTAAGAAGTAAGATAAAACCATTATTACTACACGTAGAAGCATACCCTATCAAACTCCTCTAATAATAACTGACATATCTCGGCGTCTGTCACAGCACGGGTTGGTGTCAGGGATTCAGCGAAAAAGGGATGGTACCCAGAGCTTCCCAGTTCACCGCTTCCCTTTCTTGTGCGTACTATGAGCATGACAGATAAATAGCCAAAAAAAGTTACTTATCGTGCTTCCAGCCATTATCTTCTGGTTTTAGTGACGACTTTGTAATAAAGTTTCAGCAATTTCAGCGATGTGCAGTACATATTACTAGATAGGCCTTTTTCTTTCTTTTTTTTTTTTTTTTTTGAGATTAGAAAAGAAAACGTTGAAGAGTGAACTTCAGCTAAAGAATTTGCAAGCAACAAATCATTTTAAGAAAAAAAATTAAAACCACTGTCATTTTTTGTAACAGAACGAAAACCAGAATATGGCCAACGTTTTTAGTTTAGCATGCAAGCCTACCACAGGAGACAGCAGACCTTCCTACCCACCACAAGATAAGTCTCAGAATCGATATCTGGGACTTCCCCCCCCCCCCCCCCCAATTTGGCTGTCAGCATCCAACAGCTTTCCTCCTCTATAACTGCAGCTGCTGCCTACTGAGCATCACCGAACAGAGAGATAGCTCTGTCGGAGCTCTTCTAAAAAACTGATGCTGAGAAACCTAAACTGCGTGGAAAAAACCTGGCAGCGGTGACTAAATTGTAGCATTTTCTCATCCAAGTAATACACAGTCTAGGCAAAAAAAAAAAAAAAAAAAAAAAAAAAAGATATTTTAACCAGCAAACTGCGCTGACTTGAAGCAAATCCACAGGCTTCTCCTGTATAGTTACAATCCAAAGAGCATTAGAAATAAGAGATGCCTCAGCGTGCGCTCTGAATGCTGAAGAGAACAAGGACAGGGCTGGAAGTTCCCTGCGCCCTCCCTGCACTCAATGCAAATTCTGTACAGTCAGAGCCCCCCCCCGCTCAGAACTGAACGGGGTGCATTTGCGGTATCTAAGAGCTAGTTACCTTCCGATCCCCAGGCATTTCTTTTTCAGATTTTCTTTTTCCATATCCGTGAACTTCAGAAGAGGAAGTTTACTCAGAAGTTAGGGGGTTTTGACCTCCAGGAAATGTTATTTCTCGGAGAGTCTTGGTTTCAGAATTTTGCTTTTATTTTTTGTCTGATGGTGTACAAGTGAATAAAACGTAGAAAAGTGAGACTAAATTCAAGGAGGAAAAGGAAATAATGGTGCTCTCTGAAGCAGACAATGGATCTGCATTTCAGAAAAACGTCTCTGATGCCTGGGCTATATTCACCCAGCACTTTGACCCCGTGTATTTACCTCCAACTGCCCGATATGACCTTTGACAATAGTTCCAGAACACCCAGTAGAACGTCAAGTTTTGCTGGAGCAGGTACTGTTTTATATTTAGCTTGGATTTCATCCATTCCAAGTGGTTAATTCCGGGGAAAAAGCACTACTTCTCCCAAATAATAATTTTTGTAGTTTTTTGTGAAGTTGATCGCTCCACGATTTTTGAGAAAACGTGAAAGCGGTTTCTCCCCAGCAGGCTTGAGGATCCATCTCCTTTCTGAAGGACTGCACTGAGATGTAGTAAGAGGTTTTCTATTAGTATAGAAGCGTCTCATTCATCTATTAGCTTAAAAAAAAAAAGATAAAATAAAATGATGTTGAGCTTTGGATAAAAGGCTCAGGTTGTCTAAAAATGTTTCATAACAAACCATAAAAAGTGGCCCTGAAAAGTACTGCTATTCTGTGAAAAAGGACTTATATTAACAAAAAACTCTCAGACTTCTTGACAGGTGGAGTATATTATTTTAACAAAAGGAAAAGCACTGTATATTTGGCTGAAGAAAGGTGGACATATTTTGATTGTTTTGTTATGCAATAACTTGGGGGACTTTATTCATTTTTTGCTTTAAGATAATATAATTAATCTCTTGATAAAGTTCGTATCATTTCCTCTTCTAAACATCTGTACACCTGGAGGCTACAGGTACAAATATTTCTTGAAAAACAAAGTTTTCTGAAATGAAACACTGTTTTGAAACAGATTATCATTTATTTCAAAAATTATATAGAAAATTGTGTCATTTGTTAGTCACAGTTAATTATTCTAATCCCTACCCCGAAGACGGTGTGTAACCTGGGAACGGAACCCCCACGGTTTAAATAAACAATCAAACAAATAGCAAGAGATGGACAACCCAAAAATAAAAGAGAAAGTTGTAACTTTCCAGGACATTTTAGAATGGGTAGGTGGAATCAATTCCTTGAATGAGAAGTGCTCAGACTAATAAAGCATTACAGTCTGAGCACTGTAAATGTAGCACTGGGACTGCTGATGTGCATCTCGCATAGCCAAAAAGCATGCAAATAATTCTGTGAATACATAACATCTCTTCACAGACAAGAATCAGGACTGGTTTGGGAGTGTTTCAGAAGCAGCTGTAATTCTAATAAACAAAACTCTTCCTGAACTTCAGGCACAATACTGTGAATAGAATTAAGCAAGCTACATTAATGAGACTATTATAGGAGATGTTTGGATCTTTTAATTTAAAAAAAAAAAAAAAAAAACAGGCAATAATTGTTGGGTTGTTTGTTTGTTTTTGTTTTTTTTTTTGTTTTGTTTTTTTTTTTACAATAAAGCTTGAAGCTAGGTGTTCAATGAAGATGACATCTAAGCTAATGCCATACATTAGCATTAGCTAATGTACATACAAATAACATTAAGAATTTAAACAGCCCTGGTAGCTTTAAGATATTTATAAGAAGGAACAATAACTTCAGCTAATGATTAAAGTCAATACAGGAAGAATACAGGACTGAATTTTTAAGAATTTGTGCCTACAGTAGTACGTCCATGAATAAAAATCCTTGTTTAGCCTACTATTCCCCTTCCCCACCCACCCGTGCTATCAGGTACAACCAATGAGGAAATCTTCTGTTTATCTGAGTGATGCAGTGAAATGTGAGATGACAGGAAATCTTAGTAGTACTTAATTTGATTTTGATTCTCATCACTGATTCACAAGTAAGCTGCTAGTTTGATTTGTATACATCCAATGAAAGCAAAGAAACCCGAGCAAGTACAGGTGTATGAGCTACACAAATTATTTTATTTTGTTCACACCTGTATACACTCAGCCTACTTCTTCACATTTCGGATAAATACAGACAGTCATCCTTTATGGCAATCAAAAATCTCTTCTGTTACATGTGTACATACAGTTTTTAAACGAGAGTGGATTTATTTTGACTGTAAACTAACTTATGTTCAAACCCCCAATTAAACAATTCACACGAAATCTCAGATCAGCAAAATAATAATGAGCATGTGGTTAATCTGTCAGCACATCGCAGGTTATCACAGGCTTAGTTGTGCTCTTTCCAAATATCAGGGCTCTTCACAAGCAACAAGCTTGCCTTAATTCACATCTCCCGTGTAGCACATCCTAGTAATTAGGACTGCCCTAATATTAGAGAAACATATGCTAAAAAAGGACAGGCTATACCAGACAGAGAGTGTGGAACTCCCAGAAGAAGTGGGGTTCTGCTCCCATCTCTTTATGCTATTTTCTGTGAGTTATTTTATTATCCTTATCTCCTTTCCCACCACTCACAAACACATGGAGTGTTTACAGCAACCTGGTCCAGTGGGAGGAGCCCATGGCAGGAGAATTGGAACTAGACGGACCTTTAAGGTCCCTTCCAACTCTAACCATTCTATGATTCTATAAAATCTAACTTACTGAGACAAATTTAGGCAATAATATACGGGCTGGATTATTTCAGATCTTCACTTAAACTGGATCATCAAAGCAGAACTTGGAAAAGCTACACTATGTTATTAAAATAAGCTTGATACTTCATCTTTCCACGAACAAGTATAATTAGACGCAACGAAAGGACTTACAACAGTTTATCTTCTTTCAGAGGGAGTGGTGGGAGCAAGTTTCTCGAATTAGCTCTGGTGAAACTGATAGAAGCTTAAAATTACAAATTGACTTTAATCTTAAAGTAACCTTTCCAACATTACAGACAACTTACATTTTAGAATGGACATTTTCTACTATGAACTATACGTGGACTTACATGACTTGTACACTATATGCCTGAAAGGCAAAAGAAAAAAAAAAATAAAAAATCTCTACAAAAGCAATGTAATGAGTTTCCTTTGCACACTTCAGCCAGAAGAGATTCAAGTCAGTAAACAGGTAGCAAAAAAAAAACAAAAACCAAAAGCAACAAAACCCCACCCTATGGAGGAATTTGCAAAGGGATTGAAATAAAGGGAAAAAAGTTAAAAAGTTAAATAGTTTTAACCCACAGAGAAAAGAAAAAAAGCTTTTTCTACATCACTAAGTTAATAAATCATGGAATATGGAAAAAATAGTGCCGTTATTAGTAAGACATAATATATTGAGGAATATATTTTGTTAATGACCCCTTTTTAATTAATAAATATGCAAGAAATAGTACAATTTAATATGGGGAGTCAAATAAGGAAAGCTCATTAAAATCTGTAAATCTGTTACAGACACCTAGTGTTGAATAATTCATCAACTGTTTAACATATTTACTAAAAAAACCATGTAAATTACTTTTATCACTGGGCTAATTCTAATTTTTTGTTTTGCGAAGGGATTCTTTTTTCCTAGCATAAGTCTGAAAGTTTAATTGCAAATTGATTAACACGGAGCTTTGCTAATTAAATCAGCTGAAGGAGATTTAGGCTGACACCATGCTAGGTGCTCAAATTAAGAGACTGTCCCATTGCATTAAATATAGTGCATTTATCATAGATAAACTTACAGGCTGTTAATTTGAGCTGACAGATAATGGAAGAGGAAAATGAATCTTTACAGTATTGTAATAGATACACAGCTCTTTTACTACTAATTGTAGCTTTACAGGTTTCTGAACAATTAGAAAGGGTTTTAATAATGTTGCTTTCAGTTTGAAATAAGAGAAGCATAAAATCCCTCATTAATACTTTGCTTGTGTGACAGTATCAGTTCCAAAGTTCTGCACACGTTTCAGTGCTGACGGGCTGACTGTTAGTACATAAGAAACCTCAGAAAAATCCATTTAAGTTTAGAAACCTTTGACTGGAGACTGTTAATAAAACTGAAGAAACTGGCTGTAGAGTATCTAAATGAAACCCTGTCTCTAAATGAATCTTTATCTGGGGGTTCTCTTCTAGATGGTGGAATTCAGTTGGTTTAAACATACAAGTTTCATTAGCTCAAGTTGCAGTTCCTTTGGTTTTCAAAGTTTCTTGGCACTGCCAAATGCCCGTATCATTCCATTTCAAAGTTATCAACGCAAAAAATGATAAAGTCAATTAATAATATAGGTCTAGATATTCTACTTGGATTTCTCCACTGGAGCTCCAAATCCCAAGTAAAGAGATACCCAGGAAAGTAAAACTGATTCATTAGTGCAGATTACCAACACCCTTTATTGTAACTGAGCAGAGCCACCAGAGCAGCTCATGAGCATCACAGCACCAGGAAACCACCCCAACAGCGTAGCTCAGCTATGGCCACGGGCAAGCTGTAGCCAACAGCACAGACCTGGTTTCACAAATCACAGGTGCCCCGATGCAAAGGGGTAACTCCGTAAGACTCAGCCAGCACCAGGCATCATCCTGCTCTGCACAGAGCTCCCGCATCTGAACCCGGCGACCGGTACGGAAGGAGGAACGTAGTACGACACACGAGAACGCCCCGGTAGCTACAACACGCTGGACATATCTTGAAAGTTTTTGCCTCTCTCAATTCAGATAAAATACATCACAACACACAGCACTGGAAATATATTTGGATTTTTTTTTTTTTTTTTTGCCTGCTCCATACACGGAACTTAATGACAAATTGCCTAACTTAGGGAATTAAAGAGGACAGCAAGGAGCATCTTTTCCTTTCCTTTTGCCCCCGTAGTAAGTTTAAGACAGACTGTCGCCATGTGATCCTCTCTCCTCGTTCATGGCAGCACCAGTGATTATGTACAATCAGTCACACAGAGAGAGAGGATCAGGGTTTGGATAAAGCTTCAGCAAGATCGCTTCCCTGATACGCCTCATAAGCAAGTCCACTAACGCGTATATAAGGAAATGCACATGTGAAAACAGGAGAAGCGTGACACTTCTTTGATATCCGATTAAGTGCTGGCTGCTCACAAACTTGCTGACTCAGAAGAGTAGCGCAGCTAAAACCTAAATAATTTCCATCAAAATAGCTGTCCTTTCACTTGAGAAATCAACCCCTCTTCTCACCAAAAAAAAAAAAAAAAAAATCCATTTATTTTTTTTTTTAAATAGATAAAAACAAGTACAGTCAGTTTAGAGTATAGGAAAAAGGGTCAAGTTTTAGTATAGTACAATCTCTTCCTCTCCTCACTCTCCTTCCAAAAGACTGGAAGAAAGAGGAGAACAAAAGCCCAACAGTGCTCTTAGATTGACAGGAGATATTAGTGAGGATATTAACATCATATAATTAAGAATAAAAATGAGTTAAGAATCTCTATCTTAAATGAATAATACTTAATCATTAAATTTTGCCTATATTTTATGATACCAATGCCAGGTGTAATCTCATACACGTTTGCTCAATCAGCTGCATATGTAGTCAGTAGAGAAAGCCTACGTGCTTCTGAATTAATAAAATTACATAGTTAAAGATTAATTTTTTTGTAAAGTATCTCCTAACTTCCACATGAGGTGCTCCCAATATACTCCAAAAAGAGCTATCAGCGGAAGTAAAAGAATTATATGTTTGCTTATGAGCGAGGAAAAAAAAAAGTTATTTGGCTAAGAATACACTATAGATTTTCAAGAAAGGTCAGAGACCTTTTCAAGACCAGACTCACAATTACAATGAAAATACATTATTGTGCTAAACTTGAGAATTCGTGCTTTGTAAAACTAATACCCTGGGATGAACTGCTTCTTGCATAGTTTTCGGGTTTATACTTACAATTGTTTTGGTTAATGGATTTACCTTGCAATAATGATTACTTTTATTGCTGTCAGCTGAACAACACATACTTCAAAGCCATCTTCACTAATGAAAACATCTTCCAACCAGATCAGTCCTCCAACTCCTTTCAAATTAAACTAAAACAATACCTGCTAAATGTTAACTGCACATAAATGTGCTTACTGCCTTTCTCCTATGCATCACCTCTACATGAACTAACTCAATTACTAACATTTTGTGGGCTTTATGCAAACTTGCTACAAGACGACAGAAATTCCAGCTTCTAAATGGAGTGGAGGGAAAACACTGTTAGCCTGGAAAATCTCCCAAAGCTTCCTCTCGCTTTTACACTACCCACAGAAAAATTTTATCATGCATCATAGATTGTTGGACAGGGTGTCCAACCCTTTCCTTCAAATAGCTTTTAGAGGATGCTGAGGCATTCCTGTAAGAAGAGATCCTCAAACATGCCTTGAAATTAAACAAATTGGACCTTTGGAAGAGATCCAGCGTTTATAGAAATTGTCCACAAGTTCCGATTTGCTTACTCTCCATAAGCTGCGTTTTGCAGTAGGCATGTGCAGAAATTAAAAAAAAATGTGGTATTTCACCTCATAAATGTTTTTTGTTTGTTTTTTTTTTTTCAGAGACTAATAAGCATTCATGCAAAAAATGAAGAGGTGATGCTTTTTCAAAGTTGACATTATGCATGCTAAGACTGACGCTATTCCTATACGTCATTATTCTGATGTAAAATTAGAAAAGATTTCTTCTTTGAAGAAATCTTAAAGGTTTATGTGCCATAAACAACCATTAAAATTTCCAAAATATGTGTATGCACAGAGACTGAGGCCTTCTTTTTTCCACTGGAAGTTGATGGTATATCATAAAAATTGTGATCTGATTTCTGACACCTTCTTCAGGTTTAACTCCCGCATCCGTTACTTTCGGCAGTGTCTGGTCCTGGGTGCACTATTCTGGCATTGTCATGGCATTCTCAGGTAGCTTTTTTCTTAAAAGCCCGTCAGGCTCATTAATCGCTTACTATTCAGGCAACGCTGTGTTCTGAGCTCTCATCTTCATCTCTTCTTGTCTCTCTTCACCTCTGCTACTCAGCATTGGTCTCAAATTCCAAACTTTATAGAAGTTTTCAGTATTTCAAGCCTGTGACTCAGGATGCAACTGCCTAACTTTTACTTGCATCGGCAAACCACCACCGTTTCAGAGAAACTCACTGACTTCGCATCACTAACAAGTCAGCAACGTGAGCGAGTTATGTGGGGGGGTTTTGAACATAGTTCTCTTGGTTTTCTGCTGGTTTTGTTTTGTTGGTTGTGGGTTTTGGGTTTTTTGGGGTTTTTTTTTTTGTTTTTTTGTTTGTTTTTTTTTTTTAAAATCCATGCTGGATAAAAACAACACAGCATTCTCGGCTACCTATTAAGATCACCTTGCAAAATCTTTCCTTTGCATTGCATGGGTTTCGTGCTTTAACTAGATTCGCCTGAAGTCTTCTGTCACTTCAGTGACAGGTAGCACGAACCGAGGCTCTTCACCACCATGCTGTATTTAGTTTGCGTATGTTATTTCCCTCTGCTCTCACTCAAGAACAAAGTGACCAAAGACTTCACAGTGTTGGTGTACTCATAGAGAAAGTGTCTAACGATATTCTGCAGAGAGACAATACACATCAGAGAGCACCTCGGAGTCAACAAGGACTTTCTGTCTCTCACCGATTGCTGCTTCTGAGGAATTTTTGTATGAATAACTTGATGTAGGCAGTATAGACTATGCAGTAGAATAAAGAGGAAATACAGAGGACAGACCTCGAGTTTAAGACGACTTTACAGTATAATTCTAAATTATTATCCATCTGCAGAACTAAATCTGTTTTTATGACTGTGACTGGATCAGTATTATTCTACTATACGGGAAACAGCGTTACCTATAGAAACGCTCAAACGTTTAGATCCTGGAAAAACAGGGGCGGAACTTAATTGGGAAAAATCCATAAAGAAGTCAACTTATAAACTACATAAAGTCTATTCAAATTTGTTACTAAGGAAATGCCATGATTAACTACTTCCCATTACTACTGCATTAGACTTACCAACCAAATAGTCTGTACTTAAAACAAGGACTTGCTAGAAGTCAAAGGCTTTACAAAATCCTCTGCTGAAGACACATATAGGAAGAAAACATTCAGTGTATGCCGAAAACACCTTCTGAGTTTTAATCTCTTTAAATGCGTTTGTATTTCATAAAGCTGAGGAAAAGGAGTAGCTATAACTACAGCTGTGCTTGTCTAGCCTATGATTTAAGATAAGCAAAGTTTCTATTGTTTCAAAAGATAAGCAAAATCTAATTGGACAAATGCAGCGCAATCATCAATGGGACACCTTATTCCATTGACACATGGATTGTTATTTCCAAGCCTTAGAGATTAAAGCTATTAATTTCCGATTTTGTTTTTCCTATAATCAAGGTTTGCAGATAAACAAGTGGAAGAAAACTATGTCTAATACACACCGTAAAAGCAAGATAAAAGCTCCATTATTGTTGGCTGCTAAAAAACGAACAGCTCGGGTATTCTTTCTGCTTTACCGTCTAAAATTCAATTATTACTATAGTCTGTTATTTATTTGTGCAACAGTAGTGCCCGGAGGACTGAAATACTGACATTGATACTGAGGCCCTTATGTGAAAGGCACAAACCAAACACTATGAAAAGGCACTGCTTCTGCCCTGTGTTGCTTTACAGACAAATCACAAGTGGGACAAGAGAGGCATACACAAGGGCAGTAACTCGCTGAAGGTCAGAGAGCAGATCCACAGTAAAGGTAAGAATAGGAAACAGGTCTCTTGATATCAACTGGCGTACCCTATTTACTAAAATAAGCTGATCAAGCGTGTTTAGTTGGCATCTCAAAGTACTCCAGGAGAGTATATCTAGTATTTATCTAGAATATCTAATATTTATTAATTCCTCTGCTTGTTTTTTGTTGTTTTTTTTGTTGTTGTTTTTGTTTGTTGTTGTTGTTTGGGGTTTTTTTTGTTTTGTTTTGGGTTGGGTTTTTTGTGTGGTTTTGGGTTGGGTTGTTTTTTTTTTTTGTTTTTTTTTTTTTTGTTTTTTTTTCCTGTTGTTCCCCCCAGTGGTTTACAAACAACGATTGCTCAAGGGTCAAACATGCCCTCACTGTAGATCTCTAGATCAAAAAGTCACTTGTACTTATCAGAAGTTCTAACTGAAAGCTGTTGTAAAAAAAAAAAAAAATGAAGTTATTGTTTTACCTCAGACTAAATCACAAAATCCTGGCTATTTTCCAGAGTCCGGACTGGCTGCAGCTTCTGGATAAGGTAGCTAAATGGCTAGAATAAATGCTTTCTGTTGCATACAGACCTGTGACCCAGAGCTCTCTTTGCTCCATCTAACCTACAAATATACTTTTTTTTAATTGCTCATTGAGGAGAAAGGGGCAAAAGAGAAAGTGTTTGTGCATCATGTAAGCAAGTATACTTTCCTGTTTAGGAGATAACCAAAGGAGTGGTATGCAACTATACATATTTAATACTACAACACTGAAGTTGCCACAGAACTGAGTGATTTCTGCCTTTCAGGAATTTTTTTAGGACATAATTCATTTGCACATTAAAGCCTAAACATCACTTTAGGAGTACATTGCTAGAATATATAGCATGATTCAAATTTTTTTACATTTTTTTTTTTAGAGCCAAACAGTCCACTTCAAAAATCTGTGTCCAGTGACCATATGCACTCTAAATCAGAGTAAATTAAGTTAATTCTAAGTATAGAAACAAATTGTTGCCAAATCTTTATTTTCAACGAAACTCTTTTTCCATTTTCTTACAAATACACAGTGATTAATCTGTCAAAATGAGCTTTCGAACTTATTTTAAGTCGTTCACATCTACTTACAGAAAGTAGAAGCTGAATCTTAACATTTATCTACTCTCAAAATTTATAGGTACAAAATTTCTGCTTGAAGAGCAATAATCGGAGTAAAGCAGTGGGTTTGTGTACCCATATGAATCAGATTTCTAATTAGCTTTCTGCATTAGCTGGCGTTTGAGAAAGTGAAGATTTCAGAATGCAACTTGACACTAAGTAGGAATTCAACAATAAAAAAAAATTAATGGATTTGGGGGTTTGGGGGAGGTTGAGGTTTTTTTTTCCCTTTGCATTAATCACCTTTTAAAGTACAAACATTCAATAAATTACTATGTTCTAAAGTACACATTCTCAACAATTTTAGTCTAAGTACTTTTAGCTTCATTTGCTGATTTCTGTTGTCCAAAATCTCAAGTGGAAACTGGATTGTAAACATCACCCGTTTTCCACTTTTTGAAACCATAATCAAACAAAACATTGAAGGTGAATGTCTCTAATTTAGCATGTCTCTGACCAATACATTCATATTTGAAGTCATTACTCATGACACCTGGCTTGATGTGCTCATTAATAAATGAAAAAAACCTGTTGCATTATTGATTTTAGATAGCTGATGACTTCTCCCTGAGACTGTCAATGTCATAGCTTTACACTTACATTATTTGTACTTTGTAGAGAATCATCTCCAAATACTGCCACATAAATCTTATTCTCATATTTTCCAACTTTCTTTATTGACCATCTAATACAGGATTTACACTATTCAAGAGGATTTTAGAAAGCAGTCTGCTCTATTTCATCGAGACTTCTTGCTGTCAACAGCAACAACTGTGCAAGAAGTTATTTCTACTTTGATTGCTGTACTGTCACTTATAATTAACTTTTTTTGCTATGCTTTAGCATTTTTTCTAGCATAGGAGGGATAAATTATTTATACAACATACAAACTACTTAAATATCCTTCAGCTGGTAGAACTGTGGAAGAAAGCTTGCTATGTGCATATTTCATGGGATGGTTTGGTGATATCCATTGGTTTTGACAGCGGTACTGTTTCGCATTGTAAATATTTCCAACTGCTTTACAATGTAGTTTCAGCAAATCAACACCAGGAAACCGAATGGGTTTGTCCAGAACCAGAAATACTTGGAAATCGCTTTTTACTGTTCAAAGTAATGCATACTTCGTCTTAAGACTCAGGACCTGGTTATTACTCTTCTGCCTGCAGTGATGGTCTTCATGTCTCCTCATTCTGCCTTAATCTCTGGACCACGTGCACTGGTTGAGGACAGTGCCAAGATAAGTCCCTGCAAACACACACCAGCTATGACTGATTTGGTGACACTTTCAGTTTGACAATGAGTTTTCTTCTAAGACAATGGTAAAGCATAAGAGTTGCTTTTCCCCGGTTTCCGCAATCAAATGTCGATATCCAAACAAAAATAATGCAACCTCTTCCTCATTTCAGGTTTTAAGTTTGGAGTCGGCATGTATTTCCGTTTATGTAAAAGCATTGTACCGGATGCTATGGGTAGAGTGAAATAAGTTTCTGGAGGTTTGATGTTTCCATTTACCGTGTATGTATACAATATACATGTAGAAAGTAAACCAACAGTTTTGTGGCTTTGAGTACTTTCCTAAGAAAGCAGAAATAATTTGATTCTCTACTTACGTTAATTATAAAAAAGTAAAACTTCACTTTTTCGTGTTTAATCAAAATCACTTTGGGTTCCAAAACTGAACAGTTTGAGTATAAAATAAGGTCTAAACTTTAAGTCTCAATACAGTGTTGAACAGTAATTCCACCTTCTCAGCAAACTGTTATAATGAAGGTCGTTAAAATACTTTTATATGGAAAATACTATAGACCTCATTTTTAAAACCAACTCCTTGCAAAATTGTGAGCTTTACACAAGGTGGGTAACTGTGCATAGAAATCACCACTAAGCCTCTTGGAATTTGCTTTTTTACTTCGTTCTGTGTGAAGAGAATGACTGACCGTTCTGCTCAGGGGCACGATGTTCTCACTATTATTTCAATCCAAACGTGTTCTAGAAGTACTGGGAATCAAGTCTGGACCAGTAACTGCTGCTTTTTTGCAGTCGTATGTACAGACTTCAGACTAACCCCTGACCCAAAGAGCAATTAGCTTTTAGTTCTGCAATTAGCCTGCTGTCTTTCAGGTAGTTTTATAGCTCAGTTTTCAAAGGCCTGCTAAGCTCGTGTTTTGCCTCTGAAACACAGATGTCCTCTCCTCTGGGAAGCACTTCGGCTCTTATTAATACTATTGAGCACTCAAGCATTGTTCAGAAACACAGTCTCTAAAGGACTGAAGAATGGAGAGCAGAAACACACCAAAACCAAAAGCGACATTACTAAGATCATAGGCGAAAAAAAAAAAAAAAAAGAGTAGAATTGAGAATAAATCCCACATTGTTGAATTCTTTGTTTGTGTACTATTTGATATTTTTCCTGTACTGTAGTATTCTCTCAAGAGATTAAAATGCCTACAGTCCTTTATGAAGTTAATTTTATCCAGGGCAAGTTTTTTTTTTTTTTTTCCTATTATTTCTCATATTTGACTTTGAAAGCCAAAGCGTATTTTACATTAATAGACTATTCTTGCAGTAAAATTAATGCTAATGCAGAACGAATAAACAAGGTGAAATCACACACGGAAAGCCAAAGACACAGCAGGTGCCACCAGAGAATCACAGCAGATGCACCGCTGAACGCTTCCAGTACTTCCAATGTACCAAAACAACACAAGTACCTGAACTGTCTCAATTCAATTTTCTAGCATAATTTCACCAACTCAAAGGAGTCAAATTGCTTAAGCTTTCAGTGAGGGCCCTAAGTATACTGGGCCTTACACTAACTCACAAATGTACCTTCAGAGAACAGCCTTACTTCCAGAAACCACTTGTATTAATACCATTGAAGAAAAGATAGAAAGATTTTAAAAAAAAAAAAAAAAAAAAAAGTCAGCTTTCAGGGATCATTATCTTTGATAGCCATTCATTTTATAAGAATTCCTTAACAACAAAACCCCTCCAGACAGCAACCCCTTCCTCCAAAACTCCCTCCAAGGAAACCCCTAAAAGCCAGAAACAACACAACCCCCTCCAAAGAAAACAAAAACAAACCAAAAACAAGTAACCAACCATCCAAAAACCACTCGCTGGCAAACCCACCAAACCCCATTCACGCACCAGAGAATAAGCTTCTGCCAAATTTTGTGGGTTTGTAGGTTTTTTTGTTTTCATTTTGAAGTGAATGCATTTTCATCCTAAGAAAGTTCATTAACCCAGCAAGAACTCCCTTCATTTGTTTAGAAAAAAATATCTTAATAGTAACTAGGAAACACTTTTGTGAAAAGAAGCAAGACTTATTCAACCAAATGACTAAGCGCCAAGTGAAAAGGAGGAAGGCGTCTTGGAAAAAGCTGTTTATCTATATCATGCCTCTCATGCCAAGTCAGAATCCCCATTTAAACTTTTATTAGCTTCATAGCATATATCTGGAGACAGTTAATTTGACAATTGAGCCCTTTTTCTTGCCCTCTCTCCTCCAAAACTCGTTGATTATTTAAGAAACATGGGAACAGAAGAACGTGATGCGTGTTATTTGCAAGAGTCAATCTGTTCTACAACTTCGACAGGCAAAGGATTAGAGCTGACCCATTTTTGTGATGAAGGAAAGCAGCACTGATACACTTGTACACCATGGCAACCATAATCTGCATTAACTACTTCTGAAAAACCACAAAGAATACCAAGTACCCATTGAAAGTGAAGACTTTTTTTAATATTCGATTAATAAAAATGCTTTCTAATGCATACAAAACTGCACATCTCGCTTTCAGGTCGTATCTCTACTCCCATCACAGCCAAGAGTATTAACTGCCCTTGTAAGGTTTTGTTAATCAATACAGTTATCAACTGTGCAAATAGTTCAAACAATGTCTTTTGTTAGTTCTCAACACAAATGTTTCAATATGGACACTTTTATAGACAGAATTAAAGATAACTTTTTGTTTCAAAGCAGAAGAAAAATTAATAACTCCCACAGAACTGATTATTAAAGGCAGTGGCCAAATCCACTGTGGAGCAGAAAGAACAACCTTTTGATTCCAGAGAAGTAAGGTACTGGCCAAAATAACCAAACATCCAACAGCAACAAATACAACTTCAAATCTTTATATAGTCTTCATATTTTCTCTTTTCAACTTTTAAGTACTCTCTACAATTTCTCTTCAAGACTTTGCATCTATTTAATCCTTTCTCCTCTAAATAGAAATACATTTAGCCAAACACGTTCTTAGAAATGACAAAAATCATCTGTTGTTCTGTTGCCTCTGACACAAAGGCTTGAAGATAGGAGTCCACTATGAAATCAGTACGAAGGAGAGGAAAAATAGATAAATCTTGCTGAATAATTTGCTTTCATAAACGCGGATCTACCAGTCTAAATCAAATTTCAAAGTCAGGCATACTCTCATGGTATCCTTCAAGTGCTACGGTCTTGATAACTGCTTAATAATTGAAATTTATTAGAACAAAAATTGATTGAGATGCACACATTTAACTCTAGCAAGTTGCTTCTGCTTGATGGTGAAGAGGCAGGCAATGGAACTGCTTAGTCAATGCCAAATATAGTATGGCAACGATGCGACTTTAACCCTGAGGATTAGTTTATCCGTGTGCACATAAGCTGAAACCATTCGGTTTTGTATTAAATGGCGCAATACTAAATACATGTTAATGTTCTGGAGATTTGTTCTCCCTGGCTTTTGGGTGGTTAGCAATTTGAGTAGAAAAGTCAACAGTAAATACTGTGATACTTTTAGTCATGTTTATTTGCTGCCCTCATGTAACAGTTATGAGACCCACCAGTACTTACAGTACGTAATACTGGAGGTGAGAGGCTGTACAGAACAGGGCTGAAGGGAGATGCCACAGCTACTGAAACAGGCAGATGTTGATGGTAAAGCTGTAGTACAAATTCCAATGCATATTTATGTGAGAATGGATCTACATAAAGCTTTTCTAGACAGAACTCTAGAACTAGAGTTCTAGATAAAATCTAGATAAAAGATAAAGTTAAAAAGATAAAAATCTAGCTCTTAAAGTCTCCACAAGATCTTAATAAAATACACACTACTAACTCTTTTAATAATTTATTGATTCACAGATAATATTGACTCCTAAAGGACCCTTAATGCAAAGGAGTCTGATGAAGCATAAGGAACGTATTTTTACACTTTGCTTTATTTATACCTAATTAGTTATATTTACAGTTAGCAGTCTAGAGGAACTACACGTGCACATCACAGAGCATTCCTATACAATAGCCTGAATAGAACAAGAGTCAAACAAAATTCAAAGTTATGCTGAAATAGTTTTAGAAAAAAGTTCTAATTAAATTGATCTCAACTACAGCATATCAAGTTATAAATCACCTAAGACTGTACAAATAGCTTGTAACACACTTTCTGATTCAGGAACTGTGGTTTGCAAGACATGTTTGACATTA
This sequence comes from Vanellus vanellus, assembly GCF_965231255.1. Classification (NCBI taxonomy): domain Eukaryota; kingdom Metazoa; phylum Chordata; class Aves; order Charadriiformes; family Charadriidae; genus Vanellus; species Vanellus vanellus. The sequence continues at coordinate 6,019,765 of NC_138911.1, read as the reverse complement.
AAAAAAAAAACGAGAGGGATGTTAATTCATGCCATAGTTTCTACAGAAGCAAACCTCTTACTCTGTAAAATTCCTAATCAAATATTCAAGGCCAAGTCCAGGAAAAGTATGTAATCGATGTTCTATGCAACCATTTTGATTAATGATGCTATGATTTGCCTTTATCAAAAGCCATCCAATCTGCCAGTTGCCTTTATCTGTGGTTTCTACATGCCTGCCTACATGTAACTCTGCTCCTGCCCGCACTTCTGTCTTACGTGTGTTATGAGCCCTTCACAGGGGTTGACTAAGACTGTAAAAGTAGGCTTTCCATATTATGCTTCACTGGTGAATAACTTGAGAGGCATCGCAAGTCAAGCGGGCAAATGGCAGAAGAGGACAGCAGTTAGGTTTTAGCACAAAATAAAAAAAAAGAAAGACGCAGTGAAAATAACAACAGTCTGAACAAACCTTTATCTGATATGAAAAGCAGCAGCAAGAGAAGACCATCATTAGACAACAGCAGCACACAAGTACCAGTACCTCTCTGAGGTATCACAGAATCCCATCGATACTGACATCATGAGAATATCATAGTATGGAACACAGGAAATGGACTTACATCTATACATATGGAATTTTTCAATTATTATTCTGTTATTATGTGGGAAAAATGCGATTTCATCATCATTCCTGTTATTAATTAAAGTTAGTTTTGTTTGTTTCATGTTTGTACATACTCTGAAGTCTGCGATGCAAAATTTTTACTGTTTCTGAAGTGTGGTTGACCCACATAAATCATTTGCAAGATTACTACCTTCCCCAATTAGTCCTCTTCCATGAAGTAGTGGAGTCTCCAGCCTAACTCGGATCTCTTGGGATCCCTCGCAATGCACGCTTTCACAGTAACATCCTCCAATGCTGTCCAGAGCCTCCACAGTCCTCTCCACCCCAACCGTCTCTCACTTTCACCTTCTCCTTCACAGTCTCGGGCACATGAGAGAACCCTCAGGGACAGCCGTGTCCAGTTATTTCTCAGATGTAGTCAGACCCATTTATTTAACGCACCACCATTGCTCCACTTTTCTAAACGCAGTAAACGCACAGGTACATTTGCAGTTCAGACAAGAGAAAAGCATTCATGCCAGGGTTCCTTCCCTTCTGACCGCCTTCGAGCAATTCTTACTCTTATTCTCCGCTGGCAATGTTCGTGGAGAATACATTTTATATCAACTTCCTCTGCATATTCAAGTGCGAATTCTGTTATCATAAGCATTAGTGCTAGTAAAAATATTTTTTTAATTATTTTGTAGAACTAAGAAGGTGATCATCAATAATTGTGATCAAGGAAAATTAATTTAATACTTTACAGAATGAAGTGTGTGTGTGTTTTAGGGGCTGCGTCCATCCATAAATGAAACCACAGGGAGAAAAGTAACTATGCAGATTTCTGTATTTATAATTTCTTACGGATATGAAGGAGAAGTATTCTTATTTGACGTATTTCAGGTGTCCGTCCAGTTCTCCTATTGGGAGCTAAAATGAAGTTAGATCTTCCTCCCACTGTTCCCTAAAGCCTATTATGTATCTTGTACAGAATTGTGCGAGGCCAGATCAGGCTCACTGACACGATTTGAACACCTTTGATCACAATATATGTGACTTTGCAATTGCAGTTAGGAAAAAGTCTTTTCAAATGCTTCAACTGCCCGTGGAAGAGGCCACAGAGAATAACGCACTGAAAGAAAGAGGACGCAATCCTCTCTCCTTTAACTGTATGAGCCACTAAAGCTGTTTCATGGGACTAAATTCCTAAAGAGCAGACACAGAAGACTATGGTTCAGTCCCCAACAGAAAGTTTATTTTTGAGGTCATTATCAGTCACTAAAATTAGCCTTCCTTGAAGTTAGAGTTTTTCAGTAGGTAAAACCAAGCAAACTGTCACTGGTATGGTACGTTACTACCACTCTCTACCTGCTTTCTAAAGCTACGATAATGGGGTTTCATAGAAGCATAAGAGGCAATGAAATTGGGTTTACTATTTGTTTTACTTGCTAGTGTTCCTGGCAATCCATAGGAAATGATCCTTTCAGAACAGCCATCTGGTATATTTGTATCCAACAGATTATTTTTAAAAAGAACTGTGCACCTCTTCAAGACATAGGAACCATCTATACTAGCTTTAAGTGTTTTATTTTTCCTATTTCACTAGACGTCCCCATTAGACTCTTCATGCCAGGCATACTTCAAAATTTCGATCAGCATAGACAAGCCATCTAAACTATTTGGTTAAAGAGAGCTATTAACGTCAATTTCTCTAAGGAATATTTTTTCTCAAATGGGAATGCAGTTTCTGAAGAGGAAACTAATCAATTTATTTTTAGTCATTAATATAGGTGGATACAATAGATTTAGGCACACGGTTTTAAGATACCAAGTAAAAATAACAAGATGGAGTACTCTACTACACTGTATATAGTATAATCCTGTGTATTCTATTGGAAAAGAAAGCAACAATCAAACGTTTTTCCTCACCATGAATTCTTAACCTGAAGTCTTACCTCAATTCAACTTCAATTTTAGAGCCAAACCTCTGCCCAAATATCAGCTGGATATCCTTGTGACCAAATAGGTTTGTCTGTAACATGTATCATATCGTACATTATCATTTAAGTCTGCACTGAAATGGAAAGAAACAAGAGAGTCTGATTCATCCAGTCCTTTAAATACTAACTGTATATTTGTACTGAACAAATATAGCTCATCGATCTAATGGCATTTTACTCAAAAAAATACAAATACATTTTCCTTAATGGTCCTTTCAAGTCAAAGTTAACTACAGCTCTGACTTACATCTGAAAAGAAAGAGATGAAAAATAGCTTTGATGTGACGTTAGAAAGTAACAAAGAGGGAATAAATGACTCATACTTAGTCATTCCTTTATTTCCATTGGATGGACACCGATGTCATGATTTTAAATTAAGAAAAAGAATTATTCCACTCATTAGAAAAAAATTTCCAATTAGTTGCACTGCACATAGTAAATCCAAAGCTAATTTGCTAACATCAAAGATCATTAACCATAGGCTGTGTCCAAAACCAAGGGGCTCCTAATTATGCCAAAAACCTGAGAAAGCAGGTCCGAACTACTCTTCCGTGTGATAGCAGCCTGAAATTTCACAGTGCATAATTCTGCTTTTGTCACTCAGTTTTTTCCATTTATTTGTTGGAGGAGCTGTTTAATGCATACCATCGCATATGTAATATTAATAGTAATTGAGCTTGAAAATACATCCTTTCTGACTGCTGGCTATTTTGCTGGGATGCATCTGCATTAAAATTAAGCAGGAGAGTGGGTGATTTAAAAATTGTTGCATTTCCAAGTTTAAAAGGCAGACTTTTCCATGGTGAACTCACTTAAAAGGCTCACCCCATCATCATTACTGCATGAATTCTGTGCAGGTTAAATGCACAGCACAAGTAGTAGAGTTTGACTGATTTGCTATTTTTTTTTTTCCTTGACTTGACCTCTGTAGCAATTTCACAGCTCTCAATCTATACTATTAATGAAAAATCGTACAGGCTGTATGCATAAATGTGACAATTGCATCTGCAGACTTTGATAGTATGTTGTCATTATTTTTTTCCTTTCCAACAGTAACATCTCTCTCTTGTAATGCTGATTTCGGAGATAAATTTAAATAATTTTGTCAAAGATTTGTAGCCAAACTACAACATGGTAGAGATTACATATATAACAGACTGGAATTAATTTTGCACTTCCACCAGAAGGAGACATGTATTAAGTCAAAAAGGCCACACTATGCGACCATTTGGCTTATATTCATAGTATCAAATTAGAGTAAAAAATAAGAGAGATTTTTACATGTATTTTTAAACTGTAAGTATTCTAACCAACACTTTACAAATATATTTCACATCAGTCTACAGTACATAGAACTACACGTGATAAGAGAGTTCTTGACTTCACAGCTATAGACCCAAAATAAACAGCAGTTACCAAAGAGTTTGCTAGACACAGGTTTGATCATTTAAAAGATACAGAGAAGGAGAGGTACTTCCTACCATCGTTTTACTGTCAGAAAACCGAGGACGAGAGCAGATCAATTTGCCCACAGTCACAGATAGAATCTCTTAAAAAGGACAAGTTAGGAATTTTAGCAGAGGATTACGCAGATAAGTCTGGAAACAACCTCAGGTTGCTACGTACAACAGACAGAACAGACAAAGGAATGGTTCAGGAACATCTTGATTTTCTCAATAACGTGAGTAAAAAGAAACTTTTATCTCGGCAGATGATCTCTGCCTGCTCAGAGACTACATACAACTAGAAGCCAAAAAAAAACAGCGAAACTCCAAGTAGCCAAAATTCTCTTGATGCCATCACCTTCAAAAATCTTATGAGAGAGATATAACAGGAGACACTGAGGATCACTACAGACCATTGAGGTAAGTCTACTTTTGCTTAAGGTACAAGTAATTCAAACAAGCTGAATTACGAGTAAGACTTGCTATACCTCTCTGTCCGAGTCAGCTGGATGATACTCTGTCTCAATCAGATACGTTCGCACTTTGTAGGTAACACTTGGACTTCACATGAAGAGTTATCGAGGCTGACAGCACCTTTCTAATCTCTGCGCTCAAGGGTCCCCAGGCTGCTTGAACTACCAATATTGGGTAAAGATTTTTTTTTTTTTTTTGCACTAGGAGCAGATGCAAATATTCTCCAGTTTGAACTTTACTACCATAACTGGGATTTCCTAACCATGCTAGGGCTCTTAAGTGTGATAAAGTTTACATTTCAACTTTCCTTATGACTTGCATCAGAATGCATTTAACTATAAATTTGCACAGTGGTACTCCTACTTCTTACCTACAATACTTGCTTCTCTGTTAATATCAAACATAACCATACTTTGCTGGTTTTGAAAGCACATTTTAAAATAAATTTCTTGGAACATTTGCTCAGAGATTACTTATTGTGTAAAACACCAACTTCCTAACACACCTAGATGTTAATTCACAATGGGGAAGTTGATGGACAAGCCTAATTTCCCTATCTGAAATGTAACTCAATCACAGAAGCTGAAACCTTGTTTGGTCTTCAGTAAAACAAGAAACAAGCTTCTATTTTGCGATTACTCTCAAGTGTTGTCAGGAAGGATTCATCCAATAAATGTTTAGATACAGCTCTTGATAATAGGAACAAGTTCTGATTTCAGTCAAGTAAATGACATGGCTTCTTTCTGATTTCAGGCAAGACCAAAATTCAGTCCGCAAAATATAAACCCAAAATATTACCGTAACGGTGTAGCTTCATTATTTTTTGTTGTTTTTACTTGGGCATATATGGGCAGCTTGTACCAGTGGCTTAAGAGTCTCTCTATAAGATATTTATCTGCCAAATGCCAAGCATTACTAGCTACTGCTCTTCCAGAGCTTTCACTTTGTTTGGGGTTTTGTTTCCTTGTTTGTTTCGGGGGTGGGGGTTTTTGGTGGTGTGTTGGTTTTTTTTTCCCCCATCAGGAATACGGAGCCCATTATTACCAAGTCCAGCAATCACGCAACATAAAAGAAACAAGTGATGAGGTCTTAAAAGTTGTACCCGTATGATAGTTTAATACTTCATGATATTCTGTTTCTGTTGTAACAACATAAATGTTTCACCACAGGGCCTAGAAAGAGAAAATTAAAAGCTGTACTACACCACCTCGCTTTAGAAATACAAACAGATCCTATTTAACGAGCTAAGAGGAACAAAGCCATGTTCAATACAGGATCAGGTCCCACCTTTTCCCAGGCTTTCTTAGCCACATTTATTTTATATTTCCAATTTTCCATTACGTAATTATCAAGACCATCTCTTGTTTAATGAAATATTGAATTGTCAAGCTACTATACTCGATTGCTAACAAGAAGGATGATTTTTTTTTTTTTGTAATAAGCTCATAACAGCTTAAAAGAAATATGATTTTGAACTACAAAACTCCAGGGATAATTTTGAAATAATGCAGGCAGCAGCTAATACGTTACCAATCTCTATAAATACACCAGCTAAGTAAAAATAATTACGTAATTTGGATTCACAACAGGATTCTAACACAATATTTTGTCCTGAAAATGATATGCTTAATCTAAAATGTCTCTTAAGTTCCAACTGATGAGGTGCAGAAAACTTACACGATGTCATTATAGGTTAATTGATGCAAAATTGCTTCCTTTTTAAGAAATATTTACCATGTTTTTTTCATTACAGAATTCAACAGTAACACATTACCACTGAATTTCATCAGAAACTACGTTTCACTATAAATGGTGTGCATTACTGCTTTATAAAGGCACATACTATTAAACTATTTCAATCCACCAATTTAAACTGGAGGCTGCAGGAATGAACTAGTGAACAATCAATCAAACATTTGTGATTGATTAGAAGAGGTGGGCGCCAGTCCTTTCTGGGTTTTACACCAGACTGCAAGTCGCTATATGTCATTATGCCTCAGCTTCCTATTGAATCTCCAAAAAGAAATATCTCAAGAGAAAAAAAATCCTCCGTGCTGAAGGAAAAAAGCATGTTTTGAAATGCACATTAGCTGCTATTTCATTATCACCTAAATCAGTGGAATCAGATTATCAAAACTTGGAAAAACCAACTATTCATTTTTCATTTAAAAAAATCTTGGGTTACTCAGAGTTAAACATCATAACCCTGTACCATAAATTATGATCCAAATCTACAAATGTTACACTATCTTGTGTATATATCAAATGACATAAAGAGACCAAGATGAGGTAAGCAGTATATATTTCAGGAAGATCCACATGATTACAATCTAAAATCTACTCATGTTCTTCAGGAAGAACAAGCGTAATTTTCTGTTCTTTCCTACAATTCTTCTTTCTAATTTAAAGGAAGCACCCCTTGAGGAATGCTGTTTTTAAAGAATAGCTAATGACTATATTCATACTACATTCCATACTTGAAAAACAAAATATTTTTAATACTGTAAAAATGTCAAAGTTAGTAATATTCAAATTCCCCTCCTGAATAAGTTTTAACTGACCAGTATTGAAAAATGTGTTGGTTGGAGATCACAGTTTGTTTTCAGTGTCTGCAGGTGTTTTTTACTGTATATGATAGAAGTATTCCCTTCAATGTGCTCAGCCCTTTGAGAGGAAGACTGCGCTTCCATCAGCGTCAACAGCAACACTTTGCATGATTTTAGCTGAGCACAGTTAGGGCATTATAAAGGTGGAGAAACATGATTTCTTGGAAATATTTCCTACAAAGACACATCAGTACCCGAAAGGTGCCATTTCAGCCCTACCGTTTCCCCCACAACACTCTCCAAAAAAACGCTGACTCAAATGGTGCAAAGGCTTTCTGAAAAGGACTGCAGTCATGGTAAAACTATGTCCTTCAATTATAGGACAGGATTTCATGACAAAGTAATTGAGGTATAACAGCTGCTTTACTATTTTGTCACAGTGGGATTCTAACGGAGTTGGATGGGGGGGGCAGGGGGTGCAACGGTAGAGGGGGACTGCAGCTGGAATGGGGTTTTGACTTTAATACAATGCTGAGAAACACAATAGGCAGGCAAACGCACACCGACCACCTTTAGCAAAGCAAATAACTTTGTGGTTTCACCCCGGCAGGCTTTACTTGGCCAGTACTGCCAACTGTTGAAAACATCGCGGAGTAACAACTACCCCAAAATGATATTTTGTATAGATTTGCTTCAAGATCCATTTAAAATGCAGCACCTCTCTGCTCCTCAGTTAATTTCAGCAGATCATATCTCCCTAATGTTTTTTATCTCAGAATACAAGGGCATAATTTTCTTTTTTTTCTGCTTCTAAATAGCATAACTTTTGATGCCTTGGCTCTCTACAAGTTTTGCTCGTTATCCTTCAAAGCACAACTCTAATGAAACTGCTCCAATTATTCCGTCAGCATTTACCAAAAAAAAAAAAAAAACCAACACACATTTAGAAAGGTCATTTCCTAAGGCCAGTAGAATAATACAAGAGGAAAACAAGGATTGTTTTTCAACAGTACGTCCCTCTCAGCATTTTTATGATAGAGTCCATCATTTGCATCACACATTCTGCTCATACAAAACCTTTCTCCTTCTTTCTCTTTCCTCTTCTCTTTGGAGGGATAAGTAGCAACATGACATTAAATGCCCTAAGGATAACAGGGATTCTCATGCAGACAAACTAAGACCACCTGACATATTGGAGCACAGCACAACAAATGTACAGGTACAAGATCCAGTTCCCTTGGATCAGTCATATTTGCATGACTCTGATCCTGGGTTGAAATCCATCCAGACAATGCTCTATAGCTGCGATAAGTACATTTCTGAGCTAATATTTCAACACTACTAAGGTAAAGTTTAAGAAAATAGTAAACTGGCTCTTTTGCCAGTATACTGGAAAACTCAAGGCATTCACCATTTGAATTCGAGAAACACAGGTGTATGATTTCAGGTTTGAAATCTTCCTCTATTTTATTTCTACAGCTCTTCCTATAAATTTTATGGTCAGTCTGAAAGGAAACTCCAATACTATAATTCAGTCCTTTACAAAGCCACTTATTTCCAGATGCCTGTTTTTCTGTCAAGCAACGTTCCTCTTCATCCTTCACTACTTATCAGTTCCTCCAGAAGTGCTACTGCACTTTGTCTCTGTTACCTGTTGGAAAGAATTCCACTGCGTGACAGCAGCTGTATTTGTGCAAATCCCACTTTCAGTACCACTTCCTTCTCAAAGCAACATCTGAGCAGATCTTTCACACCCACCGTGAGCATCTCCCAACACGCAGGTCCTAGACGATGGTTTATGCGGCTCTGAAGAGAAGCGGCACGAGTTATAAACCACGGGAGAGCGACAAACAGGACACATTCTTTTGCATCCTCATTGTTTTAGTTGTGCTTCATTTACCAAGTTCTTCAACAATTCATGCTTCAGCTCACGCAGGAATTAAAATCCAAAGTTACGGCCTGGCCTTCAGAGAAAAAACATTTGTTACTCTCTTCCTGCAGCGTGTCCAACATATGTTGGTTATCTAGTGAAACCACGTGAACCTTTCCTGACACTGTCAATACATACGACATCACTGAGTATCATAGCACTGTTAGAGAAATGAACGGGATTTCAATCTCAGACTTTCTCACTCCATTACTTGCCTTCTCTCTTCCTCTTTCCTGAAGCTGAACCAATTTTCTATCCCTATTCCTTTCATCCTATAATGAAAACTAAACCAAAAATATTTTCAACTCAGCTCCCCGAATATAAGATCATTTAATGGTGCGGTTCTTTCCCATACATTTCCAAGACCCATGGACTTGAAGCGTACAATACTGCCTACTATATTGTGGGGGGAGGGAGGGAGAGGGGGAAGGCACACACAAAAAAAAAAACAAAACACCAAACCATGACAGAGCTTTCCTCCCAGCCAAAGCTGTGTTTGAAGGCAAAAGCATACACACTGAACCTGAGCGATACAGAACAGAGCTGGGCAAGGCTGCAAGGTAGCACAAAGGTAGCGGTGCAGGCAGTGCCGGAGCATTTTTCACTATATACTGCATTTCAACTCCCTCCATCCTACCTTCTATTTTCCCTCAAGCACTGCATCTTATAGCTGCATTCCACTACCCCCGAGATACCTGTATACATTCTGACACTGCTAAGGGAAATCTGAGAATTGTTATTTTCGTATGGCAACACGACCCCATGTTTTCACGAGCAGAGCATGCTTTCTTTCCTGGCGTTCAAAGAAGGGCAGGCGTGGTAACAATTACAAGTACATGAGACTAAAAATGAATACAGCATCAGTCATAACACTACCACAAAAAAAAAAAAAAAAAATAAAAAGATGGCACAAGCCAACTGATAGCAATACTTATAAGCCTCAGCATGCACAATTCACTCAAAGAAAAAGAAACACATGCTATTAGCTCCTTTAAGCAGGGACTAAGTGAATACAAAAGAAAAACGACAGGAAGCCTGAAAGATATGAATATTAAGAGAGATCTCACAGGTCACCACAGTGTGGGGGTAAACAGTATGTGGTAAAACTTAGGGCTTCAAAACACATTGTGTGCAGCCCCCTACACCCCTGCTTGTTCAGTCACCGATTCATTAGCAGCGAACATTAAGCATTCCATCCCATGCACAGGGCGAGTTCAGAAAAGACTACGAAATATGCTTTAGTGCTCAATATATTAAAAGCAGTAACAGCAATAAGAGATTATTAAGTAAATTACTCTTTATTTCAGAGTCTTCATGCTGTGTTTGATGGAATAAACACAAATGGATTTCGACCCCAAATCACCTTAAAGATGTCAGGAGAAGTAGTTGCTCCTAGTGCTCTTCCACCACTGACTTAGCATCAGGGAATAATTCTAACAGCTTAGTCATGTTTCCATATTTTACAAATGTTTAAGCCTCTCAATTAATTTAAGCAGCTAAAGGAAAAAAAAAAAAAAAAAAAAAAACACAAACCCAAACCCGCCACCCACAGAAGTAGATTCTCAGCTACTATAGTTGACTTAAACTAACAGTCTACACTTAGCACAAATTTTCTCAATTAGTGAAAGATAGCGAGTGGCTGGAAAGAGATGTATTAGATATTGTTATATCCCACATAAATGCCTCATTTTTTCTTCTCTGTCTCCATGCCTTCTGCCTGCTACAGAAGAAATACGGAAGCTTTTGGAAAGAGCAGTGCAGGTGAGCGAGGAAGAAGGCTGGATACAGTCTGGACGGGTGGAAAACCACACACTGCCTAGAACATGATCCTGCACGAAGAGTCTGGAGGGAGCTCTGGTTTATACACTGCAGTTAACTCAAAGGGGCTAGCTTAGTGTCAGAAACAGGAGGTCATCTAGCATTATTGTTATTTTTCATGTCCGATGTTAAACATTGGCTGTTCTTACACAGCTCAGCTTAAGAATCAAGTCTTAAATACCGATTTGGATCAAAATGTTGAAAGTGCTAATTGAGCTGGCAAAGACGCAATGCTCACAATTAAAAGATGTCTCCACTCGGTTAGTGGCCAGATCCATAGCTGGAATAAAGTTGCAGATGCCAGCTGATGGTCTGAGCCAGTTCCACTCTGAAACACAGTAGTGCATTTCTTGCACATGCATTGGAAGGGACTACAGCGATTCCTACACTGCAGTGTAGTCGCTGACCTCAGACAGTGGCTTTTAAATGGGGAGCATTGCGTTCTTCTTTTCTTGGTGGCACAGATCCAGCCACAATTTCAACATTAAAATATCTAGATTCTGTTTTCAACAGAGCCATCCTTCAGCTATGACGTACAGCTCTTCCTGTTGACATGCAGTGTCCGATTACTTACAGATGCACGCTTTATTCTTTCGAGTTGCCTATTGAATTCTGAGATGAATTGAAGTACAGCCTATACCATGTCTGTATTCTTCACTTTTGCACATTAGAAGGCACATTGTTAAGTTGATCAGTACTAATTTGATGAGTGCTGGAACATTCTCTCAATCATTGTTCTCACTACTCACGTTACGCAGAAGACTAACGATATCCTATGAGCCATTCTCAGTAGCAAACATTAAGAAAAACAAAAGGCAAAGAACTTTTAAAGCATCAAAGGCTTAAAATATTCAAGTGTCAAACAAACTAGAGTTATTACAGATGTATCTGGGACGCTGCAGGTTTGATAGGTGTTTCGTAACTACTCTAATATCCATTAAAGACAAATAGTCATAAATATCATTCAGAAAAACAAATACAAAATCCCCACAAACTTGAAAGCAGAATGCCTTCTGTTTCACAGGATGAGACGGCTCTCAGAGAAAGACAAAAGGAAGGTAAGTCCAATTGCTCAGTATACCTGAGCGCCCTTGTGTGTTTGGCAGCAGGATGCCATAAAGTTAATTCCTGTACTTTTTATTCAAACAGAAAGTTATAAATCTGTTGAAGAACGGTATCCTTCAGGATACCGAACATGCCAAAAAAGTGACACTCACTCTGATCTGTATCAAGAGTTTGCCTTTCCTCCTTATGGCCTCAGAATCAAGTAAACAAGACGCGTGAACTTTTTCCATAGGTCCTGAAACAAGAACACCAGAGTAAATATACTAGCAGTTTGTAAAACAAGTAGCTTCAACGAAACAGGAGACACATCTGTACATTACGCATTCCGCCTTTACTGTGGTTCCGTAGACTTTAAAATGAGCAGTAAATCAGGTGTGCGTTAGCAAAAAAAGGCTCTTTAAAGAAAGAAGTAAAAACTAGGATTCACTGCATGCCGTATTTCAAGGATCTAAACCATGAAGCAAATTTAGGTTAAACCTCATACTTATGTTCTTTTAGTGGGGGATAATTGAAAACAACAATTAAAAAGCCAACCATCTTTCACACAATAAGACAATGCAGTAAGATTTTGCATTTTACAGAAATTAGAGCTAAATATCAAAGGCCGATTTGAAAAACAATCTGTAACCATCTTGTCTATAAATAAGAGAAGAATTCTTCATCAAAAGAAACCCTTTGAGTATTGTCTTGGTTCTCTCTTTGCTAAACCGAGCGGCAATTTCTTAGATTCTCTTTCCATACCCGCCAGGAGGATGTCCCAGGGAGCGTTATATTATTCCAAGAGTCATGGTGATTCAGTGAACTCAGTGGATGGAACAATGACGCCAAAGGTGTCAAATGGGTGGTTTTGTTAGTAATTACTGAAGGTGATTGACTTAATCTAATTGACTTAAAGCTACAGCTTGTTACAAGTTTTACTCCAGTGGAATCCTATGAAGCCAATTAATATTCCCAGGGCTACATAGCTACTGAATCAGGCAAACCTCTATGACCTTGATCCACAGAGAGCACAAAACAATAAGTTTTCGGTGGTTTGGGGTTGTTTTTTTTTTAAGCTAAAACATTATAGTCCGCCGTCCCTCCTCATTGGTAAGATACACTTAAAAACCTGTTATGATTTCTTATAACAGAGGAAGCCCTATATTGTTTTTTCCACTCGTATTTAGAAACCAGGTACCAAACTCAGCCTTACATACACTGTGATGCAGGCACCTTACCTGCTTAAAATGGTTTCTGTATATAAAAGGAAGTCCTTTACTCCATATCACAAAAATAGTAATTCAAACTAGAAGTGGGCAAAGGAATGGTGCGGTGTGAGGGTCTATAAATGGATTCACTTAAGGCTGAAAGTTTATTTACTCTGAAATCGATTTCGTTGAAGCATCCCATGGTCACATGGGAAGACAGGTGAACACAGTGGTCTTGTGAACACGGACTGAAGTTTTAAAATGTCTAAGCAGCTGTTAAGCAAACAAAGATTAAGGGTGAGACAGAACATGTTTCTAACACTGTAAGAGCCATCTAAGTAATCACTTCATTTTTAAAGTGTTTGTGAGTTGTTGAGGCTTTTTGTTATTTGGGCTTGCCTTTTTTTTTTTTTTTTTTTTTTTTTTTTTTTTTTTTTTAAGATTAGTCCTTTAAAAGATTGCACCTTGACATTCAGTATGAAAATATATATAGTTTCACATATTACTGAAAGAGTTATTTTCTTCTATTATTCCTTTTTCAACATCTGGAAGACATTTTTTTTCACATATTACTGAAAGAGTTATTTTCTTCTATTATTCCTTTTTCAACATCTGGAAGACATTTTTTTTCACATATTACTGAAAGAGTTATTTTCTTCTATTATTCCTTTTTCAACATCTGGAAGACATTTTTTTTCACATATTACTGAAAGAGTTATTTTCTTCTATTATTCCTTTTTCAACATCTGGAAGACTTTTTTTTTTCACATATTACTGAAAGAGTTATTTTCTTCTATTGTTCCTGTTCTAAAATCTGGAAGACGACTGAACCTCCAAAACCAACCTCTACTCCTTATACGTAGCCTAGGTTGTAGCAACTTTCATTATACAGGTTTCATCCAGTTGAATTCCAGTTGAATTTAGGCAGAAATAACAAAACCACCAATTCACTTGTTTGTATACTATTCATTTTTTTCCCAATACTCCAAATGTAGCTGTAATAGAAATAGGGAATTTCTGCGCATTTTAAGAAATGGCTATTTACACAAGCATATTTAGAATGATCCTTGGACTAGTGCCAAACTGAAAACCCAAATCGAATGAAGCAGTGGTGACCCTAACCACATCCAAAACCACTCATAGCTGGTTTTTATGAAGGCAGGATTTTATCCATTTTTCCACTTAAATCAAGTTTTACATCTTAATTCTCACACGGGTTTTTGGAGGAAGAGAATAAAGGAAAGCAAATAGAAAAAGAAATCTTCCTATTTTTCTCCTCCACAGAAATAAAAATTTGAAGCCTAACACAGACCACTTCATCAATTCTAAATTATCTCAACTGAAAACGATGCTGCAAGGCATAGTAACGGCGGTGAAAGAATGAACACTGCTCTTTGCTCCAGTCACCTGTCTTGCAGAAGTTAGTACTGTTATTGTTTGATACAATTTTGTAGATCAATATCTTCTAATGCCGGTGGTTTCCGTAAGTATATTTCCTAATTGTTGACTGAAAGCTCCCATTACTTTACTCTCTTCCTTTAAGGAAGTGCGCTGTAACACTGATCAAAAGGCTAAAGCACTGCAACGAGAAAATAATCATTACAACATCCGCGCAAAGACAACGTTAAATCCTCAGCCATTGTAAATCAGCATAAATACAATCATATTAATCACAGGAGGATACTATTTCTACTACTTCTGTAATTATAGTGTGATTACAGTATGTTCAGAGCAGCAACCCTCAAGAAAGCAAGTAGTGAAATGCATTTTGATTACGCGTGTCTACCAGTTTGGACAGCTATCAGCTGTTATAAAGGAGACTAGATTGCCTAAATTTTATTAACAATTTTTTTCCCGTAATACCATTGCCTTGGCATTTATGTAGTTCTCTATCTGTGATCACAGACCACTTTTTTAATGCCTTCTCACCTCTGTACGTAAAAATTGTATGAAGACTGATGTTTGCATTTATTTTCAAAGGTAACAGAGACACGTTGAAGCCCAGCTACCCCAAGTAGTGTAAGCATTATTTATTTATTTTTAATCTTTTGCCTCAGTTTATTTCTTTTTATTATTCCTCAAAAGCGGATGCAGGATTCTGCTCATCCCACCTATCGGTCCAATCACGCCGGAAATCCAATTTTACAAGCTTAGTCCTTTTCAAAAGCACAACTAACATTTTCAGCATGGATTTAGAGGTTATGTGAGACGCTGCCAGTTCATAAAAGGATCTGAGGCCTGAAAAGATTCAGATCTTTCTCTAAAGTAGGTTTGGAGGGGTATCTGCCGTGCAAAATTTGCAAAAGCTTCAGAGCCAGTTAAGAAGAGAGTAGGCAAAAGCAACCGCTGTTTCACACCCAGATGGGAGAGCTGTTTGGAACATCCCCTCGGGATACGTCAGATGCTGCTGCAACAGGAGATTACACTGATAACCCAGCCTGGCCAGGAAAAACCGACCCAGATAACAGATTGCTGAGTAAGCATTTAACACTATACCAACTTCTCAAGTTACTTTTGCAGCGGCGTTAGACCTGCGCCACAGTGGCAGCAACTAACGGGCATTAGCAACACAAATGTGATATTCTGTTGAAATACAGGGAATCTACAGAAAGTTTTAATTTTTTTTTTTTTTTTTTTTTTTAAACTGAGGTACAAGACTGTCCAACCAAAAGCCTGCAAAAGTGGAAGCGAGCAGGGTAATTCCAGATTACGTGTTTGCCAGGAACAATGTGTGTCTCCAGTATAATTTTTTGCATTTCAATGAAGTGGCAGGATGTAAAAAATTAAAGCCCAATGTTACCCGTGGAATTAATTTGATATTTTTATCTGCAAATGGTGTATCCAAATTTGATGCCTTAGCTGTTAAAAAAAAAAAAAAAAAAAAAAAGATTCGGCTGTTTTGAAGCATTTCATTCTATACAAGCAAAAGCATACATATCTATTTAAGCCACTGAGAAAAGATAGCCAAAAATCAATTTTTCACACTTCATTATGTGTCTACAACTAGAAATCCTTTACACAGAGGCACATACAGTATACATATTTATGCATTTTCCCTTGAGTGAAAGAGATCTTTTTACATTCCAAAAATACGCTAATGGAATTGGGTGCAGGTTTGCAGTCTTTAGTTTCTTTTTATCAGTAGCCACAATGATGTTTTGGCATCTACTCCAGATGAGGAGACTTTCCCACCGCCACTCTTTTTCATTAAATTAACAAGAAACAGGTAAGAATTCTCTCCATCCTCATTAGTGCGTGGTGAGTAATGAGCACGGAGATTGCTCCCTGCACACGCACTCTCTCTCTGTAACAGTATTATCTGCAGAACACAAAGATTTACCCTGAAGTTCGCATTAGGTGTACATCATTTATGAGGTTTAAAGTATATGGAGCACAAGAGGAATCCGCTCTATTGCCCAAGAATTCAGGTGAAAGTGCTAGTTTTTTACTGCTTTCTTATTAGGAGCCTTTTAAGCCATGTTTTTAAATAAATTTTAAGCTTTTAAATAAAAGAATTAAACCTACACCGCACTCCCATAGTTTCTAAGTCATGAGCAGTAACAAGCGGAGCAGAACAAGTCTCCTTGCCTCCAATGTTTTCTCACACTCTACATACGTAGCATTTTGGTTTCATCTTTGTATAGAAAAAGAGTCACAGCTGGATGCAGCTAACCTCCGGTAAGATACAGTTAAATAGAGTATCTCCAGAGTAGTCTCAATACTCCAACTTATTCACTCATCGCTTAGTGTCCCTTTTTATTTACCTCCTTCTAACAGATATAAAAATTAGTCCGTTTCGACATCACCCACCCCCCACCCTCCCCTCTTGACATCTTATTCTCATCCTATTAGGTCCCGGAACTGCTACGGCAATTTCTCACTTCTGGCTTTGTATAGCGAAACTTTCCAACAGTTTCCCTGCAATTCAGGTGGTTGGGGGAATTGCTTGGACATTTATGTTTGTTTCCAGCTTAGTCACCACCTGAATTGCTGAAATCACATCTACTTATTTCTCCAGATGGATTCTTGCAAAACATTCACGAGAACCAAGACTGTGTGAATATTCTTCTACAGGAATGGCTCCAGCTACCTTAAGGATCATTTCAGTCCCTAGAACATGGAAAGATTTAAGGCAGATGAAATTAATTCCATACTGCTTCTTCCAGCATTTTTTCCACCTTCCTCTGGTAGCGACCACTCTTGTCGACAGCACATTGTTCTACAGGTTTAATCCAGTGCAACAAAAACTTCATGTTCCCGTAAAGACTACATGTTATTGGGACAGGTTTTCCATTACACATTAAAGTACCGTTTTAACATGTGATATAACCGTCAGGCTTAAGCAGCAAAGAAGCGTGTGATGTCCCTACAGGAGAGTGAATGTATTCAAGCTATAATATTTAACCCTACCTGCAGTATCATCTTCTGTACATCGCCTGTTGGATGCAAATGGGTTAAGCCTTTCAGATGATATTTTATAAACCAGTGATGGGGCATTCATCTCATACAAAGGGAATGTATATTCCTTAAGCCCTTAGTTCTGGTATACACATCCTGTATTTCTTCCTAAGTATTTCAGAAACTATTTAAATTTTGTCAACCCAGGTACATATGGAACAGGCAACACCACGTACTATCACATTAAAACAGATAGAAATGCAAGTTTTCCTGAGTCCATTTGAAGAACTCATCAGTATTCCCTTAAAACAGATTTTACAGTTTAGCTTTTACAGCCATTTAATTCTTTTCCCTTCCAGGAACAGATAACAATCTTCCCTTGAGACAACAGAGCTCCAAAGTAGGAACTAGGGAAGAAACGAAGATGTTTGAAACAGAGACAGAGAGAGGTAGGAGTTAAAGAAAAACATTAAATTAAACGTCTACTGTCATAAGCTTTCCTAAGCCAAATACAGCACATCTGTGTATACTGAAGAGCAGATAGTTGTTTTACAAGTAAATAAAAAAGCGATTGCAGAAGAGTCTCTATTCGCTATCTGTGCACTTGAGGAGTGTATTTTTTTTCATGCATCATTCATGTATGAATGCAGAGATTTCAAAGAACGCAGTATTCGAGACTGATTTTTCACCAAATTAAATAGCACGGGGCTGCGCTGATTGCCAAGTTAGAGATGCTTAATGAAAGAAGCAGAAGGGAAGCAGCAACACTGCCGTGAGTTCTGACCCCCCCCTCACCCCATTGTCATCTAGGCACCATGGTTACAGATTCATTTCCCAAGCCTTACCATTTGCATTAAGCCAAATAACCTTATTCCTCAACTCAGGCAGAAACAAAGCAAGCTGCGAGGCTAGACTTTCAGGAGCAGGTCAGGATGGATCGCTAACGATCACGACTAGTTGGTATCCCCCCCATAGACATCAGCAGCTAAATAGCAGTCTAATTTTCCAAGCATACAGCTCTCCTTACGTTCAGATTTTCACAAGGTTAGCGCAGCCAATGTGCTGGCCCCTTTTGAAATTCAAAAGGCGTCAGATTAGACTCGTTTGGGCTCACTTAAAGAAAATCTACTGCAGATTATAGGTATTAAGCCTTTCTAAAATGGCTTTTCCCTTGGCAAACCTTGGCTCCCTTCACGGAAGGAAGAAGAAAAGAAACCAAAACCAACCAAAAAAAAGCCACAGTGCCTATTTTCAGAGGAGCACGTGCCAGGAACTTGTGTTCTCTCCGTAGAGCAGAGGGATAGATCTGCAAGGGGGCTGATGGACTCGGCCAGTCACTAATAAGTAGTAAGAATGCAATAGCTATGTGGTGCATTTTGGCACAGAAAATCAGAATTAATCATCGACCGATCGGTTTCAACAAAGCAGCTCAAAGGTTCAGCTGTTTACTAAACACAGTTGTTAGATTTGCATCCTGGCTGAGCTTCACCCCATCCTGAAAATATTCCTGTACAAAAAAAAGCTGTAAGTGAAGCAGTAGTAAAATTGATTTTATTTCTCCATTTTCAAGACAGACGTTCTTCTCTTTGTAAATTGAGCACACATTTCATTACGCTGCATCAGGAGGAAGAGACTTCCTTAACAGACAATCTAATGCCACCCAGAACACAGCCGCTTTTCAGTCTTGTCAGTTCTGTTTTTCCACACATTTTTTTCTATTCTCCTCTACATTTCAGCAAAATCACACTTTTTTTTTTTTTTCTTTCTCCTAGTTTACTGCCACAGGCTAGTCTGAAACAAACACACGACTGCAAAGTCATTCAGACATGATGAGGATGGCTTACATCAGGTGGACAAAGCGTATTACTGTGGTTGTTGTCATTCTAGGTCCCCTGGTTCACCAAGCAATTCGGAGGTACAAAATGACAGCTCCTACTTCTGTAGTCACTCACATCAACAAAAATCACAGCAACACCTGAAAAGCAGTATCAAGTATTGAGAATCCAACAACTATAAGGTACTCCTAAACAGCCACAATTTGTTTACCACCTACAGTGCTAGGTAACTTGTTTCCCCCCACTCACTACCAAACCAAGTTTTAGAAAGACCCACAGCAGCTACTGAAAAAATACGTTCAAGGGTTCTATTATAGTGAAATTACAGAGACTGCATCCCATCATAACCCCCCCTTTGCCTGTCCTGTCATAGAAGGTGTTTTGATTCTCTCTCTAGGCGAGGAGATAGCAAAGCCAGCGGTAACACACATCGTTTGGTACAAGTGTGGTGGCCTGGAAGAAGTTCATACAGAGGAGTCAGAAGGTTGTTCTGCTGCAGCCCCATCTCCAACTTAAAGGGAAAGGTGTTAGTTCTGCAATTAGATGGGATTCGGTAAATATGTGCTCTGTTTTTTTTAAGCCCTGCAATTTTTCTCATAGTGGGTAGATCTGTTTTTTTACGAAGCTTCCACTTTCCTACTCAGCAAACGAGGAGCAAACCTACCTATTTCCCACATGGAAATTGTGACCGTAAATTGACAAAATATGAGCGTTCATAAATGACAACAATAAAAATACGTAAATGGATGGAAAAAACTAACAATTCAAGTAAAATACATGAGCTGGCAGCATACTAGCCTTATCTTATCTATATAGCATGCGGAGACAAAACACACCAGAATATTTGACATTTCTCTACTCCTTTCCATAGAAGCTTTCAATCAATATCGACAAGTAAGATATTGAGAAATTCCATACACACCTCTATTCTTTCTGATAAACATATTACATATTACAGAGCATATTTACAGATCTGACCCTTACAAGACAGCTGGCGCACCCATTGTGCAAAACTAGACAACGAGAAGAAACACTGTTTTTGACAAGTGGCATAAATGAGATTTATTTGTCTGCAGAGTGGTACATCATAAGGATTACCGTCTGTGAACAGGGTTCTGTTAAATATAGAAAATAACATGGAACGCACAATCTCACAGAAAGAGGGATTACAAGTTTAGGTTAAGATATCTTTATATCCTGCCCTAGCTATAAATTAATAAATGAGAAAGAAATAGGAAAGCGTCAGCACTATAATTTCTCTAAACACAAAGAATACATTAAAATGTCAAAAGTAACTCCACAGCAAGTCTCCTGAGCAGAAACGCATTATACACAGCATAACAAGCAGAATCCCAACTGTTCTATTACATAAAGACGGAATTCTAGAGATCCTCAAGATTTACTTGACATCACAGGGAACTTCAAGAAATTTTTACCTGTATATTAGATCAAATCTAAAGTAAGTCTTTCCTGAAGGTTACAAAAGTTTTTAGCAGCATCCTTTCTTCCCCTCCCCTCCTTCTTTTTTCCTTCTTATCCTTTTCAGATTCCAGAATCAGAAATTTTGTGATGACAAAATGTCACAAAACAGTCTATTTTTACTATTTCTGGCCAAACTGAGAAAGACTTTTTTCTGGATATCTGATTTAGGTTGCTAAACTTAAATTTGTGAAGCATTTTTAAATGCTTTAGCCCAGATAATAAGATAAAATAGCAAGCATACCACTTCCGAGGACATCATTCTTCACTAAAAATTAGCTCTATCATAAATCCTATCTTAAAATTTAAAACTTCTGACAAAAAAAAAAAAAATATTCCCCCACCCCCCCCCCCCCGCCCCGTGGAAGACAAACAGGTGGAATAAATGTGTCTGCCCCATTGTAGAAGGGCTGCAACATGGAGAAGCAACTCCATTATGTGAGGCTAGCATTAAGAATATAGGTGTATATACACACGCGTATTCTTATACGCATATATAGTACAGTTCAAATACAGGGATTCGCAAACTTGCTTTAAGCAATCTCATTCTGATGCCAAAGAAGTCCACCTCCAGAAGGTTCTTGCTTATTTTTCTACACAAGATAGAGATCCCCTAACTACCTGGTTTAAAAGCTACCCTGAAAATCTCTGCACTACACCGCAGGCTGCAGATTTGACGCGGTCGTGTATTCTAAGGCAGTATGGTTGGCGACTGCACTCATGCCAAGAAAAGGACCTCTCATTTTGCTGTTGCCAGTTTTAAAATCCAGCACCTGCACCCCTGAGGCCATGGACTTCGTGCAGGGGGAAGAAGGAGAAGGAGCTCCTCCTGCCGAAAGATCAGGTGGTTTGGTTTTCTTGGTTGGTTGGTTTATTTGGGGTTTTTTTTGTTTGTTTGTTTGATTTGTTTGGTTTTTTTTCGGTTTGAGGGAGCGGTGGTTGTTGGTTTGTTGTTCTTTTCAAATATATCACTGGAGCTCAAAAACTTTCTCCCAGAAGAAGGAAAAGGGTTTGTTTCACCAAGTGGCTTCTCGTTTGCTTTATTAGGCACTTGCTTAGAAGTCATCAAAATAAAGCCATCAAGCTAAACACATTCCTTGAAATAACGGAATCGTGCCACTAGTAAATTTGTCCCACTACGTTTAAATACAGTCCACAACAAAGCGCATTCTTCTTCAGGTATAGCAAGGTCGCAAGGCATATGCTAAATGTCACTTCTGTACCTCAGACCTATGTCCTTACAAGCCATTAACCAAACATGCATCATCATCCACATTGATAGAAATCAGAAAGTTTTCACGGCCCAGAAACCTCCAATTCTAAGCAGGAGACAAATGATAATGTGCCTGAATTTCTGGAAGAATTCAGAAAGCACAATATTAAGACAGTCTCTGTTATCCACCCTACCTACAGCAAAAACATATCATTTTTTTTTCCACTAAAGTAGTATTCTACTACTGCAGAGTTCATCTTCAGTCATGGGGAGAAGGAAGGACACTGCTGGACCTCAGCCTGAAATCTCAAAAGCAAGAATCACTTTTGGCTACCTGCTGGAGCACGTAAGAGTGATGTGGCTACAGCCGAGGGTAGAAGCACACAGTGAGCCTCCTGCTTCAACCTCAAAGTCTCAAAAGGAGCAGGATTCCCTCTACTCTCATATCAGTCTAAAACAGTTACTTTCAACATCTGATTATAGCCCAAACAGCGTTTCTAAGATGAGAAAGAGCTCAAGAACTAGAAACAAGGATTTTTCAACATCCTCCCCATGACCACCCGCGTACATTAGCATCAAAGACGCTCTCCTTTCTTTCCTCAAGTCTCGGGCCGAGTCCTTCACACACCTTTGAGAGGTGGGAAAGATAATAGTGTTTTTCATATTCCTTAAGAAATAATTACCAAAATGAACAAACAAAGAAAATAGTCGACCTTGAAAATAAGTCCATGGAAAAAAGCAAGCATTTAACTCAGGTTCTCACGTTTACTAAGTTAAGGGAATTCACTGTATTTCTATCAGTTCCAAGAGCAGACGTACACCAGCTCAACACCCATACCTTCGTTAAGCAACATCCACCTACCCGAAATAAGCACACTATTTTTATCCTGCTATGAAAACACAGAGGTGGCATTCTTCTGAAGCCAATGATTTAGAGATTGCTTTGTAACGTGAGCGGAGTAAGACTGCCAGTAAACTGCACTTTTCGAAAAAATGACCGCCAGCCATTAAAATAATAAAAGTTCTGCCTTTTACAGCCCTGGGTTTTGTACATCCGTTTAATAGTTGCTGTAGTAGTAATATTATTATCGTTATTAAAGTGCCTCTTGTTGGGTTTATGGCCCTGTTCTGAACTATAAAGCATTCTACTTCAATCAAATTTTTCAGTCTTGCATCTTTGTCACATTTCACGTGTCAACGGAAAGGAATTTGCTGTCATAGAAAAAAAAAAAGGAAAGCTTTGTTTCACATCAAGCTGCTTCTAAGGAGACAAATTTTTATCATTTGGACAAAATGTTTTTGCAGCGAGCAGAAATTAACATATCCAGCCGTTCAACGGCAATGGTGAAGTAATATTCAGAAAACTCTCATTTTCGCTAAAAGCAGGCTGCTGTCATTAGACAAGGTAATCTGGACTGCAGATCTTCGTTACTGACGCCAATGCATGACTTCATGCAAACACTCCATTCTACAAATAGTATTCCAGTCTTGGGCCACAAAAGCACCCAGGAAGCTGCAGAATCAGACCCTGAGCTTATTATACGCTACGTGCGCTCACTGAGCACTCAGTACAGTGGGACTCATTTCATCTCACTCAAAATAACATGTACACAAGCATCTGATTAGATCTGCCGACACCAAGAAAAATAAAAGTAGACAGGAAAACACGGGCTTCAGAATAGTTTTACCAAGTTAATTTCACCTTCAAAAATTCGTTCCCCTGAACTTTAATGGGACTGATTTTAGAGCGGCAATTTGTCCTTATTCCGTCAAAACATACACAGTTAACTGGACAGGCAAACACACCTTAATCTTGTTACCTCTTTGGCACCGCAACCAACTGGAAATATGATTAAGAGCCATCATTGTGTCTCAAAGCTGCACCAAAACCAAGTTTAGGTAATACAGAAAAGACTGTTCATTTCAAAAACGTGAACTTTCTTTAATTTATTAGGCATTTGGGTCACACGTATGATTTGAGACAATGCTGAGAAGTTAGCTGCATACGGTTCTGAAAATCAAAAGCTAATAATGAACACAATCTTAAAAATAATAGTTTTCCTCTTTTTAACAGTACTATAAAATAAGAAAATATGACATTGTGTGTTAACATAGTTGAACTTACCAATTCATACTTGTTTACAATTAGGTTTGAAGACATTCTAAGGTCTTCCAAAACTATCACCATGACACAAATGCAAAGAAGATGGCATCACCACATGGCAAGGATCAAAAAGCAGCAGCTGTCCACTTCTGCAGCAAATACTGATTTCATACCACCAGTATGAAATGGAGTTACAGTGCTTCTGTGCAAACTTTTAAAAAAATAAATCCTCACAATGGAAAACTTTCTGCCCAGCGAGGCTGATGCTTTCCCTTAGCTAAGCAATTTCACACAGACCCTGCTTTTTGCAAACCTGTTTGCGTCCAACCAATGAATTAACCATACATTTACAAGAAATACTAACCGCCACAGACAGAATTGCCTTCTGCTGAAGGAGATTAAAGCAGAATCTCTTTCCAGTAGGTGGCATATTGATAGCACCGTATCATTTTTTAAACTTCCATCATGTGCTGTTGAAAAATTACTCTATGTTCTACGCAGCCAGTTAAAAATCAAGGGACCGAAAGCAACTGCTGAATCGAGTAGTCGGGACTTGTATAAACCTCCAACTCTCCAGCACAGTTTCAGTCTCCTTTTTAAAAGGATGGCCAATCTGGTATCAAAAGCAAAACTTCACTGTGCAACACATCCTGTACTTGCATGGAATTTTAACTGGAATTTCTCATACCTCGTTCATCTTCATGCCTCAAACACACAAGAATATAAATCATCGTACGCCACAAAACTTTACTCTTATGAAAGTATATCCACTCCTACTGTTCATAATTAGTATTCGTATGCCAA
This sequence comes from Vanellus vanellus, assembly GCF_965231255.1. NCBI lineage: Eukaryota > Metazoa > Chordata > Aves > Charadriiformes > Charadriidae > Vanellus > Vanellus vanellus. Next base: position 5,994,882 of record NC_138911.1, on the reverse strand, counting down.
CTTCAACTTTGTCATAGTCTTTCCAACTATTTTTTGAAAGGTGGGGAGGCACTTGGATTTCTTTTGCAATTATCAAGAGTGAGCTCCAGTTCATTTTTCATACAAGTAGTATTTTCTCAAGAAGATGAGGACTGGCTTTTGGGGCTTTATACTAGATACTTTGTCCCAGTTTAGTTCCCTGAATGTTCAAGTAGCTTGCAAGACACTTCATAAAAACAACAAAATATCAAGATTTAGAAGAGTTTTCCACGTCTCTTTTCACTACAGTTTAGTTTGCACAAGCTCATACAAAATACAAACCTGAATCTGCAAAAGCTGGCTTGGTGCTTTCTCCCCTTTTTAACTCTGGCATAATTTAGCAAAGAATGTATCACTCTTAAATGAGTGTAAAATTATTAATCCGAATTGACAAGAATTTTCACACTTGTCTGCTAGTGGATGTTTCCTTAGACCGCTTATTAAATCAGAAGGGATAATTATTGAACCACAATATATTACTTTTCTTTCAAGCGTTGTATTTCAAAGAGCATCATAGTATGTGTGGGCTGGCACTGTAGAGTCCCCAAGTCAGAAGCGTCACAAAAAAAAGAAAAAAGTACCTCTCCCTCACCAGTAACAACCCCCTTCAGGAGAGAAGTATGTGAAGCATTTTGACATTCCTGATTGCTCCCTGCGTTCCAGCCTTTTTTCACTCAGGAGATTATCAGTTATCATTTACCTGTGTTTGAGTATGTACAGAGATGCGCTCCTGCTGTACCTGACTTTGAGTAGCAGGTGTGCACTTTTTTAAGACTTACTGAACAATTATGGCTTAAAACATGCAGTGCTTCTACAAAAAGCTGCTTCAATGCAGATTCTACTGGAAGAGACGAAGAACAACAGACAAGAGACATTTCCCTGACAAAAGCACGTGCATATGTCCTCTGATAACATGCTTTATGGACGTAGAAGTTTATAGGGTACTCATTACTAACACAGTGCAGAAATACCATAGTCAAAATTTGGCCGTGATTTTCTGATAAGGAACTGGAAAGTGAGAAGCGTCAAGTGAGTGCAGTGTGATTATAACAGAGCTGCTCTGTACCCAGCATTAACTTTCCATCTGTGTACATCAAGACAACAGGATAGAGTGTCTCAGCTTTATCTTTTCTCTGCTGAACATGTTATGCCTACAGCACGGAGAATATACTATCTCCGAGTGACTGAGCAGTCCACATTATCTTATCAGAACTCTGCATGGTCAGAAGAGGTTTTATTTTTAAGCTGCAATAGATTTGCTTCATATTTTCCTCAGTGATTTATTGTACTCACACAGAAAGGAATGCTTCTAGATTGCTGCAACTTTTTAAACATATTTCCTGGCATTGAGATAACACTGCAACAGCTCACCTGCATTTCACAGTTTAAAAAAAAAAAAAAAAAGAAAAAAAAAAAAGGTAAGCCCTAGGTCTACGATCAGATACAGAAACCTACACTGAGATGAGATTGTTCAAGTGTTTATTTTTTTGCACCCTATAAGGGAAAAACGTTATGATGTTCTCAGTTTCAGCTGTTTGCCTTCCTTATTTCCAATGAAACAGTCATCTGCTATTACTGCTGTATACATAAAGCTTCTATTTGTTACTGTCTTGCTACATCACATGAGCTGTGGGTCAACTTACACAGGAGCAGCTCTTTTACATGATAAAAAAAAAAGCTTAGAAAGACCAAGAGAAGACTCAGTATCTCCCGGAGGATCGGGAGGGGGAGGGGGAGAGATAAGAATCAGAGAAATATCTGCTCTAAACTTACTACCCCAGTAAAAGCTGAAATCTGTATTATTTCTCTTGAAAGCACTGAATCTAAAAGAGCAAGCAGCAACCAAAACAGGCGAACTCTTCAGCAAAATAGCTCTCGGTACTCACCTAGCGCTGAAGACCAGTGCAGGAAAGAGAGGCAGCAAGTAATAAGCAGAGACGAATTTCATAGTGGAGCTCCTCTGTTTTGTTCCGATCCTCACTATCCTCTTCGCACCGACTCCTTCCCCTTCTCTTCCTCCTCCAGCAGCTCCTGAGCCTCGCCTCGCCCGGGGAGCTGCCCGCCCTGCTGGGGAGGGTCCTACCTCTGCCAGCGCGGCCAGAGCGACAGACCGAGTAAGGAAAGGAGCTCCGAGGGGGATTTGAGCTCCAGGAGTGATGTCACGAGGCTCGGCGAGCTGCCGCCGCCGCCAACCCGCAGCCCGGCCGCCTGCGAGCCGCCGGCCCCCGCCGCGTCCCGAGGGATGCGCTGGTACCCGCCGGTACCCGCCGGCCCGGGGGCAGCCGGGGAGGGGTGAGCGCAGGTTCGCTGCCAGGTTACAGCGGAACGCAGCTGAGAAATTCTTCCTGCAGAGAAGAAAAAAAAAAAAAAAAAAAAAAAAAGAAAAAAAAAAGGCAAGCCACAATGAATACACTACCAATATTTTGCAATTAGCGTCTTTATTTGAAGTGAATCTAGGCAACAGAGATGATACCAAGGCAGGAGTTGCGTCAAGTAGGTGCCAAGTTACAGGTCAGCCTGCCACTACACATCTGGCAAGGCAGCGTTTCTGTACAGCAAGAGTTCCCAAGTTACTATTTCAGTTCATACACCCCAGTACCACATCAAGTTGAAGGTAAGAGCAGAAATAGCTTCCAAAAATGGTATTTTGAAACATTGATGTCATCTCTAAAAGCCCTTCATCACCTGAAGCAACTGATAAGACCTGCAGAGCAATTAAGACTGTTTTACCTGCTTTCCATGTTTGGAAATTCACCTGATATTAATCTTGGTTTAAGCAAACCAACATTGGTTAAATATGTTTTCAGAATCTAGACACAAGTGAAGCTCATCTGATGGCAAATCATATGAAAGTGTAACATTTAAACAAGAATCACCTTTCTATGCAATAAAAAAAAAAAAAAAGCAACACAGAAACAACCCAAACTTATCTACAAGTGAATGAAGTGTGATTATTGCAAGAAGGATTTTTGGTTATCTGTGTGCTTGTCTAGTCATATGGAAGGCATCCAGTAAGTAATTATTTATCACACGCACAGAATGGAAGTTTCCATAGTTTAAGCTGGTGTGTTGTTGTATTCAACTTTTTATTGAGGAATAATTTTAGAGTCCATCAAAGCAAATAGAAATTTGCTGTTTAAAATGAATGGAAAACTTTTTTTAAATTAGCATTGACCATTAATAACACATTCACATGGCATAGAAATAGAATTAATAAATTATTTGTTACATTCTTCAGTAACAAAGTGAGAGGGACGAGAGAGAAAAGAAGAAAAGGAAAAGGCAATCAACCTACCCCCCACCCCAAAAAAAAAAAAAAAAAAAATGTATTTCTGACTCCTCTTCCTTGTGTCCCAACTCTAGTATTTTTTTAGGCACACCTGGCAGGAAGTTCTATTCAACCATATTATTTTAAATCAGCATTTACTGTTATTTTGATGCTACATACCAGCATGAAAGAAACAGTCATGTTACCATGGATACTTATGATCGAATAGTAAAAAGGTCATAAAAAGTGCAGTCAGCTTGTCATTTTCTCTCCCAGAAAAAGCCAGCCTTCCCAGGCACCTTACAGTCATGTACCAGCAGCTAATACTCCTTCCATTTTCCTTTTACGCTGTCGTGGTTTGGGGCAGACTGGCCACTGTGCACACATACAGGGTGGAACGGGGGCAGGGGAAGACATTGTTGCATCAAGGGAGAAAGTTATGCTTGAAAATGCTGAGCGAGATTAAGAAAACTCATGAAATTTTCCAACTTGAGGAATTTTTTAAATTCCGTTACTGCTCTGCATCTTTTTTCAAGGGGTTGGTGGAAGAGAGAGGTCTCCTGCTAAGTTTTGGTTTCATCTCAAGGGTTTTACCACGCTTGCATGGGAGAACATCTCCACAAGTGGTTCAGTGGCTCTAGTACAGGTAGTCTGCAGCTGTAATCGTGCTATATCACCCAGACATCATATTATCATAATTTCTCCATCCTGATCAGAATTGATTGAACAGTTAGGAAGCTTTCATGCTTACCAACACTGCTGCCTTAAGTCCTGCCCTGATGTGAACATCCTATAAAGACTGTCACAGCTCAGTTGCAGCCTGTGAACAGCTCAAGGGCTCAGTGTAAACAATTTCCCATTTCAGGGCAGGACACGGGAGTGGGGACTCTCAATCCACTTGGGCACAGCCTGCGCACAGCCGGGCCATTAGGACATGGCGGCAATTGCAACCCTTAATGTTGAGATCACGTGCAGATAAAATTGTATTACCGTGAAGAGAAAACCCTCAGCAGTGAAAGCAGGTAGGATAAAAGGAAAACCTGCGTTTTTAGAGGCAAAAGTCTATAATTAAGGACTGGGCACTTACTCTTAAATGCTATTCTTGTCAGACTTGATAGTGCTCCAGTTGTTTCCCTGAAGACAAAAAAAGCATCCTTTTTCCCCCATTGTACTTAACTAACTGACCTTGATCTGGAGCTTTCTATTGTTTTGAAGGGTTTGGTGGGTTTTGGTTTGTTTGGGTTTTTTAGCGGAGATGTATTCCACCAGTGCAATGTGCAGCTTAAAAAGAGAATAATAATACATTTATATAAAAAAAAATAACGGTAGAGAATTATTTGTAGATTTTCTTAGACGGTATAGTCAATTTGTTTAGTGCTGCGTACACTTAAAGCAAGATCAAATATTAATGTACAACAACTCGAAAGACCTTGGATAGAGGTGTTCCATATAAACACATTAGACATAGACATCTTAAGATATACCATATTGTCATTCTTATAATTAAAGGCTTTCCATTTCTTGACTCAAATTTATTGACAGTCTTGCTAAATAAATAATTACCGCTAGCTTAGCAAGCGGAAGTAAGGTGATTGTATATTTACAAATAACCATGCGCACAAAATGTAAGAAAACAAAGGAACTATTACTGAAAAAACCCCAGGCATTGCAAACACTAGTTGTCACACACGTTCCTGCAAGTCTGGTTAAATACGCTGCTAGTGTAGGAATATCATTGCCTACTTCAGAAAGGAAAATGAATCAACTATCTCCATTTGCAAAATACAGCACAAGCTTATGCTTGCCAGAGCAGAAAGACAACCACTTATGCCTCTATTTATGTAGTAACTACTATAGCAGGGGTCCTAATTTTATTTTCATTCTTTGGAAATAATGGTAATGAAAAAAGGAATCATGACATGACGGCATATATTATATTCAGTTGTTTTGAATGCCTATGTGTTAGTGAGAAATTTCTATAAATATACCTAACGATGCAGACCATTAACATATCTTGCTGTCGAATACTAAAATTCTAAACGTTGAAGCCTTCACAAGACTTTGCACAAAAGACTTTCAGAAGAATAAGGGCACGACCGCTGGAAAAAAGTATAATGCATTTTATTTCAGGGTGCTTTACAAGTGCAATTGGTAATTTTTTATTTGTGAAAAAAAAAAAAAAAACCAAAAAACAAACCCTACAACTGAGGCAAAGCTACAGCAGAACTTGACTATCCCAATTTCATGTCCTGCGCTCTGTGAAGCGGACTACATTATGGTGTAGATATATCCCTACTGCAGCCCAGAGAATGCCAGTTTATAATGTATTTTTATATATGTGCGTATACACATGTACATATACACACGCAAAGACACATGCGTATATTTTTGTTGAACTAAAGCACCATTTTAGATAAACTAGAGCAGTAACTTGATACATTTTTACACTCTATGCAACATACTGCGTTTCTAGATCTTAAGAAGAGCAGCCAGACACACTGAGCTCCCCAAATACTACTATCATCTCTGAAACACCGTCTGATAATTAGCATCTTAAATAACGGAGCAAGTACAAAACTAGACATCAGAACTCTCTTCTCAAGGCTAATTGTGGTGAGCTAGTTAACGTTGCAGACCTCAGTGATGCAACATGAGCGCAAGTAGAGTTCTGAGACAACAGTACTGGTTGAGCAGGAGCAGAAGGGACAAGCGACTTACAGGAGACACTTCTTCAGCTCGTATTCACATCTTTCTCTCCCCTGAAAGATAGATTTCACTTCCACTTTGAAAACAGATTGAGCGTTCCTTTTCCCAATTTTTCTCCTGCTTTTCCCACTCCATCTTCTCATTCCTTCCCTCCCCCTCTCTGCCCTTGGAAATGCTCCTTGATTTAACTAAACTCTTAACAAATTTGTTAAGCAACCGAAAGGCAAAATTGTCTTACCAAAATACGTAGGCAAAGCGTAAGTCTGAGGATGAAGTATTTCAACATGGTGGGCCTAATATTTCATACCCACATGTACAAACACAACCAGCACAAACACATACGTGGAATTAATGCATGCAGCCTATTACTGCTCTTGATTGAAACCCGGGACATTAACAATACCACTTTGTGAGATCCTAGATTTGGGGTGACTGATTGCTAACTCCATCTTCAACGCATTTAAAAACGCTGAGGAATCCACTTGTTCTGAATGGTGAGGCCCTGGAGACTTGCTTGTATGGCAAAGGAAGGTATACGAGTGACACACGTGTAAAAAGTGTGGAAGAGTTTCTAGCAGTATCTTCTTCAGGAGCATATATTTCACTTTCATTTAAAAGTATACATTTCGGGTGAGACGGATGTTACCAGTACACACATAGCAGACATTCGGAATCACAGTTAGCTAATCCAGCTTTCCCAGCATCTCAGAGGAAGTCTGATATGCCATTATCTCAATTTTTTAAAGTATTAAAAATAAATTTCTAGCAGTAAGTTTAAACACCATATCACATAAGAAGGCTTTTGTTATGTGATATGATATATAACAGAATACTAGCAGGTATGGTGCTTACTATATACAAGCTGATATGGTATTTAACAGAATACTAGCTGACAACACATTGATACAGCATCTTCATTCGTATTCGGCTAAAAAAAAAAAATAAATAAAAAAAAGATGCAACTGCCCAAGGATAGTGCCTAACTCACTTCAGTACCATGAAAAAAAAAAAAAATCCTGGCTGTCACAGTGCTGGAATTATAGCTTAAAGGTCAGAGTTGAGTAAAAGCTACTACACAAAGGTCCCTTCAAAGGTAATTTAAACTTTGTAAGAGATTTTCAAGGAAATCCCTTTTAAACCTAAGAACCAGCGAATTCAGAAACAGGTTGGTTAAAATACTGAAGAAGTAAATTTAAGTAATTTTAACTTCATTGTTAACCCTGTTTTAGCAAGTTAGACTTTCAATTCAAGTTATCATTTGAATCATTAGCAAATATATGCAGCCCTGTTTGCTGTTAAAGTACAGAGAAAATAAGCAATTTCATGAGCATATGATTACAGAAGAAAAAAAAAAAAAAAAAAGGTTTACTTCATTCTACAAAACACCTCCTTTTTCCCCACTATCCAAAACAGCAATGATTATGTGTTTAACATATCTGGACCGCCTATCTTCGTTCTACACTGAAGGGCTACATTTTATGTATGACAACGGAAGTAATTCTGGTAGCAACAAGAAGACTTGATCCAACCACTACATACATGACAAGAAGCAGTTCTAGGTTCTCAGAAAACAGAACAACAAAACCAACTCACTCGAGAATTTCTGGACTTCCCTATGTTGACCACAGAGTCAGCAGTGCTGAACCTCTTCATCTATGAATCTAACATTTAAATTTCTATGTGGTAGAGGAAAGGGAGAAGGAGAAGAAAAAAGCACAAGGGAAATCCAGTCCTTCACTTCTTGCTGCATAAGTTGTGCAAGTACAAGTACCAGGATCAACCGCCAACATCTACGTGCCTATATACAACATCTATATACGTGCAGTATATTACTCGGCATTAGGAAACTTGAAACTTTTTTATTTGTGGAAGCTCCTGAAGCAGAAGCCGTTACAAATGTCTCTCCTTATACATCTAAAACAAGTCATCCCCGATAACTTGTAGAAGCTGTCACATGAGGTGGTGTTTATTTAGACGGCACTGTACCAAGCACTTGGAGTCCAAGGTTTCAGAGGGACCTCTTATTTTGAGAGGGACCACAGTCTACAGGGACTGAGACTTAAACAAGCCACCAAGGTCACTGAAAAAAGGGAGTTAGGACATCTTCAGAAACAGTGTTTCAGTCAGCATTCATTGACATTAAAACTCCTTTTTTAGCATCTCAGAGCTGAGGTTTGCTTATATCCAGATGACACCTCAGGGCAAATCTGCCTTCTCATACTGAAATTCAACTCTGCTGAAGTCAGCATTCATTCAAAACTGGAGGCAGAAAAAAAAAATATGTCAAACCAGCTTGGTGTGCACAATCTACACACAGGTCCGTTAAAGAATTATTTATTGTTTAGCTCTGAAATAGTTTGTCGTGTAATTTAATAACTACTGTGTTAAGTTGGATAAGTTGGACTTGTACAAAACAAAAGCTACTTGATAATCCTTCCAGGCGATATAAAAATCAAGACTCAAAATATTTTTTTTTTTCCATTTCTGTGAGACTAATTGGTTTAAAAACTGAAAAGACTAGGCAACAGTATTTTGAAAAAAATTTTAACAAAACAGGGAAAGAATAACAAATTTCAGTCACACCTGAATAGCCCCGGAGAGGTCAGTAAACATTCTTACTCGTTCCCCAGTTGATGGACTTATTCTAGGTATCTGGTTCCCAACAGACTTCAGAGTATGCTAAAAATGGCTTTAAGGACTTGTTTCCATTTTAAATTACGGTTTGTTTTTTTGTTGTTGTTGTTTTGTTTTTTTAAGTCAGTTTGGAGTTCAAGAGGACTTTTCTAATGCTTTTTTGGTACATCAAATAAGGCTGAAGTTGTCTGATAACAAACAATGTTTTTTAGTGTGGAAGAAAAGCCTTTAAAGAATTGTCTCTTCTTAGTCAGGATATAGCATATTTAGCACCAACATTTTTAGCATCACATCGTTAGAGCATCCCAAAACTTTCACTTAGAAATGGAGAGACTGATTAAAGGTCCCTTGAAAAGGGGCAAAAGGTTTTTCTTTAAAGCAAATGTTTTTCTTTGAAACAAATGTTTTTCTTTGAAACATTTACAGTAATTTAAAAAGTTTGCTCCCTGCTTTCCTTCCTTCCTCCTTAATTTAAAACACTAAAGGTAGGCTGGGAGCTATGCTTAAATGTAGGTCGGATGATCTCTCCCAGTATATTTGGATCCTAACTGTCCACCAGTTTTAAAAACAAAACACACCAACGAAGAAAGAAAAAAAAAGAAAAGAGCCACGCATAAAAAGAAATTAAATCCAATGAAATCAGTTGTAAAACATTTGGGCTGTAATGAAATTGAATGTGATCCAAGAAAGAATTATTATGACGAGGTCGTTAGGCTATTTCAGTCTTGAACTTTACAAACATCCCAAACCAGATGATCCAAATGAGAGCTAGGATACGTGCTACTCAAACTCCTATACACAAAGTACTTAAGCGTTTATGACAAATCCACGTATAATTTGATGACCATTTACCTGTTGGGAACCTACCGTGTGAAATGATTTGAGACATTCAGAGGGGTGGAGGTGTGTGGAAATCACACAGAGAAGCTACTGTTGATAAGCTTCTGATAAGGAGACGTGCATTATAATAAGTATTTCTGCCTGTATGCTAAATAACATCAGAAGTAGTCTCTCAAAAGTATAAATGAAGAGTCAGAAAACACGCGATATAATGACTAGTAGCGTAGAGGGTACACACATAAACCATACCTATATTGTGTCACGCTGAAACTACTATAGCTATTTATGATGGTCATAAATAAGTTTTCCACTTCGTTCTATACTTGGTTTGCTTTACTGTGCTGTTTCATAATATACAAGTTGCTATAGTGTTTTTATGTCCAAGTAGAGGTTACGATAAGAGACTGCAGGCAAAGGAGAATGTTCCAGTTTCTTCACAAAGCTACAAAGAGAACATGTCGGTGCTCTTATTCACACCAAGGATATACATATGTGCCTTCCCCTCTGCATAAAGAAGTCTACATAACTTCTCTTAATAAAGTAGAGATGGAAGGCTTTACCTTATAATTGGATTTTCTTGATGAAATAATGAGAATTTCCTAATATTTTGAGCTGTTTTCTGTTATACCCTATTAAAAATCTGGTTTTTGAAAAGCTAGCAGAAGTGCAGTTCTAATTTAAAATTTATTAGATATGACATGCGTTAGGATTATACTATCAAGATCATATCAAAATGTCATTAATACAGAATTAATGGGAACTCAGGGAAAATTGCTACATTATATCAACAGTAAGATTGTCACACTAATATTGTGTTATAATTGCTTAGTTAAAAAATCTTGCAGGTCTCTGCATTATAATGGAACAATTGCACTTTTTTAAAAAAACACAAAGTAAGTACAGTCTGAAGCAGACATGTCAGACTACCACTTCACTACATTTACTTTCCATATCAATTGTATATACATTTATCGTATGTCTCATTAAAGGTCTAAAACATATAGTCCACACAAACGCATGTTAACGAACAGATTAAAGTATCAGTCAAGCAGAGTGAACGAGTATGACCCGGACACTTTTGTTATGTTCTCCTAAAAAACTTCAGCTGTTAACTCATTGCTTTTGTCTCCTTATACAGTGCTGGGAATCATAGTAGGAAAACAGCATCTGTACTTCTCCATAGCCATCTGCGATCCTATCTACAGTGAAAACTGGAACACACAGTAAAAGTTTAAGCTCAGAGCTGAGATACTGAACTCATGAAAACCCTTACGATTCTACTAACTTCAGAGAAACCACTATTTTATATTTTCTTAAAACATGGCCTAGGAAGGTTTCATAACACTTAAGAATTATCTTGCATTTTCTTTACTGATGTGCAGTTTCAAATTAAAGCCAGTATGGAAAACAAATTACACACTTAATTGGCAAACACTAACCGTACTGAAAAGAGTACTAGTACAAAAAATTGAACACTTCATTAAAATTAACAATTAAATATTTTAATTTCAGAAAACAGTAAGATTATTTAAGAGTGTTCCACCAGTGGAATTTTTCAGAACCACAAAAAAAAAAGAAAAAAAAAAAGGTTATTTCAAAGGGGGAAGGGGGGAAAGCTAGTTTAAAATTCTGTTGAATAACCACAGAATTTTCACATTTATTCCAGCATTCTTGACTACCAAAAGCAGCAAAATCAAAAAAAGTTACAGTAGCCCTAATTTGTTATTTAGCTTAAAAGAATTTCTTCCCCATCTTTAAACAGAAGTAATCAACCAACCAGGATTTCCAAGCAGGGGCGTAACGTGACTTCTTGTTTTGTTCTCCTTTTCATGTCATTGCTAGATTTCATAGAACACAGCATTTTATCATTATTATTAGGAATCTGGTCAAGTGTAGGGTGTGCCATATGGGGTCCAGTATCAAACAGACCTTGATTCAATCGACTGGTACCAGCAGAGCCCAGAGGCTAAAACTGCAGTGCTTAAGCTGTATGATATTCCAGCTCACCTTGTCACCAAAACTATATGGGTGTTTTGAACAGGCTTCCAAACCACGTTCCCCAATTTCTTTTCTTTAGATGGAACAGAAAGTAAAATTCTCTTCATACAAATAAAAAAACCCAACACTGTTATAAATGCAAAGGAGCAATTTAAAAATAAGATTGAACAAGCTTGCTTTTAAGATAGCTGAAAAACCTAGAAGACTGACATGGATGAACACAATGAAAGAGGCAAAGAGCAGATCCCTCTCCTGCTACATTGAGATTGCTGCAGGACGGGGAAAAAAAAAACCAAAACACATTCAGACACGCAAAAGGCACCATCCCATGCACACTCATTTTGTGAAAACTTAAACAAGCCAAGTAGGCAAGATATCAAAAAGCAGAGTTCAGACATATTTTCCAAAAACCACTTGGAATTCCTGTGCTCAAATGGATGCTAAAATGACTGCAACATAAATCCTAATATAACCAACTAGATAGATATATAGATTTATTTTTTTCCTCTAGATAGATATATTTTCTTTCTACAGGAACATTTTGCTTTATTACTTTCATTCATAAATATGAGTTTTCACGTATTCGTGAGCTGTCCTGTCAAGATTTTAGGAGATCTATCCAAATAGTCACCTGTGAATCACTGAACGGTAACAACACTTTATAGTTCTTTTATCCATTCCCATCTCGCTAGTCTAATTTTCTACAAGCAGAAGTTAAAGGAAGACGTACCAGTACTACTGGCCAGAAAGCTCAGTTGGAGAAACAAAGAACGACACAAGGGGCTGTGTGGCAGGGCACAGAGCGACAAGTCAGGCTCTATACAGTCACCTTGCGGCCGGCTGCATTGCCGCTCTTCTTTCAAGAAATGTGAATTCCTGCAATAGGGAATACATCTAACGGCTATTCTTGTCGAATAACCGCTGGCTAGAAGGTTGGAGAAGGGATGTGATTTTTTTTTTTCATAGCAATGAAGTGGGTCACAAAAAGCTCATGCAAAGAAGGTCGGCATTCAAGCACAGCGTGCAGTGTGGCTCCTACACACGTAACTATGCAGCTTTCAAATCCCGTTCTTTAACCACAGTAGGTTCTGTGGAGAAGTCATTTATTTGAACTCCGCATGAGGCGGGATGATTTGGTCCTAAGTACACTGGCATTTCAATAAAAACCTCTGGAAAAAATGCTTTGCAGTGTAATTCACCAGAAAAACTGAGTCTTTGTCCCGGCCTAAACTGAGAAAAACCAGCGAGTACCGACCACGACATAGAACACTATACATTAGGGGCACTTGAGGCATTTAAGCCACCTCTCTCTGAAATAGAGACTGAATACATTCAGACAGAACTCCAAAGGTGACAATACATTGCTGAACCCACTAATACTGAGCTTCGTAAAGGTCTGCTTAAAGCCACATTTCAGCTTCTGCACAAGTTAAATACATAATATACAATTATGAAATCAAGTCTTCAGAACCATCTGCTCCTACATTTTCACCTGAATTTGTGGTTATGTTCACTTTTTAACATAACCCTCGCTAAGAATAGTCCCAAAGAAACCAAGCATTTCTCTGACATTTCTAGCTCCATCTTTCTGAGGTTGTATTCTGCATCTTTCTCAGAGGGCAGATCGCTCTGAATTTAAGGCGGCATTTTGTTTCATATTTTTAAGTAAGCTGCCGAGAGATTGGAAAAGCAAGAGGCATACTTCAAATATGGCTAATTTTTTGTAGCCAAAGTACCCAGCATAAGGCTGGCCTATATGAAGAGGACTGAATCGGGAAAATTAAATTAAGGAAAGCAGGAAAAAAAAGCCAACAGTAACGGATTTTTGAAATTATTTTTTAAAAGATCTTATTTATGAAGAAGATCACATTGTCTGCGAAAATATTGTGACATATTTCTGCTCATCTTCTACTCTTGGATTCTGTCTATGCTTGAAAGGTATAATGTAGTGTTTTGATTTTTTTAAATAAAGCAGGCGTTAGGGAAGGAGGTGTCCGAGACCCTTGAAGCATAAGGTTGAAGCATCATGTTACTGTAGCCTTAAACAATACAGTCTTCGTATCCCTTCTCAAATATCAACCTTCTAGCTAAATTATCAAACTTCTAGCTAAATTATCATCAATACTGAGTTTTATTTTGTGACTCTTGCCTATTATCCAGATCATGCAGATCAAAGTATGCAGCAATATATTAATATTTAATATCATCCAATAAAGGGATAGGAAGTGATGAAAGTGTTTGTTTACCATTTCTGAAGTATAAAAGAATTATCAGCATGTAATTCATACTGTACAGAGACTTTCTTGGCTGGTGATTTTTACCCATAACAGAACAGGCATGACTGAAAGATTAACTCACTCAAAACATTATTTGAGCATTTCTACTGAGATTTGTTATTAATCTAGGACAAACCCTGACATTTTAAATCTTCAGCCTGGCTACCCTGTGAAATCTGTTAGATTACAGCTCAGAGTTTATGGAGAATTTTTTCTATATAATCCTTCACTTTTCATTAGCTAGTGAAGGCTAATGTATAGAAGCGTGAATTTCTTAAAATCGATATTTAACCATGGAAAGTCCCATAAATGCTAGGTACAACTTTAAAAATCGGTATGTATCTACAAAATGCAAATTAATACTGCGTATTGTTCTTTAGCTTACTCATTCCTGTAAGAAACATCATGATTTACAGCATTACACATTAAGCAGTTAAATCATCTCCAGTGAACTTCTCTGTATTTTCTTTGACCTTTACGCTTTTGTACTGAATGACCTTTAATGTTTGATGGTGCAAGACTTTCCTATTGTAGTTCCTTAATTTGGGCTTGATTCTGTCATAGATGTTAACAGAAAGAAGAGGTTTTGCAGGTCGCAAACCAGGCATATAATTATCTGCTTTTCCCTACCACCCCCAGCTGTCTGGCAACTGCCTGTCACACAAAAATGTTAATTGCACAATCTGGTATAGCACTGTAAGTGACAAGGTGAAGCCCACCAAAAAGTTAATTTGATAACAGACTACATGAGTGAGAACCATACTACATAAGTTTTAGGGTAGTTAGCTTCTGGTTTGTTTTGTTTCCCTCCAGGGAAGATGCCATCCTTTACCGAAATCTTCCAAATCAGCGTACTGACCTTTAAACTCGTCAAAGCCATCATGGACTTCTCCCTATTCGCATCCTTCCACAGAAGAACTACTCAGCCTGCGTCAGAATTGTTAATAGTACTGAACACAAAAGCCTTCAAACCATATTTTTACAGTTACAGATGGTCTTCAATATGCAATACTATGGTATTGTTTCTCCCCAACACTGAGCAATCCTTTAGAACCATCATTTCAGTAGGCTTGACCGAGCCCGACTGTGGAAACGCTCCGAGGCAAGTAAATATCAGAGAGCTTAGGTAAGCACAGTGGGTTTTATATAACAGGAGACAGAACTAGTATACTCATTTCATTTTTCGATTCTATCCATTTAAATATACGCACACGAGGGATAATTACGTCTTAAAAACAAAACAGCTCAACCCTGCTATTATGCCATTCTACTTTAGAGAAACACTTAATTCCACTTCAATAAAGAGTGACATCTTGTACATTAAACTCACCATTTCTCTTATGAAGCAAGTGAGAAAAATAAACTAATGTAAAAATGCAATAAACTAAGCTGCACTGGGTAACTTTTTGATCTCCTGAGTAGTTTGACTATTTGTAACTTTGAAGCCTATCTACAGTGACAAGTGATCTGCCCTTTGCAACAAGGTCATACGCAGAAAACGCAGATCAACACTCTTTACAACATAAGCGTTTGTAATTTAGGTTTGATATCCCTGCATACCTCTATGCAATTTGAAAATCCTTTCTGGAATCACCTATCCACTTTGCTCAAGTCTCTATAAATTGAGGTTTTCAAAATATTATTTTCCCAACAATATGCAGAATAATACCCTGTTGGGCAGCATTTCAGTCTACAGCTCTTGCTAGAAGCCAACAGGGCTGAGCAATACCCAAAGTCCAGTACCTACTTTAGGTGTTGCATACCTACACGTTCTTTACTTACAAAACCAGTACCATGTGGCATCCGTTGAATCAGCAGCCCCAGTCCCAAACAAAACCATCGGCAGGATTATGCCACAGTTTGGACTCACAAACCGTTTTAACAGTGTCTCTCTTGTAATAAGAGCGTATCAGTGTTTCCAAGGACCAGAAGCTATCTAACGGGGCCGGGGGGAGGGTGGGGTGGTGGTGGTGGTGTGGGGTGGGCGGCAGGGAACAAAAGAAGACTTGAAGAGAGGGATAAATCTTGAAGTAAGACCTTAAAAAAAAAAAAAAAGCACAACCACAAACAAAAAAGACAAAACAATCTGTAGAGAAACCCAGTGATCTCCATATATAACCATTGTTAAATTATGAACGAAGAACTTAAGAACTTGGCACTTTTTGCTTTAACTTAATTAAACTCTTTATATCAATGCAGATTGCAGAAGTTAACATAACTTAATATTAAACAAGGCGATACCGCTTATATTTTCCAAACAGCCTTGCAGCATACCTTCCAAATCTAACTGACATGTTACTGACAACAGAAGGTAAGTCTGTGTATGCGATGCATGCTTCTTTTTTTTTTTTTTTTTTTTTTCCCCCTCCTTCTTTAGTCATTCTCTTTTTTTGGACATTTATTCTCCTCAGCCACGTACCCGCTATATGTCTTGTTGCTCACAAAGCAGCAGGTGGTGATGAATAAACACTGCTACGTAACTTCCTCGGGAGAGGCATAGCTCTGTACAAGTCAACTGCACAAAAATCTCATTGTAAATAGCATCTAAGTAAGCGACAGATGTTTTGGTGCAACTAGACTACCCGGGCAGCATACAGGTTTTGTCCCCTTCCCCCATCACTCCAATTTAGTTATTTTAGGCTGTACTAACAGCCTAATACAGCTCCATCAAATGTCATTGTAATTGTCTGTCAATTCTTCTCTCTTTCTCCTCTTCCATTCATTCTCTCCCCGTGTCCTATTCCACCCCCTATCCCCTCCCCAGCAGATAAATAATTGCGAGGAAGATTTTTGCAAACTACACATTTCCTTGAAAATCTTAGAAAATGTACAGAAAGCATTTGTTACTTGGTGAAAGCATAGAAAGCAACCATTAGTGAGACTTTTTAATATATATATATATAAAAATACATTCTATATATAAATCTAATGCTATATATCATCTCTGTTTCAGCACCTTACAATGGTCAAACCTTAACACATGCAAGATGAAAGAAAAAAAAAAAAAATTAACTGAACCAGTTATTCCAGGATTTTACAGGCTTGAAATTGCAGTAGAGCATTATCTGCTGTAATAGAGCTTAAAAACAGAGGTATCACTGCAGCATATATTTAGAAACATGCTTAGCCTCAAATACAGACTAGTCCCAGAGGCTTCGTCTTTTATACATATTCTCAGAGCCAGAAACTAGAAGACAACAGTTCCTAATACGTAAAAACACTATTTAGGTAAGACTAATATAGAATAATGTTTGGCTCGATGTTTGTTTGGATTATTTCAGAGGAATAGTCTGGAATCCCCATGCAGGATTCCTAGACAGGTTAATTTCAGTTAACAGTTAATTTCCTTTCTGGGACTTAAAGTTTACTTCCAAGTAAAACAAACTTGAAAACCTGTATTTATTTTTCTTAACTTATTTTAATAACAGCTACATTCATTCGTGTCAAACCTTTTTTTTTTTCTAATCAAGTCTTTAAAATATGACATTCTGCAGAAATCAGTTCCATTAAAAAAGCTTGTATTAGAAAAAAAAACCCTCATTTAATGAGTATTAAAATTCATCTCAAAGTCATTAATTTTCGATTTATTTAATTTACTGTTTTTATGGTATGTCAAGGAGTAGCATAGGTACACTTCCACTGTAATTCTTATAAAGTAATTCTAATGATTTAAATGATTTATGTTTTTTCTTTCATTTGTACCCATTCCTGGATTTCTGGGGGCATTGCTGAGCAGTTGAGATGACTACTGCTCTCTTACTGTAGCAGTAAGTCCTTTTCCTGTAGTTAGCTTCAGACCTAGCAGTTATGAGTTTATAAAATTTTACCATGCAGATTTTGATCTCCATTTGTCATCTTACAGACATCGGCTTCTGTTGAGTTCTTCTGGCATAGCTTCCCTGTTCTTTCCAAATGGACTGTCACCTACTGTGACAGTTTTTCTACCACCCATTAATAGACCTTCATAAGCCATTAAAAAAGAAAAATATCTTTGCATTCTAGGTCTTATTCTAAAATAATTTGCCCCATTCTGTTACTGTTTGTATTGTTTTTAAAGTCTTTTTCTCTTAGCTTGTTTTTGATCCATGAACGTTACCTACCACTCACATAATGTCAATTTATTCCCCACCCCCCGTCTCCCCAAACAACTCAGAAGGATTTTGCCAAACGCTTAAGGTGTACTGGGTGTCTTTTGTTTTGTTTTAGGTTTTGTTGTTGTTTTGTTTGGTTTTGGTTGGGTTTTTTTTTTTTGTTTGGTCGGTTGTTTTTTTTTTTAAGAAATACTTGCTTAATGTTGTGGGTGAGCAATATATGGAATAATGGCCCAGGACAGGGGAAGAATGCCAAGATGACTTTGCCACCTACTGATCCTGAGGCTGAACCAACATAATTTAAAGGAACTCAAGAGCTAGGGCTGAAGCCAACTGTCATGGTCACGTTCTCTGAGTCAGCTGAAGAAGAGGTTGGGATGAAAAGAGAAATCTGCCTCTATGTCTTCAAAGTGCTTCTTCTAGGGACATCCTCCTTTATATCAGACCCTCAAGGACGCAGGTCCTTCACTGGCATAAAAAAATAACCCCTAAAAGATGACATAACTTAAAATTCCTAGTCTGACTACCATAAAAAAGTTCTCCTTTGAATCCCAGCATGAATTATCCTTCCTATAAATGCAAGCCAGAAAACCCCAAAAACTAATTATAGAACATCGCTAACTTTCTCATACCAACCCCCCCTGAAAATTAATTCAAAGCACAGCTTTGGAGTTTAAGAGTGTTCTTCTTTGTAGAAGCGTACATCAGGATCTCCTGAAGCTGCAATAACTGGCAGCAGCGCTGGATATTTAGCTTCACAAGATAACAGATTCCAGTAGCGTAAGTCATGTCTGTATTCATGAGCCACAGCTATTCAGTGAAAGAAGAGTGGGATGAGTTCGTCCCTGACATTTCCATAACCTTGATTCTCAGTCCACCTTAAGTCATCAGGAGATGGGAAAAGGTATTTTCTTGATTATTCTAGCAATTCTCAAACCTACTAATAAAATGATTTGCCTGTTCTTCGGTACAGGGACAAAAGCTCAGTAATTCACAGCATGTGAATTACAAGGTTAATATAACTTATGTTTACAGAGAAAGATATCCAACATTTTTGAACTAGGCAGCTCTCTTTTATTAACTTAATTTTATTGTTACTTCAACATACTTCATCTACAAGACATTGTAGAGAATTTAATTGGTTGTTATTTCTGGCACTTGGTTATTATTTCCGGTAGGCTCACACATTCACAGGCTGGTTTGATCCTTGTCACGCAATACAAATGTAACCATTATGCCTTTTATTAGATTTAATGATTAGGTATGTATTTTTCAAGCACAGACTGGCACACTGCAGAGAATGTTACATATTTAAGTCATTCAAAGTGCAACTTTGATTACCATTTGATGGGTCTTATACCCAATTACCATCGTGCTGCAAAAAGGAAGGCTGGGGAATCTTTCCTATGGATATGGCAGAAATCAAGGAAGGAAAAACAAAACAAAAACACACCCACCTCCAAAAACCAAAACAAACAAAGGAAACCCCCACACCAAAACCACAAAAGAACTACCCAAGCGAAAAATAAAAACACTCTTCTCTTTTGCTGGTTAGAAACCTCGGGAGACAGCCACACTTTATAAGCATGTGAAAACATGACAACAGGGAGCAGAAACTAGTCATTTAGGGCTGAAAGAAAATTTCATTTTGAATTTCAGAGAGGGGACAGGAAGGGTGCTGCCCCCGAAACACTCTAGAAGACTTTGGATCAAAATTTCTAGTTTCGGTTGCGGTGAGGCTGCTTATTGTTTGGGGGATGCCTACAGGCGGGGAGGTAGGCAGACTGCTATGTGAAGTCAGTGAATGCTGTTAAAGGACACGGACAATAACTGTCATTTAGGTAGCTTGGACCAACGCAGCACTAGCCTCACAAGAAACAATTGCAGGAAAAAACAGGTTTAGTGCTTTTTTTGTTACCATCCTATTGCGCTCCACGTTACTAATGCCTCAAAGTAGCCGGCTTCACGCTACCTGTGAAAATCCATCGTCGTAGCCCAGAGCAGACTTGGAGGGCTTAAGCGTTTCATCATGCACCTTTATGCTAGGACACTGCTGGCACTTTAGAGGAGTTCATTGCTCCAATCGTACTACAACTTAGATTAAGGGAAATACCTTAAAGCTTATTTGAAAACCTCAACCTTTATTTCTTTCAACAATAAATTGCCTGGGAAAAGAGAAAAATTCTTCATTTCGGTAGCTTTAGTCTCAAATTAAAACCTTTTGTAAAGATTTTGTAAATATGATTTTAGGGAAAGACTTCTTTGTAAATAAATTATTAATACCGTGATCTCAAGTGTGGGGTTTTTGAGCACAATGGTAACAAAGGAGCCTTGTGTCTCTTAGCCAGGAAGCTAGTAAAAAAGAAGAAAGAAGGCAGCCCTAAGAACGTAAGCCTGCTGAAATTAATAGACCACTTTTGCTCATAACCCAAAGAGAATTAGTAAGGGGGAAAGAGTCTCTACAGAAAATTAATCTTTAATCTCTAGTTTCCAAATGTTTGTCCTTGCTCTTAAAAATACCGTCTGCTACTTATTCATAAGGTTAAGCATAGAGAACATCAGACTAAGTTTGTCAATATTATTCCATCAATTTTCTTCATCCTTCATTTGGATGTTCTTACAGGACTGACAGACCCCTGTAGGTGTACTGCATTGGCTTCTCCGATACCCAATGGAAAAGCCACTGTGAGCCAGAACCATAAGTAGTGTAAATATTTATCATTGACAGTCTATATTACACACCTACACAGCCAAAAGAATACAGTAACCCAACATCCATTCCATAGAGGAAATGGCTGAAGTGTCAAATAAACAAAGAACCTGCGAAACTTAGCTTTCAGAGATGTCTTTCCCTCTAAATTCCTATATGGAAATCAAGCGAACTTCACAGAGGTAGATGGAAAGCAATTGTGGGCTTCCTTTCTTATTACTGACTTATCTATTTCATACCACGTGGTTTGTTTTTTTTTTTTTTTTTTTTTTTTCCTAAAGGAATATGGATTCTGACAGCCAGTATATTTCTTTCATGGCTGCATGAACCACTGTGGGTTTGCTGTCACTCTTCAGTTTCAGTACGTTATCATTTCTGTATTTTTTTTTTTCATCTTCATTAATTTTCAAGTCCTTTGACATCTAAGGATGTTTTTTTTTTTCTTCGTACTTTATCAGTCTCAGACATCTTGTGTAAATAAAGCTAATCATTTCCAAATTCTTTGGTTAACCGAGACTAACAATCTGTCTGGTTTCCCAAACTTAATTCAAAAAGTCTTTAACAAATGTTTTTATGAAATTACAATTCTAAGATCAATGAATAATAACAATTGCTCTTATTATTAAAGTCCTTTCTGCTGCGACTATCCTTTAATTCAAAAACTTACTGATCTGTTATGTGTTAGGTATATGAAACCACTTTCTAGCTTGGATTTTGCTTTGAGGTGTTGCAGTGTATGCCTATTAACCCTAAGAAAATAGAATTATTTTTGAAAGAATAGCTGGATGGTATTTCCAATTTTTTTCTTAACGTGTCTACATTTTTATCTATAGATAGAAATGCATGCTTATATAGTCCTGTGTGATCACATGGAAAGGTGACAAAACAGCTGTTTCTCATTGTGGATTGTTACGAAAAGGACCTTATAGTCTGCTTGAACTCAACTCCGTTTGGACTCTCATCGCCTGATTAGGAGATGTAAATTATATTTTTTCTTTGACTCATTTTTGCCAGACAACTCAGTCTTCACCTTCAAATACCCACAAATCTAATATGCCTTCTTCAAGTTATGAGTTCAAACCTACAAATAACTTTATTCCATTCTAACGAAAGTGTTTTGGCTCTGTTTTTAAAAGCATATCAGTTTTTTTAGTCTATCATCCCTCCTCCCTCTCCTTTTACTCCTCTTTCTCACTTACATGGATGTGCTGACTTTTCCTTTGTATCGCTGCTTCCTTTTAAACAACACCAGACCCTTTTTTTTTTTTTTTTTCCCCACACGTATTGTCAACATGACTAAAACTAACTGATTCTCCTTCAGTAGAAGGAGGAAGAAAAGTTTTGGTTGTTTTTTTTTTGTTTGGTTGGTTTTGGGTTTTTGTTGGGGTTTTTTTTTTGTTTTTTTTTTTTTTTTTTTTTTTTTTTTTTTTTTTCCCCCCCAATAGACTTATCCAAATAAATGAATTTGTTGTGCCTAGAAGAGCCATCACAATGTAAACTAAGTACTTGCACTGTTACCTATTGCAAAGCTGATGGGAAGTTCTGGAGGCAGAACTGGCTGATCTCAAGCTATTCTGTCCCCATATTGATTCTTGCTAAAATTAAAGTGACAGAAGAACCAAGGTATCGCTTCGGCAAAGTCAACAAAAACTAAGAATAAGGCTTGTTCTTACTATAAAAGAAGAGCAATAGTCCCATTATTATAAGTGATCACGGCGCATGTTTTTGAGAGTTTCCAATATTGATCTAAAGATTTTATTCTATGTTATAGTTACAAGTTTTATTTCAGGGTTTACTGCTTCATCATGCCTCACAGCGGTAGTCACAGTGCACTGGATTTTCTTATCTGTATTTGTTATCAGTACACAAGAGTAAAAGTACATTCCTATTCCCCATTTTCACCATTTGAGGAGGTAAGTTCAGGTCTACCTGACAAAACACGAGAGTTACACCTCCAATCCACCACAAATCAGACACAATGATAAAAAAGGAACAATAAATAACAAGGCAATTACTTCCTCATTGTCAGGCTGGATAATTTGTTTATTCGTTTTAAGTTTTTTATTCCTTATAGATGGGTGCTTAAATCTGTTTGATGGAATCACCAATGTTTACTGGAAAGGGTACTCAATTTTCCAACTCTAAAGATATAATTTGTTTAGGAGTAGCTACAGCCTCACAAAACTACTCACTAAATTTTAACGACAGAAGGAAGTTGCACGCACCTCACTTAACTTACTTTGAAACATTAGTCAATGCCTAAAACGTTCAGCCACTTAGCCTCTTCAATTACTAGATTATTCACTGTGACAGATTTAGATTGTTACTCATCTCCTCCTGGAGAGGAGGAGAAGACAAACTACACACATTCTCAATGATATATTGTCAAGGAGTGGACAGACAAGACCATTTAGCTTTAGATCACAATAGAGGCAAACCACTCCCCAAAACTGAGATTTTTCAAGCGTTTGTGGAAAGTTGAACTTCTAGAACATACACAAACACATCAATTCAAATGTTCCACAGTCTTCCAAAGGCCTCACCTTTACTCAGGTTCAACGTCAAATCTCTTTAGATCCGCCTGCAGAGCGGTCCACATAAGCAAGCTATGGTTCCAAAAATCCATCTTGCCGTAGGAGCGCAGACCAGTGTTAGCAGCATGTTTCCGTGTGCTAGATTCCTTCTTTTGCATCAAACTACCTGAGGTATTCTTCTGGCACAGTGAAACGCAACCACCCTCCCGGGTTAGCTGAACCTCCACGCAGCGTGCAGCTCCTATGCAAGTCATATAGCCAGAAGACTCAGCAGAAGTCAAGTTCTCTGCTAGACTTTGAAAGCCAACCAATTTACAGGTTCATTTATGTGATACTATTGTATATCTGTATAACAGAAATGTTTAGGAGATTAACGTGTAAAATTCTACACCTCTGTTCCAATATAGGCATATGTTTTGGGTGCGTATGGGATGAAGGCTTTAAAAGCAAACTGTGTTCATACAACTCTGTTCCTTTTGAATAATAACGCTCCAGTTAAGAAAGAAACCTCCAATTGTCACTTTAATACTGATAGGATTTTCCTTGTAAAATGATATTTTAAAGGGTTCTAATTAGCTTTATTTAACAGTGTATTTCACTATTGATTACTCTTAGTGCTGCTGTGTTGTTGCACAATGAGACACGATAAGCAGCTTCTCTTCCAAAAGCGGTTTGTTCAAGTTAGTGATGAATGCGCAGTGTGGAGCAATTAAGGAACAGGCTCTCGACTGCTCCAGCAGTTGTCAGTCTCTTGCATACAGCTAACACAAAAGCTGAATAAGTCTCCAGAAAGAGCTGCAAACTTCGAATTGTTCTCCAACATTCAGGATGGATATTTGGAAGACCAATTACACCTGAATTATTATCCTGAAAATAATACACATAGCTGGTTCAACTATCATTTATCCTAAAACACAACAGAGAAATTTCTTTGCTTTAAGTAAGCTCTTTCTCTTTCTCCATCTACAGATCCCTATTCTGGGAGAGCAATCTCAGTCATCAGGTAAAAAAAAAAAATTAAGTAATTTTTTTTTTTTTTTTTTAAATAAGTCACTGGACTGTAATCAGCCTTAGGAAATGACAAGCAGTTACAGACTTGCAGAATCAGTGGTTACTCAGGATATTCATATTCCAAAAGGTAGGAGGTAACCTAAAGTTACAAAGTAGGTTCGGATGTTTTGAAATCTATCGTCTTTTTTAAAAAACAAACAAACAAACAAAAGTGGGGGCATAGGGAATTGTTCAAAAGAGCCTCCTTGCTTAAAGGAGCATTCACTTCAAGTTGATACTTCCTTAGATTTTTTTTGTTTACTATCTCATTGTTTGTTAAAGTTATCATTCAGGATCAAATTGAAGTAGTGCCAACAAATATGCTTTGAAGCTCTGCTCATGCACTTTACCTTGCCATAGGAACTAGATCAAATCACTGATGACTACAAACCTGAATTCTATTTAATTTACAAGTTTGACCCATATGTGGCAATGCTAACTTCGCATCCAAATCTCATAACTTTTTTACAACTTAAAGCTCTGCAAACTGCAATTTAAGTGCCCAATAGTCAGCTTTTTCACAAGGAAAAAAAAAAAAAAAAAAGGAAAAAATTAAATGCTAGTTTCAATGTGTTCTCTTTATCTCACAACCTTAATCCCTTTACTATTTCCACAGAGAAGGAAGGTAAAAGTAGAACATTTTTTCTTCAGTTACGGCACTTTGATCTTTTATTTCATGTAACTAGGTGGCAGATCTTGGATAAAAGTCCCTGCTGACTAATCCGCAAATAAAACAAGGATGAGCTTGTCTTGAGGGAACTGAGGTTTTAGACTTTTTGTATTTCCTTACGCATACGTGAAGTTTTCATGAAAGGGACTGTTTTTATGTTTCAACACTTGATATCAAAGAAGGTGTTGCAATTTTATTTCCCTCCTTCCCAGTGATATATATATATATATATATATATATATATATTAGTCAGCTAGACACTAGAAATTAAGTTCTGTAAGAGGGCACAAACTTAACTGCATGAATCATCATCAGGATACTTGGGGAATTTGGAACTCCAAAATTCTACAGCTGGAGGCATTCACATAAAGACTGCTAGTACACAGTGGAGACAATCAAGTGATGTGACTAAGTCATCGGATGCGTGCATCATCAGATGCATCACTACATGTGGTGTCGATGAGTCATCAGATGCTTAAGTGTCAAACTTGCATATAATAGGCATCAGGCGTAATTCTAACTACACCAAGATACTGCCCAGTAATTTGAACCTGTGTGCAGAACCAAATCCTTTAGAGAGTTAATTCATCAGAGACTCAGTAGATGTGCTTTCCTGAGACTGAGAACAGCAATTTCGTTCCTGTACATCTTTGAGCAAGCCCTGCTTTACATTTAATTTCTTTCAGAGCAGATTTCTTCATAGAACACCGAGATCTATAATTTTGCCACTTCAGTCATCCTCTTTTACTCATGCTTCTGAGAAATATTATTATAGCATACTTCAGTACAGCTGGCTTGGAAACAGGTTTCCCATTCCTAATATGACAGTACGAATTTAAATGTCTTTCTTTTGCTATTTCAGTCCGTGATAAAAGTTTTTCACTAAACCAGAAAATTCCCATTGACAATTTTCAAAGTGTGAATAGTTTAGCTTTGAATAAAAGATATAACTAATTTAATTAGATTTAGTTAAAAACCCAACTACATACAAGGGAAATACTTATATATTCAATAATATGAAAAGAAAGAAAGAAAAAAAGTTAACCCCCCCCAAAAGGTCAACCCCTGTACCGTTCATCAACTCATGTTGTACACTATGGGAGTTGATCAGAGATTATCTAGATCAAATTTGTGCTTTTAGCTGATTCTATAGTGCACAGAAACAACATTAATGACTTTTTCCCCAATTCAGAGGAAGCTTTTTTTTTCCCTTTTTAAAAAAGCCAAGTTATTCTTCGCTATAAATAATTGTCTGATTTACTGATGGTGTCATTTAAGATCAGAACTTGGTAAGTTGTGTCGATCAATGAAATGCATAGAGGACAAAGAAACTTTTATAACAATAGAGAGAATGACTACTCCTTACACATTTGTATGGAGTGTTTAAAGTGTAAATCAAGTTAAATACACTTAGAATCATAGAATGATTTGGGTTAGAAGTGACTAAAGATCATCTAGTTCCAAGCTGCCTACCAGGGACAGGAACACCTTCCACTAGACCAGCTTACTCAAAGCCCCATCCAACCTGGTATAGTTAAATATACACGATCTGGGACTAGCTCATTTTCTCCAAAAAAACCCTTTAGTATACAACACACCATATGACAACTATTAACAAATAGCAACATTGCTACAAATCTCTTCATTACACTGATAAAAAAATAAATTAGTTTACCTTCCATTAAATCCAAAGGTAGTTTCACACCAACTTCCTTTTCATGGATTTAAATCGCTTCTATATTTCCATGACTTACTCTCCTCAGTATTAGAGGGGCTGGGTTTTGCTTTCATTTTTTGTTAACCACACCGTAATCCAGCATACAAAACAAGTCATGAGGACATAAGATGTGTTCCGCGGATACATAGCCCATCCCTGCTTCTGACAGCAATTGGAAACAGGCACCTGAAGAAAGACCACTTAAGGACTTCCCTCAACTGAATTGCAAGCCGCAGAAAGCTGGGAAGAACAGACTTCCTAGGTCTTTACACGACCCTCACTGGATTTCTCTTTCAACAGCTTTCCCAGGGTTCCCTTGAACCCACAGCCTTTCATCCTGGATGGATCAATTTTCCAACAAGACAGATATTGCTCACGCTGCCATTTACTCTACTTCTGCTGCAGTTGCCTATTGCAAGACTGACCCATGACTATCCATCGAAAGGAAAAGCACAGCAGTTAGGCACAGGGCCCACTTTACTTTCCGCTATAGCCAGCGCCTTTGCTCGATGTTACTCGAGCCCACATTTGTCCCTCAGCTTCGCGTCATTTCTGTTGACAGAAGCCACTTTTGTAGCACTGTTCCCTAAGAAACATCAAGTTGCTTTTTGAGAGAAAGCTTACACGGCACTGCCCAGGACATTCCTTATTGCGTCTTTCAAGTACTTTGCGCTGCGTGCAGTAGCTACTGGTGCAGCAAACGAGTACTTCGTGCTGGCAAAACCACTCCAAGTGCACAGTTTTAGTCATTCCCCCCTCGCTACAACAGTGCGGCCACAAGAGGATACTTACTTCTCTTACGGATAATTCAAGAAAGTATTTCAGTCAGAAAGAAGGAATTTTTAGATTGCCAGGTTTTAATACACTTGAATTTTAATACAGTCTTTTATATTTAGTTATACAGATTATGAGAGCATAATTTTAGGGTTTTTTAAAGGCAGTCAATAACAAACGTTAAGTACAGTACATGACACCACATCTACGTGCTACAGCATAAAAATAATAGGATCTAAAGCTCCTACTCTACGTCAGATTCCTAGTGTAATAGCTACGTGGAAAAAACCCAAACCACTGACAGCTAGCAGTAATGAAAGGCTAATACAGATAATAAGTCACTGTGAAGAAAAGTTAGAGGGTATAACCCTGCTACAGCTATTCAGAAAAGAGTAGAAGATTGCGTCACTTCTAAGACAAAAAAAACACGCAAAGAACCAGCCCACACTCCATGCTGGGAACAAGTAGTTCCGAGATGCGGCATGTTTTGCAACTCAAATATAACAACCAGGAATTTGTCTGGGTACCAGCTTGTACAGGGTTCTCCAGTACATCACTTACTCTTTAGCGCTCTGCCTATCCATCTGTGAAGTGGATATATCACTTAGTTCCGCTTTCCTCTTTCAACCTTATTGGTGCATAGTTATTTAAGTGTTGGAGAAACAATTAAAGTGTTTTTGAAGAAATCGAGACACTTGATATTGCTTGGAACATCACCTTACGATCTCAGCTCCTTTCTGTCATTTGTTGTTAGTGACCAGGTCAGTAACGTGGTTCATAACATTCACACATTGAAGGTGTCCCACAAATTCCTTTCAACTGTTTGGACTGTCCATTTGTTGTTTATTTTATTAATAACAGTATTTCTCTTTTAGAAAAAAAAAAAAGGAAGTGCTATATATCAATTGAATTATTTTAAGTTAACCCAATAAGCTCAATTTCCCATTTTTGCACCAATTTTCACCAATTCTGCATGGATTTGCACCGATTCTTTTGCAAGAAGCATCAGAACACTTGCTGGTACATTACACAGAGACTAAATTGATAGAATAAAGTGTAGGCCTATTTGCCTTGTGTAATATTATAACTGTTAATACCTAGAGAAGAGACCTCTATAATATCCAAGTTACGATTTAATAATTTCTCTCAGACCCTGTAAGATCCTTTTATAGAAGCCATTCCATTCTACATGCAAAAACTGGCGTATCCAGTTGTTTTATGTTTGATTAGGCATAGACTTCTCGTGATGTCAGCGGGAGTCACTTGCCTCATTCAGGTATGGAGTCTTTCTAGATAGAAGCAACAGTTTTTAATATAGAGGAATGCCATCATTAGCACTTGATTCTGTCTGATAACGTACTGCATATTTGCCTTCCTTACAGACATCGGATGATATCAGACCACGAACATAACTTAGACTGATGTTAGCGTATATTTTCAGTTTAGCTCAATTTTGAAATAAATTAAGATTTTCGGCTTCTGTAGCTTTGAGAATATAGAAAAAGCCAAGATAACAGACAGCTGTAATAGTCCACGATGCATCTTTTAAATTGGGAATGGTAATAATTCTAGCAATATCTTATTTCCGTGAAGGCTCATGTTAAATCAGAATAATGTTCAAGAGAGTCCATGATCTGGTTACCAGATCAGGTCTACAGCGTTTACTACTACATGTGCTGATCAGTCAGGTGTCTGTATGAGTATCGTTGCCACGCAATCCAATTATCTTCATCATGCAGTTGCTTCTTTAAATGTATTGGTGGGCAAAAAGCCGATAGACAACCCCAGTCACTTAACTTCCTTACAGCCTAGACAACTGTTGCTAGTCTCCTCAGACATCATATGTATAAAGATACTAGGAGCTTTTTCAGTCCCTCTGTGACTAAATATTACTCTTTTTTTTTTTTTTTGGCCAAGTTATCACACAAATATATCTATTCTTGCATGTGGAAAACTTGACGTTAGCAATGTATTTTATTATTAACAAAGGCAATATTTCAAAAGCCTTATTATCATTGTATGGCACATGGGCAAACAATCCAGCTGTCAGTTCAGCGCCCCCTGACAACTTAAGCCACAAGCCACTGTCGCTGCTTATTGTATACAGACAAACACCTTACTGCAATCTTGCCTTTCCTCTGTAACATCTAAATAAAGCTTATTTTGGCATGTGTTTAAGATTAAAGTTGAAGAAATTAAGGAATAAAACTCCAATTTATATTTTATGGCTGCCTGCACAATCAATCAAGATTGTCCACGGACCAGCATCCATAACAAAAATATTATGTTTCCAGTATCCTTTGCCATCCGTATATACCTAGATCGATGCCCTAATTTATGCAGCCGCTTATTCAGAATTACATTGACTTTGAGCTAGCTTATGTTGTTGACAACTTTAAAACAAGCAGCTTTTCAGTAACATCCCACCAGAACGATCCAGCACACAACAGTCATGTAGAAGAACTCCTTATGGACTCTGCTCTCAGCTTTTCCACTGACGAATGCATGCAAGCGGGCAAGATGACTTTTTTTCCTTCTTCTTGCATTAAGATCTCTCCTATGACACATTTCAAGGATTCATGTTCAGCATGTAGTCCTCCTAAACACTTGCATCTTTACTTCTTTGGTAATAGTAACAAATTTTGGTCTGTTACTCGTGATGTTCTGAGGACTAACTACAGATGGGGAAGATGAGCTTCCTTTACTTGAACTTTTTTTTGTGCTTTGGAGAAGACCTTCGACTCCTTTAAAGTAAATATAGATGTAGGAGTCATTCATTTACAGAAAGCTGCCACCATGAAGTTTTATGTAAATAACTGCTGTATTAGCAATGGAGTACTGAAATGCTTTCTCAGGTACCAGTCTGTTAACTACTTCTGGTTTAATTTTGGATGTTGTTACAGAAGCTTGATGACCAGTCATCTCCATCACTAGTTGAATGTACTCAAATTGCTGAAAGAGAACCTCTTTCAAAACAGCAAGTGACAAGATTTATTTCTGGCCTTAAGAGATAGAGCTGTTGGTCCATAAATCCAACTAATGATCTGATTTTCATTAGCAATGTACTGCATCAAAGGAAAACTAAAACAAGATGTAGCCAGGTTTCTGAATGCAAATTAATACTTGAGGGTAACAGACCCATTAGAATGTAAAATGTATGAGGCCTAGGGAGCAACTGCCACCTTTACCCAGCATAGCGTTAGGACATTGAGAAATTAACTGAGGTGGCAAATACAGCATGAAGCTGAGCAATGGAAGATTTTCTTCCCCTTCTCCCAGCCAGAACAGCAGAAAGTATTTGGCATCAGGAGTTTTAATAGGAAATTAATTCAATATCCCATCCAAAACATTGCTTTCCCTACTATGTCATAAGGACGACATAAAAATTTAAAGGGTTTTGCATGTTTTCTGTTTTAAGAGAACATTTGAAAACCAAAACAAAAAAAATAGCTTCAGAGCTACTGTTGTTTACGCAGACTCCTTACACTCTTTACCTGTAGCAGATCAAATCCCAGGCTACGAAATAAGACATGAAAGGTGCAATTCAGTTCATTATTTGTGTCTTCTGTCCTCACATTGGGAGAGACCCAGCAAACAGAAAACAGCTTACCCGGAATGCCTGACAGTTGCTGTGGTCGCCAAGGGCCGGTATCAGCACCACATAATTAGCATTATTATACTGAAAAGGATTCAAAACTTCTGCAAAAGAGTTCCGAGGTTAGGGTTTGGGTTGTTTGGGGTTGTGGGTTTTTTTTTGTTTGTTTATTATTTTTTTTTTTTTTAAGCCTGAAGAACTGAACTGATGGAACAACAAGGTAAGGAGACACAAATTAAGAAGGTTTTCTTTTAGATAACCCAAAAATCCAGTATAGACCAAACTTAAAATTCTGATAATCAAGCCTGGACTATGGTTAACTGCACGGTGCTTTACACATCGATAAGCACATTGTACCCACTGTTGTGTATTTTGCATAGGCCTAAAAGAGATATTCATACCTAAGAGAAAAAGCAATAAATAATAAAAAAGTTGCACTTCCTCACAAGCTTCCTGGGGTACAACTTCGAAGTAAAAAAATTACAGACCTCGCAAGCAACTTAAATACCAGACAGGTATAAAATATTTCCGAATTCTTCAGCCTGAGAAGATGTACCACCATCCACTCAGGAAAGACTGCAAACTGGCTATGGAAATGGGCTTTTTAAATGAGCCAAACAGGGTTACATTTCTCTTCTAGGATGGCAAACAATACAGCGAGGTTGATGCTTCCCCTTCAGCTCCCCTGTGAAGCAAGTTAAAGGTTAGAGCCCTTGACCAGGCAGTGGATTACCCCTGTTCAAATCACTGCTCACCTCAGAAACGTGTTTTCCACAACTCAGCACTCTCCGGTTTATAGGAAGCTGAATACCATTGGAGTGCTCCTGTGGGGTACAGGACAAGGCAGACAAAGTCTTTCTGAAGGTTTGGCATGCATTTCTTTATTCTCTTTGAGTTTAGACATCAGCAACGTATTGAGATGCGCAGAGCATACACCGACACCTGGCTCCCAGCACCTGACCTGAAGCGCTTTGCCAGTAAGAAGCAATCGAGGAAGACGGGTTTGGACATACTTTGAATAGAGACATTCATCAGGATGAAAATCTCAACATTCACTCTACAAAAATAGGACTATTGAATCAGAAACCACTCCAATTAAAAGCACTGTTATTCTTTTCATTAAGAATCCACTGGAGCCAAAAATCCGGTATTGAAGACAACAGCGCAATTTTACAACTACCAAACATATTTCTGCAAGTTGTAATATTTTACTAGTCCAGATTAAAGCTGGTTTCACTTGTTTTTTTGGGTTTTTTTATTCCTAATGGAGAACGGAAGGTTGGTTTTGAATGCCTCACAGCTCCTCCTTCACTTCCCTCCTTCTCGACTGTTCTAGAGACGGTTAAAATATTTTTAGAATATACATATTCAGCACTTCAGTACAAGTAATATAAAAAAGCTGAAATGGAATTTCACTGCTCCTCTTCTAACCATATTTAGTAGAGCCAAGAACCATACTATTTTTGCAGCATTGCTGGTAGAAAGATGGTGAATAACACCTCAAAAATCTAACAGCTTAGCTTTCTTCCAGCTTCAAATAGAGATCAAACCAAGGAGATAAGTCATTAAAAGATTAGCTTCTTCAGCCTAATGAAGAGTAAAGCAGCAAACGCTTCACTCTCAATTCTGACGATAACGATTTCAAAGCCTTTGATTTCAGAAAAGTGATCAACTGCAATTATAAATTGTAAGCTTACCAGAAGCATTATTAAAGTTTCTGGCATACTTACTTACATTCACGACAGAAAACTAATTTGAGTAAAGAGGAGCATTCATGTTTTGTATCAATTTTAGCAACTATTAAAATACTGGATGTGTTTGAAATTTCCATGCCACTTTGATTGATGGAGCTCAAAACTGCTATATTAGAAAAAATGAAACGTGACAGAGGGAGTAGTGAGCAATGTATGAGCTGCAGTGAACTAAAGATTCTTCAATACAGAGACTAGTCATAATATGTGTAGGCATAACAAAACAAAGCAAAACAAAAAAAACAGAGTCAAGGTGAATAGTTCTAGCCCATAAAGGGTTACATGAAGGTAAATTTCTTGTGAATGCGTGAAGATCAGGTTGGCATGAATTGCTGCTCAAATATTCCTGGGTTTGCCAGCAGAATTGTGTAGGATAACTCTGGAAATGCTGGGACACTTCGAAATTCCTGCAGATTTTCAATTGTGTGTTAGGAAAGAAAATTAACTTCTGCCCTCAACATAAAAAGCGCACAGAGCAGTTAACAAAATAAAAGTTACTTTATTTTGTCTTGTTTAAGAGAACTAGAGACTAGATTCATAATCAAACTAAGTTAGCAAATGAAATTAAGTGTAATGCCAAAGCAGCCCTAATCGTTCTCATGAAAATTAAAGTTGTTACCAGCTGGAATGGATTTTCATTTCCTTCACCCTACTGACAATATTGAAAAAAACATCGTAATACTAAGTACTCACTGCCAGATTCACCTGTCTGTCCTTAGGTTGGGATTTGGTCCCACCTTCGGGAAACTCCCATGCATTTCAAGTACATCCCATTTTTCCACCAGCCTTCTAGGATATGCTTCAAATACATCAAACACTATACCACATCTAACTACTCTTACACATAAGCTACGCAAAAAAGAAGAGCTATGTGGAACAAAACGTCCCCAAAGCATAACGCACTGAACAATCTGCCATCCTTTCACTAGTTATTTGAATGTGATTAGCATCCTTTTAATCATATTTTTGTCTTTAAAATAACACAATCTGTCTGTGTACTGATAGGAGAACCTTTGCATTTAGCTAATTAAGACAGTCTCAAAAGGCAGGAAGTCTAATGCATAACTCAGAATAGGTGTTCATTAATTAAACAATGCCTCCTAAGCATACTGGTATTCCTAGACCTAGCCCACTTGGGATAAGCCAACTGTAAATCACAAGATGCTGGAAGGCATCACATGACAACACTTAGATACCACTATTTTATTATGCGGGATGAACAACAGTGCAATACTTGTCTATTGTGCAGTTCTCAAAATTTACTGACAGAGGAAAAGCTTGAGACATACAACTAGCAAGCCACTCAACCAGCCGGCTGCATATCGATATAGTTGTAGTGTGAATAATATGATTACTACATATTATAGTTGAAGAAAGCTCTCCAATTTAACTGATGTTCTCGGAGTGCTTGGGTTAGTTCAAAACCTATTAAAAAAAATAAAAATATGAAGTTCACTCTCCCCTACAGTTGTGTTTTTTCTCTGCTTTGCGAGAAGCGAGATCACCTACACAGAGGCAAAACCCCACTGTCATAATGACACTGAAAAGCCTGAGTTTTACCCAGTAAGTTCTTCCCCGACTCTGCTCACAGTGAATTTACCACAACACAATGACACCCTTGGAAACTTTTTCTTTTCTTTTTTAAACCAAGTCATGTCCTTCCAGACATAGTCTGGTAGCATAAGTACTATTTTTAGATCTATTTTATCCAAGATGTCAAACAAAATAGAGATGCCATATTTCAAGTCCTTTGAAAGACATATGCAACCAATTCATACCAGACAGTTTGGCCCCATATATTTTGAATTTTGTCGCTTATTTAAGTCATTACAGCAGGAAAATACATTGTGGAAAATAAAAAATATGCCTCATTGTCACTGAAAGTAATTTGGAAAAAAGAGTCCCCCTAAGGACTATCCAGAAACTGTTGACAATTTTGATGTATGGTTTCTGCAAAGTTCTCTTCTGTACTCGCTCAACGCTATCTGCTCACAATATGCCAATCAAAGGCAAACTAAGGCCAGCGACTGCTAAAGAAAAAGGAGACAGAGGG
Organism: Vanellus vanellus; assembly: GCF_965231255.1. NCBI lineage: Eukaryota > Metazoa > Chordata > Aves > Charadriiformes > Charadriidae > Vanellus > Vanellus vanellus. The sequence continues at coordinate 5,960,197 of NC_138911.1, read as the reverse complement.
GAAGGACCATTTACTAAATTAATAATAATAATAAAAAAAATGTTCATTAATCAAGACTTGTTCTTTAACCAGATCCAAAAAGGAGCTGGCATACATGTGAAGTTCCAGCACAGTGCATTACTCAGTAGAACCTTGCCAAATCGTTAATCAGTATCTCAATTTTCTTGTTTGGCACCACTGAACAAAAGAAGTAGCTATCACCAGCTTTAAAAGACTCTTTTATTGGATATGTTGTCCCAAACCGGGACTTTTCCTTATTATTCCTTCCCTGCCCTTCTGCTTACTGCCATTAAAATGCAAATTTCAGAGATAAATGGACTTGAAGTCCCTTACTACGTAGGTAGAAAAATATCGTTACTGAAGACTTCAAATATAGGATTAACTTTTAAGAATGTTTCTGTTATTATGCAACAGTATTTTTAACACTTCTGCGATGTCTTTACTGAGAAGAAAATTGAGATAGTCTTTACAAAGGCTAAGGAAGTTATCCACTAATATGCTCAACAACTGCATCAGCAAAATACCAAGTATTGCAAGGGCCTTGAATTCATTTTTGTGAGGTTTAATTATTTTAAGATTAAAACGGTAGAGTGATTATTCTATTCACCATCAAATGCAATAACCTCTGAAAAAGTCTGGCAATACAGAAACAATGTACTACATCAAAAATACCCTATACTGTGACAGTTGAAAATGTATTAACATTGGGAACCTCTAGGCGGATCAGTTGTTCTTCCAGCAAGCAGGAGTTTACATCACAATATCACAGATTTTGGCCACTGTTGAGGACATTTCTTCTTTCTTATTGCTCAGCCCCCTCAAGCGTATACCTTAGTTGCATATCAGACTACATCATACATAACACTGCAAAATTACACCCATCTTCCCAGTTCTTCTATTTCAGCTGACATATACCATACTTCATGTCAAATGAGTTAAGTAGCACCCATCGCTTTCATTAACAAGTAGGGTAAGGCAACAAATTTTGCATTTGAATGAAACAGTTTATTCATTATCCAAGCATAGCTTTATTGTTCAATTCAGTTATGGGTTCCTTATTTAAAAATTTTGGCAAATGTTTCACTGCCTGCTTTCTTTCATTTGGGTCCATGGTGCTAAGGACCAGGTGCTGCCAACTGGAAGCTCTCTCTAAGGAGAGGATCACATGGGAAGGGGCTGGATGTGTGAGAGCTGCAAGTGATATACAGCGTGACAGTTCCTTGGAACGGGAATTCGCAGCGCTCTGGAAACGCTGGCACACTGCAGAGCTCAAACTTTTTCAGACTGCAGAATGAATCAAGTGTTTGACAGACATTAGTATGTGGTAGGGGCAGCAGCTTCCCAATCAATGCTGCAAAAAGAAAATTGAAACTACAAGCTCAGTTGCCAGAACTAAAAAAAAATGTAGCAGAAAACAGAGATGGAATACATCTTTCTACATAAAAAAATAATATCCAAAATAACATAACACCAATTTAAGAGCTTTTAGGCATCTGTGCTGGGAAAATTGAAATATTAAGTACTGAGATCTTCCAGCTGTTCTTGGGGAAGGAAACACTGCACAATGAACTCTTCCTCCTTTGGATGCCCAGAAGGAAACCCAAGCATTTGTTAACTGCACACATAGTCGCATTTATTAAACAGCAACTGAGACAGTATCCACAATCTTCCCAGCATCCTCTTTCACAGCACATACACGCATATGTACCCCAAATTTTGCAGAGAAAAACCTGTGTTGTACTTAGCAGCTCTTAACTGATTAAAACACCGATTTGGATGTTCCAGCTAGCAGAACTGAAAAAAAGAGGGTCAAAAGGAAAGGTAGAGGCAGAAAAGAACAATGAGGGAAGAAAACTAAGATGAATGAAAAAAAATCCAAGGAAGACGACAAAACAGTGAATGCAGAAAAATTTTTCTTTCATAATGAGAAGGAAAAATATTAAGTGCTACCGATCCTAAAGAAAAAAGTGTCTGTTTACTACTTCTCATCTGCTGTAGTCTTCCATATCTATTTAGAGATCATTAAACACTACCAGTGTGAAGTGAGGTAGCCATCAGGAAAGTCTCACTTTTAAAGGCAAGGTGAACTCTGTTCCTCTTATTCCAAAGGGGAAACCTATTATTGTGAGATTCATCTTGGCTCAATGGAGACATCTACACTATAAACGCCTAAAGGTGATTAATAAATACAGTCAATGAAAATAAGCATCTATAGAGGATAACTCATTTCGCACGTACTGCACTAACTCAGGACAAGACGTTTCATTTTCTAGAGTGTCCCTAGCCCTACATCTGGTATAATCAACTCCAGATGACTGGCACGAACAGAGTTCTCCACATCGCAGAGGTTAAAAGTTTACACTTCGACAACTTCAAAAGCAGCAGTTCAGCATCAACAAGACAGAATACTCAGTTCCCGTCATGTTCCCATCAAGTTCAGCTATCCGACGTAAGGTCGGATGTCATTCACTGAAATGCAGCGTTTGTATTGCCTAACAAAATAATAGGTAATAAGAACCAACATTGCCCAGGGTGTTTAACCAAAGATTGATGCTGTTCCTGTTGTTATAAATGAAAGTTTTGACATATATATGTACACTTTTTTTATATATATAAAATATTAACACCTTGTGATCCTAACAGGGGTGAAAATACACAGCGTGTTCAATTTGCCGATAATGTTGGTGCATGTGCTAATGAAGCAAACTACACAAGACTGTCTAGTGATAAAGTTTGAAGTCTGCGTTTTCTGCCTCCGCCACCAAAAAAACCTTATAACGAAGGTCCATCCATCTTCATATGTTTTAATTAATACTCTGTGGGAATAGGATTTATTCGGCCCTAGCTTATGTCTCCAACGTTGCAATAAATCCAGAGATCTCTTGCTCAAAAAGGAAGTGACAACACCTTTCCTCTCACACATGCTTACACACCAAACGAAACAAGTGTTTCCTTTGCGAGTTCCTTCACTGAACAGAGCTATCAGACATCAGGATCCATTCATTAATTTCAGACTGTCTGAAAGACATATGAAGATTTATTTTTTTTAATTCTGTATATAGCAAACTCTAACTTGAAATTTCAGAAGAGATGTTTCAGAAGGTCCTTAGTACAGGCAAACGGATAATGTTTTCCCCTCTAGAAGCCTTATCAAAGTATGGATAAACTAATCTAGATGAAGCTGCAACTGCTCAAGACAGAATTGTGCACAGTTTTTCAAAGCTATCGTATTTGATCCCTAGTTTTATTCATAAATTTGTATATTGTCATACATGCAGGAAACAATTTAATTTTAAAGTGGTTTACATTTTGTTTGCACAGATAACTTAGAAAATCTGCTTTATAGAAGAGAATATGAGGTGAATTAGGATGGCTTCATTCATAAACCTAGTGTTGCTGAGTTGGTTTAGTCCTTTCATAAGTGCTTTCCACCACAGTTGGTAATGCACTGCTTTTAAAGCTAATGCTGCAAGCTTCATTGCACTTCTCCACAGCAAGTCATGGAAAACAGAAGGCTTCGAAGACTATTGATGAACGGCTTCAGATCGCCTGAATCTCACCTAAGCAGTTCCGGTTTAGTTCTTCAATAACAAGAAGGTTGAAAAATAATGGTAGTGAAGAGCCTTGTCTCTGAATTTGCAGCAGGCAGCCTGTAATATTCCTAAAGAGTTCCACGCATTTCGTCTGTTCCTACCATTTCTTCCCTCTTAAGTAACTCATCCTGGAAAATGGTTTTACCCTCCCCTAACTTGTCAACACATTTTTCTACCTCCCTGAAGTTCTGCTTCATTTTCACTCCAGTTTTCTTGTTCTGCATTCACACTTACGTTCCGCACTCAATTATTCATCTTCTACTACCCTATTTCTCTCAGGCATACAGAGAATCAGGTTTCCTTTACTTCTCTGGAGAGATTACTCTGTTCTCTAACTGCTAGCAACACCACAAAGTCCAAAGCACCCACCAAGCACGGCAGGTCTACCGCAATAAGGTATTTGTCACAACTACTGTAGTAGAAAATACACGTGTTAATCTTAAAATAAAATACCATCATACTGGAGCCTTTCCATTCAGTGGTGTTAAGATTATAACTACAGATATTCTGTCTGAAAATAAATGACTGCATGGACTAAAAGCGTCCTTCCCTCAGCTGTGAAGCTCTCCAAATCCAGTATGTAAAGTCATTGATCGGCAGAAGGTGACTTGCACATTCTGTCATCAAATCCAGAGCTTCAGTCACCATAAGATTTTTTTGTTCTGCAAGATCAACTTCCATTGTCTCTTTGGTATTCTATCACAGCTAAGCCCAGCCAAGACACTAAGAATACAGAGGATGCCCATGCTTGTCCTTCAACATTCTTACCCCAAAAGGTTCTAGCATGTCTCCCAAATTCTGTCCAATTTTCTCTCTTGACAAATGGGAAACTGGGGAATAGTCAGTAATAATGAAGGCTTTTTTACATTTTCCCATATTTTCACTTTTCCTTCACTATCCCTACAACTATCCTTAATCTTTGTGACAGTACTTGGCTTATTTTGTCTTCCAGTCACTAATAACTAGCGATTCACAGAGGACAGAAAAAAAAAAAAATAAAAAAATCAGCTTTTGACTGAAAACAGAGCAAGATAAAAGCATTCCTTCCTACTACTCCACTCAAAGAGACAGAGAGGACCCTGCAGAACCTCCTCTCCATTATCAAAGTGATGCTGCCTCCAGGGGAGAGAAAAATAAATAAAAATAATCAAGAAACAGACAACGGTTCCCTTATCTGTGCTAAGAACAGCTCTGAGGTAGATTCACAAGCTTTCGCTGTGTAATCTAGTTAGCTCTCCGGTTCAGACCCTCTAATTTCTAGAGCACTTGTTTTGGCACAACCCCTATTTTATTCACTACCACTCTTCGCTCTGGGGGAATTTACAACTGGTTCTGGCATCTTGCTCCGATTCTCCTTTGCAAGCGCTGAAACAGAATTCATTTAATTTCTTAGCGCTTCACTTTCTTTTGTCAATAAATTACTATTGCTATTGAACAGAGGCCCGGCTGTTTTCTTCACTGACCTTTTGTTGCTTATAAATTTCTTATTATTTACCATAACCTTTTGTGCAACCTTCCTTTCATCTTTCACCTTTGCTTTCTGTATTTTTATTCTCCCTTTGAGTCTCCCAAGCCTGCAATATTTTTAAGTCCTGTTTAGTTGCTCTTTTATACCATCCATTTGATTCTTTTGAGTTTGTGGGGTTTTTTTTTATATACATTCACACACACACATACATAATTTATTACTTGCTCAGCTCAACTTGAAACCTCAGAGCACGGCAATACACTGACCAAGAGTAAAGGGCAAAACATGTTTTAATCATAACTGAAGTTTGTTTCTGGTCAGGGGTTCTTTTTCATTCAATAATTCTGTTGTATCCCAATACAGCACACTCCAGACTATTTTAGTGCCTTAAACCACAGTCAAATAGAAGAAGCATTCAAGTTTCATATGAGAGTTGAAATTCTATGACAAACTGCGAATTGGGTCTATGGTATTATTCAAAATACTCCCTAATGCAGGAACCTGTAAGCAAGAGCACAACTAGCCTTCCACATAACAATAAATACCAGAACTGATATTTAAGCCTACTGTTTTTCTTGACTACCGACTTAAAAACAGCGTTACAGGCTGTCACCTACAAGAGAACAGAAGCACAAAATTAGGATGGTCTGAGTTACAACTGCGTTGAATCCCTCAGAGTTGATGGCAACTGTATACCTGTCAAAAAGTCCAAAAAGACCCATACAACCATCTAGCCATCTAAAATATTTTCCAAACTCAAGCAATAAAGTACATATAATGAAACAAAAGCCTACAACTGCCAATACAGTTTTAAATATTGCATTTTCAGCTCTTTTGTTTAACTTTCCAGAGATAAACACAAATAATTTTCCTTTGCCACATGGATTGTGATAAGATGATGTTTGACTCAAACATACTAAAAAATAGGAAAAAAAAATAGGCGGCTACCACAGCCAGACTGATCCCGAGCTGTACAGATCTACAGCAACAATCAGTCACCTACTTTTACAATATATAGTTCTTCCCTCATTCATTGACAAGTGTTTGTTTTGTGTTATTTGGATGTATTTCTGTCAGAAAAACGTGCCTCTGCAGGATGATTTTCTTCTACAGTTATTTCTTCTTTCCATACCAATATATCTTTATGTCCTATTTATTCTCCCACACAAAGTAATTCATAAATAAATCTGCTCTTACAGTCCCATTTTACTGACACATACTTCTCTCAGTGATGATTGCACATGCCTAGTTCCACTGTTGGCTTTTATTATTATTTTTTAATTTAGGCCCTGTTATACTCAGGACTTGTCTCGCATACAAATAACTGATTATCTATACACTGGTTAAATTCAAAGCATCAGAATTTTTCCAGTATCAACTGTCAAAAGATAGGAAAGTCCTGAAAGCTGTTAGAGAACATCAAGTTTCAACTGCAATCCAGCAGAATTGAGGGCCCACAAGGATATGCAGGATGAGGCTTCCCACCCCCCAGCCTTTTTCTTAAAACACTCATCACCACCACCCTTACCTGTGTTTTAAAAAAAACAAAAAAAAACAAAAAAAAAACAACACAAAACAAGACAAAAAAAAACCCACCCACCACACACACAGAGGTGATGCAATTTGTAAGCAGTGACAAGTCCATAGCTGTGGTCATAAATAGAAAAGTACTAATGAGCCAAAAAAGGAACACTTGGCCAAGCCATAGGGGCAAGAAAAGCAGTTTTGTGCTTGTTTAGAAGCTTACTGTGCCTTGTGTTTTCACAGAAAAGGTAAAAAGACCCCAACGACCAGACAACCAGGCAGTAGCAACTATATTAAACTTCATGATTTATGTAGATATACCTTTATATAATACACCTGAATAAGAGCTACCCACTGTGCGAAGAAGTTTCTAGGACAGATACAAAAGCTTTCCTTTAGAATCTCCACCTTTTGATCTGCTGCACATGTGCTTTGAGTTCAGTACTGTATGAGAGGCAGCAGCTGACCTGAATACAATCTCAGATAACTAGCACAAGTAGGATAAGCCGTTTTTTTTCATCTCATACAATTAAACATAAAAACCTACGTCAAGACCTTAAGAATCAGCACTGGTATTTTACACGACCTTGTCTACGTGTATTTATTAGTGACTTAAGTAGCACGAACAGTGTTTTGGAGAAACTGAATAAAGCTGTTATTTAGCATTGCCCTGCGTATTAGCATAATGACACCAAGACTAGTTTTAAGTTGAAATAAAATAGCTACCCCTCTGGCCTGCAAAAAAATTGCGTTTCTTCTCCTTTGTCTCTCACACAGCTGCCCTGACAAGAATCAGCTATTCCAGAAAGATATGTTCAGTTACTGCAGAGATGATGACTGTTTGAACAACTGCAAAAATATTTAACTGGGAATTTTTCATTTCTTCCTTTTTATAATCCGGTATATACTTTGGGATATTTTGTACTGTTTATGTATATTAAGTGATTTTTGCAAATATGATGATACTTTTGCAAATAAGTAGCTAAATGCATAGCTCTAAATATGTATTGTGCTTATTAAGAGCACAATAAACATAATTTCTACATAAAATATAAGGCTATGATAAAGGCAGCTGATAAAAAAAAACGAGCTGATCCGGGTTAAAAAGCTCCTGGGTTTGTTTTCCAACCACATTTCACTTTACTAGATTCTTCTCACTAGCTTTAAGAATTAGCTTAAGCTAAGGAAAACAACTGTTAATAGGAAGGACCTGGAATTTGAAAAAAAACAAACAAACAAACAAAAAAAACCACAAACCAAAACAAAACAAGAAAACCAATAGCAAATACAGGCTTTGTTCACAAAAGCATGCAGAACAAGTAAGAATCATGTTTAGCTTGCCTGCTAAAGATGCATGTCCTGATTCCTATAGAATCAGGGCTGACAGTAGTTAAACCTCAGGATTCAGAGTCAGGAGATGTGTGCTCATATTTCTCTACACCCTCAACTTCACTAAGACCTCTGAAATGCCACTGAACTCGTGCAGCTTGACATTTTACTTTTCTTTAACTGAACGATGTTACTTTTTACGAGGGATCTATTTTGAGCATGTCTTGTAGATGCACATATGCTCTATGTTTGCATATCTGGTAAACTGTATCTGCATCCGATATGTTACAAAATTCATCCTTGTACATTAATCATGTTAATTACCATCTTGCTAAATTTATTCAGATACCTGAAATACATTAATCAGATATACAAGATCAAAATGTACTCTTTGGTTTAATATGGGACACTGCTGAGACTGAGAACCACAGTTAAGTTAACATAGTGTTTATCTTCAATGTACAAACCAACAGTACGATTTACTTATAAATGTCAAAACTAAATGCAACTTAAAAAGACCAATCTAAGAATTGACCAGAGAAAGTACTTAAGTGATGCTCATTTCCAACTTCACTTTAAATAATACCTTTTGTCAGCTGTTTAGCCTTATGTATAATTCCCCGAATGGATCCCTAATTTCACAGGAGGGCTCCGTAACGTGAAAAAATAAATGGTTTTCTTCCAGTCAGAAAAACCCTACTCCTTTGTGTCCCTTTATTTCCTGTTACACAGCACGTAGTAATCCAAACACCCTCTTCCCTGTTGCTATCCACTCTCTGCTTTTCATTAAGTTCTATCCAACTGGAAAACCTTCAATATGGTTACGCAGGAAGTATGCAAGGGAGTCCAGGAACCTTTCACACGAGCTCAGAATAAACCTGCCGAATAAAAAAAAAAAAAAACAACCAAAAAACTAAGCAGTTCTCCTTCTGCACAGTAAAAGAGTTACTACAAAAGGAAATGCAACTGTGCTGGGGGCATCTTGGTTCATATACCTCCCCCTTAATTATAACTTCTGAGAGAAGCCTGCTACTTGCTCCCCGCCCATTTTTCCATCTCCGTCACAGAGTTCCAGATAGCTTTGCCAGCCTAAAAAAAACCCTCACACAGCGAAGGTGAAGTTAAGGGTCAAAGCTGAAATGCAGCTCACTATCTCTGGGTTTGTGTGAATTTGACAGCACACTAGCCAGCTATGCTAAATAAAAGATTCCTTTATCTAAAGGATTTCAACTGCATACCCCTCGCTACCTTTATTTTCATCCTAATTCACTCAAATCTCAAGCATTAGAATGAAATCAACTCAAAATATCTTGTCATGGATATTTTTTTTTTGGGTTGGTTGGTTTTTGGAGAGTCTAGACTCTCCATCAAACTGCCACAAGTCTCAGACTTTTCAATTTATTTACCTGTCAACAAGTTGCATAATTAGAAATTTGCCTTGAAAACTGCTTGTCAAACTTGCAAAGTGGAAAATGGGAACTGTGCAACTGATTGGGAGGAGGACCAAGTACTAATCATACGATTTAATTATTATGGATTTATATTGTTGGGGAAGGACTTTTTTACTAGGGCATGTAGGGATAAGATGAGTGGGGATGGTTTAAACTGGAAGAGGGCAGGTTTAGATTAAACATTAGGAAGAAATTTTTTACTTTGAGGGTGCTGCGGCACTGGCACAGGTTGCCCAGAGATGTTTTTGAGGCCCCATCCCTGGAGGTGTTCAAGGCCAGGCTGGATGTGGCCTTGGGCAACCTGGGCTGGTGGGAGGTGTCCCTGCCTGTGGCAGGGGGGTTGGAACTCGATGATCTTCAAGGTCCTTTCCAACCTAAACCATTCTATGATTGGCCCACCAAAAAAAAACCCCACCCAACTATAAGACGGAATATGTAAAATCATATCCCATGTTCAGAAGTCAGAGCTCCCACAACGTAGTCTACTCCTCTCTCATTGCAGCTCTAATTGCCACTGGAGAAGTGCTGAGTAATGAACGGGTTGACAATAGAACAGAGTGCTGAGGAAAGCCAGAAACCAGAGATGCTTTCCTGGTGCAAATGAGGTGAAGCTGTAATATATAAGCACAGCCAGAACAGCTTTTTTTGATGGAGAGGCTTGGTCACTACAGTAACTCCCACAATTTTATGGATTTTTTGAGTAGATCCAACACCATCATTCTTTTTTTATGTTAGATTTGAAAAGAGAGTCAATATGGAAGTAGCCAACTTAATTAGCTCATCGACTATCAAGAAAATTTGCATGGCTGTTCAACCACAAAAGTAATTTCCTACTGAACTGGCAAAACAGAAAATCCAGCAGCCGAGAGCTAAACTGTTTACCAGAAGATCACAAAGTATTTCTCAAACGAGCGAGCACAAAAGTTTCAGCCGTTAGTTTCAATGAGAAGTCACTTTTTGTTTGTCAGATGTACTGCAAACACCACTGTAAGATGGCTTCTTTTGTAAGCCTTGTAAGTGAACCTTTAAGATTTAAAAACTGTATCCTCAAACCTAAGGATGCTCTGCTCCTCCCACTCTCCCCATGCACAGTCCTAATTGGTTCACTCTTGCTTCTGAACTAGGTACAAAAATAATTCCTACAGGGAAGTGTAGCGCTCTCCTACCTAGCTCTCACTTTCAAGACCAGTTTTTAGTTCAGCTTTTTCCCCCACACTATGTATCTGCTTGCAAGCAAAAGTTAGTTGCTTTTTTGAAACTGGCCCAGTATGGTTGTATCTTCAGGTCTTTCAAAGCAAATTTAGACAGATTAATAGACCACAAAGCAATCTAGTCCGAATTAGATTAGAAAATGAGGAAGTTAACCAAGCAATTATGCTATCGTCATATTGTACAATACATGTGCAGTACCACACCGCGGGAGTTTCTACCAAAGACAGATACAGAACAGATACAGTAAATCATCTAAATATCAAAGAAAAGTTATTAATGGACACAATTACTCAGGTTTTTCAAGCAATACTTTCAATATTTGCCAAAAGTCTCAAAGAATAATTTAACTTGCAAAACATCTGTAGAGGTCATCTATTCCAACTTCTCGAGCCTGTACAGGTCACTAAAAATGGGGCTGTATGTGCCATGCATATTTAGATATAGCCTGTTCAAGTTTTCAGGGGTCATTGCCACACTGAATTGAACAGTACTTAAAGTTTGCCTTGGACAAAGTTTCTTGAAGTCTTTTCAAAGCAACGAGTAGCAAAACTTTTCAACAATATCCATTAAATAATCCAAGAAAATAGCTATCTGGGATTGAGAGAGCAGGTGCTCTTATAGTAAAGCAATAAACTCAGATTAAGGTTCGATTCCTGACCTGACTGCAGACTTCGACCTTCAGCAAATTGATTTCATTCTCTTAGCCTCAGATAGCTGTTCTTTCCACTCCTTCCCCTGTAAGGAATAGATGGGGTTAGCTTGTGAGTTCTTTTGGAGAGAAATTGTCTCTTTTTTCATTTATTTCTGTACAATACACTCTGCTCTAAAACACATCTATGAATTAACATGCTCTATATTACCGTAAATAGACAATATCTTTGATTCAGTAGGTGTAGCTTACGCTTCTCACCAGATACCTCAATTACAAGTAGCAACTAGATTAAGTACACTCCACACTATCCCAGGGTCACAAAAGCTACAGGTACCGTGATACCTGGAAGCCCCCACCTGTGAAGCCAAAAACTAAAAGAATCACTCGTTCAAAATTCATTCTAATTATAGACCTTTAAGGTGGGCAGGGAGTGGCAAATTAGGCATTTTTGCAGCGCATACAGGAGGTGCAATATTTTGCCAACTCAGTCGTGGAAAAAGGGCTCTTTCAGATATGTCCAGATTTTTGTATTATAAATAAATATTGTAGAACTACAGGCACACTAACAGTCATTTGAACTATTCAGCTCAATTGCTCGTGACAAAAAAAAACCAAACCAAAACAAAAAAAACAAACCTTGGAGTCTACCGCACATTCATAGACCAGACCCTTCCTTTTGACTGTACCATAGCATAATGTAAACTCAGGTATGTTGCTTCAAACTTTCTTTTTGAAACTGAGGCCAGACACTGGCTAATAACTTCTGTCAATTGTTTAGTTTTGTTGAACAGCTTTTTCCATCCATGAGTTTCCTTTGTTCCTCTTGGAACTCTGTTTCAAAATACGCATAAAGGAACCTTACTTTCTTTTCTAGCACTTAATCTAATCAGTAGCACCAGTAAAATTTTCTCTTTTTCTAAATGGGTGTTAGGCTTATACAAAAAAGCTGTTTAAAGATGCAGCAAATAGCTGAAGTTTTATCAAACTAAACAGCATTCTAATCCACCAGTTCTCAAGACTATTCAATGCAGATATTTACGTTCCTGCTAAAATAATGAACACTTATAAAAAAAGCTAATTAACTTTGTGTGAATCTCCTCACTGCATGAATAGTTTGGGCAGGTAATTAACTTCGTCATTTTATTTTACCTTAGTCCTTCTCCTAACAGAGACACAAAAGTTCTTAGAGATGGATGCTGTATCTTAGCGTTGGTTCAGCTAGAGTCCCACAGCTTTGTCAGAAAAGTGCCTGGGTCTCGGGTTGCTATTTGTTTGTTTGTGTTTAACAGAGCTATGATGCTCTGCCTGCATACATTAGCAGTAGGATTCCAGGAGTCCTCCCCGGATGTAAGTTTATTCTGTTATATCACTTCTTACCATAGATACTCAACAGGTCTCTAGCTATTTAGCACTTTCTATCTTAAGGCCAGTGTTAGAACGCGGACTTCTTTGGGAAGTCATTTGTGTTCATTGCTTGGGACTCAGGAGAAAAAAAAAAAACAAACAAAAAAACAAACAAAAAACAAACACAAGAAGAGAAAGCTAGAAAACTTATTCTGCAGCTGAAACTCTTTTGGTTTGGATTTAACTAGATCTTAAAAACAGTCAAGCTTGCCCACACCTAGGCAAGACCAGGGACAGCATCAGTTTTGTCATACGTGTTGACATCTGGGAGCCAATGCTCAAGTTTTAAAAGCAAGTATATACTCTAACACAATCACAGCTTCGTTTGTGAAAAGAAAGAGATTAAGAAGATACAAAATTTATGAGTAAATATAAGATGACTTAAGCAGGCGTGTAGAACTAAGCTTCTAACTGCATCTTTATATTTCTAGATCTAGGAAGACTAAACTTGATATTCAGTGAAAGCAGCTTTTGGGATGCTACTAGAGTTGAATACAAAAAATTAGTAAAACTATTTATAAAAGCCTACAATATAGTGCAGTGTTTCTACATTTGCTTGCAAACTACTCTTGGTAAGAAAAATCACAGACAGCACACATCTTTCCTCGCTGTGTTGAAATTTTAGATGATAGGTTTTGGTACAACATGGCTAGGTCTTCTGAGTAATCAAGCAGATGCTTAACTATTATTTTGAGAAGTCATGGTACAAATAGACTTTAGAAGTTAATACATACAACACCTTGCATCTTTCACCGTTCAAACAATGAACTTTCACTTTCTAAATATTTAAATGGTACTTTACATTCAACTGATTATCCAACAAAGATATGTTTATGCTACAATGACAAATGGAAATCAAATCACAGAAGTGGAATTAAAGTTCATTATACAGTTCGTACAGTGTCCGTAATACTATTCTACTTATTTGTGACTACAGAAGAATTTTGTTCTTCATTCTTCCAGTCCTTTGAGAAGTGAGAATCATTGACACTCAGCCATCTGTAAAGGATGGATGTAAAACTAATCTAATATAATATTTAAAGTCCATTTGGGAAACATCCTTGACTAGATTCTTAACCACACATTTGTGTGATCCCTCCAATGGGAACCTAAACCTCCACTGCCGGCAAATCCACAGATGGGAACCTCTTTTCAGGAAGTGAAATTTCCTTGGCAGTTTCTCAATCTTTAGCCACTTCGGCATATCCCATCGGTTACCAATAGACGTATTATATACATATACTGTGCAAGACCTCAGAAAAACATTCCTAGTCAACTATAACATTAGGGACTCAGGACTTGCAGCTCTACTTGCACCATCTCAGCCATGCATCGGCAACTGCAGCACAAGATTTTGCTCTCTACCCCGGTAATCGAGGCTTAAGGCAGAAATCATCACTATGTATCAGAGTGCTTAACAGTGGAAACAAGATGTCTACAATTGTAATTCTTTTTGCGTCACCAAGAGGTCCATATTTTGGTTTTTAACTGAAAACAGAACCTGAAGCCAAAGAAAAAGAAAAACCATTGAAGTGTCTTGTGCTACCCCTTCCTTCCCTCCCTCCTTACCTATAAACATTTCCATCAAGCTTCTAAAGCAAAAGCAAAGTACAGGTAGAGATGCTGCACTTCTGTACTTTCTATTATTAGTAGAAGGGAAGAACAGCAAAATATAAACATCATTGCCAAAACACAACTTGTATCTTCACACTGAAAAAAAATTCTCGTACGACTTGCAAGTCACGTGCTTATTCCTACCTTCGCAACAATGTCATGGGAGCTATAAAATTCCCTATTAATACAAAAGGAGAAGGTTCACAAGAAGTGCTAGCCTCACAACAGTGAGACAATCTAGATATCAAATGTGTATTTGATAGATTTCTGATTTGTCAGAAAGGAAGCTGAGGTGAGCTTCAGTCAGCAGTGAAAAGGGGAAAAGGAGGAAGATGGGTTTTGCAGTTATTCTTCATCTTAAAAATATGGGCTCTGACAAATTAGAAAAAGGATCAAGTGCCACAATTCAAATAGTCCTGTTTTCCCATTCCTCTTCCTACTCCCCTCAGCCTCCCACCTTTCTGCAAAATTGCCTCTCCGATTGTTACTGAAAAAGTGTCCAATAGATAAACCCACCAGAACACTTTCAGATTTACAATGCAGTCAAATTCTGAAGTGAAGGTAAAGTCATCTAGGCTATCATTTAAAAAACATTTTACATTTAAGACAACTAGTGACGTTTTCTGTCAATATAAAGTGCGCTCAAAAAAAGTAGACTACCATACTCTAGAACTGCTCGTGAACTGACTTTAAAACAACATATCGCTGGTGTGTAAATTCAAAATAAGGCTCGGTTGCACAAGACTACACACACGTCATACTTTCCTCTGAAGTCAAATGGAGTAAACCAGGCCATCCAGTGAGAGCCTCAACTTAGGTTAACCTTCTGTTTTGAAGGAAAAAACAAACAAACAAACAAACAAACAACAAGGTGTTATCAGTGGGGTGCAAATATTTAACCAAATATTCACCCAGTTTTCTATAGCCTAACAATAATTCTTAAGTGCGTTCGCAACAGCTGGCTGCTTTGATACTAAATTTTTTATGTATAGAGAAACAACCATTCTGCTTTAGAAGAATGTAGTAAGCATACTTATTTGGGTATCATCTGTATATTGCACACCCATTGCTATTTTTTCACATAAGTCTTCAACCAAGCTGGTCATATCACACAAAGGTTTTGTGGAAAGAAAAGAAGCACACTTTAATAACATAAACCTAGGCTTAATTACAAACTAGCCAGAGTGTTTTCTGGTGGATTAGTGGTAAAGTGGAATACTGTACATCTAAATATTATTAAATTCTTTTAATGTTTCCTATTCCTGTAAAAAAAAAAAAAAAAAAATCCCCCCTCCCAGTTACTGAATTATGCTGTCAGAGCATCAGTTGATACCTTATTGAGTGTACTATATCCCTGCTCCTCTCCAGCAATAAAAGGCTGGAGGGTGTAAAAAGGAGCATAAACACTTCTGCTTCTCTGTAGTACAGAAAGCCCCATTTCACAGAACAGCTCTGAGAAGGTAAACACAGCAGAAAAGTATGTGTTCGGCCCTTGTCTCAACACTCAACAGCAGCAGCAGCAAATCCTTAGAAGAGAGAATGCAGATACTTCCATTCATAAAGAAACTTTCCTTCATACTAAATCTGTAAAGAGGTAAAGTGTTTGTTGTTTCACTGTTTGACATCAGACTTTTGCAAGTATGGTATAACACCTTGTCTAGCTAATGCAGTCTCCAAACCAAATGGAAGTTCAGTGGAAATGGTCTTTGATAGCTTTCCCAGCAGATTAAAAAAAACAAAAACAAAAAACCCACGCACCAAAAAAAAACCAAAAATCCAAAAAACCAACCAAGCAAAAAAACCAGAACACACACACCTCCACTCAAAAAATAAAACACCAAGCAAAATAGATCCAGGAAAAGATCCTAGGTTTTGAGAACAACGAGGGGAAAATGTGCATCCCCTTCAAGGAAATACAGGCTATGTCACATAAATGTTGTATCAAATCCACCTGACGCTGCATGAAAGTCTATTTCTGGCATTTTGTGGCTCCATTCCACCCTGGCAGACTTCACTCTACAGCTGTTCCTTATCTCTTAGGAAAGGCTGTTCTGCAGCTACAGCATTTCTCACAACAGTTTGACACTTCCAACTTTTCCTTCTTCCCCAGTAAATCTTTTTTTTTTGCTACGATATTTTAAATTTCTCATTTATCTATCAGACTGTAGCTTCTTTTTCTGATTTGTGAAGAGATACTGAAATATTAAAGTTTCTTGGAAAAAAAAAAAAAAAAAAGTCTTTTAGTCCGCTTTGCCCATGATTTCCCCACTTTCCCCATAGACACAGCAGCAATTTATATACACAAGTGCAATTTAAATGATCTCATTAGTGGCTGCAAATGACATTTAAATTGCATCTGTTAACCCAGTTGTCATCTGGGGACAAAAACATTTCCCTTTGCACAGTAACCAAAGAGACTCCATTTGTATGAAATTAGTGTAATCTCTTGACAATGAGAAAATGTCAAATTTATCCAATCTGTTTTGGAACTGGGCATGGATACAGATTCACTCCTAAGTCTAATGATGATATGGAAATAGATTGTAAGTTACTGAGAGCTACAGACTCCAGCAGATCTTTGACATGTTTCCTTTGACAACAAAGCAGGAGAAATCCCTTTCTTGCCCCGCAGGTTACAGCTATAGAGCAACTCAAGAAATTAGTGATGTCAGCACAGCTAAACTACCTCAGAGAAACCATGGAGAATCACATTTATTTCGGTGAATATGGCTGGATACACAAACAGTTGTATCACAATAGCTTAGAGGATAAAACACAGGCTTGAAGAACAAGAACTCAAAACAGCTTCACTGCCACAGGACAAGTTGGAATCCTGGCTTTTAAAACTGAAATTTTTTTTTTATTTTTTTTTTTTTATGTTCTGCTTTTATAGCCAGCTCAGTCTTTTACTATTGAACACAATTACCAAGCCCAAACACTCATTCATTTAAACTTTGGGCCAGATGAAAAGTGGGAAAAGAAGTTTAAAAAGACTTCAAACTTTCTCCGGTTCTGCATATTTACCTGAATGAGTCCATAAATCCAGAGGTAGATCATAATGAAGTAATTTTGAAAATTTTCATTAGCTACTTTCAGAAACAGCCAATCTTCAAAGAATATACAAAAGGTAACATCGTGCTTTCAGTGCAGACAGTCGGAATTTTTTTGAACAATACATTCAAAGGGAAAGGAATATTTTGATTATGCTATACTACTCTGCCTTTCACAATTAGATATGCACAGACTACCAAACAAAAAAGTCAAAGTTTGACCTCCTGTCATGAATACTCACATAGAGAACTAGCTGGCTGAAAACTCAGCAAGACTTAAAATATTTGCATCCTCAAATCCATAACAGCATGGATGTTCACGTAGAACGATTTCTTTATGTTCTTATTGAGGGGCTTCTCTTCCCTTTAACTTCCCTCTAATTTAGACAGTCAGCATCTCCACTAATCTATTGCTAGTTCAGTTTAGTATTGGAACTAGTTATATATAAATAGTGATATGCTAGAAAAATCAGAGGAACGGAAAGGAAGTTTTCCCTAATGGCCTACAATAAATACTCTTGCTAAAGACAATAGGGTAAGTTCCCACCGTCAGATGGATGTTTTAATAAGCGCATCTGAATCCTTGGGTACTCCAGTGACAATGGGCTAAATTAACAGCTAAAAACCAGATCAGAGTGTCTTTATTTTATTCTATGAATAAGTGTTCGCAGTCTATACAGCTGGGTTACTTTGCACTGTCAGTGCCATATCCAAGTCTTTTCTTCCACTCCCACTGAAAAAGTTTTTAGAGAAGGTAAAAAATGTGATTCACACTGTGCCATATCCTCCCCTCAACCTTTTCCCTCTCTCCCCCTTTCACCTCTACAAGCCAAATACCTGCTGGAAATCAGGCAGAAATTAGAAGGAATACCTATTTCAGCCTAGCAATGTTTGAAGCATGCTACAAACAGAGACAATTATTACCCCAATGCATACTGAGCCTCACAAATAATTACACCCAAGCTCGACACCTCTCTCAGCATGTCTGTTTTACCTCATGACAGAGTTGTAGCAAAATTATATCACCTTTGGCAAAACTAATGCAAGATAGGCAGAAAACTTCATTCCAATATATTAGACAGTCAAAGTCAAAAGATAAGAAACAAAAAAAAAAACCCTAAGAATTCATGTTAATCTTTTCATCTGAAGAAAGCTAATCTGCTTTAATTTAGTTTTGAAATATTGCTGTTAAAATACCAACTTTATTTTCTCTCCAACTATTATTTATTATCCATGGATATATAAGCTGCATCTCATTCATAATAGCGTTAAGCATTACTAAAAATGAAGGAGAATTAAGTTGCTTGGAGTTTCATTTTTAGACATGATTATGAAAATTAAAATTACTGTTAAAAATATGCAAGGACTTATTGAATAGATAATTCAAAACTATGAACTGACATGTTACTCTAAATAAATTGCTACAGCTATTACGCCCACCGAACAAGGTAATAGATAATACAAGCCTCAACAGTACTTAAACCCAACAAGATTTGCCTAAGTGATAGTTTCCAGGCAAAAAAAAAGTGCTTGCCTAACGTAAAATATAACGTCAAGGCAGCAAATTAAAACCAGACAATTTTTAATAACACTTTTAGGAAACCGAAAAATAAATCCAGACAAAGAAGGGTCAGAAAGACGCATTCATGGGATGAACCAGATGCATAGGGCATAAAGGAGTGTAAAGCGATGTACGTGGAAACAGCACTCAGTGTTGCTGGGCTTAGCAAACTAGAGACCACACTCTGAGAGCCCAGATAGTAAAACAAAAATAGATTTAAAGGAACAGAAAGAAAAAAGATGAAAAACGTAAAAAAAAAAAAAGGGAATACTGAAGTCTGAAAATGATCAAAATTGACAATGAACACGAATAAAATTACATGGAAGTCATATTCTGATACACAAACACCACATTCTGGCAGTATCATTATACAGATATACAGGTATGAGAGGATTTCAAGAGGTATGGATGTGGTACTATCAGGAGCATTGGAATATTTTTGTTTAGCAGACAGATACAGCTCTCCCCCAGTTATCTTCAAGTTTGGTCCTGACGTACCTCAGTTCTGTTGTTCATACCCAAGCCACCTCTAGCACACGAGGATTGCTAATAGGCTGGTAGTATTCCAAGGTGTTAATGGAAAGGGTCATTTGCAATAGATTAAGTTATTCTGTACTGACAGCACATTGGATTATTCTGTAGAGCGTGTTTTATAGTCTGCAAATCCTTATGAGCGGTGAAGTGCTATACCTGATTTGTACAATTTTTTCAGTCGCTCCTGACCAAGCTAGAAGCTGAACAATTTAACCAAGAGGTCTTCAGGTCCAAAACGAGAACTGGAAGAACTCAGAAAAGTATTTATACTACATGTGAGGAAGGAAGAGGGCTGTAAACCCACATCCTCATTGCAAATTAACTGGAGACAATCAAAACCTATCCAAAGAACGCCGAATTTAAAACCAAGAAGTGAGACAAAGGCAAGAAAGCTTTCAGTAAATCAGCTGTTCTGCCTCAGCTTTCAAACCATCTCAAGACTCGCCAGCTGACTTGCCTTGGGTGTTCTTAAACATATGAATCAATTTTCAAATTACCAAAATTTAGAGTGGGGAGGGAAATAAGCAATGCCTGTGCTGAACACAGAGATGGGCTCCTGCTCATGAGCTAGTTTTACAATTTGCTGAACAAATGGCTCAGAAACAGACCAAGCTCTGCATAAATCTTTATTTAAAAGAATACTCAGGGGCAATACTAATCCTATATAAATGTACATTCCTTGATCGATGTGTCCACTTAACATGGATAATCTGAGAAAAATGTTAAGATATTTTAAAATAAAACTAACTGCATGTGATTTATACAGTCAGCTTGTGCAACCAGCCTAGGTCAGTCACTAAGTTTCCGATAATGGAATGCCACGAATAAGTATTAGAACAACAGAAGAGGAGAAGTCTGGGTGCTGAAACAGGACAGACAGCCGCTGTGTCACAAACAAGGTTTTAGCTTCATCGGATCCAGAGGAGCTCCACATATGATCATCCTCCTTCCGTTTCATTTGCATTCAATGGGCACCATCTCATGAACGTCACAGAATGCAGTCCAGACATCTTTTTGTGATTAAATACACATTAGCAGATTTAGGCATTGCCCGAGTTCACAATTGCTATCCATAAAGCAACGTTACAGGAATCATCTGGCTGTAACGGAACAGTTTCGAGACCAACAGCGTGTCTCGGTTTCTCCTCTCAACATTTAAGCAAAAGTCCCACAAAAAGATATATCAGACTTGTGCCAATTGCTAATTTCATTTCGATCTATATAGAAGGGAAGTAAAGTCACAAATGAAAACAATTTAATATAACCAAAACATTTGTATTATTCAAACTCCTATTATAATCCTTGCAAGCCTGCTAAGTAGTGTTCAAATTTTCCTACAGATGGAAGTGTACTTAGCCTGCTAAAGCTTAGGATTTGGGGACTCAGAAATTCACCAGTATTTTAGGTATGTCGAAGGAGACATTACTTGACAATGTTTAGGACTAAACAACTAACTACACTGAAGCATCCAGTATACAATCAAAAACACACAAACAAGCAAATCACGGTCTATGACCTGTTCTTTCTCTTTCCCTTGTTCTTCTTCATGAAAACTTTCACTTTATTGCAAAAAGAAAAAGATCAAAAGCTATACATATTTTGTAAGAAAAATTATAAAAGCCACTTGAATAAAGCAAGAGACCTTCCAGAAGCTGAGAGCACAAGACCCTCTTAAGACTACATTGTTCTATTGTTTGCTACAGTTTTCTGCAAAAGACAGTTCTGCCATGATTTTAAGAATAAGAAAGAAATGCAGCGGTGGAAAAAAAAAATAATCTTCAACTCGCTAGGTTCTTTTGTACACATCCTTGTATACAGCCATGTAACTGAATGAAGAAAGAACACATTGGTTTGCATTTCTTCTGCAAGTGATATAAAACCAAAAGCAGTTTATATGCAGGTTGGTCAATAACTTAGTATTTATGCATGCAGCTGTTGCGAAAGTTTAACAAAACAAAATCTTTTAGAATTATTGTTACCGTACAAACACCAGGTACTATTCCACCCAGTGAGCAAGTTTTCATGATTAATTTAAGGCACATCACAAGTAAACTTCATCTGTGTTAGAGTTTTGTTGTCTGCCACTTCCAACTGCTTTTTTCTGAACAGAAAGATGTCTCCTCTCCTTTTTGATCAAATTCAGAACACCTGGTGTCCAAATTGCTAATTTGCCTTCAATTATCACCCCATGCATTTTCAAATGATCCACTTGCGAATCCCAGGAATTTCCAGCTTGTCCAATTAGCATGTTACAGTTTTGATTCAGGTCCCTGCTGCTCAAGCCTAAACAGCCATTTTTGCCACAGAGGATCTCCCCGTTCTTATATGGGAATTACAGGTTTTGTAATTCACGTATTTGTGCATACTTCAGACAGTGTAAAACAAGCAGAGACAGGATTTTTTCCACTCTTAAGTATAATCATATGCTTTCTCCAGTGTCAGAATCCTCCCTAGTCTCATAACAGGGCTTTCATATAACCAAAAGCAAGGTGAATGAGCACCATCCAGAACAACGCTATTTCCGTTTCATGCAAAGTCAGTTTTACATATTCCTTCAGCACTCCCACTCCTAATAAAGGAAAACAACACTTAGAGATGTGGAATTTTTTAGAAACACTAATAGGATCATATCTCAAGTGACGCGTCTTCAGCGTACAGGAAAAATTGTATAATATTTCAGCTTCCTGCCGTATTCCTTAGCACACATTCTCCAACTGCAGTAGATTTTCCCCACTTTGTTCTCCCTTTGCCTCCACTTCCCTTCCCGAACACTCCAGTTTTCCTCAGTTATTTCTTGGTATGAACAGTCTGGTGATCATAATCTAAGATAGATATGTGGTCATGTGAACTTTATCATAAACTTTGTGGACGATATGAACTTATCTACCGATATGCCCTTTTCTAGTGATGGAAATCCTTCCAGACTCAAGATCTTGATGTAGTAAACGAAGCTTCCCCCCAGACAAAAGGTGCACAAAAAGTGTTTAACAATGAAGTTGTATAACTCATTTCCCATTACCCCAAACTTTTTTTGGCCAATATTATTGCACTCTCTCTATTGAATGAAAAACGATCCTGGAATTTTGTTTAAGGCCAAGAACCATTAAAATTTGAGATGTCAAAACCACAAGCAAAGATTTCTACTCTGCTGCTTAAACCGCATCACAGACTACGACCTTTAGCATTCTCATTACATCACTTTATTCTACAGACCATAACAAACCATCTACTCAAGCAACTACAGAGCAGGGAGAAGCTACAGATCAAACATCCTGCAAACAAGTGTAAAAAAAGAGCTATTTCTTTATATCTGAAGGATATAACCTTCATGGCAAACATCCTGTTGTTAAATTTTCCCTTCCCTTGATCAAAAATAAATTGTTCAACAACTAAAACCATAATATACGCAGAGTTCCACTTAGCACCATCTTGAGTTCCATGTAATAAATTTTCTGCTAAGTTATTCTTTATAAAAAAAAATTCTCACAGCTTGCAAAGCACATTCAGTACTAAAATACCACAAAAATATTTTCATCCCATATATATGGAAACTACAGTAAGCCCCAGCCGATCTTCTTTTAAACAGACACCAGTAGAACTGTCATGTACTGTTAAATGCCTACAGGAAAAGAAATGAAGGAGAACTCTACACCCAGTTGCACCTTCAGGGGAACATAGGAGCATCACTGCTTGCCAAACATGTCACAGTTTTTGGAGATAAAAACCTGAAGATAAGTGCAGAAGCTGTAAACTACAGAGTAGTACACTTATCTCTATAAGCACTCTGTACCTAGCGAATTTCACAAATGCCAAAATGAAATGGTATTTTTAAGGTATCTTGAGCTGCTTTCTTAGCTGGCATGAAAGAGCATGATTTCCTGACCCCAAAACCATCTTACTGGTTTGCATCTGATAAGAAACTGGCTTCTGATGGCTTTTTAATCGTTGTTGGGGTTTTTTGTGGTTTCTTCTCATAAGAGTTTGAGGAAACATGTTCTGAACATGGTGTTCTTCAAAACTATTTTTTTTCCTTACTGAAGCAGAGCTGTATCTCAGAAACTGTCTATTTTGACATTTAATCATAAGGAAGGATCCACAAATAGCAATTTTCTCATTTTCTAACCTGATTATAAGAAGTACAAAGATTTTCATCCCTATTTTGGCTCTATATGCTGGTATTTTGCTCTTTAAGAATATGCCTTCTGAAGTCAGCAGAAAAAAAAAAAAAAAAAAACAAAAACCCACACCCACAAAACAAACCAAAACACACTGCCCTGGATTTATAGCAGAATCCATTGCAATAAAAGGATACCTGAGAAACTCTAGCCCAAATTGGGATGGGCAGGCACTGCATTACGACTAGTAATTTCAATTTGTCATTAAGCACTTAGGAAGCGTTTAGCTCAATATTCCAATTCCTTTTAGAACAGCAGGCACTTTCTTTACTTCAAGCAAAGAAAACATTTTTAATAGGTTTTAGTCAAGTATATGTTTTTTTTCTCACAAGACCTAAATAAACAAAGTACCACAGGGCAAACACATGTCAGAACTGTAACTGGTTTTACCATGACAGTATTCAGGAAGTAACTCAGCTTTAAGAATGGCAAGAAAGAAACTGAGCACACAACCATTCAATTCAAACATCACAGTGCTTTTTCTGCATTTGAGGAAGCAGGATCTAACCCTAAAACCAGGCCACACTTGCCTAAAAAATAACATTATTACCTATATTAACTCTAACAGGTGTATCGCATGAGAGACTTTAGGAAAATTTACACATCCCCCTGCTCAAAGCAATAGTAGCATATATAAAGTCCTTCTGTTACAGGGATTCCCCCCCCCCCCCCTTTTTTTTTTTTTTTTTTTTTTTTTAAAATCTCTGTGCACTAATATCCCATAACCCGTTTCTAACCCTAAACCAAAAAACATTTATCTTTTCATCCTTGGGTCTTGGGGTAACACAGTTTTGAAGCGTAAAGCTTGCTACCTCCCGTGCTTTAGCCATAAACTCGTTTTAGATATGCTCTCACCAAGAGGAGCAGGGTAAGAGCTCACCAGTGTCCCTTTGGAGTCCCAGCCCTGCACCATCAGTGGTATTTCCTCCCAGGCACCACCTGCTCAGGAGCCAGAGGAGCTGAGAAAGAGGGCGCTCGCTATCACGACGGCCCCAGCTTTGGCAAAAAAGGGGTCTTATTTCTTCAGCGAGACCACAGACTTCAAAAGAGTTGATGCAAAACACAGTGCAGCAGCAGCCCCAGGTCTTTTTATCTCCCCACAGAGCTGGGAGAAGAGCACGCTTTTCTCAAGCCTTTGATCAAATTTTAACTGTTAAATAACACCGGCAGAGCTTTTGTCCCTTTATAATTCGAGTGGTAAGTGAACATAAGCCATTCTGATAGAAGAGAAAAAAAAGTAGGGCTCATACACTTTAATATTCACAAGAAAACTGGCCTGCATGGTATAAAAGGGATTCGTACAGTAGAGCTCGTAATTGTTTTGCCAAGGCCCAATCAAAGCAGCAGTCAAGGAGAACCATGCATTATCTGATCAATGAACATACACACATACAAGTATTAGTCATTATTCTCTAACTGTATTGGCATAAGCATGAGACAAAGGGAATGCATCTTACAGTTACCTTCCCACCACTACTGAAGTAACGATCAAGACCTTTAGCTGGCATAAATGGATTTAGCTATAGGGTTTGATCATGTAACTCAGAATGCTTTATTTATTTTTTTTCTAATGGTTCAGCAATGGAGTTTCTAAAATTTGCTCACTTCATTATTTGCTACTGTTAAACTAAACCTGATCTCAAATATACGTCAAGCATAACAATAACAACTGGCAGGCATTATTCATTTAAATATTCATAACAGGTCATTTGATGAAACACAACATCCAAAACTAAATTTTGAGCACAGAAGAGAAGATATGAACAGCAAGTAACACAGGAATAAAAAAAATCCTCTGAAGGAAAGTAACAAAGCAATTAAGTAAGAAGATAATTCCCTCTTGGCTATTTTGACTAGCTCTGTGCAGTGAGTAATTTAGTCACTGAATTACACACTCAGATCTACTGCTCAGTGACGTTGGCTTGTAAAAACTATCCCAGGTATCAAACCAGAGAATTTAAATACTAAACCAGTAAATATTTAAGTGACCCTCAATGACTATTTGATCGTTATTCTTTTACATATATATAAAAAAAAAAAAAAACAGAATTAGTATATATGTAATATCTTCAATGTTTGTTTAAATAAATTTCAATATCCCACATTTTTCAAAGAGCTGCTCAGAAGTCACTTTCCTTTTTCTGGTTTCTTATTAACTTATACGTCAAAAGGCAAAGGCCAGAATCTCAACTGTAGTCTCAAGTGTAAATCAGAGTAGGTTAATTCTTTTGAAGAAATGTGACACAGGAAACATTCGTATAGAATATAGATTGAAGGCTGAGGTTATATACGCAACCAGTGGAAAATTACATTATCGCAGCTGAGAGGTTGGCTGGCTCAAAGGCCAACTCCACTTTAGACACTTCTGTTGTAAAGTGAGAGAGACACTTCTAAAACCAGAATTTTTAGAAATGTTACTACACCAATAACATAATATCATTTAACAGCTTTTAAATTATATTTTCATTAGGAAACTGTCATTTATCTGCACATTTCTTATGGAAAAACAAAGCATGTCTTCTTTT
This sequence comes from Vanellus vanellus, assembly GCF_965231255.1. Classification (NCBI taxonomy): domain Eukaryota; kingdom Metazoa; phylum Chordata; class Aves; order Charadriiformes; family Charadriidae; genus Vanellus; species Vanellus vanellus. The sequence goes on along the minus strand of NC_138911.1, from coordinate 5,934,105 downwards.
GCATCAAGATACTCTTGTTATTCCCCATTATTAGATCAACTAATTGTGCTCTTTTTTTTGTGGTGCAAGACTTCCTTTCATCCTGTTGTGTTTTAGCTTGTTAAAAAACTCAAATCTTGTACCTTCAGAACAAAGCATCAGTGGTCACAGACCTTGTCACTGAACGGACACCATGACCAATATATTACCGACTTCAATCCCACATTGGTGGGCCAATTTCAAATAAATTCTGTTGTAATGCTATTCTATATAACGTTCTATGTAACGCAGAAGTTCTTTCTTTCATGAAACCATGCATTTGCTCTTGTTCATTGCTCTCCAAAATGAAAGTTTACTCTGCAAAAATTTTAGCTCTTCACAGAGGAGCTAAACTAATACTGTTTTTTACCTTCCTGAAGCTACGTTAAAAAAATATAATCCAGCGAGTATGACCTTGTTTTATTTGTCTCATATGTTCTGCTTACAACTACTCTTGAGGGCTGGGGAAGAGATTTTTCATGTATTAGGAAAACTTCTCAGACATTTTGGACAGGAAAAAAATAAAAGCATCCGAATCAGCTGCAACCATACAGCAGGTGTGATGCTGCCCCATCTCTCACACTAAGAATCACCTGGGAAACTTCAAAGTTTAGATTGCATTTGTGTTTCAGTGAAGTCTCACTCTCCTTCCCCTTGAGAGTCATTAGCCAATGATCTAAAGGACATTAATGCCTAGTGTGCTACCAGTAAAGAAATTTTTTCAGATAAAAAAAAAGGTATTGGCCATTTTCATTAGTGATCCTATGATTTTCTCTGAAGAGTGCTAATCTCAGGGCCCTGCTGAAAGTTCAACCAGAGTTATGACTGCACCTGAAATTACTGGCTTTATCAAGTTGTCATAGTGGAAATAGTCTGGTTCTATCTTCTTTACACATTCCCTTCAAATATATATACACATTGATGAGACATACCACCTCCCGGCCCCATCCGTCCCTTCGCTAGGCTAAACAGTCCCAGTTCTCTTTGCCTTTCCTCACACAGAAGATGTTCTTGGCCCTTTATCAGGCTGGTTGCACTTCGCTAGACTTCGCGGTAGCTCCATATGTCTCCTGTATTGGGGAGCCCAGAACTGGACACGCTACTCAGCCTTTGCAAACTGAGTAGAGGGAAAAGATCACCTCTTTCAGCCTGCTGGCAACACTCCTCCTAATGCAGTCCCTGAACACTGTTTAGCCTTCTTTGTTGCAAAGCTGCATTATGTATTACAACCTCTTTATACATTACACGCTTTTTACTTTGTGGATGCCTATATGGAGTCATTTAGGCTTCGATAGCCAGGAAACGGGCCACACGGAAGTCCTTCCAAGCAAAAAGAACTTGGCCTAAACTTCATAAAAATCATATACGTTTATTTAACACTAATATTTAGATGACAGATAATTTGAAGCTATCACAAAGCAGTGTACTTTACCAAAACCAAAGATCTGGAGAAAGATTTCTCCCAAATTTGATCTTGATGTCAGCATGTACACTCCACTATGATGCTGTTCCACCCCACTGCGAGACTAGTCTATATAAAAGAAGATACAATGCATCATTATCTTCCCAGACCATTTTTGTCAAAGTAGAGTGATATTTTATGAACGTGTTTTATTTGCTACACAGCTAGGTAGGTGGAAACGTATACATTTTAAAATAACAAAGGCAAACTCTGAGGATTTAAAACGTTTGCTTCACAACATTCACTTGGTTAAATACGTATGGCTAAGACTGAATGGTCTACTTTTAGACCCTTCTCTAGTAAAGCATTAGTTCCTTTTGCTTCTTCTTATGCCAGTTCTACCCTATGTTGATAGTAACAATTTTCACCACCGCTGATAGATTTGAGTATATTTTGTTTTGGTTAAATAACAGTAAATGTTTAATGATATCTAATTAAATATCAAAGCTCTTCCTTCTCGTTAACCACACCAGTGGTTAACATTACACGCCAGTGTAATAGAGCTGTTCCTAAAAAATCCAGAACATTTTAAATTTAAGAGCATTTTAAGACTTCACAGTTAACTACTCTCAGGAAGGTTTTTCTTTGTCAAGAGAAAAAAAAAAAAAAATATCACACTAGAAGCTTAGTAAAAATAGTACGTTCAGAGAGAAGCAGCAGAGTGAGTAACATAGCACTGTGAAACAGTCCACTTTGAATCCAGTATACAATGCAGTTACAGCCATGACTGTGCTTCATATGCAAATTACCTTATAAATTAATGACACTTGAACTGAAATAATGGCTCAAAAAAATCAGCTTTTTTATTAAAAAAAAAAAAAATCTACAAGGTGTAAAGTAAGTATCATCTAGCTGGCCACAAAGTGGAATCAGCACACATGAACAGTTCGTCCCAACCCCCCCAAAATGTTACGTATATATATATACACACACACTGATACCTTTTCTGCCTACAGCATTTTGCCAAAATCTTATTTGTTTACCATGAGCTGATCATCTGCAATAGTGGATGCAGTGCAGTCGATTAGATTTTATAAATTTGCTCACTTGCTAATTAGGATAATGTATCTGCTAGCTCCAGATCCTCAGCTAGCAGCCGGCTTATTTAATGGAGACTACAAGGCTGTGCCCTTAAACTGTAGCAGTTTAAATTAGCTGAGCGGAGCTAAAAGCCAGTCAAGGAATGATTAGGTGAAAGATGTGCTGGGGTTATTAAACTAAACAGACTGTCTGAAAATTCACATCTGCTCTACAAAGACCTTGAAAGCTGCAAGAAACTCTTTGATTTTCTCTACTATAGATGCAGAAGTGCTTCACTAAATGGCTATAGCCATCTACCATGGTATTATCACACATAGATCTTTTCAGAGGTCACTGTTACGGACAAGCACTAGATAATTTAAGCCTTCAGGACTGTCTTTCTGAACATATTTTGTGACACGGCTTCACTTTGGAACTGCCTTGCCTGTGACCTCTAGGTTATGTCACTGCAACATGCTCTACTTGGGGCCACTGTTAAATAATATTCGCATGTTCAGACTTGAGTTACCTTTTAAACCAGCTGAAACAACTCCCGGGGCTGTTTCATGCTGGCCACGTTCTGCAACCTGTGCTCTTTAAAAAATAACTATACTAAAACAGAGGACTACGATAACCCACCGAATCCTGCCTTCCTCGCATCGTTTTAGGTCACCACAGGCACAGATACTGACCATTTTATGCCATAGTTTTTTTTAAAAGAAGTACATTTAAAATATTTCTTTCCCTGTCGGGAGGCAAAAATAACAACAGACCTTCTGTTGCTCTTTCGTGGAGAACTTCAGTAGCACTTCTTTCAGCCTTTCCTGCTCTTTGTTGGCTGAAGTTTTCCAGTATTTCTGACAAATCTAAAGAGACTGAGGCTAAAATCCGATTTGAAATGCAGAGAAAGACGCAAGAAGCCTGCAGTCATACTTTTATAGACAGATTTTCTTTTAATAATGTCCATTAAAAGTAGAGAAGCAAATAACAGGCACCAGAACAGGTAACCCAGCTTAGCTGAAGAAAAAAAGGCAAACCACCTACTTCTTCCCTTCCCAAACATCCATCCAGTTAATAAGGAATCCTCACTCGGAATAAGCACATCAGGTGTTTCCCATCTAAAACAGGAGTGAACTGTAACTGAGGCAATTAAGCTTTACTTAGGGCATGCTGTAAAAACAGCTGCCTCGGTAGGATATCTTCAAGAGAGGCAGTAGCCCATTCAACTAGGACTGCTTTACACAGTTGTTTGCTTTCAAAGCTTTTATTTATTGTGTGTAGGAGTAGTTGATAGAAGGATTTCTTCATTGGTGCTATTTTTTCAGTTGTTAGACTGCACTAAATCTTTTTCTTCTCTATTATTCAGAGCTTGGAAATTTAGGTGCTAGTACCACATAAATGCAAAGCAATTATTTTAATACAAGGAAGCCCCCAGAGCACATGTTGTTTGTGTAGCTCACTTCGCAAGAAATCACAAGCAATTTTTTTCTTTAAATATTATTTTTTCTTTCACTGCAGCAAACCTTCGTGCTTCACACTGCAGCCTGCTCGCAGACAGATCCAATGGGTTTATATGGAGAGCAACAGAGCCAGCTGGAAACCTGGATAGAAGCTACAATACCTCTTAAAATGTGACCTGCAGACATTAAAGATGAAGCTACAGTAATGAAGTACACCATCATTTGCTTGAGTAGAAGAATTCTTCAATAACAAGTGTATAAAACCAATCCAAGTTATTTAAGCAAAATTGTAACAAAGTTTAAAGTGTGCTTTTCTGGTTCAAAACTAAAATTTTACTTCTGTGTTAGTTTGTATAAATTAAGTATGGTGTTTTATGTACACATTTTGTTTTGTTTCTTTGTGTTAGCCACTGTAATATGAGAACAACATTTGAACACCGGATACCAACAAGAGATTGCAAAAATTTGTGACAATAGAGCATACAGCTCTATATTCTGTGTTTGGGTTTTGGTTGTTTGGGTTTTTTTAGGGTTTGTGTTTGTTTTTTTTGCGGGGGGGGTGGGGGGTGGGGAAGGTGAGGCAGAAGAACTGTTTTGTCTTAAAAAAAAAAAAAAATTCCAATCTTGAACTATCTACTGCATTTACTCCCTTTAAAGTCAGGGTAGCCTGTACTACATTGTAATGATACACTCTACAAAGCAGAAGTAGAAAAATCTGTGGAAAAACTGCAGCAAAGCACTTCAGCAGACCTTCAAGAGTTCACTATTGCAGGTGATATAAATAAAGGGAGTTCCTTAATCTTAGGTGGAATTACAGCAGCGTATTATAAATTGGGCCAGATATTTATGCTTTCTATCTCTTTTTACCTGAAAGCTAGCTATAGGGGCGGTCTACTCTTAGTCTACTTCCTAGGGCATTCTTCCTTTGAAAATATCAAAACGCTTTTGTAGTCTGGTTTCTGTACACTGGCAAAAGTGACTACACTGGCTGATTTTCCTCCACGTGTACCTCTGCATTAGCCACATTTCTGAGTCTCCTCCCTGCCTAACATAAAACCTGACTGAATATCTGAGTGTAGAGAGCTGAATTTGGCTTCCTTTCAGAAGGACTACACTGTATAAGCCCTTCAGTTCTTACTCAAGTACTAAAGGTGTTCTGATCTGAAAAATTAATTAAATACCAATTATTTTGTCACAGTTCAAAATCCATTGTTATTTTGCAGGTCTTGATGATGTTTTTGACACTGAATACAGTTGCTGATGGGAAAGCATACACTATTTATAAATGATGTTTCATCTCATAGTTCAAACAGTCATTGCATTTGCTATAAACGTATGAAATTCTCTTCCCATTTAAACAGCAGCTTAATGCCACCCACTTCATCTGGAATGGTGCCCAGGCTAGCAGAAGGAAAGTCAGGATAAATTATCCTAGTCACAAGCATTTCTCTCCCATTCAGTACCGTTCCTTACCTACAACCAACCACGTTAAAGTTCTTATGTAGCTGAGTATGGGTGGCTTTGAACTATTTTCACATTAAAGTTTTTGATATTCTGAAGAGCTGAACTAATGCTTCTCTCCCCATTTGTAGGAGCAGTAGAGGTATTTTATATTTTTCCTTGACAAAAAAAACACAAACCAAACATATAACCACCGAGAAGGAAACACTGCCTGGTTCATTCCCAATGCAACACAGTTGTAGCTCTGAGAGAACAGCAACAACCTAGTGCTTTTACGAAAAATCCTTTGACTTCTAAGCCAACAACACCCACATTTTGAGGAGGATAAAATTCACACCTTGTGATTAGCCCTTACCTCTTTCTTTAAGGATTTTTAACAAGAGTTTTAGTACACCTCTCCTTACTGCTAGGACTCACTGTCTCCACTCTCCCACTCAACAAGAACACTTTGAACCATACACGTGCATTTTACGCAGTTTTTAACAAGCTCTGCGAGACAGGTTGTTTTCCTAGGGCATAGATGAAAATAAGACCTCAGGAAAAGGCTTTCTGTCCTCAAGAGGAAGCCAAGCACACCAGGGAAAGCAGAACCACCAGGCGACAGCCACAAATGCTCTTCACGCTGCTCGGCCTCAGGAGGTGCTTTGTGGACCTCGCTCCTTGCTCTTAAGAAGGTGGCCACAGGATGCAACCTCCCGCATTTCATTTGTTACAAAGCAACTTCCCTATCACTTACTCCTCTCCTTGCCAGCACTTATTTCAGAAACACAGTAACATTTCTCAGAAACTTACCTCCGAATTGCCCGCTCGTGCCCTTCCTAGTCCTCAGCGAGGATGAGATGCAGTGAAAAAGAGGATTACACCACAGAGGATTACAGCCACGCCCCACACACTCTCCCACAAAAGCTGCCCCGTTTTGGCTAGCAAAAAGCAGGAGCACACCTGTCGGCCATTAAGAGCTGATGAGGAAACCCACCACAGGTGTGATGCTGCAGCCCTGGCTGGGATGGCCGCACCTGCAGCCTGGGGCCTTGCCCTGCCGGAGGGCCCCAAACTGGGTACCCCGTCGCCCCCACGCTCCCCCCCGCCTCAGTGGGTGCCCCTCTCACCCCTCACTCAGCCCTAACGAGGTAAATCGGCGACTGCGGCCACGGCAGCCCAAGGGGCACAGCTCCCTCCTCACCATGGCCGCCAGGCCTGGCGGCAGAAGGAAGCTGCAGTCATATTTTAGCAAATGAGAATATGCTTTAAAAGAACATTAGAGATTATACAGTCATGATGGTATCGGTTAGTATCCACTACCTGTCAAATATTATTATTCTAGTAGTATGTCAAGGTTTTTTTCGTGTCAGCCTGGCTGCTACACTCCTGCTGAGAGGAGCTTGCTGCATGCTTGGAGCTGGTTTTCTGGCTCTGGTGTCTCAGAGGCAACATGTCCCACCGCCAGGAACGGCCGCTTCCAGGGGGGCAGGCATGGCGGAGACGGGTAGGATCAGCAAAGCAGCAGCAGAAATGGTCATCTGAAAAGCAGCGCAAACGACAGCCAAACGCGGGGGATGCTCACCCCCTTCCTCGCCTGCCTTTCCCTAATAAGAGCGCTACCTGCTCTAGAAGGCACATCCCCGGTTCCTCGGAGGATAATTTGATTTATTATTATACTGAAACCAGGAACAACATTTAAGTGAATGCCAGACGGGAAAATCTGTTGACTGACTTTGCTGTATCATCTGAATCTCCAGGCCTGGGTGCCCCCTTTCAAGCACAAAGCTCTCCCAGTGCTGGGATGTGCAGGAGGATTAGGGCCTTTATTAGCACTTTAGTCCTGATGCAGCAAAGTACTTAACACATATTTAACGTTAAACACATGAGGAGTCACAGTAGCTTACTCAGATCTACTGAAGTGAAAGAAGCTAATGACATGCTTAAGCATCCTGTGCGACCCAGAGCTGAACTCTTCTGCTGCTGGTGGGATCAGGCTTCGAGTTCCCCATCTCCATGAGGGTTTCAGAGCTCTCAAAAATGGGAAAGATGCAGTTTGCACCACTGCTGTGCTGCCTTTAGCAAAGTACGGCTTCCTGTAAGGGCGGCAAATCTCATGGTTTATTTACAAGTTAAGAAACAACGTGACCTACAGTCATGTTCACATAATGCATAGGTATAGAGTAACTCAGGATAAGAAGACTGATAAGCTATATTCTGTAGAAATATAAACTATAATATCCATTCAGGTAAAAGCCAAAAGACCCAGCTTAACCCAGTGGAACTATTACATTTATGTCTTCACCTAGAAGAAAACAAGGAAGATCTTAGATATTTAGTAGACATTCACTAACATTTCCTCTATAGAAATAGTGTTAAATCAAAATCTATACTTCCTTGGGATCCAACTCACTGCTGCTTCAGCAACAGCTGATCTCCTGTGTGTCCCTATAAAGACATGTGTGAAAAATTCATCAGGAACAAACATTTCTGTAGACCACAAAGATGTGTTACAGTAAACCAGTTTCAAGATTTTAGTTATCTCATGGAGTAAACATGTTTTGCAGTAAATGTACTTCCTATTGAAAGCAAGAGCAAAACCACCCTTAATATCAGCAGTACCTGGATGTGATCCTACAGAACTCAGATATATATTTGCCGATAAAAATGCAGTTGTGTTAATATGATCAGGCACATTTGATTATATAACACCTTAAATGAATGCTGCTGGCTTTTCTTGCCTTTTTTTTTCCCAACCAGAAGTACAATGATATCACCCTGAGTTGAAATAGCACCTCTGCAGAGTTTCTGTAACATGATTTCTTATCTAGCACTGCTACTACTGCCGCAATAACTAAACCAGACAGAATCAATGCACTATAAGGTCAACTCCCAGTCCCATGACTTCCTTAAAAGCCTAAGGCTAAGATTCTAAGAATGTAAGGACCTAAGAACAATTTATCGTCCTCAATTTAACAATTTAAGGACCTGAAGAGAGACACGGTGAAACTTTATCAGTGTTCCCAAGGGTCAAAGCAAGCCAGCTAGGCTGATTTCCTTAACTTACAGAATCATAGAATCGTAGAATTGCTGAGGTTGGAAGGGACCTTTAAGATCATCGAGTCCAACCGTTAACCTACCCTGACAAAAAACACTTCTAAACCATGTCCCTAAGTACCACATCTCCCCTTTTTTTAAACACCTCCAGGGATGGTGAATCCACCACCTCCCTGGTCAACTTAAAAGTAAATGGAAGAAAAGTTAATGGAGCAAAAGAAGCTCCTCAAGACCACTTAGCATATTATTATAAATTCATGCCAAGTCTGCAGGATTTGCAGCATAGACAATGTGAAACTCTGCTGCCACTGGGAATTCAGAGGCAGTCTTGCCTGAAAGGAGTACTTCTAGCTATACACTCATTGCTGGAGGTATGGGAATAACAGGATGACATATGCAGCCTTCCCACGTATCTACAGGGGTATGATGAGTCTTTCTTTGCAGCTCACATTGGTCTTAAGCCTGTTGTTATCTTTATGCTGATTATAAGAAACTAGTGACCCCTGGCACCGTGCAGTGGACCATAAGCTTGAAGGGATTAAAAAGCTCTGGTTCTCAATAGAAGCATGAGCTTCTTTCCTGAAAAAAAAATACAGCACGTTGTGCTGTCATGTGCTTAGTTACATATTTTGGTTTAAGATAGGTAAAACCATGAGCATTTTACCAGTGAGTAGTGAATGTGTGGCTCTTGCTGTCACAGGAGGATGCAGAGACAGACGGTGTCAGGGAATTGAAAAAGGGATTAAACGAATTCTTGGGCAACTTGTTCCAAAATGGATGTCAAAATAACTGGGTAGTGGTGTTCCCTCGAACATCCCTAATGTAAAAATTGTGAATGCTGTGAAAGTATGAGGAGAATGGATCACATAAAATGACCTAGCTTGCGGGCTAAATATCTTTTGTTTAGAAAGCGCCTGCTATTTCCATATCTGGAGACGTACTACTGGACTAGATGGACTACGTGTTGATCCATTTGGGCTTTTTTTATTGTTCGTTTGATGGGCAGAGAGTGGAGAATAAACATCACCCCAAATAAAAGTTTAATAACATAACAGCAGATTTCTGTGGGTGGGGATTTTGATAGTCATTCAAAAATCAACAATTTACAGAAACTGTATGTATTTAGAAACAACTATGATTACCAAAACTAAATCATTGATTATTGTGAAAATTCCAGGACAGATAACTAAGCAAAAAAAAAAAAAAAAGACTATATTAATATAAGCAGGGATTTGAGAAAGTATGATGTTATCTTATTGGCTTTGGAAATTGGAAGTAGACCTTGACGTTGAAATTTAGAGTAACATCTTTAGTACGCCTGCTCCTCATGATGTTGCACTTCATATTTTCTACTCACAATAACTATTTATATTCATCTTCCTTTTATTTTTCTGTCCTTCTTTCCTTGAAATAAATAACATGCAAAAATAAAAAAATGGAGAGTTTATAATTACTCTCAATCATAGCCTGTGCAGTAATTTTACAGTGAACCTGATACCAAAATTCATATACTCTGCAGCGTGACAGAGCAGAGACAGATTTTGTATCCAGCCAAAGCTTGTGAATTTCTCATTCAAGAAAAGGTTCTCTTACACTCAATTACCTTGAACTGCAGCATTCTTTTTTTATTTTAAGAACATGCTCTGGTTTCCATAAGCAAGTAGTAATTCTTATTACTAAAACAGCCAGGTACACAATCCAACTCTTACCGAGGGCCAGTGGTACAATCTCTGTCGATTTCTATAGGAGTTCTATTTCTATTACTTCAATAAGAATGAAGCACACAGAAAATCAACATTGTCTTTTGTTATGGGTGTTTGGCTTTTGATTTGGCAGAGTAAACTCAGATGGAGAAATTATAGGAAAGGGAATAAGTTCTTTAGCAGTTGCTGTCCTTTTTTGTGTTCAGTATAGGATGGATTGTTCTATCTGCCTACATCTTACTGCTCAAACAACATAACATTAAAGAATTCCAACCATAGAGCATCCCTTTTTCTCTGGGGACTGTGCCAAGGACTGGACTGATGCTGCAGACATCATGTCTACAGATGTCCTTAATGAGAAAATATGCGGACAAAGAGGCCAGGTATGCTTTAGTGTATGGAATATATGTTTTGACCTTTTAGTAGGTATTTGCATTCTTTTTATGAGCTCCTATAGCAAATGGCTCTATCACAGAGAAGTGCTTGTTCTCATTAGATGTCAGATCTGGTTATAATAAAGATACTTATATATTTTTAATTTTAACATTTACATTTTCTTTTACTTAACCTTATAAATAAAATATCTCTTTAAAAAGACAGCATTTTTGCTTTTAAGCCTAATGTATCATTTTAGGAAGTCAGAGGCAAATTGCCAGAGGTATTAATTTACAGCAATTAAGAAATTGTCTACACACTCAGAGTGATGAGTAGACTGATTAGTGCCTTGCAGTTTTGCATTCTACCAAATCCTTAGACCAAGTCTGTCAGAAACCCTCTGAATTTATCACAGGAATTATTTGTCCTTTCTGAAACTGGATGTTACCATAAAAATTAAATCACTGAATCATTAGAAAATGACCCAGGATCACCTGAATAAATGATATAACATAGATTAAGAAAATAAGTCTTTTTCACAGTAGTTACTAACAGTGATGGGAACACAGGTGGCCACAAAGCTCTTTATTTAATAATAAATCAAAACAGTTGTTACTAAATGCAAACAATAACTCTTAGTATTTTTGATGTGAAGAGAGCCTTGCCATTGACCAGAGTAGAAAAAAAAAAAAAAACCCCAACCATCAACAAACTGTAGGGACACGGGGAAGATCTCTATTCCTGTAAAAAGAACATTACAAAAGCCCAATCCTCTGCTGCTGTGCCCTAATGCTACTGACTAAGCTAAGCTTTGCAGTCCAAAGAAAGAAGAAAAATGGTCTTGTAAAGTCAGTGGGAGCTTTGCTATAGACTTCAGGAAAAGTAGTATTTTAACTAACCTATAGCATGTAATCAAAATATGCTCTTGATAACATGGTGTTTCTTAAAATAACAAGCTATACATGATGCACTGTGGAATGTCCATATGGAAACTACGATGTATATGAATGTTAGCAATGAAAATACACCATGGTCTGGTGCTAAGGCTCTCTGAAATGTGCTCAGGTCTCCAGATCCACTGATGTCCCTGCTTTCTTCTTCAAGTTACAAAGTGGTAACACAGATCTTGAAGAAATTTTAAAAGTGCATGTCCACATTTTTCATGTTCACAGTTCCCTATGCCCTGTCAACTCTGTTTCTAGCGAAGTTTTCAGATATTGGTAACTAAATATTCAGAACACCCTTTCTGTAAGAATACAAATAATTTACAAATACAATTGCAATATTACACAGGAAAATCTCAGAAATGAAAGGCTGTTAAGAGCCGCAGTAGAAAACTGAAAATACTAATGCTGTGAAAAGCACTTGAACTAGAATAAAGCTAAAATCAAGGTGCTATTTAGGGTAACAAAAGACATTAATTTACAAGACAGTTAAGTTAGTCTTCAAACAGAAGTTTTGCTTTCTTAGTATGGAAAAGAGAGAAATCCTGAGGACCCTTTAGTAAGCACATGATGATAACTACTGGTCATAAAAGATTGAAAGAAAAAGAAACACAGAATTAGAAAATTGTAGATGTGATTTTCAAGTGCCCTGGTTCTCAGTGAGTGTCTGATGACAGAGAAAATCAGATAACAGATGAAATATTCCCCTAAAACCTCATTGTTAAAAATTTCAAAAAACCTCACAGAATAAAAGTCAACGTCACATAAGGAAAAAGACATTTATTTTCTTAGCTCTGCTTGAATTGTTTTTAACATACTGAAACTAGTACAAAACCATTATGATTTTGAATAAATTTTTAGCACGTTTCTTATCACAACTATGAGCCAAAGCTAAGCACGAGTCACACTGGTGCATCAGCAAAAATCATCTCGGTAGAAGCAGCTCAATTTTCCCTAATGAAGATAGGTGGAAAGAAGTAAAAAAAGGAAGTTCTTAGCGTATTTTTCAGTTGGAGTGAAATAAATAAATATAGATTTGTCTCAGAATATAAAGTTGCTCTGTAGGAGCTGACTATTAGTCATGCAACTTGGAATAAATCCATTTGATGCTTTAAGAACTGGTGGGAGACAAACAGCTAAACCAAAGACTATTCTTGGTGCCACAGTATATTGTTCTTTCATTGCTTTTATTTGCTAGAAACCGAAAACAGACTTATCTGTCATGTCGACTTCCAACATGCTGCATTTCTCTTTACAGATAAATGATGTTGAATTATGGGATTTATGCCATTTAAAAGCTGTTAATAATGGAACAGGTCAGTTTTTAATTTATTGAAGCATTCTGTGCGTGAAAAACATTTAACTTCCCGATGAATTTTGGAAACGGTGCCTGAGGAAAACAACAAAAAAAAGATCCTATGACACAAAAATTTGAACTGTCATAAATAAGAACTGAGAACTAAGAATCAAAGTGTAGACACTGGAGTTTTTTGTTTGATATTTTTAACAAATTTTTAGGATCAATAATTCTGAATGTCATGAGCTTTCCCTCTGTGATCAGTAAGAGAGTCCTGCTTGTATAATCAGCAGCTTTCTCTGTCATTAGTTTTGATTAAAACCAAACCCATTATATTAGGCACTGCTGAACTGTAATGGATTCACAGAATACAAACCCATGTTTCAAATCTTTTATCTATCTTTAGACTGGTCAAAGCAGAAAAGTTGATTCTGAGACATTCAGCAGTCAGTCTCAGTTTGAAATTTGCTGCATGGATAGCCATATACGAGAAAGTTATTTTCTCATTCCAGCAAATTTCCAATGTTTTACATTTTCATCCCATCCAGAGTTGGGAGGAGAAGTTGAAAATCTTAAAAAATGGTCAACACAATAAAGTTACATGTCTGGCTTGATCTGAGAGATGTTTATCACCATGTTCCTGTATCTATCACCACGTTGCAGTGTTTAAAGGGTGGCTACAAAGAAGATGGAGACTCCCTTCTTACAAGGACTCACATGGAAAAAGCGGGGGGTAATGAGTACAAGTTTCTCCTGGGGAGGTTCCAACTGGACACAAAAGGAAAATTTTTCCCAACGAGAACAATCGGCCATTGGAATAATCTCCCCAGGGAAGTGGTGGATTCCCAAACATCAGACACTTCTAGGATTCAGCAGGACAGGGTGCTGGGCCATCTGTCTAAACCATGCTTTTGCCAAGAAAGGTTGGACCAGATGATCCTCAAGGTCCCTTCCTACCCAGTATTCTATGATTCTGTGATGTATCCTTTTGACAGCAGCACGTTATCTTTTTATTTTTAACATATCTTTTTATCTGTTTATATGGCCTGATGCTTTCTCAGGTGTTGCCAATGAAGAAAGAGTGATGATATTCTATCAGGTGCACTTGCACAACTCCTGTTGTTTGAAAAGAGAATGTATTTATACATTTATCTGGTGGAATACCTGGTAATAATTCTTTACAACTTACTTTTATAGTAAAATAAAATTCTCAGTGTCCTGATTATCTTATGACATGTTTTTCTACCTGAAACTAACAATCAAAAAATAATAGAATACAATTCTCCTACTTGGCGTGTGCTGTAGTACAAGCATTCCGCTGACAGGATTACCTGTTATTGCTGTGGGCCTATTTTCCTGTTGTCAAGTTTATCTTGCTACTCGTTCTCCTGCTTTAAGGACTAAAAGTCAGCCTAAATTTGGCTTTTTATCTAAAAGAGTTCACAACTCAGCAACAGCTGTTAATGCTGTTATGTGCTTAAGAGAACTGAGTAGGCTTTTTGATTTCGTGCTGTCACTCCACCCATGACAGCGTTAAGGTAGGAGTAGGAGGAAGACTCCAACATGTAGGTAGAACATGCTTTAACTGAAGCCAGTATAATATACACACATTGGCTTTTGGACAAACGCCAGAAAACCAGGTTAATTTCCCGAGATTGGCATTGATCCTGCAATGCACCCTACTCACCTCTTCCACCTGCCGTCTCCCTTGGTAATTTAGATTTTAAGAACCCAGGGGCAGAGACTGTACTATATATATCCACACATGCTATGTGACTCATCCACGCTTGCTGTTTGTTCATACTTACCAAATACAATCAATAAATAACAATTTATGTCACTTGGAAGTCCTGAAAGCCATACTAAGCATGGAGTACAAAATCCGTGAGTGTTCTGCCTGAACCCACAGGCTTATTTCAGGCTCAGAAATCCTCTACATAGCATGTCTGATGCCTTCTTAAAGTTCTAATTTTCTTTAGGTTTTTTCATCCTGTAAATTTCACGTTCAGCCAAGTTCCATCTTCTTTATGAAAGTAAAAGGCTTGACAATATCCCCGCAAGATCTGCTTCTCGATAGTTTAACAAAGGCTGGTGGAGCTGCCTGGAGCAGAGGGAGAAGAGACTTCAGCAAAATTTAATGAAGCAATCTCTAGTTGCTTCTGGCTACTTAAGCTCACAAACAAATTCTCACTGACTGCTCTAATCACCTGGAATACGTAGTGCAGAGATGTCACAGGACTGAAAGTTGCACATGGCTCAACCCAGATTTTTTCTATATGCCTTTTAGCGCCTCAAGCAAAGGCAATATTTCTGGAACTGAAACCACCACATCTGGAGCTATGTGTCCAGTTTCGGGCTCCCCAGTGCAAGAAAGACATTGGCATGCTGGAGTGAGTCCAACGGAGCGTTACCAAGAAGGTGGAGGGTCTGGAGCACGTGGGGCATGGGAAGAAGTGAAAGGGCTGAGCTCCCTCAGCCTGAGAAAGGGATGGTAAAAGGTGGGGGTCGGGAGTGGGGGAAATCTCACTGTTGTCTGCAGCTATGTAATAGGATGGTTTAAAGAAGATGGAGCCACACTCTTCTCAAATGCAGATCGAGGAGAACGAGAAGCAATGGGCATAAGCTGGAATGTGGGAAATTCTGATTAAGCATAGGGAAAACAAATTTTCCATCTTGAGAGAGGTCAAAACTTGAGACTCTATTTTTTCCAGAAAAAAATGACTATAACTGCTTATATTGAACCAAAAATTAGTATGACTTTATGGAGTAAACTGGAAAATGCATAGAGACTTCCATCTAAGTTCTTTAATTGTAATGCACATCTCCTTCTGAGGTAAATAAGAGAATATGAAAAAGTCTGAAAAATGTTGACCTTTCTTATTTAAAATTCAGGCAAATGTCTGTGGGATGAAACTGTATGTAATTGTTATTATTTCATCAAATTTCAAATCATAAAAATATTCATAACAAGTCAGAGGTGAGAGAGAACACACCTGCGGGTATTTCTCATTTTCTTTTGGAAAGTTTGAAAAACACTGAAAGGCAAATTAGGAGAAAAATCTGCCAGTCCTTATTACTCAAACCAAATGTCCTCTGAAATGACGGAGGATGCATTCACACTAGCATTATAGTTCAGGTCTAGAGTGCACTTCTGAAGCAAATCTTCTGTTTTTTCCCACTTACTCAATATTTGTTCACTTTAGGGGTGCCTGGAACCTCACTGAAAACTAAACTGAAGTGGAGGATGTTCTACAGATGCTCATTAATGGGCTCTACCTGCCAACAGCCCTGAAGTGCACAGAACCAAGCTAGAGCTACTCCGCAGAAAACTCCCAAAATATAGAGTTAGTAGATTTTGAGTCATCAGCACCAATTGTTTTGATCTGCAGATCTCGTTCTACTGTGCTTCTCTACTTGCTAATGAAGACATGGCCTGAATGACCAATGCTGTCACGTTGAATTCAAAGCGACCTTATCTAAGCATCGACATTCGATAGTATTTCATGTAAAATCAGGAGGAGTTTCTGCTTGAATTTAGGGTTAGGGAGATCAAGCTTTGAGCAATGACTCCAAGATGTGGTCATCAGTAGA
Source organism: Vanellus vanellus (assembly GCF_965231255.1). Lineage (NCBI taxonomy): Eukaryota > Metazoa > Chordata > Aves > Charadriiformes > Charadriidae > Vanellus > Vanellus vanellus. The sequence continues at coordinate 5,917,738 of NC_138911.1, read as the reverse complement.
GTATTCTGGGTTAATTACAGATGAACCTGAAGTGATGCATTTAAATCATGACCCTATTTTAGCTTCAATAAAAATGATGTAGAGTGAACATGGAAACAATTACATTTGACTTCTATAGGGATAAATTAATACGTTAAAAATTAATATCTTCCTCAGGCTACTGTACGTATTTAGCTCACTGCAATTCAATTTCATAAGCTTTTCTCAGACCCAGCCAAAGAAATAAAAGCAAAATCCCCAAATCCACAACTTCTTAAAACAGTTATCAGAAGTGAAGAAAAAAGAGTAGGAATTTTATTCACTTGCACTTCTTCCTGAACTCACTGAGTACAGTGATGGAAGATCAATAGGGGTGTTTCCAGAGAGAATTTTGCTAAGACTTTTCCGCAGTTACATTGGAAGAATGCCAGTTCAATATTAATACTTTACATCGGTTTTAAAGTTAAGACAATAATCTCAAGTGTTAATGAGTGTGCAGAGCCTGCCATAGCCCTTTTCTGACCACCATCCATGACTTAAACCTAAGAGAATATTTACTGGCTTCCTAGTCTAAAGAATTTATCATTTGGGTCTACAGTTCAACGATGGTCTTAACCGTAAGCTTCACACTGGAGGCACTCAGTACTTAAAGCTAGGAACATGCTTAAGAGCTGTATTTGGTCAGGATTATATTGGTGATGAGAAATTCCTTTAAATTACTATAGCAAGGAAGAAAAAAAGACATTTTGAAAAAGGACAAAGGAAGTGGAATAGATTTTTAAGCATCTTAATATCACAAGGAAGAAAATTTTTGCCTCAAAACGAGACTTTTTGACTAAATAAACCAGCAAGCCAAAAATACCACCATTCACAAAGTTCTATTAATGATGTTCCTTTTCCTATGCCATCTAGTGGATTCTCATCAAAACTGCATAGACAACTCAAACTGCCCCCAATTTAAAATAGCATGAATTTTTATCCAGAAAAATGGACATTTTTTTAACTTATTTCTTAAGAAAAGAGGAGTCTTTCATCTCCAGAAGTAGGATACTGGTGCAAGATTCTTAAATATATTTTCAATAATGAATAAACTGAAAATGCTTATACACTACTAACATGTTTTTCTTTCTTCCATACCTTTTTGAAGAAGCAGCTGTCAAATTATGGCATTTATCTTGTCCAGTTTTACTCTTCATTTAAATAAACATTTGAAAGGTGAAAAAGATGATCCAAAATTCAGTCTCACAAAAGAAGAATATGTTATACAGTTTACAGTTACAGACTAATTTGATTCTTAGCCTTACTACCTGGGCTGCATTTAAAAGAAGAAAATATTACACATTTTTTGGAAAAATAGAACGTGAAGTGCTTGAAAGTTACGATTTACAGAAAATGCTCTGTAAATACGAAAGTTCTCTTAGTACAAACTTATAAGAGTTTCTTTGTATTCCATTAAGTAATGTACTTTTCTTTCCATTATGTAGCACTCTACAAGTATGTTTCATCGCTCTTTGTAATCTTCTCTGTGTTGTCCTGGCATCAAAATGCAGTTTCTATTGTAGAAACAAAAAGGTTTTGTGTCTTTACAGGACTGATCCCTAACTTCTGTACCTCAGGGAAAAAAAAGTACACAATCTAAATGGCTGGACCTAAACCTTACCCCCCGGATTAGTTCTGCTGCCTGTGTTAGAAAATGTAGGAGAATGGTGTTAGTGTTCACAACGGACACGACTGAAGCCTTTCAAAACCAGTCATGCCCTTGATATTTGAAAACAAATAAATAAACTCCGTGTCTGTAATGGGAAGTAATAAGAGGTGGCTGTTCGCAATACGTTCAATACGTGAAAGAGGTAAGGGAAATCTTTTTCACTGTAGACAGAAAGCAGCCTTGAAAACAGCGCCCGTACAGCATCTCATTCCCTGGTGAGGGCTCTGAGCTGACACAGCAGTTTCCAGTTGTTTTGTCGTGCTATCAGACATATCATGTCTGTGACATTATCTGTGATAACTCTGTAGCTGATAAAACTAACCAGGATGTGCAGCTAAACTCCTATCATGTACAAAGGAGTTCAATGAGAACTTGTAGAAATAAAATTGCAATAGCACTACCTATATGCATCATACCTTAGACAGAAGTTTACTGTAGCAACAATAATACTATCAGCATAGGCAGAAAGTTCACGTTCCTCTAAATGTCACTATATGATCTGTGAACTCTTAACATCATCTGTTCATTACCAGTACAGCACATACAATACAGATGCCATCACTGTGTCTGAACAATTGCAAACTCATAATATGAAGAAACAGATGCATTTTTTACACAGGAAAGAAAAAAAAACAAACAGCATTTGTTTTCAACTAAAATTTTAAGTCTCCTCTTTGCTCACTGAAAAACAAACATGGGTATGATTCAATAGGTTCCTAGTCTTCCTATTTATTCTTAATGCTGTAACCCATGGCTCCCTGCTGGAAGAACAGCATCAAGTCGCGGTCCCACTGATCCAGTGGGGCTATGATCCTATCAAAATTGCTGTCCTGTAAGTATTGATTACTGTCAATGATGGCTGGAAGTAACAGGCACAGATACTCAACTTATAAATGGAATAGCTTCTAAATGGGAATATCATATATTTAGTCTGGATGTTATGAACTTCTACTTATACATTTAAACTATGCTTATGAGCACCATAGGGCCTAGATTTTAAATACCAGTCCAATTACAATTAATCATGCATTGCATGATTAGGATTTTGATTTCTGCAGTCTTCAATACAGTAATTTCAAACACAGAAAGAGCAAGAAGTTCAGATCTTGCAGAATATTGCATAGTAAAAAATGCTGTAACTGAGCCTGGGCTTTCCTGCGAAATGGAAGGAAAGGAAACTTTTTTTTAACTCCTTCTTCTTTATGATTGCATCAGGCCAGAGAAAAGCAAACTGAACACATTTAGGTAAATGAGATGATGGAGAATAAGGTTTGCTTAGCAAAACAGGGGATATATGCTTAATAAAGGGTAAAATCCATTGCTACCCAAGTATCCCCCTTGCTTTCATATTACAGACCCATAAATGGATAAAGAGGTTATGCAACTTCACATTTTATCAAAAATCTGTTAGTATTGGAAATAAAAGGTCTTGCATGTCACCCCAGCTGAAAAACAGGTGATTATATAAATGAAGCTTGTCGTGAATTATATGATTTTTTCCCAAAAAATGTTTCATTACAGAATGAACCAAACATCCTCTATAATTTTTTTTTTTTAAATTGTATCACTTATACCAATCCATTTCACCAACTGTAAGGAAAAAAAAAATCATCAACAAATACTGTCAATTGAGATTGTAGTCAGACCTGGAATTCTGATGGTTAAAATGAATAAAGCTGATGTTCCTTTCTATTTGACGAGAAGAAAGTAATACCAGAAAGTTATCACATAAGGCAACTGACCTTTTACATTTTCCA